>NC_091856.1:27190817-27815817 GCF_037783145.1 Equus przewalskii | reverse complement strand
CTTATGTGTCCTTCCAATCATCGCCCCTCCATTCTCCTTAAAGAGAACCATTAGCTGAACTTCTAATAGCATTGATCATTTTTGCCTGTTTTTGAACATATATAAGTGGAATCATATAAATAGTCGTGAGTGTATTTATTTTTTCACTTGGTTTCTTTTACTCAATATTAAATTTATAAGGTTATCCTTGCGTGTTCCTGTGGCTTGCTCATTTCATTCATTGCTATACAGTATTTCACTCTATAAATATACCATAATTGATGCATCATACTATCTAGACATTAATGTTTCTCTTTTCTTTTTGGCTATTTTGAATAATGTGGCCATTTGTCCTTATTGTGAATATATCTGGTGCCTATGTAGTCACATTTCTGTTAATATACTTAGGAGTGAAATTGCTAGGTCATAGTATACATGTATGTTTAACTGTAGCATAAAATGTGAAGCAGTTTTCCAATGTGGTTGAAGCAATTTGCATCCCATCTACTATGTGTGAGAGTTCCTGTTACTCACATCTTCACCAGCACTTAATATTAAAAGTCTTTTCAATTTTAGCCATTCTGGATGATATTTTATTTTGTTATTAATTTGTGTTTTTCTGATTATGTCATGATGTACTTTAACATGTTCTTCTCTCATTTGTATTTTCTTCAAATTGGCTGTTGAGTCCAAAGGCTTGATTAGAATCATGTTTGATCCCTTTGTCAAGACATAGATGGCTATGTGTTTTTTCATGTGGAGGCACATAATGTCAGCTATTGTTCTTTTTATGTTAACAGCTGTTGTTGCTCACTCTAGATCCATTAATTTATTAGGAGGAATACTTTGGCAAAGAGACACTATCCCTTGTCTACTACTTGGTAAATGTGTTATGTTCATAGATAAAGGCAGGTTGTTTCTTCCCACTTATTTACCAGTTTTCAGGATAATGAATTAGTTTATATTTTCCTGCTTCTTTGCATGTCTGGTAGTCTTTAATTGGGTGCCAGAGATGGTGAATTTTACCTTGTTGGGTGCTGGATATTTTTGTATTTCTATACATATTCTTGAGCTGTGTTCTGGGACACAGTTAATTTACTTGGAAACAGTTTGATCCTTTTGGATCTTGATTTTAAGATTTTTTAAAGCCAAGCAGCATTTAATCTTGGACTAATTATTCCCCACTACTGAGGCAAGACCTTTCTTCGTACTCTACCTAGTGCCCGGTGAATCATGAGTATTTTTCCAGTCTAGCTGGTAGGAACAGTCATTATTCTTGGACCTGTATGAGCGTGGGCACTGTTCTCTCTAATCTGCTCAGATGATTCTTTCCCCATCCTTGGGTAGGTTTTCAATATGCACGTGCAGATCAGTACTGTCCTGAATATTCAAGGGAGTCTTCTGAAGATTTCTAGACTTCTCTGTGCAGCTCTTTTCTCTTTGGTACTCTGCCCTGCTAACTCTAGTCACCTTGGTCTCCCTTGACTCCCTCAGCTGTGTCTCTTCAACTCAAGGAGTCTGGTGAGATGCTTCTGGCTTCACCCTCCTGTGCCTGGTCCTGGAAACTTTCTTTAGGCAGCAAGCCGGTGCAGTTATAGACTTACTTCATTTGTTTCTCATTCTCAGGGACCACTGTCCTTCATTTCTAGTGTCTTGAAAATTGTTGTTTCATGTTTTTGCTTGTTTTTTATTTTTTGTTTCCTCTTTGTTTTTTTGATTGTTCAGGCAGGAGGTAAATCCTATCTCTGTTAAAATTCCATCTTAGCCCAAAGACAAGTCATTTTACTAGGTATGTCTTGGTATTGGATGTTCTAAGTCAGTATTCTCAGGTACTTGGTATCTTTCTCTAATATGTAATTTCAAGTCTTTTTTTTTTTAAATTTTAAGAAGTTTTCTTGAATTATATTTTTAGTATTTGTTTCTATGCTTTTGTTTTCTTCTTGTCTTTTATTGTGCATCTGTTTGATTTTCTTGGCTCTGTTCAATATTTGCTACTTTATTTTGAATCGTTTTTAACTATTTCCTGTTTCTTTTGGAATTCTACCTCCTCCCGTCCTTTTATTTCTGTTTCTCTTCAGGCATTATCTGCTGTGTTTATTTTTGTGCTTCCTCTAATTAGTTTTCATATCTGAAATGATTTTTTTCTTTTACTTCTGATTCTTTCCCGAGTTCACTACCTTATTTGTACATTTCTATCATTCTGACTTCTGTTGTTCTTTCATGTCTTATAAAGTTTTCTTAATGTATTTTAACTATTTTGAAATAGAAAGTTATAGTTTTGATTATTTTGTGGTCATGTTTTTCTGCATGCTTTCATTGTCTTTAGGGATATTAGTCTGAATCTTACTCTGATTTATCTTATTATAACTTCCTATGGGATTTTACCTTAACACTTTTGTTGCTCATTTACACGTGAAATTAATTTTCCTGAAGTTTTAGAAGAAGGAGTGGTTAGGTGGCTTTTATAACTTCATTGAGCTCTGTCTTCTGTTGTTTTCATGTAGTGGTTAAAAGTATATCATGGTTCATATACTTTTTTTATACCTAATCTTTCCTGGCTCTGATCTCTTCTTCCAAGTTTATCTGAACCTTCTCTTTACTTCCCCTTTATTTTCTCTGTTTGATTTTGATTCCACTTCCAACAGTTTCCCTTCAGTGTAGGGCCTAATCCTAGAAGAGAAGAAGAGAGCCCTACATGAGGATTTAGAGTTTCAAAAACTCTGCTGCTGTCCCCCAGCCTTCTTTCCAGAATACCACTTTCATTTTTGACATTTTCATTACATATAAAAATCTAGTTTGGCAGGGTTTTTTTTTCTCCAGGATCTTAAAAATATTATCTCATTGTCTTCTGGCTTCCATTGTTTCTACTGGAAAGTTAGCTATAGGTCTTATTGTTCCTTTAGTGGTAATTTTTCTTTTTTTGGCAGCTTTTAAGGTTTTCTTATTTATCTTTTGTTTTCAACAGTTGTACTGTTGTATTTTTTTGTATTTGTTCTGTTTGAGGGTCAGAGTGTTTCTTGAGTCCAGGATTTGATTTTTTATATTAATTTTGAGTAATTCTCATCATTATTCACCCAACTATTACTTGTAAGCCTATTCTCTTCTTTTTCTTTTTCCCTTGGGAATTCAATTACATGTGTTAGATGCATTCACAGCAGTTCATATATTTCTTATTCTCTCTTTTCTGTTTTCTGGTCTTGTCTTTTGGGGTTTAATCTGGATGTTTTCCTTTGGCACATCTACCAATTTTCTGATTCTTCTCTTCAGTTAATCTAATTTTCTGTTAAACCTGTCCATTGAGTTATTAATCCATTATATTTCCAGCTCTAAAATCTCAATTCTTTATCATTTCTAAGTTTCTGCAGAATTCTTCCCTCTTTCTTTCTCTGTCTCTCCTTCTCTCTCTCTTCTCTCTCCTCCTATCTCTCCTTTCTCTCTCTCTCTATTTCTCCTATTAAACAAAGTTATTTTTGTGTCTATGTCTTTTAACACCATTATCTGAATCTCTTCCTGGCCTGTTTCTATTCCCTGTGAGACCCTTTAGTTTTCTGTCACCTTTCTTTTGTACTTTTTTTCTTGGTTATTTTTTGTTGAGTGCCAATTATTATATATTCAAAGTTGTAGATATATTTTAAGGTCTAGGGTAAGGATGTACATTTATTTTTGGTATTGAGGCTAGGAATACTAGCAGTCTCCCATCCTTTCACCCCATCTTTTCTTCTCTCCCAATCAGGGATTTACATGATTCGAAGATGGGCTTCAGTCTCTATGAGGATTCGTATATTTCCTTTTCACTTTGTTTATAGGCTGTAATTATTTAGGATCCAAACTCAAAGCCTGAGATGCTTCCTGAGACCTCCTCCCTTTTATGGGCCCTGAATTCTAGTTTGTCCTCTTAATCTGTTGGTTATTTGAAAACTGATTAGCTTTTAGCCTCTTACTTGCCTCTCCTGGAATTAGCCCACATCTGTTGAGAAATGTGGCCTCAGATGCTAGAATAATTTTTTTTTTTTGAAGATTTCTTCTCCTGGATCTTGGCTTAGTGTAATTTGATACTTTGGGGTAAGTTCTTTGGGTAATTCTTTGATGCCTTTGAACAGTTGTTCTTTTTTATATTTTATTCATCTGTTCTATTTTTTCTGAATAGGAACATAGATCTAAATCCTATTCCACCTTAACTAGTGTGGAAATCCAGCTAGCTTTTTAAAAAGAAGCCGTTTTCTCAGGGAGTGGTTTAAGTTTGTCTTAACATCTCATGATCATTACATTTGCTCTTGGAGGAAGATGTACTATCCCCATTTTCCTTATGAGGAAACTGATGTCTAAATAGTTTAATGAAGTTGTCTAAGGTCACAACAAAATCTTTCCCTTGAGGCGCTAAATAATCCTGTTCAAGGCCATCTTCTCTTTCAGACCTTGGACTTTAGGATAATAAGTACCTTGATATTATATGACAGGTACACAGGAAATCTAAGTAATAGAGAAACGAGTCCAAATAGGGTGAGTATTATGTGGGTGTATATATGTAATGTAGACGACAGAAAACCTGTAATTAATTTTGTATGCATGAATAATTGGATGTGAATCCTCCCACACAATTAGTTAAGTTGTATTTAGCTATTTTTCAATGGAAAAGTCATTTTCCAAGTATTTGCCATATATTAGGCGCTTTGATTTCTTGTTAAATCTCTCTCTATACATGTATAATTTTCAGTCCATACTGTATGATTAATCGTGAATTTGTCAGAATTGTAGAAATTTTTTTCCAACTTTAAGTTTAAATTATTATTTGTTTCTAGAGTCATGCTTTATACTTTGTTATCTGTTTCCATACTGCTTTGGATTGTATTCAGTTTGAAAGAGGAATTTTTAAAGTACTTTTTGATAGACCTCCAACTAAGAGAATCCAGTTGGTATTTGAACCTCACATCTGATGAATGGGTGAGATGGTTGTCCACAGGATTTCTGCCAAAGTTGGAGGGTTCTGGGGACATGACAGAAGGGATGTCAGGTGATGGTAGAGAATGGAAACGGATTAGATAGGAATCCAAGGGAAAATGGTATATTGAACCACGCCTGAGGGGCAAGATAAGAATGAAAAGAGGAGAGCTAGTCTTGAGAACCTTAGCCAAGAGAATTAAGAGTGGCATGGAATATGGTGTGAAGAATGGCTTGATACAAGTAGTTTGGAAGTCAGGTGACAAAGAGGAAATGTGTGCTGCAACAGTGGCTGGTGGGTAATGGGGGAGAACATGGTGGCCTAGAGGAGCCTTTCTGGCTCAGATATTTGGAAATAATTTTTTAGAGTCCATAGTTCACATCAGTAATCTTCTGTATTAGTAAATCTTCCCTAGGTTATGCTGCCTTGAGAAATTAACAGAAGGGACACCAGAAGTCTCAGTGGCTGAGAAAAACAAGTTTGTTACTTTCCTAGAGTATGTTTTGGTTGTAGCTCTGCTCTAGAGTCAGCTTTGTATCTCGCTCAGGGACCCAAACTGAAAGAGCAGCCCTCATCTGGGACATGCCTTTCTCATGGTGGAAAGAAAAGAGAAATGGAGTCGTGATGGCCTATAAAGCTTGGCTGTGAATTGGCACAGGTCACTTGTATTCACATTTCTTTGGCCTCTACTTCCACAGAGAAGGACACAGCAAGTCACATACCAACAGGCAGTGATGTATAATTCTCTCTGGAAAGGAGCAGTGCAAAATTGGGTACAAAATTACAATCAAGCATATCTCCTTTCCAGATGAGACTTTCATGTGAGAAGTGTACAATATGGTAGAATTAGAACCAATTTAGTTTATTTCAATTGATTCTAGGACACATTTTCTCTCATAGTTTAGTGTCTGAAATCATGATGCATCTTACAATAGATGGGGTGTTATAATCACTGCAAGCTAGGCAGCTGTTGTGATGTCACTGCCTAGGCATGGAAACACTTGGCTTTTAGTCTTGGTGGTACAATTGGACACTTGCAACTATTGACGTTTTGGGACCATTTGAGAAGGGAATACGAGTCTTGATTTCTATCTGAAAACTTTCTGTTGGCATTCTCTAGCAAGATGAGCATCCATTGCAGAATGGGTATCAGCAGCTTGACAAAAAATGTTGGAGGTGGTAGTGGAGCATTTAGGTTTTTTTTAGAAAAGCTGTATCACCAAGTGCTCCTGGTAGTACAAGGGATGATATTGTGTGGAAAAACCGGGACTGAGGACTCTGAGTTCAAAGGTGATTCAGAAGAGTTGCTCTTTGAATGTGAAGAAGTTTTAGGAATATTTTCACCAATCTGTTGTGCTTATATTTTACTTTTTACGTTTTCCCACAGGGTTAGATTAAAAAAAATCTGTTTTATAAGTATAAGTTAATTTTATATGATAAGAAACCATTGTACCATAATTTAATTTCCGCTCCTTTTATTTGGATAGTAATAGACTGATGATTTATCTTACTCTCAATGGCTTCTTAGATTCTATGAAATATGATAACTTGCTTCTTGCACACTTAAAAAATGTTCAGTATTTATTGGATAAATGGAGCCAAAGTTTCTTTCTTATAAGGCCTTCTTACAGTATATACCTTGAGGTTAACTTTGAACTAACTTTATTCATTCTAGTTTTAAATAAGGTTTTATAAAATATGGGCTAGTATTATTAGTGTTCTTGAAGTGAAATTTCATTTCATTGTTTGGTACCACACAGTGAAGTTAACCTTTTTCTCCAAAAGGGTAAACTTTTGGTAAGGAAATGAGTTTTGTTTTATTTTCTAATTATTTAATTTTATACTGCAGTAGACAATGAAACCTTCTCTTCTGAAACAGAGTAACAGTTTATAGTAGTACCTTAGATGTAGATTGGGAACTGTGCTGGTGTCAGAAAAAAATTGGATGGAATATGTAAGAACCCATCTGGAAGAGTATTTTTGTCATTTTGACATCTTTCCTTCCTTCACTTTGTGGCCCTCTCAGTTTTGAAGTGACCTATGTGTTTTGAATTTAAATTATATACGTTGTAAAAAAAACCACCAAAAATGGTTAATGATATGTAGTCTCTCGGTGATTTTCCAAATCTAAAATCGTTTGATTTAGCAGCAAACCGAATGCATACTTTCTTCACTTTGCGTTCAGCAAACCACTAATGAGGTGTTGTGGTAGAATTTATAGGGATGCATTGAACACTGCTCTGTCTTCAATGAACTTTTAATTTCTTGTTGGCAGGTGATTGGGAGTTAAAGGTATTGGTATCCTCACTCTGGATTTGAGTGGCACTGTGGTTTAGAGGTTAAGAGCATAAGTTTTGGAGTCTGTCTAGATGTGAGTTTAAATCCTAGTGCTCCTCCTGTGTCAGCTTCTGCAAGGTGCTTCACCTCTCAGCCTCAGCTTCTCCAGTACGGTGGTTGTTGTGAGTACCTAGCACAATGTTCATGACTGTTAGCTGATGCTGTATTGTATTCATCATTATCACCATCATAATTCTCATCTTCACTTCAGTGTTGTGAAAGAACTTTGGTTTTGGTGTCAAATAGACCTGGCAGGATTCCAGTCTGCCTCTGACATTTATTAGGTGTATGACAGCACACTGTCTTCTCCATGGCTCCTCTTGAATTTCTCCTTATAAGCATCTGAAGCTTAGGATCTTTCCCCGAGATTTGCTTCTTCTACAGCTTTCCCATCTTAACAGTTGTTTCTGCCAGAAACCTGGGAATCTTTCTCATCCTCTCTTTCTGTCTTGGTCTTTCTCTTCTCTCCTTCACTCACTGACTCGCTCACTCACTGACTCACCAACCCTTCACATCCAATTGTACCTCTTATCTCAGGTCTGCTAATTTCTCTTCACCTCCGTGACCATCACCTGCGTCAAAGTCTGCACTGTTTTCTCACTCAGGCTACTGCTGTAGCTGCCTAACTAAAATTCCAGTTCATTCTCTACAGAAGGGCTAGAGTAATCATTGGAAAACTTACCTGATCCTCTTCCTTACCTGCCACTCCTTCTCATTCAAAACTTCTCAGTGGCTTCCTTTTACACCTGAATAAAGTCCAAGGTCCTTAATATGCCCCATGAAACCCTGCATGGCTTGGCACTGGACTCCTTCTCTGGCTTCATTTCCCATTGCCCTTCTTTTATTTCTTCTTTTGACCTCAATTCCTTCCTGCCTCAAGTCTGCCTCTAGTCAATGCCCTTCCCTCTGCCTACACCACTTTCTTTTTCCCTACATTTGTCTAATTCCTTTGCATCCTTGAAGTCTGTGCTCCTGTGATAATTCTTTTGGGAAGTCGGTTTTAATTTCTCAGTCTAAGGTGGGTCTCTCTGTTATATGCTCTCATAGCATGCCATGCTTTTTCTTTGTAGCATTGACTTCCCATGTAATATCTTCCTTCCATGGACTCTAGTTTTCTGAGGGCGTAGACTGTATGTGTTTTGTTCATCCTCAGTTATTCCCAGAGTTTAGCACAGTACCTGACACATAGTAAGTACTCAGTAAATATTTGTTAAAAGGATGTGTATTTGTTGAAATGAATGAACATTACCTGCCTAATATGGATGGTGTGAGAATTAGATTAGGACACATATGGTATCTTATTGCACATTATGTAACACATAGTGGGTTTGTGGTATTAGTTCCTTTCTACCCGCCCCCGCCCCCCCATCCTAAGCATTAAGAAAGGCCTTCCAGTAGTTTTCAAACTATAGGTTTATTTATAGGTTTACAGCAATTATTGGAGAAAATAACTTATGGTAAGGAAAAGTATTGTTTCCTGAAACTTTTGGTCTGTAGGTGTATGTATGTATCAGGTGAAGACAGAACATTTCTTAATGTGGGATAAAGGGTAAAAAAGTTTGAAAGCCCCTGTTGTAGCTATAGCACTGTATAGTATACCCTCTAGCCAACACTGTATTTAAGTTAGGGCAGCTAAATAAGGATATGTTTCATTCTTAAAGAAATGTAATTCCATGTACCCTTGCTGACTTGTTACACTGTTCAAGGCCCTGGAGTCCTCCTCAGGCATCAATGCCATCACCAAAACTTCTGGGATTACTAATTTTTCCCCTTCATATAGAGCCTGTATCTATTTCTAACCTGTATATTTTTTGAAAGTAGTTTTTACTTCTGTATGTTGCATACCATGGTCTTTTCCACTGTATTGAAGATATCTCCAATATTAATATTTATTATGGTGACATCTGTCTTATATAAACTATGTAATGATGATGTTAATATTATGTCTGTCATAATGACATTCTCTAATAGCTCAAATTTCTCCTCTTATTAAATTTTATTGCCCTAGTGACATTATAGGCTAGTATTACTAGTTTGATAAAATCAAGTGCTATAGAGATACGTAAAAAGCCAGATAATATATAAGGTCATAGAAAGACAGACCCAGACAAAAGAAAACCAAAGCGTTTAAGGATTAAGATGATAACAGTTATGATTGTGGTAGCTTTGTTAGTGATTTCTTTTTTCAATGAATTTTTTAAATAGAGGTTTGATAAACATTCGTGTAGCTGAACTGTGATTTTCTTCTTTAAGGCCAGTGGTCAGTTCCAGACCTTTGATGCTGTTGGCTTTCTCAGCATTAATCATTGTTTTATTCTCCAGTCTCCAAGGATGCATAAATTATGATAATAGAAGCAAAGGGAGGGCTGGAGCTTGTGGTTGCTGCTGCATTGTTGTGTCCACTGGGAGGATATTTTGTGTGTTTGTCCTCTGTACATTGTTGGGCTGAGGAACCGGATCCCGTCTCCTGCAAAGCTAGAGACAACAATGAATTTTAAAAGGCACGAGAAAGCTGTCCTGCTAAGTGGTCTGTTTGGAACTCTCGTAGACTTGAAAGAACAAGATTATTCTGGAGATCTTATGAAATCACATGCAAGCATAGATAGTCTCCTTCCTTACAGTTAATCTCTTTTGTAGGTATTACTGGCAAATGCTCAAATAATACAAGTTGTTACCGCTAATCCACCATAAGGAAAGATTGTGGTCAAGTCACAGAGCTCAGTTTTCATGTTTTCTTATCACTGATTTCTGTCAGCCATTGCCGACTGGTGCGCTAGATCCTGTCCTATTCTTGGAACAGGAGCTAAACAATGGTTTCTGGTTCATTCTTTGCATCCTTTTTCATTTGAAAAATACACCATTTATTTTGGAAAATTTGGGAAATAAAACATTTAAAATGCAGTATAAAAATTTCCCAACACTCAGAGATAATTCCTATTATTTTATTATGTACATTTTCAGTCTATTGTCTCTTTATACGTAAGAGAATACTGCATGTATTTTTTCTGATGGATTTGAGATGAAATTAATATTTTTAAGGAAAATACACATTACCAAAGTACATGAAGAGCTAGAAAACTTGCGTGGAACAATATTCATTGAGGAATTTGATAAAGTTGCCAAAACACTCTTCCTGAAAAGGTGCCAGTTCCGATGGTTTAGCCAGTCAGTATTCACATCTTTGCAGACGATGCCTGTGCCATTTAAACTGTCCTATAAGATGTTTCTTAGTGGCATGCTTCTTCATTTTACTAAGTTGTAACCCAAATATAAAAATGTTAGGACAAAAAGACAAGATAAAAAAGAAAAGTACAGACCATTCTTATTTATCACGAGGAAACTGACATAGATAATTGGTGATAGTGCTGTTGCTTCAGCCATTTTTTGAAATCCCACAAGACAATCAATTTTGTACGTTTTGAATATAAAATACCATTATTGGGGCCAGCCTGGTGGTGCAGCGGTTAAGTTCACGCATTCTGCTTCAGCGGCCTGGGGTTCGCCCATTCGGAACCCAGGTGTGGACCTATGTACTGCTTGTCAAGCTGTGCTGTGGGAGGTGTCCCATATATAAACTAGAGGAAGATGGGCACGTATGTTAGCTCAGGGCCAGTCTTCCTCAGCAAAAACAGGAGGATTGGTGGCAGATGTTAGCTCAGGGCTAATCTTCCTCATGGCCCCCTCCCCCCAAATGCTATTATGTTATTCACTCTGGATATAAGTAACTTACAAATTAAAACTTTAATCCTACAAAAGATTATTTATCACATATAAGATATAGAAAGCAAATAAAAATTTTTTGGTTACCTATTGTTGCCTAGAAAAATCACCCCAAAACTTCATTACTTGGCACAACACTGATTTATTATTTCTCATGCTTCTGTGGATTGGCTGGGCTCACCTGGGCAGTTTGGCACCGCGAGTTTCACCTGGAGTCACTCAGCTGGGAGCTCAAATGTCCAAAATGACTTCACTTGTGTGTCTCATGTGTCTCCTGGGTGGCTGGAACCACTGGATCTGGCTGGGCCTTTCTGTGTCCAAGTGGCCTCTCTTCCTGTAGAAGTCTAGTCTGAGATACACAGCAGCCAGATCCCAAAAGGATGAAAGCAGGAGCTGCCAAGCCTCTAAGGACCTAGGTCCCAAAGTGGGTCATTGTGATTTCTGCTGCATTCTGTTGTTCAAAGCAAGTCACAAAGTCAGCCCAGTTGAAGGAGAGGGGAAACAGACTCCACGGCTTGGCGGGAGAAGTGGCGTGTGCCAAGGGGATGGTAAAATAATCTTTTAAGTTTCAACTTAGAATATCTATATTGAAGATTATTTTTAAAACTCAGAAAAGCAGAAACAAAAAAACTAAAATAGCTTCTAATCCCAATCCCTAGGTGTAATCATTGGTAATATTCTGGGATATGTTAACACCTGTATCTATATACAATTTATACCAAATATCTCTTCTTTGAATCTCTTTGTTTCGTAAATTTGGGAGGCAAGGACTACTGTGTTATCTGAAGCTATAATATTTCGTTCCTGAATTTTGGATGACAAATAGCAAGACTTTGGATTTGCGAGAGATTCATCTAAACATTTATTTGACTCTATTGGAATGGTTAGAGTTTGGATGATAGTGAAGATACCTCTGTGTGTGTGCACATGTGTGTGCATGTACATGTGTGTCTGTGCATGTATTTGTACGGTGTGTAATTTTATGCAAAGGAGGCAGAGGATTGTATAGCTGCTCTTTAAAATTTGGGATGGAGAAATGGTCTCAGCAGATAGTTGTTAAATACTATTCTGCCACAGTTCTCAAACTTTAGTGTGCATGACTGCCACCTGGGGAGCTTTTGAAAGACTAGCTTTCTAGACCCCATGCCCAGAGTTTGATTAAGTAGGTCTGGTGTATTGTTTTGTTTTTGTTTTTCTTTTTTGAGGAAGATTAGCCCTGAGCTAACATCTGCTGCCAATCCTCCTCTTTTTGCTGAGGAAGACTGGCCCTGAGCTAACATCCATGACCATCTTCCTCTACTTTATATGTAGGATGCCTGCCATAGCATGGCTTGACAAGCAGTGCATATGTCTGCACCTGGGATCTGAACCGGGGAACCCTGGGCTGCCGAAGCAGAACGTGCGAACTTAACCGCTGTGCCATCAGGCTGGCCCCTGGTGAACTTGTATTTTTAACAAGTTTCTAAGTGGTGATGATTCTGCTGGCTCAGGGACCATACATTGAGAACTTCTGTTCTACAATATGATTTTTAATGGATGTATTGTAGTTCATCATATAAATTTATCATAATTTATTTAGTCAGGATTCCGGTTTTGCTATTATAAGCAATATGATAATGACCATCATTATATACATTTATTAGCATTTCCTTTTAGTATATTTCTAGAAGTTGAATTACCTGCTCAAAGGGCTGGCACATTCTTTATTTTTTTTAATATAAAAAAATGTCAAAGCTTTATTTTAGGAGAAATAGCTTGTGATAATTTCCTCAGTTCTCACGACCCACTTCATCTAAGTTTAATTCTACGACTTTATTGAAAAATCTGGGTTTGCTTTGAGGGAAGTTGATGTGAGTCACTATTAGACCTCATGATTTTTGGACCTTTGGTGCCAAGATGTTGGAAAAAATACCATTTAGAGGTTACGAGCAGTATCTGTTTCATAATAGTAGTTGATTAAGTTTGCTTTAGAAGTAGATCCTATTTTTATTTTGAGAATCCTTCTCTTTGCTATTTAGTTATAAATATGTTGAATTAAGACCTTCTTCTGAAAAAGTAATATTTGCAAGAGTGAGACATTAGTTGGCTATTCTGGTCTATATAAAAGAGAATGTATTGTGTGAATGAAATTTAGATCTAATATTACCTATACTTGAAGGGAGTAAGTATGGAAAAGAGACTCAACAATGTGAGTGATGCCTGTCTTAAGGCTAGGCATGGTTACCTAGACTCTTAGAACTAGAAGTATGTTTTAAAATAATTAGTTCACTGTCTTCATATTACAGATGAGGGCGCTGAAACTCAATGAGGCTGCTGATTTGTTCAGGGCTGGCACATTCTTAAGGCCTTTACTATGTAATGCCTAATCATATTCCAGAAGACTGTATCCATTATATTCCGACTAGGAAAATATGAGAGATTTAAATGAACATTCCGTTTAAATCTCTGAGGCAAGTTTCCAAAGGGGACTCGCAAAATAATTTAATATTGAAATAAGTGTATTGCCTTGTTAAGGTTATTATTTTGTGAGGGTAATACTCATTTGGATGTAAAAATTCCAATATATTAAAAAGTTGATCAACTTATATTACCATTACACATGGATGATGAGCAATTTTAAGTGTATGTCTTCAGATAAAAGGATATACTCTTCCTCAAACCTCCCAAAATGTGGACCAACATGCTGTTTATCATTTGTAATCTCCTACAGTGAAATATCTCTAATTTTATGTTTCCTATTGTAATTTGGTATAAAGATGAGTTATCTTTCTAAGCAGTTTTAGGGAAGGTAATAATCTCTGATCTTGAAGGCCAAATGTGGGTCTGAATCTTGTCCCTGCCCCTTACTTTGTGATCTTATTAATCATCTAAGCTCTAAACCTTAACTTTGTCATTCTGAAATGATGGTAGTAATACTTGGGATTGTTTATGTAAAGAGATTGGGTAGTTCTGGAACAGGGCAGTATTCTCTTGCAGTAGTGCATGGAGTTCTGCCAGAAGTGGCCTGCTCCCTTGAGCCTTGAGGGAGGATCACAGGTGAGAGAAGTAAGCTGTCTACAGCTCTTTCCATCTGAGTGGCCGTGTTTTTGCCTCTGAGAGGGTGTAGGGATAGAGTTAGCTGGGGACTGATGAGTACTACTGTCTGTGTGTAGAATACCTCTCTTTCTTTTACGTAGCCACTATATTCTTTTAATTTTTTCACTGGATTGTGTAGAGGATTTTATGAATTCTAACGCGTGAGAAAGCTCTTTGAAAACTGTACAGTCCTTTGTGAACTCAAAATAACATGATGTTTGGCTCTGTTCAAGAGACTATTGAAATGAATCCCTCAGTTACCCCAAGGGTAGTGTTAGAGGGCCAGGTAATTATTTATATTCCTCCAATTGTGTTCTGGTATTTGTTACAGATTTTATTATAGATATTTGTCACAGATGGTTGATGTATCAAATATTCCCAACTTAAGAAAGAGTCATATTAAATAAGTTTGTAAAATACTTATTTGGAATTGTAAATCTCCTTAGAAACAACTTCATCTACAGCATTTAACTTCTCAGCTTAGTCCATAAAGCATATTTCACCCTTTTTTTTTTTTTTTTTTTGTGGAGAGAGCTTGGTGCAGATGAAAGTTTGGACTTTGCAGTCCTACAAAATTGAAATTAAATCTTGGCTCTGTCATTTACTAGCTGCATAACCTTGGGGACATCAGTTTATCTCTAAGATTTGGTTCTTCATCTGTAGTTTAAGAATCATCGTGCCTATCTCATAAGATTGTTGTGAAGATTAAAAAAGAAAATATTAAATGAGTTCAGGGCTCATTGCCAAATAGGTCCTCAGTACTTGTCGCCTTTCTCCTTATCCTCTGAATATGTTGTGGTAAGTTTTCCTATTCTTTTTGAATTATTACAGCAGTTTTGTGCTTTTTGTACAGATAGCTAGATTGTCCAGAAAGACTAAATCGTAGACGTGTTTCAGCCTCCTCACATTGTTAGATGTTATAGAATAAAGTCAGTTTGGAAAATTAGAAAAGTTCTTCCTATGTGTATCTTTAGGAATTCTCTTGGAAAACATGCTTTTAATAAAACAAATTCCCCCCTTTGAGGGAGGGGTTATTAGGAGTTATTCCTGATCTGCAGCACAATGGCTATTTGCAATAACTGACTCTGATCCTTTTGAAATTAGGGTTGTTCAGTGTGTTGCAGTTGTTTGTAGTCACGTGAATTCACTGAAGCAGTTATATGGTCAAATGTGTATTTGGGGAGTGTCAGTCTTTACACATTGGCTGATTAGTTAGGAATACTCCTTATGCTGGTCAGTGATTCCTGCTGATTTAAAAACAGAAGGTGCGTCTGTAGACAGTGCTTAGATTGTATAAAATCGGTTGCATTAGCATCTGACACTGCAGGAGAGCAAATTATATCTTGAATGAATAATTGTAAAGAATGCAGCTGTTTGTGATATCTTTGTTATGAAGGTAGTGTTTTATTTCCATCATCTTAGTTTCAATAAGATTTAATTTCCTACCTCATCACTTCCTACCGCATCACTTCTTTTCTAGTGGGATTTGGTCTTTTATATGTTGAATCACTTTTAGTTTTATCTTTTTAATGAAGAAGACTGTGAGCATTAGGAATTCCTTTAAGGAATTTTAATTTATTTGTTTTCAGCTAAAGTTGGAATCATTGCTTAACTCACAAAAATATCGTTCAATGAATAAGATCTTAACTGATCAGTTTTACAAATATTTTATTAGTATTAATATTATTCCAATTATTGCATTTTTAGTTTTTCTTGTTTAAATATTTTTAAGGTAGCATCACTCGGACACAGGAAACTAGTGTGCATTGTTCTAGTAATAAAAGGAGTGGTTGTTCTCTGATTTGATTGTTTGAATTGTGTGAATTGGAGAGTAATGTTTTTTTAGCATGACACTTTGGGAACTGCTACTTGGTTAGGATACTTTTGTTCCAAGGTCTCTTTGAGTCAGTTCCTATTAAAAGTGAAATGTGACAACCTGTATAACAATGAGAATATTTGAACAATACAATATTTGTATTATTATTGTATGGCTTTGAGGAAAACCTCATACTGTGTCTAATTGAATTTATTATGCTTAATGAATTTTTTAAACCAAAGAGTACCTTTTTTGTTTACTTGACCATTGAGTTTACGTTTTTAAGTATATATAAAGTATATTATAATGTAGAATGCTGAAAATTTGCAGCCTAAAAGGTAATTATACAGCAGTTGCAGTATAGCATTTGCAAAGAAATACCGTTAAAAATTATATTCTCAATAAGTTAGGTTCTAATAGATGGCAGGAGAAGGAAGGGGTAAAAAATATTAAATTAACATTTGCTTTCATTAAGAGTTCCTGTGAATTTTTACAAAAGAATTGATCACAGTGAATTTATTTGGTAAATTATCAATGTCTGTATTACGTACCTCCTTAAGAATGCCTTATAATGTCATATTTAGAAACATATCATTAACTTAAAATGGTGTTCTTTCCCTTTTTCAAGAGAACAAAGAATTCAAATTTAGCTGCTTGATACTAGCTATATTATGTAAATTATTATGGTAAATGCAATATTATGTAAAAATCTCCAAAGTCGTTACAGGAGGATTAATATCAGCGAAATAATTTTTGTTAGTTTATGCAAGAATATCACTATGACTGAAGTTTAGTGATGGTTGTAGCAGTATCAAGTGAGACATTTCTTTGTTCTTAACATTGTAGCTATTGAGATAAACATTTACCGAAGTGACCCTTTTCTAAATCTAATCTTTGGAAAGGAGAGGGAAGCTGTGAGATTGTGAATTTTGAGGGCTAGGTAAAAGTTTGGATTTACGTCCCCATGGAACTCTCTTAAAACTTGGTATTTCAAGAGTGTAACAGAAAGCTGGTAGAAATGTCTGACCATTTTGCTGTTGCTTAGTATTTTCACTTGGTTATTGGTCCGGTATCTGTTTGGATTCATTGCACTTCGGTTGGACAAAGATGAATCAAGTCTTTTCCTTCAGGTCTAAGAAAAACTGATGCAATATATTCTGGTACCTTCTGCCCTACCAAATCTCGCTAGCTATGACTTGTCATATTTAAAGGATGTTAAGAAATATCAAACCCTTTCCCTAAGCATTTTTTTGGATGAGGAGGGCTTTGCCTGCTGTCCTTAGGAGTTAGGAGTTAAATGGCTGTCACCAGGCAGTTCTGCTATTTGAAAGACAATTTTTTTTATTGTGGTAATATTAGTTTATAGCATTATATAAATTTCAGATGTACATCATTATATTTTGATTTCTGTGTAGATTACATCATGTTTACCACCCAGACACTAATTACAATCCATCACCATACGCTGAGAGACAATTAGTTATCCATTTGAAAAACATCTCCTGCTCACAGCATTCATAAAAGTAAATTACAGCTGGATTAAAAACCTATATTAAAAAGCAAAAGTTCATAACTTTTCGAAGAGAATGTGAGAATATTTTTAGAGGTCTCGATAGGAAAGGATTTCTTGAATAAGATATGAAAAAGCACAAAGCATGATGGAGAAGACTTGATTTGAGTACACTAAAACTTTAAAACTTTGGTATGGCAAAAGATACTCTAAACAAAATAAGAAAATTTTCAGATTGAAGAAAAATTTTTGCAAGGCTTGGTATCCAGAATACATAAGGAACTTAAAAGAAGTAGAAAAATAGGCAAAAAAAAAAAAAAAAAAAAAATTAAATGGGCAAGTCACAAAGGAAGAAATCCAAATGGTTAGTAATCATATGAAAAGATTACATCACAAAAAATCAAGAAAATACAAATCAAAACCATGAGATACTATTTCATATGTGAGAGTGGCAGAATATTTTAACAGTTGAATAATACCAAGTATTGGTAAGAATGTGGGGAAACAAAAACTCCTAAGTGCTTTAGCAATACCTAGTAAAGTGGAAGGTGCTCATACCCTAGGAACCAGCAGTTTCACTTTTAAGTAGATAATGTAGAGAAATTGTCATATGTGCACAAGGAGGCATAGTCAAGAATGTTCATGGCATCAGTTTTTTATAATAGAACAACATTGAAAACTTAAATGTCCATCAATAGGGGAATGGATAAGTTATGACACTCATGATTGGGGAATTTAGTAACATTTAAAATGAATGAATCCAATCTACTTGAAAGAAAATGAACAAATCTCAAAAATGTAATTGTGAGTAAAAAAAAAAACAAGTTGAAAAATATGTGCAATATCCTGGATATGTAAATGTTAAAAACAAAACCGTGATATTTGTCATGGGTGCATTCATATGTATTAAAAGCATAAATGCATGAAGGGGAAGGTTGCACACCAGCTGTGGGGTAATGGTGACTTCTGGGAAGGGGAGGAGTTGGAGAATTGGGGTAGTGGTGGGAGGTGGTGCTTTCTCTATTTTTGTAAATACAAATGTTGCCAAAAGTTAAGATTTCTGTCCAACAACTGGTGACTTAATAGACAAAATGTGGTATATTCATGTAATAGAAAACTATTCAGCTATAAAAAGGAACAAACTACTGATATGTGTGCCATGATGTGGATGAACTTCAAAAACATTTTGCTAAATGAAAGAAGCAAGATGCAAGAGGCCACAGATTGTATGAGCTCATTTAGATGACTGTCCAGAAAAAGCAAATCTCAAGGGGCAGATAGCAGATTAATGGTTGCTTGGAATAGGGGTAGGAATATAGATTAACAGTAAAGGGGCGTGAGGGACTTCATTGGGATGATGAAAATGTTCTAAAGCTGATTTATGGTGATGGTTGAACAACTTGGTAAATTTACTAATAAGCATTGAATTATGCACTTGAAATGGGTGAGTTATGTAATATGTAAAATATGCCAACTCAAGTAGTAAAAAGTTAATATTTGTTAAATCTGTATGGCAGTAAAAGTATTTGAGGTCCAATTAAAAATTATTTTAATAGATACCTTTTCATGTCATTTATAGTTCTAAATCACTTTATTTTTAAAAATTTATCAATGTTTGGCAAAGAGGTAAAACTACGAGACTAAGCATACAGCTTGATGAATGTATATACTTGTATAACCCCTACCAGATTAAGATTGTTCATGGTACATCAACGCGGCTATAGTTAACAATACTGAATTGTATACTTGAAATTTGCCAAGAGGGTAGATCTTAAGTGTTCTCACTACACACACAAGAGGTAGCTATGTGATAGATAGGTTATTTAACTTGATTGTGGTGATTATTTCACAATGCATTTGTATATCAAAAATCAAGTTGGGGGCTGGCCCCGTGGCCGAGTGGTTAAGTTCGCGCGCTCCGCTGCAGGCGGCCCAGTGTTTCGTTGGTTTGAATCCTGGGCACGGACATGGCACTGCTCATCAGACCACGCTGAGGCAGCGTCCCACATGCCACAACTAGAAGAACCCACAACGAAGAATACACAACTATGTACCGGGGGGCTTTGGGGAGAAAAAGGAAAAAATAAAATCTTTAAAAAAAAAAAAAATCAAGTTGTACACTTTAAATATATGCGAGTTTTACATGTCAATTATACTTCAATAAAACTTGGGGAAAAGCATCATTTGTGGCACCCTAGAAGGCTCCCTTGTGCTCCCTCCTAGTCAGTATCCTCCCTTCTTCTCCTCCCTCTAGAGGCAACTGCTATTTTGATTGTCATCACTATATATTAGTCTTACTTGTTTTTGAACTTCATATAAATGGGGTCATATAGTTTCTTTCGCTCAAAAGTATGTCTGTGAGATTCATCCATGTTGTTGCATGTAGTTCATTTTTTCTATTTGCTGTATAGTATTCCACTGTATGATATACCACAATTTATTCATCTTTATGTTGATTGACACTTTTGTTTTACTATTAGCATTAAAGCTACCAAGAATATTCTTGTACTGCCTTTTGGTAAACATATACACTTTTTTCTCTTGGGCATAAATATCATCAAATAGTTTCTAAAGTGGTTGTATCAATTTATTGTCCCTTTAGCAGTATATGAGAGTTCTCATTGCTCCACATCCTCCTAAATCACTCTTAGTGACTCTATAATCTGTTGCATGGATTTATCATAATTTAACCATTGCCCTGTTAATATTTAGTTGGGTTCATATTTTCAGTATTTTGAACACTGTAATGAACTTCTTTGTAGAAGACAGTGATCTCCATGAGTTCCATGGATGCTTTTCCAGAAGTAAAATTGGTGGTTTAAAAGGCATGGACATTTAAAATTGATTTTATTTATGCTGCTGAAAAATTATACTAAATTGCTTTACATCCAATCACACTGCTAATTACCAAGAATATTGAGAGTGCTCGTTTCCCCAGATGCTTCAGTCTCCAGATGTTTCCCGTATTTTTAACCTTTGCTAATCTGATGAGGGGAAAAAGCATAACAGAATTTAGGGTATTGTAAAACTTCAGCACCTCTTTGCAACCCTTTTCTCACATCTTTCAGTCTGGTAAGGTCTGGGGTCTGCTGTCCCATCCCCTTAGGAAATGCCTTCAATTTGGAGGCTGCGAGGGGAAGGAGAGGCCAGGTTGATTGCGTACCAGGTTCTGGTGAAAGCTTCAAGCAAGAAGGATAAAAGAATTCAAGTTTGAATTGAAATGTTGGATAACTCCAGGCTGTGCTGGGTGGGACAGGGGAGCAGATACAATTGTTGGCCAGAGGCTACTACCTTTCTTAACCTCATTTGATTAGATGTGAGGGTTCTTAAGTCACCTACTCACCCCTCTTTCAAAGCTGTCCTAATTTCTGTTGTATGTGGGCAATTTCAGGTGAGTGTTTGTTGCGTCTTACCAGGGAGGGACCATGGATCATGTCTCTTGAAGCCCTCTTACTGCCTAACACACTACTAATAGTGGGTTTATAAAAATAATCTTCAGGGGCCGGCCTAGTGGCGCAGCAGTTAAGTTCACACGTTCTGCTTTGGTGGCCCGGGGTTCACTGGTTGGATCCCCGGTGCGGACATGGCACTGCTTGGCAAGCCATGCTGTGGCAGGCGTCCCCCATATAAAGTAGAGGGAGATGGGCATGGATGTCAGCTCAGGGCCAGGCTTCCTCAGCAAAAAGAGGAAGGTTAGCAGCAGTTAGCTCAGGGATAATCTTCAAAAAAAAAAAAAAACTTCAATGAATGACCCACTGTTCACTGGCCACTTTTTTTCACTTTGGAAGGGAAATGTCAAGGTGGTTTGACAACCTCATGTTACTGCTCCTCAAGATTGGACCTTCTTGGAGAGGACCAATGGTAAGCAACCAGGGGCAAGGACAGGCTGGGAGCCCCGCATGAATCAGTAGGAGATCCTGTCTGGCCTAACCAGAATAACAGGACAAATGTAAAAGATCAGGCATCTCACTGGGAAACGAAGGGGAGCAGCAGTACAGAAGGGCTGCCCGGGAAGGGGCAGGGTTTTAAGTGCAGCTCAGAAATCGAGCGTGATGGAGACTCCAGGTCTACATAAGTAGAGGGTCACAGCCAGAGAGGAACTGAATAGTTGGTTACTTCAGAAGCTGTTTATTGTTTTTATATGCCCTCTGCATATGGGTAGCCCTGGGAGAAAAAAGAGTGTTAAGCATCTACTAGGTGCTGGCCACTGTTCAAAGTGCTTCACACCCAGTGTTTTACTTAATCCTGAAAATTCTGTGAGGCAGACATTATGCCCAACTTACAGGTCAGGATGGTGGGGCTCGAAAAAGTGATTTGTCCAGGATCACACAGCTATTAAATAGTTGAATCAAGATTCTAATTTAGGACTGACTTCAATGCTCATTCTCTTTGTCACTTGCCACACTATTATGGAAAATAATATTAAAGATGATAATAATGCCTAAAATATACTCTTAGCTTACCACATGTCAGGCATTAGTTCAGCTTCTTTAAATGTATTATTTCATTTAATACTTCATAGCAGCCCTATGAAATAGATGCTATCTTAATCCTCATCTTTACAGATGAGGAAACCAAGCACAGAAAGTTTAAATAACCATCACAAGCTAATTAGTAGAAGAGTCAGTATTGAAATCCAGTCCTGTCACCACCTGCACCAGCTCCTCAGTAATAGTCTGGAGTGATCTTGCCCAGATGGTTTCCAGCCAGCTGTGTTAGCCCTGAGAGTCTTCAGCTTTCTCCTCTCAGGCATGGAGTTCGCCTTTCTGTTCACTGTTTGTATAATCCCGTCGATGCCAGGGAGCTCTAGGAGGAACATAGTTAGACTTGGGTGTGTATGTTGAGCTACTGTGGCAGCAGTATATGGGTTGTCTTCCATAGGGTGAGATACTGGAGGAAGGAATGCTACCTGGACTTTGTGGTCATAGCACAGGGCCCTGGTGGTGCAGTGGGCTATGGGGCAGGTTTGTCCTGACTAGGATGTGTAGGGAGAAGGTTCTGATCTGTGCCTTGGAAAAGCACTTCACAATCTTTGTTTGCTGCGTCCCATGAATTGTTACCCATTCCCCACCCCCAGATTGCAGTTGGAAAGGACCAGCCCTGACAAAGCCCCATTCCTGTTCTCAGAAATGAGTTTTGTTTATTCAAGGATAACTATGTGAGGGACTGCGTGAGCAAGTCTGAGAGAAGCAGTAAGACGGCTGCTTTTGCTGCTACACCTTTGTCTCAGTGCATCCTGAGCATGGGCTCATTCTCTGAGAATCCTAGTTTATTCTGCCTTGGAGAAGAGCTGGAAGAAGTTATTGGAATTTTGATGGTGGCTAGCTTTAGGCATCATGGAGTTTGGATTGTTTTTCTTTCTTCTTTTAAAAATTTGTGTACCGGCCTTCTGCTGCTCTAACTGCTCCCTGTCCCCTGCAACAATTCCCATTTCCTATGTGCCTGCTGTGTGCCGTGCTTCTCAAGCCCCGTTTCCTCACCTGGCTCCACTGAGCTTGCCCTCACTAGCCTGTCAGCCAGCTTGGATGCAGAGTCCAGAGGCTAGGTAAACCTTGATGAATTCCACCCAGCTGAGAGTTGCCTAGTAACAGGAAAGCACATAGGTGATGGTGTTTGTAAGACTATTGAGGAAATGCAAATGGAGGAGGAGGGATCTCATAGAGTTACCCCAAGCCAAGAATTCTTCTGTTGTCTCCTAAAAGGCTTTATTGGTTCTTGAATGGAGGCTGGGACTTTACAGAATGCAGGTTTTATGGTAATGGCAAGAGGGAGGAAACGTCTCCAGATTATGAAGTGATATCCTAGAAGCAAAGTTATAGAGCCAGGCTGAGAGGACAAAAAGAGTCTTTAAAGTTCTTAGTGTTACATCAAGTGTGTAGGTCCAGTTTAGGACAATTATTGAATTAATTCCTTCTTAATGGGAAATATGTATTTCAGCGTTCAGACATTCTAAATCCTTAATTTAAAAGGCATAAGTAGAAAGGTATTTAAGTAGCAACTGTTGCTTAAATTTAGAATTTTACTTCATTGAAAGGACTTTGGAATTGTTTTCTATCTTTTCTAAGAGTCATGTTAACTCCGTTGGGTGGTTGGCCATAGGGAAAACCAGAAAGAAGTGCTTTCCTCAGGGCCATTTTCCTTTAAAGATTTTATTTTATTTTTTTCCTTTTTCTCCCCAAAGCCCCTCTGTATGTAGTTGTGTATTTTTAGTTGTGGGTCCTTTCAGTTGTGGCATGTGGGATGCCCCCTCAGCATGGCCTGATGAGCGGTGCCATGTCCACGCCCAGGATTGAAATCAGTGAAACCCTGGGCCGATGAAGCGGAGCGCACAAACTTAACCACTGGGCCACGGGGCCAGCCCCATGGGCCATTTTCCTTTAAAGGTTGCTAACAGATATGGACGTTTTGCCAAAGCAAGGATTTGTCTAAGGATTTTAGATCATAGAATGATAGGAGTTTAGAGTCAAGAAAACTCATTTAGTCAACACTTTCAGTTTATATTTGAAAGAATTCAGGTTCAGAGACTCATTTAAGATCACATAGTGGCAGAATCTAGGCCTACTGATTCCCAGTCCAACACTTTAATATTCATGCCGAATCTTTTTCACATTATAATGGCTATTATGATTGTGTAAGAGCTTACTAAAAAAGGATTGTGTACTATGAGTCAGATAGTGTTCTAGTAGAGGATACAAAGATAAAATAAAAGTGGCTCTACTGTCAAGAAAGCTAGGGTTTGGTGGGAGAGGTCGGCAAGTAAATGGAAGATTATAGTCCAGTATAAGTGTAGGAAAAGGTATGCACAGGATGGGTATCAGTCAAAGTCCAGCTGAAGATAAGAGAAGCTACTCTATCAGGAAAAGGATTGAGTACAGAAAAGTTGATGTTTACAGAATCATTGGAAAGATTGGAGGAACAGGCTTTAGGCTGAATCTCCAGGAATGACTTTCAGAGTAACACTGCAGAAGTGGCACTCCGAGAAAACTACTACCTCTGCCATGTCGAGAAGGTAGGGGAATCTGGAAGTTGCCACCCCAGATGTCAGCCCCAGGATATTCCTACCTTTGCCATTGGGGCTCAGGAAGTCTCTATCAAGGTTGTTGCCTCCAGAGCCGTCATACTATTCCTGCTAGTTCTGCATGAGAAAAGTAGGTTCCTCATGTTACCCCCTTATTCCCCCTTGCCTGTCCTCTGATTTCAAGTCTCACCAGGTGGATCTGATTGGCAGAACCTAAATCACACCTGGTATCCTAGTTGCAGGGGCCTTTGGGAAATAAAGTTTTTAGCTTTCCAGCCTCTATAATACTGGAGAGCCCATAGAAGGAGATTGTAATAGGTATCATAATGGTGATGATAGTAGTAGTAATAATGGTAATAGTAGCATAATGTAACTGTAACATATATATAATATAATATATGGAACATATATGAGACATATGTTATATATGTATACACACATACATAACATAAAATGTAATAGTAGCTTAATAGTAATACTAACTTAATGCTCACAATAGATTGAGCCAGTCTGTGGAATGTTTAGGATCAACACATAAGAGGGGCACCTAACCTGCTGGTGGTGGGAAGAGGGGTCGGAGAATTTTCACTGAAAAGTAATACCTGAGCTGAGACTCAAGGATAGAATTGAAGATGTCTCACCTTTTCTTCTTAACTTTGCTGAGTGGATCCTTGTTGCTGGTTTTTATCAAGTTTGTAGAATAGTTATTCTCAAAGTGAAGTCTCTAGACCAGCAGCATCAGCGTCACCTGGGAACTTGTTAGAAATGGAAATTCTTGGGTGCTACCCTAGAAGTGCTGAAAAAGAAACTGAATCAAGCCCTTCAGGTATTTTGATGCATGCCAAAGTTTGATAACTTCTGCTGTATAAGCGCAATGATTAAGACCTGTAGTCAGGGCTAGATTCCTGGAAGAGACAGATGGGACGTTGTAAGCTGTATAAGCACAAGGATTAAAACCTATAGGTTTTTGAGTTAAATCTATGAGTTTGAATCTTGACTTTTACATTTACCATCTGCATGATTCTAAGCCACTGATGTCACTTCTCCTGGTTTTGTGGGGATAACAATATTTACCTTGTAGAGTTGTCGAGCTTAAGTGACATGACATGGTATATGCCACTAACAGTGTGTGACACAGAATAGGCATTCCGTAGAGTCTTTTGGAGGAGACTTGACTAAATTAATCTTCCTTGGGAAATTTCTTAAGGGCGCTTCAGAATAGTGTTCAATTTAGAAAGCACTTATGAAGGCAGCCTGCTCTGTGCTCCATACTATGCTTGACTGCTGTAGTACGTTGGTTCTTGGGAAGAGCACAGAAGAGAAGGGAGACTTGGCTCCTGGCCTTGGGAGCTGCTTGTTTTATTTATTGAGATGACCAGTACTTAGACAAGAGAAGTAACAGTCTAGGATAGTAAATGATTAGGTGCATGATAAGGTGTTAATAATTTACGATTCTACCAAAGCAGTAAATATTAAAGAAGCTCGGAGGAGATGAGTCAGTGTGAGCTGAAGTAGTCAGGGGTAGATTCCTGGAAGAGGCAGATGGGGACATTATAAGCTATTGTGGGCCATTTAAGTCTAATTTCCCAGGAGCATATTTCTTTATTTACAAAGGTTTTTTTTGGTTTAATTATGAACTTTGTTTAAAAATGTGGAAAATTCAGGAAATAAAAGAAAAAATCACCTATAATTCCACAACTCAAAGACTCATAGCTAGAAGTTTTGGTGGGTTTCCTTTAGTCTCTTTTGAAAACAAAAACTCATAATTGCTAACACAGTGTGATAAATCTTTGTATTCTGAGTTAATTCTTGATAATTCAATGATGGTCGCATTAGAAACAATCTAATTTTTTTAATCAATGTTATGATAGTTCACAACATTGTGAAATTTCAGTTGTACATTATTATTTGTCAGTTACCTTATAGGTGCGCCCTTTCACCCTTTGTGCTCACCTCCCACCCCTCTTCCCTCTGTAACCACTAAATATTTCTCTTTGTCCTTGTGTTGGTTCATCTTCCACATAGTGAAATCATATGGTGTTTGTTTTTCTCTATCTGGCTTATTTCACTTAGCATAACCTCAAGTTTCATCCATGTTGTTGTGAATGGGACGATTTTGTCATTTTTTATGGCTGAGTAGTATTCCATTGTGTGTGTGTTTGTGTGTGTGAGTGAGTGTGTGTATATATACACACCCCATATCTTCTTTATCTAATCATCAGTCAATGGGCACTTGGATTGATTCCACTTCTTGGCTATTGTAAATAATACTGCAGTGAACATAGGGTGCATAAGTCTCTTTGAATTGCTGATTTCAAGTTCTTTGGATAGACACCCAGTGGTGGGATAGTTGGGTCATATGGTATTTCTATTTTTAGTTTTTTGAGAAATCTCCATACTGCTTCCCGTAGTGGCTGAACAAGTTTGCATTCCCACCAGCAGTATATGAGGGTTCCCTTTTCTCTACAACCTCTCCAACATTTGTTATTTTTTGTCTTGGTTATTATATAATATCCTAGAGTAGTTTTGATTTGCATTTCCCTGATGGTCAGTGATGTTGAGAATCTTTTCATATTTCTTCTTTGGAGAAATGTCTGTTCTTTTCCTCTGCCCTTTTTTTGATCAGGTTGTTTGACTTTTTGTTGTTGAGTTGTGTGAATTCTTTATATATTATGGAGATTAACCCTTTGTCAGATATATGATTTACAAATATTTTTTCCCAGTTGGTGGGTTGTCTTTTGTTTCAATCCTGGTTTCCCTTGCCTTGTAGAAGCTCTTTAGTCTAATGAAGTCCCACTTGTTTATTTTTTCTTTTGTTTCCTTGTCTGAGAAGACATGGTGTCCAAAAAGATCCTTCTAAGACTGATGTCAAAGAGTGTACTGCCTATATTTCCCTCTAGAAGTTTTGTGGTTTCAAGTCTTACCTTCAAGTCTTCGATCCATTTTGAGTTTATTTTTGTGAATGGCATAAGAGAATGCTCTACTTTCATTCTTTTACATGTGGCTGTCTGGTTTTCCCAGCACCATTTATTGAAGAGACTTTCCTTTCTCCATTGTATGTTCTTAGCTCCTTTGTCAAAGATTAGCTGTCCATAGATGTGTGGTTTTATTTCTAGGCTTTCAATTCTGTTCTCTTGATCTGTGAGCCTGTTTTTGTGCTGGTACCATGCTGTTTTGATTACTGTAGCTCTGTAGTATATTTTGAAGTCAGGGAGGACACAATCTAATTGTAAGGGCAGTGTGAATATTGGGTCACTTGAGTTTATTATTACTCCCCTTCAAATTTTTGAAATGATACTTGAAACAAGCAAAAACAATTACTTACATTTCTGATTATACTCCTTGGGATAGATTATGCGAAGTGGAATTACTAGCATATGGAGAGTGTACATCTTTGGTGCTTTGGAAACACATTGCCAAATTATTTGTTGAATCTTTGCTCCCTTTCTCCCTTCGTTCCTTCTTTCATTCATTCGGTATTTATGTGCTAGGCCCTATTCCAGGTTCTGGGGATGTAGTAGTGAACAAGGTAGGCAAAAATCCCTGCCATCATAAAGACACATACTAGTAGTGGAAAACAGATAATAAGAAAGTATGTGGTATGTTGGGTAGTAAAATGTGCTAAGGAGAAAAATAGATTGCAGGAAAATTGAATAAGGAAGGAATGATGGGGATAGGGAACTTATAATTTTCAATTAGGCGATTGGGGAAGACCACACTGGGAAAGTAATTTGTGAATGAAGGCGGATAGCATATGCCTCCTTCCTTGATATTTATCTGACAGAATGAAGGGCAAGGGCAAAGGCCATGAAGTGGAAGCATGGCTTGCATGTTTGAGGAACAGCAAGTAGACCAATGTGGCTGGAACAGAGTTAGGAGAGGAGTTAGGTGAGAGAGTTGCTGGTAAAGGGAAGACATCTTATAGGTGGACCTGCCTTAAGTTTAACAGGATTACTCTGGCTACTGTTTTGAGAACAGACTGTAGGGAATCATAGGTAGAAGGAGGGAAACCTGTTAGACTATTGAAGTAATCCGGGTGGGAGATGATGGTGACTTAGAGCAGAATGGTAGTGCTGGTGATGGAGAGAAATGGTCAGAATTTGAATATATTTTGAAGATTTAGTTGACAGGATTGACAGATTGGATCTGAAATGAGAGAGAAAGATCTGGAGTTCAGTTTTGGACATGTTAAATTCGAGATGTGTGTTAGACATCCAAGTGGAGATGTTGAGTAGACAGATAAATGAGTCTGAAGTTGAGAGAGGTTTGAGCTGGAGAAATTAATTTAAAGTTGACTGTGCATATTGGTATTTGAAGTAATGAGACTGAAGAGACCAGTGAAGGAGGACATTGAGAAAGAAAAGTGAAGAAGTCCAAGGACTGAACTCTGGGGCCATTCAATAGGAAGAGGTTATCAAGGAGTCCAAGGAGAAGCAGTGAGGCAGGAGAGTGGGGTGTTCTGGAAGCCACATGAAGAAAGTGGTTCAAGGGGAAAGAAGTAATCAAGGGTGTCTACTGGTGCTTACAGGTTAAATTAGAGGAGGACTGAAGATTGATAATTGATGTTAGCAGTAAGGAGGTCATTGGTGTGGTCATTGGTACATGAGTAGTTTTGGAGAGGTGATGAGGCGAAAAGCTTGATTGGCATGGGTTCAATAGAGTAGGAGGAGAGGAAGTGGTGACAGTGAGTATAGACACTCTTTTGAAGAAGATAGCTTTAAAGAGAATAAGAGAAATGGAATGTGAAGGGGGTGAGCTTGACTTTTAAAAAATATTTGCAGGGACCAGCCTGGTTGGGGTAGTGAAGTTCGTGTGGTCTGTGTCGGCAGCCTGGGGTTCACAGGTTCAGATCCCGGGTGCAGACCTAGCTCCGTTCATCAAGACACACTGAGGTGGCATCCCACATAAAATAGAGGAAGATTGGCACAGATGTTAGCTCAGCAACAATCTTCCTCAAGCAAAAAGAGGAAGAGTGGCAACAGATGTTAGATCAGGACCAATCTTCCTCACAAAGAAAAAAAATTACAGAAATAACAATATGTTTGCATGCTGATGGGAAAGATCCCATAGAGAGGTAAAATTAATAAAACGGGAGAGTTGGTGGAGCTATGTCTGAGTTGGTGAGAGGGAATGGGATCCTAGTTCACGAGTAGAGGAGGGGCCTTTGCAAGGGGCACGGGCAGTTCTTCATATTAATAGGATGAAGGCAGATCTATGGGTCAGAGAGAATAAATGGGTAGCAGTAGTGGTGGAGGCTTATGGGAGTTCTCTTCTGATTGCTCAGTTTTTTCAATGAAGGGGCAGATAAGGTAATTAGTGCCAATTGTGGATGGAGATGGTTGGAGGTTTGCGGGGAGAGAAGAAAGTATGAAATAATTACTGAGGAGAGCGAGAGAGTGAATGACTTAAGGAAAATGTGGTATAATTACTAAGTCGCGTTAGAGCTCACTTACAGTGAATAATCTGAATTTAAAGCTAGATTATTTAACATAGTTGTGTGTTTTCCTACAGGCACAGTCAGGTACAGGGGTACAGGTGATAGTTGGATTTAACAAGGATTGTGGTTTTGCCAAGTAAGGATGGCAAAGTAAGAGAGGCACAAAGGAATTGAGGAAGTATGTAAAGGAACAGTTATGAATTAGAATTTAAGCTGGGTAAGCAGGATAGTTCATCCACTGAGGTGGATGAAGGGCAGTGAAAAGATTGCTAGTGTATGTCCCTATGGGATTGAAGAATGAAGTTGGAATACTATAAGGAATGAACCAGAAGAGAAGGAGGTAGGTTATGATTGAGGACTGAGATGCTTGAAATTATGATTATTGAGGGGATTTCAGTTATTGGTATCTGTAGAGTTTGGGTATGACCATGGGAGTGAGTAGCTGAGATTGGCTAGAGGACAAGACCCTTGGTGGGGAGGAGACCAGGGAATCAAGAATTCAGGGATTTGGAAGGATCATCTATGTGAATGCTAAAACCTGAGTAAAACTGTGGTAGGATTAGTAGTAGGGTGAGTGGCAGTGCACCAGGATCTGCAAGATTCAAGGAATGAGGAGTAACCCTGGGGTTAGTAGGTAACAACAGAGTAGAGTGGGGATGGGAGTATAGTCTGGTGACCTGAGGTTAAAATCTGGGATTTTGGAAAATAAGGAGGGAGGAGGATGGTCTGGAAGTGGCAACAAGGATCAGAGGCCACCTACCCCACGTCCAGGCTAGTGGGAGGAGCGGTGAAGAGGAAACATTCACTACTCGAGAGGGCTCTAGAGGAGCCAGCATTTGGTCACAGTAAGAATGTGAAGGGAACTTAGAGAGAAGAGGTTGAGAAATTTGCTGCTGGCTGACCACAAGTGCCAGAAAGCTCGTAAAGGAATTTCCTGAGTTGGGGAGCAGTGTAGGTGAGTGTGCCAGTTTTGCTGTTCCTTTGCCAGCTTCATTTCAAATTCATTTCATTTTTGATGGAGGATGTGATTCTTTGTCTTAATTTTTCTTTAAGTGCTAGTGTGATTAAATGTTAATTTATATAAAAATATACAATTGGCCACATTTATAAATTGTGATGCCTAAGAACATGTTTTGGAAGTGTCTGATTTAGATGAGGGATGAGGAGAAAGATGAGCAAAGCATATCCAGTTTTGTGGGGAAGTGAATTAATCATGCTGGCTAGATTTGGGGGTTTATTTTTAAGAAATAGAGATGAAATTGGATGGGTGGTCTTAATGGCCAAGCTACGGATTCTAGACGGTTCTAGTTTTATAACATAAAGGTCTTGAAACATGTTAAAAGTGGTATAGGTCCTCAAAAAAGCTAAACATAGAATTACCATGTGATCCAGCAATTCCACTTCTGGACATATATCCAAAAGAAGTGAAAGCAGGGACTTGAACAAATATTTGTACACCCATGTTCATGGCAATGTTATTCACAATAGCCAGAAGATAGAAGAAACTCATGTCCATAGATAGATAAATGGATAAACAAAATGTGGTGTATACATAACGGTGGAATATCGTTCAGCCTTGAAAAGGAAGGAAATTCTGACACCTGGTACAACGTGAATGAGCCTTGAAGGCATGCTGAGTGAAACGAGCCAGTCACAAAAGGACAAACATTGTATGATTCCACTTATGGGAGGTACCTAGAGTAGTTAAATTCATAGAAATGGAAAGTAGAATGGTGGTTGCCAGGGACTGAGGGGAGGGGACAAGGGGGAGTTATAATGGGTTCAGAGTTTCAGCTGGGGAAGATGAAAAAGTTTTGGAGATGTATGGTAGTGATGGTTGTATAATAATGTGAAGGTACTTAATGCCGCTGAATTGTACACTTAAAAATGGTTAAAATGGCAAATTTTATGTTATGTGTATTTTACCACACACACACACACACACACACACAAATGGTGTAGGATATAGGCACTGCTTCTATAACGATACAAATAAGAACTAGGTAGCAATGGCTTGTTTCCAGAGGAAGAGAAGCAGAATTTTGGTACAAGAAAGCCTTCTAGTTGACAGGCATACTATGCTTCCCTTGCTGGGGTGTTGGCTTTATCTATGCTGTATGGTCTAGTTTGGCCTTAGCATTCAGGTTCTTAGTGTGGTTTAGAGGTACTTGAAAACACATTTTTCTTAAGTAGGAAAACATTTTCTCTATGTTCTTTTTCGTTCTGTTTAGCAAAATGATTATTTTTCATAAATGATATGAGAATAGCCTCTAGCCTTCACAATTATTCTGTTTTTAACATGAATTCATCTTTTAGATATTGCCTTTGATAGTTGAATTGAGTGCTAGTTACTTTGGAGTCATTTTATTTATATGCTGAACTTGGCAAAGGAATTTAAATAGAGAAATTGGAAAGCTCTCATTCATAATCTGCTAAGGCCTATTTCATGACAACATGTTGTAGTTATTTGTCCAGATGTATTCTTATTGTTGAGTCACAATAATGACTAGAAGACAGATCAACAGGAGGACATAAATAAATAAAACCGAAAAAGAAAGCGAGTGTTGGGTTCTTGGGAGTTTGATGTATCCAGGCTGACTCCTGGCTCTGTTGCTTCATTCTGTGAATTTGTTCTTAGTGAGCCTCATTTTCCTTATTTATAAAGTACAGATACATCTACTTACCTGGCAGAGCTGTTGCTATGATTAAATAAGATAATAAAATAAACCACCTATGGCAACGACTGGTATAAATAGGCATTCAGTAGGTGGTAGCTGGTAGTATTATAATTATTACTGCCAAAATGTTTAATGGGACTCTGTTTCTGAAATCCAGAGTGCAAACTTGGAAAGCAAAGAAATTAGCAGAAAGGTCCTTCAATTTATACAAAGATTCACCTCAGGGTTTCTGTAAATCTGGGGGAATCCCTAGTGCATTTGATGTTTACAGATCATTAGCAAACAGATGCCAGGAGGCAAATAAACTGGAGTTTAAGGATTTTTGAACCACTGATGATGAAGAGAAAATCAGTTTCTGATAAAGTTATAATATTTCTGAGTAAGTAATGGCAGGCAATGGGAAAATTTTAATTGGATTTATAAAAGTTTATTTCAGGAACACATGTATTTCCACTTTGAGGCACACCAGACATCTGTAGCCATCGAATTTATAGTGCTTGCTTATTTCCCCACTGGGGTTAATATAACAACAACTAATATTTATTGTGTGCTTACTATGTGCCAGTGAGTCTTTAGGAAGCCTGCAGCTTTCAAAGGCTTGTTTTCAATTGGATGTTATCAAATTGACCTTTTATCCATTTGGAGAGACAGGATGTTTAATGAGTTTATTTTATTCTATTCTATTTATTCTATTATGCCAAAATATTTGGGTATTTATAACAGGCAAGACATTTTATGGGAGACAGAGCTAAGTAGTACATGGCCCCTGGCCTCACAAAATACACTAGCTGTCCCTTAGACTGTTTAGAAGGGGACCTGCGGTAGCATGAGATGAACGCTGGTCTAGTGCTAGACTCTGCACCTGGCTCTACCACTTCTTGCTTTTTCTGTCCTGGTCAGGACTAGGCTCAGTGCCACTCTCCTAATGCCTAGCATAGCACTTACCCAGCCCTGTAGGAACTGCTTGTTTAATTCTCTGTATTCTCCGTCAGAGTTAGACTGTAAACTTGAGAGCAAAGACTGTGGCTTATTCATCAACTGGGCCAGTCACATCAGAGTATTTGTGCCGTGAATAAATACTAATTTTCTAACGGTGGACAGGTAATAACCTGTTGCTTTCTTTAACTATGATAAAATTATGATAGTCCCAATGTCATAGCTTTGTCGTGAAGATAAAATTAGAAGTTTTATATAAAATGCCTGTCACAGTGCCTGGCACATAGTGGGTACTCAATCAGTAGTTGTATTTGAGTAAATGATTAAGTTATCTCTTTTCACCAAATTTGACAGATGTGATATATCTATTTATGGAGACTGTATGCAGTAATGTCACGTTTGTAGTACATAAAGGGCACAGCTGTCATTTAGGTTAAGTCTGAAGTAATTATTCACATTGAAATAAAAATTTGACACTTCTGGTGCTCATTCAGAAAGATGGGGTAAAATGAATCCTAACTCAAAGAGAAATTAAATGGAAGCCTGAGATTATAACCATTAAAAAAAGAACTTTATCAATATTTATCTATCAATATGATAGATTTTAGGAATTAGTTCCAGACTTTGAATGAATTTAAAAAACCCTAAATACTAAATAATAATGGAGGTTGAAAACTAGGGTATTCAGTAGGGAGAAAAATAAGCATGAGTGAACATATTCTTTTGACTTTTTTTTCCCTCCAGTACACCTTCTCTTTTTCATTTTAAGACTCCCTTTGGAATTTGACTTATGTTTGATTTTGGGGTTTATGCGGCATAAGTTTGGTTAAGGATCAGATTTATATTCCTTCTATAGGTGAAATTAGTTATGAGAAAGATTTTAAATTATCGATGAGTAGGGGAATTTGCTGGTCAAAATCTATCAGCATTCTTTAGAAAGAAAGATGAAACTCCCTAGATTTTACTGCATAATGTCAATGGACTCATATGTAGAACAGCTGATGCGTTTAGGACTTGTTGATTCCCTTAATTGGTAACTGTACTACATTCATAACCCCAAGAACTGAAAACAATAGGTCAGTGTCTGCTGTTTATGCATAAATAGCTACATCGGAGCAGGATATGTCTGAAAGGCAGAGTATGTTAGTTTGAGGAGGAAGCTGGCACATGAATGGTTCTATTGCTTGCCATACTGAGGTGGGTTATGCTCTCCTTCCCTGAATAATGCTATTTGGGTTTTTATTATAGGTGTAGTTGGTGAACTATTTCTGTGTTATCAGGCTGGCTGCTGTGAAGTAGTATTTGAATGTATTTTAAATGCCAGTGTTGAGGGAAAAGGCTAGAATAGAAACATAGTTTAAAATTGGTAATGACTCAGTTTTTATGTCTTATAGTATTCACGTTTTTGAGCAAAAAGTTAATACCTAGAATAGCTTTTTTTTTTTAAAGAAATTCCATTTGTACATGGAAACAAAATCTTCATTTAAAGTACTTTGAAATGATTTTTTCTTTTAGATTAATGAATTATACCCCTTTGTCATTTCCCCAGGATTAAATCTGCATTTTGAAATCTGTAATTTTTTTTTGAAATGAGCAATTTTTAGTTTAAAAATATTTTTAAAGGAAAGACTATGTAAACCATTTTGTTTCATTGTCGGAGAAAAGGAAAACATGTTGATAGGTTTTTTTTTTTTTTTTCACTATGTAAAACATTTGAAACATTCCTTTCAAAAATGTTGTTTTTAACAAGTAAATTTTTGCTATCATAAATGGAATAATTTCCTAGAATAATTGTATTTAGTTAAAATGCTAAACCAATGATTCAGGTATTTTATAATATAAAGCAAGTGAAGTTGACTCTTTCTAGCTGTAATCAAAGCTTACTAAGTCGTGTCCCTGAAGCTCTTTCTTAGTTTAGTGCAGTCCAGTTTGCAGTCCTGCTATCAAGAAACTTTAATTCTACGTTATACAAAAAAATTAACTTTTTTTCTTGAAGGTTGAAAGAAAATTTATTTCCCAGTGTGTTTTGGAGAAGACTGAGCTTGTCCTCAAAGTGTACAACTTCTCAGACTATTTTCTGAGAATCTACGTTTTTAGGGTATAAAATTTGAAGATGTGTTTTGGCAAAGTGTAATTACTGGACTGTTACCCGTTTGCAGCATATTCCCATCTTCTCATCTGGAAAATTAAATCTGATTGCAGCTTGGATTAGCATTTATGCTTGTGGAAGATAGTTTGGAGAGGAAGATAAGTATCTTAAACTCCATGAAATTGAACAATGAGATTATATGGTTTATAGCTAATTTTAAAGTCTCAGTTTTAAAGGGCAGATTTTTATATTGTAAGCTTTCAATGTATTCAATACTTTCTCTCTTATTGACTGAAATATCCTAGAGATAATGACTGGATAAATTTAGGAGGCATTAAATGTAATGTTTTCTACCTTGATACCTAGCATGTTAAAAGTGAAAGCAGTGTAGATTCCCGTGTTAATGGCTCCATTGCAGTTTCTCTTAAATTTCCTAAAAGAGCTCCAGTTATAGAAGATTGTAACATTTGGTTAGTATGCAGTTGTTACGCCTTTCATAGAAAATGAAGTCAGTGTATTTTTCAATAATCAATTAAAGTGTCATGCCTTGACCCTTGAACTGGAGTCATTGATGTGACAGAGAAAAACAGGAAAATAATTTGGTAAGGGTGTGTGTGTGTGTGTGTGTGTGTGTGTGTACGTGTACACAGACTTGTTACTGATCTACAAATGAGCCCTCATACATAACCACGGTACTTTTATGAATTATTTTGCATTTCTGTTGTAAAAGATCTGTCTACCACGTTTTCTAGGAACTTTAAGCCTAAGGCAGAACTCAAGGTTTTGGAGCCTGTGTAAAATAATTTATAGCACCTTTCCAGTAAGTCTTGCCCAAACCCTTATTCTATTAATTAAACATCCTGTGGCAATCTGGTATATCTTAAAGATTTAAAAGTATGTTACATTAGAAGACTAGAAAACATGGACTATTAAGATTGAAGAAAATTAGCTTTTATTTTTTTTTAAAAAATAAGACATTTGTTCTGAGATGACTTTTTTTTGCTGTGAAGATACAGGCTTTTAAGCGTGGTCATGTTCTGTGCCTGAATGAGATTGTGGGGTTGGGAGTCCTGTACTGTGAAATGTCTGTTTTAAATATGGAAGTGTTTCTTGTGGCCTCCAGTGGAAGTGGTTCACATGTGTCTGTGTGGGAACAGCCTCTTGCATGGCTGTGGTGCTGGGAGAAGGTAGTGGCCCGTCACATTCACATAACATGAGGCCTTGTTCCACAGCCAGTTGTCTCTTTTAGACTTACGTGGTTAAGAGATATATGGACTCAACAGTACCATACGTCTTATTGGCAAGATATTTTGAATATGATTTTTTTGTTGTTGTTGAATAGTATTTCCTGGGAGATGGTGATCTTGATTTTTAATTTTCTAGGAATCTATTACTTAAATCGGGAGAAAGTTGCTGGGAGAGAACAAGGAGGGAAGTGTGTGCTATGTACCACTATATTATGTTCTTAATTTTCTGACATAGGGACAGTTCTTAGAGAAAAATCTTGGTGTTTGCTGATAGCTCTATTCTTACTGCCAGTGGCCTAAGCAAATGATGTAACTTTTTCTATGGTAGAGTACTCTCATCTGAAGATTTTTGTGTTGAAAGTTAGTTGTTGGTGACACCGCATTTGGCAGTGAAGGTATGAATGTGAGAAGGTGTTTTGGAACATTAGCAATTATGGCGTTGGATGGTGGATAAAGAAATAGATATATAAATATTAGACCGATGCACAGTTTTCCAGTGTATGTTATTTTCCATATAAAGATATAGAACATTTCATAAAATGTTCCCAGACCATTTAAAACTCAAAGAAATGCAGCTGATGCAATGAAATACATAGAGTACTTGTAAAAACATACAGACACGCAAGTGGATTGCTGCCAGACAGAAAATTTAAAGGCGGTTTGCTTAACTGCAGGGTGCTAGGTTTTGTACGTGTGCCATGCTGAAACTGTTAGTAAGGCGGGTGTTGTGTTGCTTGAGAAAAGCAGATTGTATTTGGACCTTTTTAACTCAGATGTTTCCAATGTCGATATTTTGGTGACATTATGGCATTATGATCAACTCAATGTGAAAAAAGATGATTTCAACCTACTGTGCAAAACAGACATTTTAAGAAAATTCAAACAAATTATTTTCAGTTTTTGTGTTAATTTTTACAAAATGGCTTGCATAGTTTTATTAACTATCAGACAGGATCTTTGAGCTAATTGAATGGAACTTTATAGGTTGGGCTTTGGTTTTAAAAAACACTGCCTTTTTTTTTAAAATATTGCTTCAGAGAGTGTTAAGGACCCATGAAGTTTGCTTTTGTAAACCTCAGGGCCTTAAAGAAAGGAAATCAAAAGTTTTATACTTGAATCATAGTAAATAATAATCCATGTATTATCTTGGAACATGATTCTGTTAAAATCTGGAAATCTCACTCTACGGTTCGTCTTAGGACAGTTGAAGGAATTTAGTGGATGTTCTTTATTATGTTGCCTACCATTGAGGCAGTGTTTAGGGTAGTATGATTTCAGTGACCCCTATCTTGGTATTCCATGGTCGTCTTTACCTTCATTGTATGAAAATAGGTTGATTTTTCTTTCAGCCATCTTTCCTTCTCTTTTTTCAATTCTACTATGTTGTATATATGAATAAAATACATTTTAAAAATAAGTTAATTATTAATATAGTTGGTTAAAGAGATTTAGAAACTTTCCTTCTCCCACCTATAAAGAAGAAACTTATTTTTTAAATTGAAGAATATACCACAAATTTTGGTTTCTGATGTTCATCCCCTTACAAAATGGTGATAAAAAATAAAGTCTTTGGTTTTATTCCATCTGTATTCCATTGGTATTTTGTGGTTCCCCAAAACACAAACTACTCAAGACAGAGGACATGGTATTAAAGGTTTATATGTGAGTCATTTCTTTATGAAGTTTTCTGGTTGAAGAGTAAGTATTAACCACATGACAACTGGAAGAAAAAGAAAATGCCTTAGATTATTTTGTGGCTTTCCCAATCTCTGTTTTACTGTGTCCCTCAGTGGCTTAGAGTACATCTCTCTCTCCTTTTTTTTTTTTTTGGTTTTAAATCCTAAAATACCAGTTTTTTTCTGGACTAAGTCATTTATGCATGTTTTAGGAATTACAGCCATGGCCTTCCTTTTTAGTCCTCCCTGACCCCCACCCCGATAGCACACTTCTAGAGGTTTGTGGGGCATGTGGATGTCCCTTTGCATCCTGCTGGCTAATTCTTCCTTGTAGACCTAGTGCTTTTCATGCCACACCATTAGCGCCCTCTGGCCTCTTGTCTCAAGAGGGCAAGTCCTTGTGTGATTTCAGCCCTTCAGGCCAGAGAGAAGCAACAGCATCTTCATCTAGCCCACCAGGGCATCCTTGCCGGGGGCGATTGCTCCAGAATTCTGCTAGTCACAGTCTAAACACATCATTTGTCTTTTCTAGTATTTTAAGATGAGAGTAAAGAAAGAAATTGATCCCTGATTTTTAAGTCAACCGGAAGACACCTCAAGAGCTGAAAAGATCTACAGATAGTTTCAACTGTTTTGCACTACCCACTTTGGGAAGCTCTGCTTTTACTATGACCTTTTGAATATTCCTGCTTTTGTTATTAGTCTTGGGTTTTGAAAAATAACATCTGTTAACTGTAATGACTTGAAAACTGGTATTTCTAACATTTAAATGTAGTATGTGAATAGGCCCTTAGTTTTCTCCCTTTTTGATTCTTCACTGCAGAACAATTACTGGCATTTTTGTGTTGTGATTTGGGTGCTTTTAACTTCTACATGGATTCACTTTTACAGAGAAGTAAACTGGTGTTTTAAAAGATAGATATAAAAAGCGAGTAATATATATTGTGATCATGATGAGAGGGGACCCTCAAATGTTGTGCTTTTAAATAAGCCTTTTAGGGGCCAGCCTGGTGGCGCATCAGTTAAGTTCACATGTTCCGCTTCGACAGCCTGGGGTTCACCAGCTGGGAGCCTGGGTGCCGACATAGCACCGCTTGGCAAGCCATGCTGTGGTAGGCATCCCACATGTAAAGCAGAGGAAGGTGGGCACGGATGTTAGCTCAGGGACAGTCTTCCTCAGTAAAAAGAGGGGGATTGGCAGCAGATGTTAGCTCAGGGCTAATCGTTCTCAAAAAAGTAAAATAAAATAAGCCTTTTGCATTGATATGTGATTTCTCAGATAGATATTATTCTGATCACTTCTCTTAATGCGTCTCTGAGGAACCAAATCTTCCTCTTATTAGAAAAGATTGAATGTTTTCCTAGCCGATAGCAAATGGAGTGCTAATAGCTTTTAATTAGTACACTTCTGTATTGACTTTCAGACGATGGCGTTGGATTACCTTGCAATTATGATTGAAGGATCAAGTGACCCCTTTAGTAATTCCATTTTAAACAGATGGTCATGAAAGGTATTTTCACCTATGGATTTTTATAGTTTCTGAGCAAGTCTAATTATGTTAGATAGAACGTAATATCTCATATGATACTTTGTTTATGCTGATAAGCTAGCCGTGTATTGTTTGGTTCTGTCTTTAAGAAAACTTTATCTAGTTTTGTCTTTATTTTTAAGAGTTCATAAGTATTTTGGGAAGGATATATTTTATTTTTAAAAAGTAAATGTTTTGCATTTGTTCCTTGAAAGGATTCTTCTCCCCTCCACCAGTCTGAAACTGGTGTTTAAAAAAAGGTGGTTTATCAAGCTCACATCTGTAACTATGAAAAGAAGGCTCCTGATTAGAAAAGAAAAGTCAAGCAGGTCTAAGACTCATTTTCTCTGGAAAAATATATTGAGGGCAATTTGCAGCCAGCAAGATTTTTGCATTAGGTAATAGTCTAAAGTTAACAGTAGCATCAGGTCTTCAAAATTTTTCTTTTTTATATTTCTGGAGGAGGGTAATGGGAGTGCCTTGCCTAGTCCTTCCTTGTGCTCATCAACATAGCAGCCTCAGCTGCCCCCCTTGGATCCCCTGCCAGGGCTGCTATCATCTTCTGATCAAATATTAATGTGTGATCCTCTGCTTGCTCACTAATCCAAAGCCAATTAATATTATCTGTCAATTATTTACAGATCCTGAGGTGCAGAGGCAATTCCCGGAGGACTACAGTGACCAGGTTCGGAATGCGTAATTAATTTTTTACATGACAAAATTTATTTCAGAGTTGTTCAACATATTATTACTGTTCTTTTTACTGAAAGAGATAAATGAATTTTTAGAAGGGAAGAGAAACAGTAATTAGGACCCCAAGACAAAAAGTAAAACATATTGAAGTAAGATTGAAAATATTGGTGCTAGATTTAGGGTGTTACCTTCAGGGGGAAAATGCACAGAAAGTAAGGAAGAAAATCTATTACAAATTTTGCTTTTTACTTTTAGGTATTCTCCAGTCCTCCGTTCATTAGGAAATCCTTTTTGGATTGCCTGTGAACTTTTTTTTTTTTTTAAATGCTATTTAAGCCGTCAAGAACCAGTGTAACAAAAAAGAAGGGAAGAGGAAAGTTGATAACATTTCCCGGAATTGGAAATAGATTATGAAACTATGTTATCATAGTACTTGAAGGAGAAGATACACATGCAGGAATGGTGTTTGGGGTAAGGGTGGTTTTAATGATGGTAGTGAAAGTTAAGGTTGGCCACTTGGTCCTGCCATCTCAAATTTCCTGCATTCTGCAAGCATGGAATGAAGTGGAAGGAAATATTTTACTCACAAAATAGTGCTGAAGTTCTGATGTTGGTCTACTCTTTATAATTAGATCTAAGTTATACATTCTGGATTCCAGTTTCTATCTCGAGAAATATTAGAGATGTTTTGCACTTTTGAGGCATCTTACATTTTTAGTTCAAATATGCAATTTGGTACTTTTTAAAAGCAGTTTTGAAATAAAAGCATCCTGATTACACTGAATAAAACAACTTCATAAAGCTGTTCATATGTGGGACATTGTACACAATAAAAACATGTTTCTGAAGTACATCCGTTTAATTTTGTCTATTAAAAAAATGTCCTTGAATGAAAATAAGTACAACAAGATAGAAACATCCAGTACAGCAGTAGTAACACCTTTCAGTGTGGCCTGTTGGATAGAGGGCAAAGCATCTGATACATCTTTATGAATATGGGGACATAATGTGACCAGGAATATAACTGGATAATCAGTATAATGAGATGCTTTGTAATGAGATTTTATTGTACAAGAACCCAAGAGAACTGATATGGTTTGCTTTGTATGTGATCTCAAGACTTTTAGATGAGATTTTAAAAAATATTACTCTTCTTACTCTACCGCTTGCTTCATCTTCCAACGGGAGAGTTGAATTTTTATCTTACCTTAAATTGATGTGAGATTGAGCCCTGTGGATTTAAACTATACAATCCAAAGATTATAGGACCTTTTTATTTTTTTTTCTCTAGACAATGTCTAAAGGGTGGAAAAGCTTAAAATATTGTTTAGAATAGACTTGAGGTCATAGCTCTTAAGAAAATCAATCTTTTAATATCTTGTTGTCTAGGTATGTAACCTTTGTGGTCCCGTGATCTGAATTACCCAATGAGAAAAAATTTTGTGTGAGAAAACTTAAAATAACATACTTAACATCTGAGTTTATTCCTTTAAACATAGATTCTTACTATATCTGAAAATTTTTGAGCAACCTGATTTTTTGGGTATGACTTTAAAAACTTGCATGTTAATGACCAAAAAAATTTAGGAAATATAGATAAAGCAAAAATAAACTTAAAAAAAGAATGAAAAGAAAGAAAATACAAATCATCTGTAATTTTACTGCTCAGAGATAACTGCTGTGGCAATTTGGTGTTTATTTCCATGTTTATTTCTCTTAGTATATGTGTCTGTATGTTTGGGAGAGTATATGTGTATATATACAGGTCCTACACATACCTATGTGTGTATATAGAGAAATATAGATTATTATCAATTCTGTCATTGCATATGGAGCCCACTTTACTGACTAGATAGTGTTATGTTATGAACTTAGTTCTCTTTACTTTGGTTAATGGATGATCTTACAAGTATTTCATACATTGAAATTGTATAATTTCATACATTAAATTGAATAATTTAAAATTACAGTAGGAATCTAAAAAATAATGATTGCTTTTATTTTAAAGTGCTCATAGGATGGGTGTTTGTTTTCTTTGTTTACATCAGTGATATAGTTTTGAAATTTGGAGGATGATATTCATGGACTAGATGTAGACTTACGAGGGTGTGTATATCACTGCCTTATTTAGCATCTCTTCCTGCTTAACACACGGTTTCCATTCTTTACCATGTATAACTCAAGAATGAAGGATGAATGAAAGATCTCCTTTGTATTTGGAGAAGTTACCTCCAAATTCCAAGAAATGTATTTGAGAGTTGATCTACTGGTCAAGGAAATGAGACCCGCATATTTTTTATTGATCTTTTTATCATTTAGATTCTGATTTTTTATGTTTTTTCTTCTTAGCATTTGTTGGATTAAAACAAATTATCTTTCCCCTTGGTGTGCTATTGTAAAGGAATTCTTAGAAATGTGTCTATTACATACAAGCCTTGAATGCTGAATATGTACTTTGTCTAGACAACATTTCCAGTATTAAATCATTTATGATGCTATCTGTAAGGAATACTTGAGATAGTTCACCAAAAAGTATAGCACTTATTACTACACACGCACACACACAAATTCCCCCCAGTTTTTCTCCCTATTCGCCTAAACTACCAGTGCTTGTTTTTACATATAGTGTATTTCCCATGTACCAGCACACTTGATCAGAGACGCTTGCTGCTGCTAGATGTTTTATTCTGTGTGTTCTTTGTACCTTACAGTAAAAGAATCTGTCACAAATTATTGTGGCTCACTGCTTTAGAAACTGAGAAAAAAGGGAGGTTAGATTGACATCTGTGACTGAATAATGATGACCAGCCTTTTGGCTCTCCTTGAGCCACAAAGCTAGCACTGCCTTTAGAGTGGAAAAAGAAGTAAGAAGAAAGGGGAGGGATAAAAGAGAGTTACAAATCTGTGGTCCCGGAGATGTATTACTGTTGGGCCAGTTGTCTGCGTGGTATGATAATCCATTTTGATCTTCTCTGTCTTAATTGTTTGCTAAAGACAAATGGGCAGTAAAAGTTCATCAGTTTCATCTTTTTGCTTCTCGTTTAGAAGCAGAATAAATGATCCATCACTACAGAAGTAGCCTTTCTTTCTGACACGGAAGTAATGCAGACCCAACACGTTTTATTAAAATGTTTTCCCCTCATTATTTCAGTCCTCTCAGCTCTGATAGATCTTACTGTTTCATAAAAAATGTAATCTGAAATGTAAATAAGGGTCTTGATACAGAAGGAAGAAGTAATGAGCAGCCTGAGCCACATTTTAGGACTCTTGATTGTAATTACTGACAAAGTGATTTCTCTGTGCCCTGTTTTTTTTCTTTCTTTCTTAAGTTGTCTGTGACACCCTCAGACCGCAATGACATCTATGGTTTAAACCATTAAATCACTGTAGCACTCAATATTTCATTTAAAATCTGGTAAGCCTGCTATCTTTAAACCTGAAAGTATAGGCTTTGTTAATTCCTGAAAGATGTGCAATGCGTATATTTTCTAAAAAAGGAAAACAAACAACAAAAAAGGCAAAAGCAAGGTCTTTTCAGAGTTCACATTATTTATTCATCTGCTTTTGTTTAATGCTTAGCTGGTTTAAATACTAAAATATCAACATTGGTAGGATCCTGACTTGAAAAGGATCCTGCATTTAAAAAGAAAATCTTCTAATAACTTACTTGTGAAATTTTAAAAAGGTATCTCTCATAAGGGTAATATGAAGTAGTGTAAGATTTTTTTTTTAGGGTTAGGCTTATTAAATTACAGATGTAATTTTCCAGTTACTTTGGTCTTGGTAGCTTAAAGCAGATTCTTTTCAATCTCTTACTATAAGTTTAGATCATGTGGCTCTTAATAAAGCCTGTCCAATAGAACATTTTTGTTAAAGAAGAACAGAATCACAATAATATTTTTTTTCACTTCTTTGAGAAATGGTTTCTCAAAGATATCAATTTGTTAATCTGGCATTAAAAATAAGAAAACAAAACACCAATATCTTCCCCTGCTAGAAATAGCCTTGTAGTTAATTAAGAGATTTATAATTATTCTATTATGTTTATGGTATTCATTCATAATTATGGAAATAATTGGTAAAACTTTACTCATTGTGATTAGTGCAGTTTTAATGACTACTAATTGAATTAAGGGAGAGAAGGATAGTGAAATTAACATCTTAGCAAACTATGGTCATCACTCTCATCAAAATCCCGTATTTGGCTTCAAAACATTGTATGATTTTTCAGAATAAAAAAAATGAGCCTTTAGTAATTATAACTTGTAGTATGGGATAATTTGGAATAAAGATATAGTAACCTCTCAGAAGATTTCCATAAATAGCCTTGTTATGTGTCAAGTATAAAAGGCATTACATACACCGTTTTAAAATGTGTTAGTTATAATACAATTACTTCTTGTACTAAAACAGGCAGAATTAATAATTTGTTCTCACAATTGCACTTTTTATAGCCTGTTTGTCCTAAGAGTGGCGATTAGAGTTGAGTGTGCTAGAAGTTGCTTCTCCAGTGCATTCATCTATATTTTGATGAAATATAGCAAGTGTCTTAGAGCTCTTTAAATAGAGGTCTGAGCACACTTACCTGCCTCTGTACATGTAGATCGCTGTTTAGAGTTGCAGGTAATTTTTCTTTCCACTGGCACTGAAATAGAGGTTATAATGAAACCAACAATCTTTATGCATTTATAGAAACTATAAAAATTTTATGGAAATCTTTACATAGAAACTAACAGTATTTCTTGTACAAGCTCTATAAGCAATGTAGAAACATGGTACATTGGGAAAAATAAAAAGGTACCTTTCTTTTATGGTTTTATATGGTCTATGTGATTTAAAAATTTCACAATAGGCAGTTAAGCAAATTATAAAAACATACATCACCCATATACTAAAAAGGAACAAAAATACGTTGCATAACTTAGGCTAGTTGTGATGGAAATTGGCATTTCTGAGTTGCATGTAATTGCTTAAATGTGGAGTTTTCATCTGTTCATGTTTCAGGTATGCTGTAAAGAAAACATTTCTTAAGCTCACAGTTATTCACAGTATAACCTATGTAAATAGATTGGAAGATTCTGATTAGAAAGACAACAGATAATATTTAATCAAGACTTGCTACTTGTATGTTAGTGATTCCCTTATTCTTTTGGTGAGCTCCTGTGCATAAAAACTTGCGCTTTATTTTCTTCCAAATCTTGATAAGCCAGAGTAGGCATTTCTTTTCAAAACTTGTTCATGCCCTGATTCATTGGAAGAATACTATCTAATAAGAAAATTACAGGGGCTGGCCTGGCTGGCACAACGGTCAAGTGTACACGTTCTGCTTCGGCGGCCGGGGGTTTGCCAGTTCGGATCCTAGGTGTGGACCTATGCACCACTTGTCGGGCCATGTTGTGGCAGGTGTCGCACATAAAATAGAGGAAGATGGGCATGGATGTTAGCTCAGGACCAGTCTTCCTCAGCAAAAAAAAAAAAAAAAAAAAGAAGAGGATTGGCAGCAGATGTTAGCTCAGGGCTAATCTTCCTCAAAAAAAAAAAAAAAAGGAAATTACAGATATAGTCCACAGCTCCTAAATTTTTCATTACTATGAAAGAGAGGCTTATTGTGCCAACATTGTATAATATGACACACATTTAATATTTATACAAAATGTAAAACAAATGATAACATTTGATTTTCTCATTATTATTAATCAGAGAAATGTAAGCAACGGTATACCTGGTCTGTATAAAATGTGACATTGATTTCACAAAGATTCTGCCAGTCTTTCTGTAGTGACTTGTCTAAGCCATAGAATCTTCAAATTGCAACTGAGACTTTGGCTCTGTGGTTCTTTGGGCCTTGCATTCACCGAGCTCACAAAAATAGAATCAGAGCTAGGTGTATCCCATTTCTCTTGGAAATTTTTGAGCTTTCTTTTTTCCCCATTCTCTTCTTCATGCTTCCAGCCTGCTCATACAGTCTGTTCAGATTTCATCCACTTTAAATGGTGAGATCAAGTTTGGTCCTGGAAAATTTTTATGACACCATATACCATGGAACAGAATTTGTTAATTCATTTCAGCCTCATGCAAAGGACTTATATATATAAGGGTCAAATGGATCACACTTTAAAATGGTTCCATAACCTGGCCTTAAAAAGACTAATTTATAAGTGGTTGCATTTTTTGATTTTTTTCCTCAAGTCTGTTTTTGGTGGCATAAATTGTCTAGGAGACTAGATTTGATTTTGTGCATTAACTAAGTGAGAGATTGATAAGTGAGTGTCTGCAGAATGTGAGCCAGGCACTGTACCAGGTAAAGAGGAAGGGGAGAAGTAGAAGATTTCATCTCTACCCTGAAGGACCTCACTGTCTAGTAGGCTACAAGGGTAATGCATGTCCCAAATGTTTTGTAGAAAAACGGCATGGCCACAAATTGGGGATGTCTCTGAAAACTAGGACCTTCGGGTAGTAGTGCCACTATGTAATCTCATTCCTGCAATTTTTTGTTCCTTGTGTTGTGAAGCCATGCAAGTTGGTTAAGTTAACAAGAGTGGTACAGAGAAACCCAAGTGGAATGTCTTGCAGCTGCCCTTAAAGAATATCATCTTTTTTTCTTTTTTCCTTTTTCTCCCCAAAGCCCTCCGGTACATAGTTGTATATTCTTCGTTGTGGGTCCTTCTAGTTGTGGCATGTGGGATGCTGCCTCAGCGTGGTTTGATGAGCAGTGCCATGTCCGCGCCCAGGATTCGAACCAACGAAACCCTGGGCCGCCTGCAGCGGAGCGCGCGAACTTAACCACTCGGCCACGGGGCCAGCCCCAAGAATATCATCTTTTAGGTCTGTTTTAAATGTGTGCTTTTCTGAAAGTCACTGTAGATTCATGGGTTTTCCAACCTCTTGCTCGAAAAGGTCAGTTTCCTTGTTTCTTAGTAATTTGGTAGTCTGGGATTGTAGGTGGAAACGTAATTTTCTCATCCACAGATAGAAACTCTCAATCTCTTCAGACCTGAAAACCTGGAAGGTGACTGTTTCACATAATAGCAACAAAGCAACCTGCTCAAGCAGCTTTTTTCAAGTAGTATGTCAGTATCCATGGTTGCCACCAAATGTAGCGTTTTGATGGACCATATTACAGATTTCGAAAAGATTCATTGATAGATTGCAGATGTATGAATGCATCCCAAATTAAACATCTGCTTCTTTGTATGTGTTTAAAAGTGACCTGCTCTTGATGATTGACTTGTTTAAATATTTTTCAAGTATAGGCTCATGGATGGGTAAAAAAATAGTCTATCACCTGTTGCCTCTTATTTCCGCCTGTGCTCTTATACCTGGTCTGTATAAAATGTGACATTGATTCCACAAAGATTCTGCCAGTCTTTCTATAGTGACTTGTCTAAGCCATAGACTCTTCAAGTTGGAATTGAGACTTTGGCTTTGTGGTCCTTTGGGCCTTGCATTCACCAAGCTCACAAAAATAGAACCAGACAAAAAAAAAAAAAAAGTCAAATTTATCGCCTTGGACAAATGTCAGGTTGCTGCTTTTTAAAGTGTTTGCTGAAGAAACCACTTTGTATATAAGAAGTACTGTTCTGTCATATCTATATCCTGAGTTTTTTGCCCCCATTTCCAGAAGACGGTGAATTTAAGAATGAGATGGAGTTGAACTGGCTTCTTAATGAAACTGTATTTCAAAACCTTAAACATTTAGCTAAGCTCAATTGAAAAATTGATACATTTTTCTGACTTAAGGCTCTTCTTTTAAGTTGAAGATTTCTTCCCAATTTGGTCACTCCCCAGCTGTTACAGTTATGTAGAAGGAACTCATTAAAAAGACAAATTCTTTTTGAGCTATTCTTTCTGAAAGCATGCCAAGCTATATAGCTACATTACACTGCTACTTACTTGAATCTGACTCCAGGAAATGGTAATTACACAAGCCTTACTTATACATTCTTATATAGGTTTTGTTCTGGCTCCAAAAAAGCCCCAGTAAATTTCAGACATCTGTGAATACTATTGGATGGTCTTGTTTCTCGTGAGTTACCCAATGGGTATAGCTGAGTGAGCTGTGGCTGCTTTTGAGAGCTGTAGTCCAAATCTTAACTTTAGCCTGGTGTAATCAGTCCCTGTTGCTCGTTGGGATGCACCTACAAGTCTGCAGTCATCGAGTTCTGTTCATTATCCCTCCTAAAGTGCTCTCTAATCTGTCCTATTCTGCTATTTCCTTCTGCATTCACAGTCTCAGCTTTTCTCCTGTGGACTCTTCCTAATGGCCTACAACCCAATGACTTTGTAATCACTACCCTCTGTAAGATGGCCAGAGATTATCTTTCTAAAAGCTAAATCAAATCACACCATTTCTCTTTAGTCAAAACTCTTGATAGTTCCCTGGTGCCTTCAAGACCTAGTCCAAATTTCTTAACTTGGATTTAAGGCCCATCACAGTCTAACCTTGATTCAACCTCCAGCCTAGTTTCCTAGGACTTCCCTTTATAACCAGACAGAATGCCTCACCATTCCCAGCTTCTCACACCTCTATATTTTTGACCAAGCTATTTTTATGGTTGAAATGCCTTCCTCAACCACCCTCCCCCCCACTACACTTCTCATTAACATTAAGTTCCCTGCTTGTATCACTTCCTCTGTGAAACTTGCCCTGACTGAATTAGTCCCTCTATCCTTGGTGCTTGGAGAGCACTTGGAACGTTGACTCCTTGCATTGTATTGTTTACTTGTCTGTCAATCTGTGAACTCTTCAAGTATAGGAGTGACTATAGTCAGTGTTAAAGGCTCTTCTTAGCAGCTAGGAGAAATTAAGGGCCAGTGAATAATTGTGAGTATGAAGTATATAATACACAGACATAATTGCTAAGGAGTTCAGATTCCAGAAAGGAGACCACAGACGCGTGATAGTGGTGATTAAAAGCAGACTTTGGAGCCTGACTGCTTGGGTTTGAATCCCACCTCTGTCATTTACTGGGGTTTACCTCTTTGGGATTTCATTTCCTCACCTGTAAACTAGAGATAATCATAGTAAAGACCTTGTAGGATTGGTGTGAGCGTTAAGAGATTTGAAATGTGTAGAGTGCTCAGAATAATCCCTGGCATCTAATAATAACCAATAATTATATACTGCCTACTATTTTTAGGGGTAGATTTAAGGGAGCAGAGTAGCTCGGTTTTGGTGCTTTTGTTTTGTCAGGTATTAGGGTTGTGTGTGTGATGACTTTTGCCTCTAGAATTTCAGACTGATTCTAGGAAGAATTCTAGAAAACCTTTCCTTTCTAAGCCCACACTGTTCCAGAGCAAAATTTAGAGAAGTCACAAAGGTAAGAAAGAGTACTTTGTCAAGTAAAGATGAAGAGATATAATCAGAAACAGTTCCTGAATATTTGTTTTAAAATATACTGAAAATATGGAAACTCTTTAAATGGTGATGAAGGGGTTTCAAATAACTATTTTAATTTATTTCAGTTGTGAAATCTTTATATTGAGACTTTCCATGTTCAAAACCTCAGAAATTTAGTAATGGGTCCCACTGTCCTTGTAAATTATCCCTTTTGGTTGCATATAGTACTTTGTATTATTGTGTTAGCTTTCATTTTTTAAATACTTATATGCAGTAGAGTTAAGATTCCTCTGGCTACCATAATTTCAAACTGTCTAACTTTGGTCATCTTCAGATTTCAAATGTGGTATGACATGAAGCGTAGACTATGGACTAATCTATGTGTGTGTGTGTATAGCAGGTGGGGGTTGTGGGAAGAGATGAAAAGGTAGTCTTTTAAAGAAAATTGAGCTTATCAAAGATCATTTACTTACATAGCAACCTTGCAAAATATTGTTTCATATTGCTTTTATCACTGGAATATTCTTATCTTATAATTATTAGACAAGCCTGCTTATCTAGTAAATACTGACTCATCTTTCAAAAGTCAACTCAAATGTCACCACCTCTAAGGAGTCTTTCACACCCTCTGGGTACCTGACAGTACCTTCCTTTTTCCTTAACCACGCTTCTATCAGAAAACCTAAAACACTTTATTGCACTTGTTTACATATCTGCTTCATGTCCACATTCCTAGGACCTGACACTGCACATGGATATTAGTAGTCCAAATATTTGATATATCAGAATAGACTGAATAGTGTGCATACTGTGATCTTTGGGCTCAGAATTTGAACAAGGGTAGGACAAATCAAAACATACGTTTATTAAATTGCATCTTACCCTGCAGAGGCTTAACCAGAAGCATTTAAGATTCTGGTATTTGAATGTATTTCAAACACAGTGCCTCTTTAGTAACATCTAGTTTTAGAAGTCTAAACTGTAAATTGTAGAGAACATTATTTTTATCAGAGAACTCTTCCAACTGCCAGATACTTATCATTTCTGAAGATCTAAAGCCCTGGTAAATTGAGAAGTATTTCTGAATTTTTAAAATGTATCTGTTATAATAAACAGATTTAATGGCAGCTAAAATACTTTTCATTATTCATGTCTCGCTTATTTCTCAACAAATAGCATCTCCCCTAAAAATTTTGTTTTTTTTTTTGTATGTTTAGCCCAAAGAAAAGTAGGAGGCATGGATCCCCATGTTACATGCGATTTGGCTTTGGAAATGTCACTTTGGGCAAAGGCTTTACTTTTTCAGCCTCATTTTTTTTCATCTGTAAAACAAGGAAGTAATACTAGTTTTGTAGAATTGGCAGGAGAAGTGGCCATGATGTATATACAGTACCTGAATTAGTCTAGTTCAATAGATGTTGTCTGAAGTAGCATGAGCAAAATGAAGCAAAGAGAAGATTTTGCTGCTTCCATGCAATTGATGATGTCTGGTATTGCATTAAGTCCTAGAATGTGGATAAGTCCTTAATGTGGATAAAAAGCCTGGAGTCAAGTGATGAAAACTAACTCTTCTAACACCACTCCTGAATTTCCCGTCATAAGGCAGGCAGAACAACTATTCGTTCTTTCAATACCCTCCAGACAAGCCATGATTTTCCCTCTCTCTAAGAGTCTGATGACCATAGCATCCAATACAGGATGCACTCTTGAGAGTGAAAGGGGACACCATGATTACACAAAGATAACAAGCATAACCAGGATGTCCTGGGCAAGCTGGCACATAAGGTTATACTAACCTAAGACCCTTTGACACAACAACACAAATCTTTGACTCCACTGCTGCAACTGGAAAGTGAAGTGGGTGAGAGGCTTCAGCTGCATTCAGCGAGGAGGGCCACCACTGCAAAGTTTTAGCTGTATGAGTGTTTGTAATTGTGGAGACAGAATCCTAATCAAATTGGACTGAGAACGAGAATCTCTCTCTTGAATATTTCATTTGTAGTCAACAAAGCCGCAGGCCGAGGACTGTGGGAAGAGCTTGAGCTCTGGGGATAGATGAACTTGGATTTGAATCTTAGCCTTTCCATTCACTGCCTATTTCCAGTTAGGCAAGTTAGTTCACCATTCTACCTGAAACTCATCTTACTCTGCTTTCAAGGTTCAGTTCATGTATAAGAGGGTGATTACTCTACATAAGAGTACTGGTAGGATCATTGAGTAAAACTTCTAGCACAGGATGTGACACGCGTTAGCTGCTTTGTCAGTCCCCCTCCACTTGTCACTTAACCCCCTCCAGAGAGCAGATGACCGTTGGTATATGAGAAGCAGAATAAAGGCTGAATCAGAAGAAGCTTATAGAAATCAATTATATACTTTAAATTATGTACATAATTCTTATGTTATTAGGCATAAATGGTAAACCTTTGACAGAAATGACTAATACTACATTTATACAAACTTCAGTAGTTTTCTCTCTTCTCTTCATTTTGTATATCAAGAATAAATATTGAGACCCACAACTAGAATACACAGTTATGTACTAGGAGGCTTTGGGAGAAGAAGGAAAAAAACCTATTGATTCTCTGATAAATTCAATTCTCCTTTGACCCATGTGGTCTCACTGCTTCCTATGAGGATTAAATAAGAAGACGTGTAGACTGATTGCACAGTGCTTGCAATAGTAAGGGTTCAGTTAATACTATTATTTTTCTCTTCTGGATCTCCAGACTATTGTCCAGTCATTTTTCAGCACCATCATTCACTGGATGTTTTCTCTGTGCTAGGTACTCGGCTAGACATTGGCAATGGATGTAATCCCCACCTTTCTTAACTCAGTCTATGGAGAAGACAGACATGTAAATATATTTAATCAATTCCAACATGCCCATTTTTTTCATATTTTAACATCTCTGAAATTGGGATGCATCTCACAGTTGATGGAATATCATTTCGTTTGCAGCATTTTTTCCCCAATGGTACTGGAAAATAATAGTCTTATAGGCTTCTTAGATGCAATGATATATAGCAAGTTACTGCAATAGAAAGTCATGCTTTCTCTGTATACAGTAAAATGGACTTTGGGATCTCAGAAGAAATACCAGATATTGGGGAGCAGGTTCTGAAGAGAGATTCAAGCTGATCCTGTTCAAATTTGTTACAGTTCGTTTGTTGCTCTCTTTAACTACAACCCCTCTCCTTACTGCCTGGGTTATCATTAAGGCTCCTGAGTGAGGTTTCTCTTCCTTCTCGGAAGCCTGACAGACACCCACGTATGTATCTTTTCCCTCCTGTGGAATGTAGGGTCCTGAGATTATGGTCAGTCTGATGATAGGAATGATAGCAACAGGATTGGTGTGGGAATCCAGGAGAGGTGAGGAGCTCACTGAGAATAGCTTCCGAATGCCCCTGGAGCCTGGAAGACTTGGGGGTAGCTGGAGAGGTTGGAAAGTGACAGGCAAGCTGAATGTAGAAGGATCCAAACCCTCCCAGTGACTTCCCATGCACCAGAATAAAAGTCCAGACTCCTGAGCATGCCCTGTAAGGCCACACATGTTTTGGCCCCTGCCACCTTGTTCAACCTCATCTTCTGCCACTCTCTCCCTCACCTCCTCTGCTCCAACATTCCAGGCTTCTTTTGGTTCTTTGAATGTACCAAGGGCTCTTGTTCAGTGGCTCTTGCTCATACTGTTTCTTTTCTTGGCCTTTCACTCCCTATCCCTCTTCCAATCTCATTCCTCATTCCTCAAATCTCAGCTCAAAAATGTCACTTCCTGAGATGCCTTTCTTGATCCTTCCATCTAAATTCAGGCTTTTGTCATTTGTTTTAGAGCACTCTTCTTTTCTTTCATAGCTCTTGTTACATTCGAATTATGAATTCGTGTATTTATTTACATAGCATCTGTCTTTCCATCTAGATCCTAAGCTCCATGCAGACAGGGCCTTTAGCACATTGTCTGGTTCTAAGTTTGTTATCTTGCTTAAGGAAATACATCAGTTTTCTTTTCTAAGATGACTTTGAAATATGCTTGATTTCGGGGGCTCCCTTATCCTCTTTCTTGTTTATTAACACTTGCGAAGATTTTAAAGAATCAGAAGCTTTTCTTTACAGAGTGATTTTGAAATTCAATACCATGGCAAATGCTTGAATCTAAGTCACATGAGTGGATCATCTACCCCCCCAGAAAGTATTAGTGGTGGTTTTAGAACCTTTCTTCTTCTGATGGGGTGAAAGATAGTAGCAAGCAGCCATGTACGAGGAACCTAGATAATGCAGCTGGATTTTTGACATGTTGAACTTTAAGTACCTATGGGATGTGAGACAGAACTGTTCAAAAGGCAGTTGGAATAGAGACCTCGTGCTGGAGAGGTAGTTTAGAATGAAGGCTTGAGTTTGAGTCATTTACATAGTGATGATAATTGAAATTAAAGTGTAAGTAGACTATTAATAGAGGAGGATGCAGAGAAAAGAAGGAAGATAAAATCCTGGGAAACACAATTAAGGGAAAGGAATTGAAAGAGGGGTCATAAATTGAGTATGAGGCAGGAAGAGGCCCTTCTGTGTTCCACACCTAGCAGAATGTTGGGCACATAACGTGTTTGAGTGCTGAGTAAAGCATGAGAAAATGCTTTTCTTTTAATGCTGCTTTTTAAAATATTATAAACAAAATAACTCTCAAATTGAAGAACTCTCAACAATCCAGACAGTATGAATCCATTTACCTGTCAAGAAAACCCCTGGACCTTGCCTGTAGTAGTGAACTATATAAGAAGGAATTGTTTCCCTGAAGAGTTCATACCACAAAACAGTTGTGAATTCTTAGTGGTGGGGATGTTTTATTTTTAACTCTTTGTATTTTTTTTATATTTTAAATAATTTCCAAAACAAGAGCACATTTTTATGCAGTAGACATTTGGCTATTTAACAATAAGCATGCATAAAGTATTGGATCACCAGAGAACCAGCATGATTAGCATTGTGATTTTACCTTTCAGGAATTTTGAGTTTTGGGGTGTTGGTGGGTTTGTTCAGGTTATGTTGTGTGACCAGCTCCTTGACACTCTAGATTAGGAGTTGGCAAACTACAGCAAGCTGGCCAAATCCTGTCTGGGGCTGCTTTTTGTGTGGCCTTTGAGCTAAGATGGCTTTTACATTTTGGAAGAGTTATTTTAAAAAAGAAGAAGAAGCTGTGACAGAGACCGTAAGTGGCCTGCAAAGCCTAAAATATTTTGACTCTCTGGCCCTTTAGAGAAAAGGTTTGCTGAAGTAAACCAAAATTTCATAGGAAAACTTCAAATTGATCACTGTGGTTCTAGAGTATCTTGCATGTCTTAAACCTTTTCTTTTTAAATAGAGACTTAGTTGTTGGATACTGAGAACACATTTTCATTTGTGATATGTGAACCTGATTGATCAAAAAACTGCCCTGTGTGACTTGACAGTATGGTCAGAGGGTAGAAGCCCTTCTGTACTATGGTATCTCCTAGAATAGTTCTGGAATATGTTTAAACCTATTCCAGTACCATTGCTGTGTTTAGTTTATCCCAGGCAGCCTCAGGGAAATCTGTTGGAGCAAAGTATGTAAAGTAAAATAAAACGTATATGTGGAATTGAATTATTTTCTTTGCATTTTGCTGGCCCTTTGAAGAGACACTTTTTCTAATTGCAAAAGGTATTAGTATTAATCTTGAGTATTAGGTTTTAGAAAACTATTTGACTTGTATAATTTTTCTTATTTTGAGAGTGTTTCATACCACCTGCTTTCTATCTTTGACATGAGATGTCATTGATCTGTTCTGAGTATAAATTTCCTCAGTTCTTGAATCCTCCTGTAGCGTAGTATCAGAATCTGCAAGTTGTGGGAAATAAAAGTTGATTTGAAACAGTTCTGTAATTGGAGGTGACTGTTTGGTGAGGCCCTGTCTAATCAATTGCTAAATAATTCTCTCTCAAAAGCGAATTTGATGTTTACGTTTTGCTTTTCATATCTTGCTCACAGTTCTTGTTGATGGTGTCTGACATCCCCTGCCACTGGATAAATAAAGCCTATTATTTCCTTTTCAACATTTTAAGCTATTACTCTCATGCAGGGCCTAAGAAGCAGAAGGTTAGGTATATTACCAAACTAGGATCCTGTCTACCCAGAGAAGCTGGGAACCTTGATTAATATGCCTTGTTAACTGATGATTTCAGTTCTGTACTGGTAGTGCTGGAATAATTTGTATAAACCAAGCAGTACAGTTTCCTTATTTTAGCACTAAGACTTACAAAGGCTTCTTTTAGCAGCCTTTAATTTTGTACTTATGTATGTGACATAGCCTGTGGCTGTGATAGCTACTGTGAATCTCCAGTTGTTTGGGGATGAAAGGAGGAGGCAGCTGGAAACTCGGTAGCTACATCTAGCTGTCTACCTAGAGAAGGCCTTGATTTCAAGTTTATCTAAACAAGCTCGACTAATCCCAACTATCTAGGGGGATCCACTGTCAAAACAAGCAGCGTGGCCCTGAGGCAAACACAGCTATACAGAAATGAAGGCTGGGGCTTCCAATACTCCGATGACTGCATACTGGAGGCTTTTTTTCCCCCTGAAAGAGGGTAAGAGAGGTAGAATTTGCATAATGCCTTTTCATTGGAAACTTTTGGAAGGCTGACAGACCTCCAGCTTATAGATCTGTAGCCACAATACAGAGTCTATAGGAGAATCCTTGAATGACCTAACCATATTGAAAGAAAATATAAAAGCGTCCAAGTATAGCCAAGTGAGAGAGGAAAAGAGGCTGATGCATTGTCTAACATCTGCTGTACTTCTCGTTAGTTTTGTTCTTTGCTATTCTGTGTGGACTTTGGAGAAGCCTAAGACAGCCTAACATGAATCCTATAATCTTCCTTCTGAATATTTATGTAGCGTGCTAGCTTCTAAGCTGTCCTTTGCGTTTTCCTACTTCCCCCTCATTTTCATGCTCTCAAATGAGGCCAACATTTCAAAAGCTAAATAAATGTTTGTGAATGTTTATAAAAGATTTGCATAAATTTGTCCTTGTCTGACAAAGATCACTTTTTTCTTATGCCAGTTCTGAAAAAAAATTTTTAAGGTTTTGGTGCTTGTCTTGACAACAAAGTCCTGCATCCCAGAACAATGATTGCTGATTAAGTGGGTATGCAATTGTGTCTGAATAGGCTTTCAAGATACTGGGTAAAAAGGTCTATCATCTGAAGGCTGAATTATAGAATTTAAAAAATGTTATCAGAAGTACACATTTAAATCTATTTTTTGGTACCATATCATTAGATAAGACAAAGAGTTCTTACAAGGTAAAAGAAAAGTATAACCACCCATGGTTTTAAAAATTCTCCTGTATAAATTTTAATAATTAGAATGTTTCAGTAACTCAGAATATCGCTTTTCTTTCCTATGGTCGAACATAGTTAAAAATAATTTTTAGACCATTAGGTACTTTTTGGAAACGTTAAGTCTACCAGTTGTATGTATTAATATGGTTACTGGGGTGCTGATCAGAGGAAAGATACCAGGCAGTCCTCAAGATATCTGAATGCACAATCAGATCTTGAGAAAATATAAACTACATGAAATGTACATTAGGGCTTAATTATAGGGGACCCACACACACATACAGAGCCCAGACACTTGTGCCACCGACGTGTTTGCTGAATTCATTTATCTTTTAAAATTAGAATGGATTTTGTAGGGTGGCAGGGGATGTTGTGGGTTGAGGTGCTAATTTAGTTCAGAGATATTTGAAGATTGGCAGGAGAGAGAGGTAACAGCCAGTTCTGTTAGTCCTTTGGTTGTATTGGTTTAGAGGTTTAAGTTGTCATTAAGGCACAAACTAGAGCCACTTCTCTGACACAGTTTTTATCACATCTGCTAGGCTTGTGTCCCAAGAGGAGACGTAGAGAGCAGTGAATTCAGCATGGGCCCATTATCGACTGCTTTTTCGTGTGTTGTAAAAGGAGTGAGACCTCAGGGAGGCTTGGAGCCTCCTCCCGTGTAATGTCCAAGTCAGATTTGAAGGACTGGTGGCAGGAAAGCTTTGGCCGTGGGGTGTGAATTCTAAGAAATAGAGGCACAATTAAGTTTAAAAAATTCAAGGACTTTGAGCTTGATAATGAAAGACTTTTTTCTACACTAATGTGAGCAGAAAAGTTGCCCATCTGTGCACATTTTTGTGTGCGTTTAAAATATTTAAAAGCTGACAGCTTTTAATATGCTTACAAAATACTATTTCTATCAGTGCTCTTTTTTTTTTTTCGAATAGTGTCTTTCTGAGGGCAAGTTGCTTCTTCAGTGAAATCGTGTTGGCAGTTTTACTGTTGGGCCCCTGTTCCTTCGGAGTGTGCTGACTTGTTTCCCCCCCTCCCCTACTTTTCCCAGCTTTTCTTCCTTTTAGATGTATTGATAACATAAGTGTTCAGATAATAGGAGTTAAAATGTTTAAGGAAATGAGCAAGGCAAAATGTTTTAGAGTAATAATATTAAGTCCAAGGAATTCTGTTACTGATGCCACTGAATACTAATTGTAAGATTCTAACCAGATCATTTGTTTGTTTTGGAAGCATTTGAAACACGTGTCAAGAAGTTTACTGGTGTCTAACATTGACCTTATAAATACAGCTTTCTCATTTTCAACCCCTTTGCTGTAAGGTTTAAAGTTAATAAGATGAAATCTTAGAATAGAGTATGTTATAATATAATATTGTAATTTGGGAACAACTTTGTTGTAAGTAATTTTTTGAAGAAAGGGAAGGATACAAAAGGATAAAGTGATTTTTATTAAACTAAAAAAACTTTTTGTAAGATGCATGTTTTTACTTTGGACTTAAAAGGTCATGAAGATTTACACTTAAAAGTAGTTCTGGGGATGGCTCTTCTGTTTTATAAGCATTCCACCTATGTACTTAATGTCCTTGATAATTTAAATATAAAGATTATATGATACATCATGTAGAATATGATGAATTTCTATATTTTATTATAATTTTATCTTTAAATTTTAACATTGCACATATTAGGTATTACACAAATTAGCATTTATAACATATGCATGACTCACAATCAACTAAAGTTTATAAAAAGTATACTGGGAGTAAATATTGAAATATACCAAAGAAAGGAAGCAGACTCTGTAGCTTTGGAGAAGCGTTGTTAGAAATTTGACCCGGCTTTTATGTTCGGGTGTTGAAAGGCCTTTCTGTAAAATCCCTTATTCAAAGCTTTTTCACACTGAAAAAAAGTTTGATTGTGACTATAGTATGGATCTTGGATTTAATTTGACATTTATAATGAAAGAGAAAAATTGTATTTCTGTTTTCAAATTTAGGAAATTTCTGATCAACATTCTTGAACCTGATGCTAATTAAGCTTCTAAGAACTTACTATTCTGTTTTACCCTTCTTAATCATAAGCTTTAAAACCTCTGGTAGCTTTCACTCGGGGTCCCTGGTTTTAACTTGAAATGGCTTAAAGTAGAAATTTTGTTAGCTTTTTGGATGTTTGGTTTTGTGTGTGTTCTGTTTTCAACTTTCAACTTGAGTTTTAAGATCATCAATCAAAGGCTTTTCTTTCAAGTCAGCTGCACTGATCTCAATTGCAGGACTTAGAGGGTCAGCATTTCCCTCATGCTATTAAAAAAATTTAAATGTAGAAATAGAGTATTTTAGAAATTTGAGCTCCACTGATATTTTTATCACACATCTACAGTTTGAAATGAACAAATAAATTAGGTATAAGAAACTCAGCAAATGTTCTCTCACCATCTCCCCACCTCTCCCTCCTTTACTCTCTTTTTGGACAAAGGTAAATTATCGACTGCTATACTAGCTTTCAGCAAGCTTCAAAGAGGCTGATTGTAGCTTTACATATTTTAAAATACATTCATTTATTCAAGCTATCTCTTTTCTTTATTTAAATGTTTTCCTGCACACATTTTATTTTTCCTTTTGAACTATTGAGAAAGTGCCTCATCTCTCAACGTTCTGTAACCCCAGTAGACGTTATAATCAGCCTGTGCTTTTGTCTTTCAGATGGCATTTATTTGTGGGTATGTACGTCTGTGTCTGACTGTCAGTTGTTTTCATCTGCCAAATACAACTAATTTTTGTTTGTAGGTTTCAATGAAGCAATGAAAACAAAGCATTGGACGTCTGATCTGATGGCTGTTGCAGGATCTCTTACACTCCCCTCACCCTGCACCCCAAATTCAGGATGAATTTGTTTAGTTTTGTTATTGTTAATAATCCCAGTTAACTAAAACTTCTAATTTAGTCTTCGAAGTTTTGCTTCCAGATAGGATTCTATGATGGATAATATTATAAATTTAAAGCTTTACCAGGTTTTTAAGAGAATGGCTCAGTTTCAGCAAAGCATAATCTACTTTCTCCAGATTGGAGTAAGTTCCCTTGATGGGCCTTCTAACTGGATGAGAATTTAAATTGAGTGAAATGAATCCAAAGAAGATGGAGATGAATACTGAGTTCATTTCTGATTCTCGTTTGCAAATGAATCCGGTGTTAGGTGTGTTGATTGCATATTTTGGTTCATACTCTGTGGCTTTAGTATCTCCTTGTGGGCAGAGCTTTATAGATGTTGTTGCTTTTCTACTACACTGTGCAATCTGCTGTTTAATATATGCATAACTGAAAGGTTTGTGCAACTGCCTGTCCTCCTCGCTTCCCCCTGCCTCCTCTGCTCTTATTTCTTCCTACATAAAGTATCGTATATTTTGTTAGGAGGAAAAGCCCTTTTGGAAATTGCCTATTTCATAAATTGTCTGGTGACACAAAGGGGTTGAATGCTGTATTCTTGTCTCATTTATTTTGAAAACTTTGCTACTGAACTCACCTTAATCAATGAGCTCAGTGTTGTCTCCAATAAGTTATGTGTTGGATATATTGATTGGGAGGGATTTTAGAAAACCCGTCTGGGGTTTATAATGTCAGCAGTGTTTTGATTATGAAAAGAGTTGGAACCTGGGGACATGGAACCAGGTGGCGAATGTCCTAAAGCCAGTGGTGACATGGTGGACTGGTTCCCTCCTGGGATCTAGTTCATGCCCTGCACTTTAACTGTGGTGACTGGCTACTATAGATTCACTTTTTTGCTCATTAAAATGTTAAAAAATCAAACTGTACATGAAAAGATTTGTGAAAATATAAACTTGGGAATTGATCTGGAGAGTTGGCACAATCTTCCCCACCCCCTGCCTTAGCAATGAGGTCATTTACATTTCATCAGCTGCTCTGCATCTCCAAGATCCTATTTATGTGGCAGTAGTTGAGGTTGTACTGAGGCTGGTTGTCTGAAAGAGCTTGTGTGGGCAAGTGAAAGGGGGCAGAAAACAGGAAAATTGTCATCTGCAAAGGAAGTTCCCTAGCCAAAGACACAGGTTCTAGAGAGAAAAAGGGGTTGGTAACTGGCTAGTGACTGTTTTCCCAGTAAAGTAAATATTGAAAGACACTTTGCTATAAAAATAATGCTCAAAATATGTTTAAATTAGTGTTTTAAAGTCCCCTCTCTTAGAGTGTGATACTTTTCATATTTAAGTAATTATGTTTTTCTTTGGAAAAAGAGGATGAGGCCTATGTTTATATATAGGCACAACATCAGGATTAAGAAAATTGGTTTATTTCAGCAGTTTTATTTACAAGAAACAGTGCTTGTTTTTCCCTCCCTCCTCCTGACCTCCCCTTCCCAAATGAAGTAGATGTTTCAGTTCTGATTGAGATAACGTGTGAATATGCCTAACACAAAGTAGATGCTCATTTTTGTTTTCTCCTCTGACAGCACACCACCATCTTGTTTGATTTAAATTGGAATATCAAGCTCTTGTAACATCACAAACATGTGCCTACATTTGCTTATATTCCCTTCCCTTTCCCCTCTTCCTGCCCCATTGCTTAATTAGACTTACCACTGCTTTCTTGGGTAAAAAGAAAAGCTTTTGAGAGGTGGGTTATACTCAGCCTACTTTTGAGTATTTTGATATTTGTTCTAATATTATCTGATAGACATGTTCACAATTGGTTATTACTCGATGTTAGAAAGTGGTAAGTAGTTTCTATATTGTAGTAGTAGTAAGTTGGGCATATTAGATGTCTTTGACTCTGCTGTAGAGCACAATGCTTTCTCGCAGCCATGGGGGTCCTTTCTTTCAAAAATCTTGAGGCCTTTTGGCAGCTCAACTCCAGCATAGAGTAGAGAAGCATTTCTGCCCCTGTAACTTTTGAGGGGTAAAGGATAACTGTCTTTATAGCTGATCTTGGCAATGAGCGAGCACTTGGTACTGAGTTTTAAAGACTGCTCGCTACATATACTCAGGCAAGAAATGCTTTGTGGTATTTGAAACTTGTAAGGCATCTTTTTTGCGTGTTAATAATGAGAGTTTTGTGTATGTGGGTTATGGTATGTTTTATACATAATTAAAACTGCAGACGTTAAAATAAATATTTTATGTGATTCTTTTTCAATATTTGCCTGATAGTAGCATTATACCCTGAAAAAGTACTCTTGTTTTTCTGATTCTCTATTAGCTGTTGTAATTTATTTAAATGTAATGAGTTTTAAAACAATATATAAGGACTTTTGAATGCCATGTTATGAAATTAACTAATGTATCAATAATGCCTCTTAGAGTATGCTGAGGTATTTTTGTCCAATCTTTTTCACTTTTTAGTTTCCTGTTCCTTTACTATTTCATGACATGCCTTAACAGTGCTGTGATACACATAGTACCAGTCCAAGATGATATTAAAAAATAGGATATGCTCAATTGAATTATGTAGGCGGAACATGCTCTGGCAGAGCAAGTCAGTGTGCTTTCTGCTTCATTGAGTGGGTTATTAGATTGATGTGGTTTATTTCTTGAATGATAGAACTGGTTTTAAAAATAAATGAAGCGAGAAGCATCAATTCAGTTAGCATTGATAATTCATTATTATTGGTTAGAAAAGTGCTACATTTGTAAACTGATCTTTAATTTATCACTTGGATTAGTATTTGCAACGGGCAGGTTTGTGTTAATTTGAACCAGCTTCTCAATGACTGAAAAATGTGTTCTTCATTTTGTCTAGAAGTTGGGATTTTAAATAGTTAAAAAGCAAATCAAATGCAGGAAAGGAATACTTTTTTAAAATTTATAACATTGGTCTATGAACTTAAGCACCAACTGTGGGCTGTCCAAGTCTGCAGTTAAATTAAGTCAAGCCAGAGAAAATTCTGTGAAGGAAGTAATAATTAATTGCTTGTTTATGTGTTTAGTTATGTGTATATATGCTGTATATGTGAAATGTGTTTTTGGGAAAAGTCACACCCTACTGTGTATCGTGTCTCATGTAGCAGCGTTCTTAACTTAGGGAGCTTTTCTTTTATGAGTAAGTCTTTGAAATGTCACTCTTCTTTTTATTCCCTTTTCATATACCTCCCCTGAGTAATGGGCTTGGTTTTATGTACCTAAATTTTGTAAAAAGATATCTAAACTGATAGTTTGCTCTGGATTTTCACAAATTTTAAGCAGGTGTGTCCAAATATGATAAGAACATTTAACTAGAAATAGGCATACTTAAAATTGTTAGAGTTTGAGTGCAAAATAAATTTAAGCCAGAAAAGGCAGCTTCTTTATAAAGTAAGCAAATGAAGTTTTAAACTCTAAAAAATGTAGTTGACAATGTTCAGGGACAATTATCTTTAAGTTGGCTTTCTGTTCTGCTTGTGATTTGGCCTATTGATGTTGGGAAGCGTTGTCTATTCCCGGCCCCCTCTGTTCCTAGGTAACAGGCAAAAACGGTGCCAGCAACAGCGGCCCTGCCAGGCCAAACCCATGTGGCTCGGTGTTATTCACTCTGATCCATATGGTCAGGCTGGAGATGGTCCCTGGAGGGGTGTTAACACTCAGCAACCCAACCGCCTCCCTCCCTTCAGAGCTTTCCTGCATGGCTCCTGCTGCTTGCCCATGTGTGATTCTTGATTAATTTTTCATTTTTAATGAAGTTTGATCATGTTTATTATTTCTCATGATTGACTGCCTGGTACTCCTCCCATGTAATTGATAAAGCCCATATTTCTTCATCTGTCTCCTCTTTCTTTAGGGTAAAGTTGCTAGATTGTGTGCCATGGTTAATGTTAGATTTATTGGTCCCATTAGATATATAAATTATCTCTCTTTCTCTCCACAGGAAGTTCTACAGACTTTGACCAAGTTTTGTTTCCCCTTCTATGTGGACAGGTAGTGTCAGATTTTCAACCTTTACTAGAAAAAAAGTGTCAATAAACCTGCTACGGAAAATAAAAACCATACCATTCTTAACATTCTGTCTGTTTAACCATGATTTAAAATGCCTATGTTCCAAGGAGAGTTGCGGTATTCTCCGTTCCTGGGGATTTAAAAGTTTAAAGCTTAGAGCTTTGCATTGGTTAGTTTGTGAGATGTATTTTGCACAATGTTAAATTTTTGATTTTGGTTATCAGACTCAAACCTTGATTAAGAATGGTTGGTATTTAATCCAGTGGTACTTAATATTTATTTAAATATGAATATGTTTGACTTAGATTTGTTGTCTAAGATATGTTTATATCTTAGATAGGCCTATGAATAGGCCTATCTTGTTTAAAGGTGTTTAGTTATTTGAAAGGCATGTTGCTAAATAGTGTCTTGCATTTTATTTAGGTGGTTAAGAATGGTGTCTTTGGGGAAATAAGCATTTTGTATAGATTTCTAGACTAAAACATACAAAATCATCTAAACGTTTCTTTAGTATTTGCATTATGATAAACTGTTTTTTGGAGAGTTATGAATATAAGAACTCCAAGATAATTAAAATATCCTAAGGTTTTTATGTTTTTAAAAAGTCAGCCACTGGTTAATGACTTCTTTTTAAAATAAGCTCATTTTTAAATGGCTTATTTTAAAAATAATTTTATAAGAGCTTTTTTCTTATAAATGACGAAACAATCATCCTAATCTTATTTTCAAGAGTTGTCTATTGTGTTTTCCATAATAGTTTAAGCATTGTTTTTGCAGTGATTTGTTTGTTCACTTGATTGCTGTTTATTTGTAGTTTTCTCTTAATGGAGAATTGAGCTGTGACATTGTACAAATGTTATGTTCCACTTTTAGTGATAGAGATGTTTTAGAAAATATCATTATAAGTAATAAGTGCCATAATATGTTCCCAAAAAGCTATAAAATGTGCCCATCTTCAGGAAGGTTTTGTCATGTATTTTAGTGTACCCAAACAAGACAGGCCTAAAAGATTTTAGTGACTTAGAGTGCATGTGGATAGTATGCTGCTTGGATCTTTTCTATACTTTGTGGGAGCAGTGTCCTGATTTATTTGGCGTAAACCTGAAACTGATGTGAGATGAGCATTGGTAGCCAAAGGAGTTTAAAAGAGTATTAAAAAGCAAAAAGAGTACTAAAAAGCAACTCTGGAATGTTGCCAACCAATTATAATCACTATTTTCCCTCGTTCTAGCATGTTGTTTTTTAAGCCAATCAACCATTGTAGTATTTCCAGGCTCAGGGGTTTTTAAATCCTGGTACCAGGCCTGTTTTAGCAGCAGGTTGATGCTCAAACAGAGCAGCCTTAATTTTAAAAGGGTCAGTCTTTGTAATGAGAGTCTTCTTGTCTCTTCTTTATCCTATTCCTTCTAAAAATAGCAAGGAAGTAGAGTTTTGTTTAGAGACTTTTAATGCAAACTTCACATTTATATGTCTGAATTGGCGATGCATGAAATCTCCTCCAGTCACTTATAAAATGTATTACAAATTATGGCGAGGGCATATTTATACAGATTAATAAAACTGAAATGATTTTAAAATGTGGTTAGATGTTTAACAAAAAAACTAAGAGAATACATTTTGACATGATTTTTTGTTAGAGTGGTGATTTGTTTTGGGTAGGTATTCCTTAATTGACTCCATAAACTAATGTGAGAAGAAATGTGCACTGAGATTCAATCCCAATCCGTGCCCTCCCCCCTGCTCCCACCCCCCGACAAGCACACCACACCTCATTCTTACACCACACCACACCTCTACTTACCTGCCTTCTGGGTAATTACATTCTGAAATAAAAGAAAAGCAGAGTCCTTTTTGTTGTCACCAATGTCTGATGCCTTTTTTTTGTTAGAAAAATATTTTTATTCCAAAATATTGCTCTCCAAATTATGCTCCCCTAATCATGATTGTCATATTTTTTCACAAAATGATTTGGAACAGAAATGTCCCTTTATGGATATATTTTACTCCGCATCATGCATATTGGTTCGTTCTTATGTTATATTACACACCCTATAGGTGTTGATAACTTTTATTGATACAAAAAATGCACTTTATTGTGGGGACTATATCTTTTTTCTTCTCTTTCCCCACTTCTGATCATGGCATACTTTAATGCAGAAGACATAATAATAATGTTCATTTACAATAAATACAAAGATTTTAATGTGACTACTTTTTTTTTTTTAGTTTGCTGTTAACACTGTCAAATAGATATGCCCAAATTCTGAGGCCCACAAAGCCCCCAGATGTATTTATGATATTGTTTGACTTAGAAAATATGTCAGCATGGGAGATATAGTAATGTCCCAGGTGACTGTATTCAAAAAAGAAAGCTTCCTAATCTGTTCAGTATCTGTGCTTTTCTACCCCAAGGAGCAGTAATACAACTTTCTGACATTTCTAGTCTATATCAAGAGTGGGATTTTCACAGTCAACATCAAGTCACCTGTTAACGTTGACATCTTGCTGTCTCGTGTGTTGTTTTAAGATTTTTCTTTCTGAAACAAGGACTTAGGAGAAATAATAATGCTGGTAGCTCTTCGAAAGAAAGTGTTTTCTCATGTATTATCTCATTTTATCCTCCTATCATAATGGATGAGAACCAGTGCTGTTATCCTCATTTGAGAAAAATCTAGGCTGCAGAGAAATCGTGATTTGCCCAAGGTCCTCTTAGGCTGCTAGCACAGCCTAGATGTCCGTCTCCCAGATGAATGCATTTTTCACTAGAAAACCTTGTAGGAAGACCAGTCACCAAATAGAGAGAGAGAGAGGAAAGGAAGGTAATTAGTATTTGAGTTCCTAATTGATTCTAGTCAATGTGCTGGACATTTTCACATTAATACCTCATTTATTCTTCCCAGCAACTTTGGGAGATAGGGGATGGTAGTATCTCTTTTACAAAAGAGCAAAGGAAGGTCCCAAATGTGTAGCATTATCTTGGGTGATATGGAAATGGTATCAGACTTGGAGCACTGCCCTCCGTTTGTTTCTCAGTTTAGTCCAGGAAGTATTATAACGACACATTAAACAGTATCTATCCAAAATGAGAGTGAGGTTAGGGAAGGCTGAGATGATCAGAGAAAACTTTTTGTGGTGAGGGAGACTTGTGCTGAGTCTGCAAGGATGACAAGAAGGGGTAAGTGGAAGGGAGAGCCTAACACCCCATATGCGCTGAAGAGCAAAGCAGAGGAGAAACCATGAGTGAGCCTCGAGACTGTTCAGGCAGGGCAGATGGAGCCTGCTGGGGAGCGGGCGACATGTATCATGATAGCTTGTGTTCTGGTTACAGGAGGCCTTGAAAATGTGTGGGAATAAGACCACAGGATTTTAAAGCTGAAATTCATCCAGTTCAAGCATCCCATTTTACAGAAGGGCAACCAAGATCTGTAGAAGTGAAATGACTTGCTTATGGTCACAACTCTGTAATTACAGAGCTATTCCTACTGCACACTGTACTTGAAACTCTTGTTGGAGAGGAGTAGTGAAATGACAGTGCTAAGATCCCTGTATCACTCTTAAAAACTTTAATTATTATTGATAGCAGATTTGCACCATTTCATATTGTGGTGCTACTTGCTTGCCCTTGATAGCTGGCAACCTGCTTCAGTTAGTCAAAGCACTCTAGACTCTTTGGATGATGGAAAAGCTATTCCTTTCCATGTTTGTGGTTCTTTCAGAACCCAGAAAATCAGCTACCATTCAATTGCTCTATAAATTATGCTGGTACACACAAATGACGTGAGCTTGAAATGGAATGACATAATCTTTTCAGGGGCGGGGCAAAGTTTAATGATTTAGGAGGTAACCACCGATGCAAATGTGGTTCAAATGCTATTTACTGTTTTATTATGCATCTGTTATGTGCCAGGCATTGGGCTGTGTTCTCTTCCTGCACTAACAGATTATATATTTGCGAGGTTACCGTTATTATAATGCCACATACGAGGAAACAGAGGCTCAGATAGGTTCAATAGTTTGCCTAGGGTCCCACTGTTTGTAAGTGGTCGAGCTCCTTTTGGAACCCACGTTTGTCTGACTTCCAATTCCACTCTACTTTTTCTACTATATTTACACTGCCTCCGTTAGCTCCATCACACCATAACTAATCTTTAAAAAATTTTTAAATTTATTTTAAACTTTTAAAATTTATTTAAAAAGCAATATATATTTATTGTAGAAAAGTAAAAAATTCAGATAACTGAAGAAAATGAAACCCATGCAGAAAATGACACTAATGCACGTGATTAGTACATTACTGTATATCTGCCCAGACCTTTCCTCTTGTTCCCACCTCTGTACATTCATCCTGCTCTACTTTTCAAAACTGAATCCATTTGGCCCACTTTTGTCCCTCGTTTGTCAGCCTTGGTTTGGTCCCTTGGTTTCTTCCCGTGGGTGAAGCTGTGCCCGTGATCATTTTATAGAGTGTTTGATGAGGCAGTTGGGCCTTAGCGGAGAGAGCACGGGAGCCAGCACCCAGCAGGTCTGGGCTCTAGTTTTTGGTTCTGCCAGTGACTTGCTCTCTGCTGTGAGGCAAGTGACGTCTCCTCTGAAGGCCTCAGTTTCTTCATGGATAAAAGTGGGGAATTGGATCAGAACTCTGCTGTTCCTTCTGGTTTTGTCACTTTTTGATTCTCCAGTTATGATTCATTTTTATTTTGTCAGGCTCTTGTAGATGAGTGAGAGGAGAGATCTCTTTTCTTTCTTAGAATTATCTGGTATGTTTCTCGAGCAGATAGGTGTTGCCCATATCTGTCAGTATGTGGCCTACTCTTGGTCTCCAGACATTTTGGGTCAGTGTCATTCTTGCCACTTGGATCTTTGAGCAGAGAATAGCAGCTGAAAGGTGTGTTTATGGAAGGAAGCTTTGAGGCTCGTGTAACCAGTGGTTGGGAGTTGTGATAGTTTGATAAGATTTGATTGCTACCTACACCCCATATGCACTGAAGGAAGGGAAAAGCAGCTCTTAGGAGTGCCTTGCAGTAGAGTGGATGGCTCAAGAGGTAATTGTTTGTAAAGTATAATAAATAGAAGATGACAAAATGTTTCAGTTGCATCTCTTGAATTTTATAGTTTTATAACAACAATATTTTCTTTGTATGCCTGCTATATGCTAGTTACTTTGTATACATTATTTCTAATCCTCAAAACCACTCTGCAAAGTATTATTATCCCCATCTTACAGGTGAGGCTCAGAGAGGTACATTAACTTGCCTATGCTCACATAGCTAGTGAGTAGCATATCTGGCATTCTAATCTCAAATCCACACCTAACTGTTTCATCTTCTCTCTCCTGCATCATAAATCTCTGCCTCTATTGAATAATTCTCAACAGCTTAAAAACAAGTTCCGGTATTCCTCCATCCTGAAAATAATACCCATCTTTGACGCTTCATTTCCGTTCAATTACTACCTAATTCTCCACTCCTTGGAAGAGTTAAGTACACACTTCAATTTACTCCTAAGCCCTCTTCAGTTTGTCTTCTGCTTCTGTCATTCAGCTAGAGCTTTTCTTATCAAGGTCATCTGAAACCTCCATATTGCTCAAGTCAATAGACATTTTTTCTCTTCTCATCTTGCCGCAGCAATACAGTTGACCACTCCCTCCTGCTTGTTCTGTCTGGTGGTTCTTTTTTCCTCTGGTTTCTTCTCTACCCATCCTCTGACTTGGTGCTTCTGTAGCTTAGTCCTGGGTCCACTTTTGTTTCTCTGAACTCTCTCCCTAAGTGATCTCATTATTTACTGTGGCATTAAATACCATCTGTGGGTAGATGCCTTCCAAATTTATAGCTCCAGTCTAAACTTTTTTCTGATTTCCTAAGTATTACGTTCAACTGTGTACTTGAAATTTCTATTTAGATGTTTTTTAGGTTTCTCAGACTTAACATATCCTAAACGGAACTCTTGGATCTCCCCCCAAACTTTTTAGTCATCATTAAATGGTAATATGCTGCTGCCTATTTACTCCCTAACTCAGCCCGTCTGCAGGCCTGTCATCTATACCTGCTAGCTCCAACTTGGAGCTCTCCACCACTACCCATCTCTATTCTCCCTGCATGAGTTAAGATACCATCTAGTCTCACCTGAACTACTGCACTAGCCACCTGGTAATTTTCTTCTTCCAAACTGTTCTCCACATAACAGATCAAAATTTAAAAACTGTAGACCAGACTGTTATACTCTTGATTGAAACCAGTCAGTGGCTTTCCATTGCCTTTACAAAAACAATCCCTATTCTTTACCATGACCTGTGGGCCTCTCTGCATAATCTGGTGCTTGCTTTATCTAGCAGCTTCATATCATGCCACTTTGCCCTTACCTCCTATGCATTTAGCTGTACTGGTGTCCTTTTAGTTCCTTGAACATGCCTAACTCTTTCCAGCCTGAGAATCTTTGTGCAGCTCTTTTCTCTGCCTGGAACACCCAGTCCCCTGCTTCTGAAGTAGCTGCTTCATCGCCTCCTTTAGGTCAGTATTGTCATCATCTTTGAGAAGCTGCCTCTGATCACATTATCTTGGTAGGGCCTTTCCTGCTCTTCCATTTTCTTCTTTGTTCCTTCTTTGGTTTCATGTAACACTATTACAAGCTGTATGCTTTGTGATACACTTGTTTATTATTCCTCTCCAACTGGATAGGAAGCTCCATAGCAGGATGGATGTTGTATATCCAGCGTTTGTTATAGTGCTCAGTGTAGTAGTTGCTCAGTTTGTAAGATGGACAACTAAACTTACAAGTAAGGCTGATATGGAAATCCCATTTCTCACTGGAAGATTGGAATCCAACTGTCCATCCAACTTATTTCATGTCATTTATATACTGAATCTGTAAACAACTTCAAGATTAAGCAAAATGCTGTTGGAGGAGCCTTGAATGTCTGACAGGCATTTAAAAGGCAGCATGAAGGTTAATGTCTGTGGTTTGAATAGTCATTGCTTTTCTTCTTTGTTTTCCGTATTCACTTAGGCATGGGAAGCACAGCTGGGGTGGTCTTGCCCCTGATCTCCTGGGCTTATTCTTGGAAATACTCAAATTTGGTTTCTCTTGCTTAGTGGCAAGTATAGTTAGTCTGTTTGATAAGACAACTATCTGAACTCCCCACATACCTGAGTTCCCTAAACTGAGTTGAAAACTTCTTGAGGAGAGTTTTCCTGGTGTTTAGTGCAGTGTGGCAGAATGGAAAAGACTTTGCACCAGGATTGGTTTTGTTTTAGTCCAGATTACTTTGAAAAAACAAAACAAAATAACCAAAAAACAACTCTGAGCCTCAGTTTTCCCATCTATAAAACAAGAAAATTGCATGAGATGGTTTCTATGGTTCCTCCCAGCTTTAATCATCATGAAAATCTCTGATTCCCGTTAAAAGAAATTATGGATTTTGATCCTGAAGATAAACACAAAAACTACAGCGTTTAAGGAAGCAGACCCTTTCCTCAAAGTCATTTTTATGGAGAAATAGTGAGCACTCTCATAGACCACCTCAGCAAGTAGAAAGGGAATGACAGATTCCGCGGAGATTCAGAACCTTCAAGTTAACCTGTTTGACTGCCCTTGCCTGACTTTTAGTTTATTAGGAATTGTCCAAGGAAAAAATATTTTACAGTTTGACTTGTACTTCACTCGACTAGGAATTAAAAAGGTGAATCAACTGAGAATAATAAGTGCCCCCTTCTAAGCTGTGGCTCCTCAAAAAGAATCATGTTCACTTTAATGCAAGCGTGAGCAGCTCACTTGGTCGCCCAGGGGCCTCCCCCTTGGTGAAAAGGTGCAACAGACAAGAGAGAAAGGAGGCAGCCTTCCTGTCTCCACTCACAAGTACTGTAAAGCTGAGTTAGGAAGATTCTAAGCAAATGTGTGATTTTTATGAATTTTTGTTTTCACTTAGATGGTAACTTAATAGTTTGCATCTCTGTTACTAATTGTTCCTACCATGGACCAGCCTTTATGCTAAATGCTTATCTCATGTATTCCCAAAACATCCTTTGGGTTGGGTTTCATATTGTTATTGCAGGTGAAGAAACTGAGGTGCTTAGAGGTTAAGTAACTTGCTAAATTAAGGCCCAGTTAGCAAGTGATTAGATTGGGATTTGAACCAAGTAAATGAGTAATGAATCTTTCTTTGAGTCTGTGATGTAGCTAAAAGCATTTTCAGCATTTTTAATGGTAGTGAAAAGATAATAGGGACATTAATGACACTCGGTTCACAAACTAAGTTGTGTTCATTCTGTGTCCTTTTCCTAGAGATCCTGGGTCTTTTCTTTTCATCCAGTCCTATCAATACCCTTTCCTTGTGGGATGCTTCATTTTAAACATTCTAGAAGTGAAATCAAACCAAGAGTTAAAATAATGAACAGTCATGTTTTGTATGATCACATAATAGTTTTTCGTAAAAGCATGACCTTATTTGTAACTTAGAATCATCCTGACCTGTTGCTTTAAATATTTTAATAATACAGGTTTTTCTCCTCCCCCAGTGAGGCCCCCTTTTTCCCCAATCACTTTAATTATGTGAGCTAGAATCCTGTTTCTCACACATCTTCAGTTCTCAACCTTGTTAAAATTAATCATATAATCCCCCTTTAAAACATAGTCTTAAATCACCATAGTAACACAGTATCCGAGCTTTATAGATAAAACATAACAGCCATAAGAAGGTAGCGTTTGGTGTCCCCTTGACAGCTCTATAACTTTTATAGAAATGTGTTCCTTCTCCTGGCTTGTGTAAGGTGGAGGGATAGCATTACTTACACCTGTTTTATTACTGCATTGCTTTTAAATTGCCACCTTGTTTTTGTTCACCTTCCTAGTTAAAAAAGGAGAGTGGAACACTTTCTTTTCTTTCTGAATTATTTTCTTGTACTCTCTAACTACTCTCCAAGGGGTGGAATTGTTTCCTTAAATATGACCAGGTAGGGTCCATTGACCTTTTGTACTGGAATATCTTGAAAGTTTCTTTAATTTCAATTTTCTTATGTGGTTTGTATAAGGGAGTTTCAGAAAGGAAGGCTATCCATATTTGAAAACTTAATTCATATCAAATCCAAAGATTCAATAAGTCTGCCTGTGGAAAAGGCCTGGTGAACCATGATTTTTCATTTCTACTGACAATTTATAAAATAAATTATAGGTGAGAGCATTGATTTGAATATTTTATCAATTTGAGTATATTTTGTAAAATACGATATATGTAAAATACAATATGAGTTAATGAGTTCTTTTGAATAATTCAATGTCAAATTCTAAAATATTATGTTAGCATAAATTTGTGTATTAGAATTTGGAATATTTAAATTCTTAAAAAGGAATTCAAGCTAACTGGTAAACTGATTTTAAAAAGTGCATTTTGAAACATTTTGTAACTTTTAAAAAAGAGTTTTGGGGCCAGCCCCATAGTGTAGTGGTTAGGTTCAGCAAGCTCTGCCTTGGTGGCCTGGATTCATGGTTCGGATCCTGGGCATGGACCTATACCACTCCTAAGCCATGCTGTGGCAGTGACCCACAAATAAAGTGGAGGAAGATTGGCATAGATGTTAGCTCAGGGCTAATCTTCCTCAAGCAAAAAAGACAAAAAAGAGGAAGATTGGCAACAGGTGTTAGCTCAGGGCTAATCTTCCTCAGAAAAAAAAAATTAAGGAAGTTTCTAGATTAATCTGATTAGTAATATGCTTTTTAATTTTTGAAACATTTTCTATTTTTGTTACTTTTGTGTGTGGTTTACTGATTTTTGTGTTGATGCGAGGAGTTTTAGCTTTTTTCTTTGTCTTTCTTTAAAACCTTGTTTCCATTTCTTAGGAAGCACCTTGCATTGTTAAGACATTTGGTATTTCTCTACTGTAAAATTTGAAACATGTTCCTCATAATTTCAGAAATTATGGAAAGATATAGGAATGCAGGAAAGTGACAGCTAGCTAACCTTGCCCTCTTTTGAATTCCTGCTCCTTCCCTTAGTAACTCTGTGGATTTAATTCAGTTCCCTACGCCGTCCTTTAGTTTCCTTTTCTGTAAAATGGGAACATTATCTAAATTCCAGGGTTGTTGTGAGAGTAAAGGAGATGGTATATGTCAAGTGTCGAACGTTGTGGCTGGCATTTAGTAGACACTTACATCGTGCTGTTGCAATTACTGTTATTTTCTGAACCAGAGGAATGATCCAGTGAGTGTCATTAAGTTGGCAGAGTGGGCCTTGGCGGCAGATAGGCCTAGGTTTAAAAATCCATGTTTTTGCAGTTGACCAGCTGGTACCTTAGGCAATGCTGCTCTAGGCTATTTCCTCCTCTATAAAATGAGGTTAATAGGATGCTCCTCTCAGGATTTGGTGGGATGATTAACAGGGCTACCTGCCTGAACTGAGGAAGTGGAAGGTTGGGTAGCTACTTTGGTAATGAGATTCACTAGAACAGGCTACTTACTATCTTTTTTTTTTTTTTTTTTTCACCAGCTCACAGTCTGTTCCCTTGAAGTGTGTAAATTTTAAGTTCATTTATAAAGAGTTCCACTGAGACAGGAAATGTTACAGGTTCAATGACTTGTTGTGATTAGATACTTTATCAAGCAACTTACAGCACATTCATTTTTCCCTTTGTTCTGTCTCTGCTGCAGCCTCACAGTTAGCCAAGTTGGCCAGAACTTCACGTTCGTGCTCACTGACATTGACAGCAAACAGAGATTCGGGTTCTGCCGCTTATCTTCAGGAGCGAAGAGCTGCTTCTGTATCTTAAGGTAAGGGAGCATGGCTTTGGCTATTGGCTAGTTCTGTGAAACAATGTCAGCTCTTACGTTGCTCTTCTGTAATTAAATTTTCCAGCTGTTCCTTTTGTTTTCCTATCTGTTTCCCACAAGTCACTGCACTTGGGGAGAAAGACTTCACAATGTTGTTCTTGCACTTTCAGTTCTGTAGATAATTGTATTTATTTATTTGTATCACATCCCTTGGGTGGGAAAGGGATCATTGCCTCTGTGGAGTGTGTGGAAGCTGGAGAGTCAGCATGGCTTCAGTTCCTCCTGCTGTTATCTGGAGCTGTCAGAAATTAGCCTGTTAGGCTTTCCCTTGGACATTTTGTGTATGTAAGATTATTAATAAAGTATGTGTCTGTAGCTCAGGACGTCTTGCAGACGCTGATTGTGTCCTCCTCAAAGTAACACCCTTGCCCTCTTTGGGTCAATGAGTGAATAACTGTTTCCCAACTTGGCTATGTCCGTAGAGGTTTGAAAAAAGTGCAGAATCGTGTAAGAAAGCTTCTTTGGGTCTTCTAAAACCCCTTCATACACCAGAGCCACACTTGCTTAATGCTCTGTTTCCTCCTGCCAGAGGGGTAAGGCGTGTTCTGGGGTGGGAGGATGTGTGGAAATCTGATTTTGGAGCTGCTGGCTCTGTGGGCTCCTGCTGGGCGCCTCCTGAGGGGGAAGTAAAGGCATCCCACACACTCTCCTCTCCATCTGCCTCGGTTAAGTAGGTGTCAGAGGGCCTGCCTCCTGTCTCTCTCTGCTCATGTGGAGCAGCAGGGCAGGACAGCGGGGAGGTGCCCCTGACAAAACCCGGGTCCTTAGTCTTGGGCTTGGGCCTGGGGATAAAAGGCCAGACCCCCTATGAAATCCAGAAAGAGTAGTTCTCTGGCGTATTAGTTTCTGTACTTTCTTCTTCTCCTACCAAGAAAAGACCCCTCCACCCTCGCCCCCCAAATACACACACCTTCACACCATAAGGGGAAGAGGGGCTGACTTTTGAAATGCCTTTCTCAATAACTGTTGGCCTAGATTGCTATTTTTGCTTTTCTCTGCACAACTATTATCATTATTATTATTTTTACCCAAGCAAAATCAACTGCCTTCTTCACCAAGTCTATAACTGGGGCTCTAGAGGGCAACTGCTGGAAAGACCTTAGGAAGGAGGTGCAGCCTGGATGCTTTGTGAGGTTGGATGTGTACAGCCATTCTCGAGCACATCTCAGGAGCCCAGGCCCAAGGATTAACTGTCCAGAGTGTTAGACTTTGATGTAAATGGTGATTTCCTTTCTGATTCAACAATGTTGGTCTTTTTTTCTTTTTAAAGAAAATTTTCTCTTCCATTTTTGCCTAATGTTGTATGTCAGCTTTAGCCAGGACACTGCATATTTATGTAGTCATTTGGAGGAGATGAGGTTAAGCTAAGTTCTTGAAGTTTTGCAGAAAGGTTTTTTCCCCTAGAATATTTTGGGTTACAGTGTTTTTTCCTCTCAGAGCTGGAATATGTGTGGTGGGGGTGGGGGCTCTGAACTGGCACTGTCACATGCACTTAGCAAATTTCTGAGTGGAAAACTGTTTATTTAAAAATTTAAATTTAAAATTTGTTCTCCTTTGATTCTAGCATTTGACTTTGTGTGTCTGTACGTAGGGTCATGAACTTGATATTTGTGAGAAGCTAGTTGAATAGCCTTCATGTTGTTGTCATTTAGAGTGAAAAAATAGCAGCAATTGGTGTGTTTTCTACCTGTTATACTAGTTTAGAACTATGGAAAAAACTTGGTGGGTTAATTCATTCATTTTTTTTTCCAGCCTTTAACTGAGTGCCTGCTCTTAGCTAGACTCTGCCCTTGAGGAGCTCCCAAGACTAGCTGGGGAGAAGGACGATCGTGCTCCTACTATATGCTGTATATAATACGTAGAACAATCCCAAGGCATGGTGTCTCCTTACTATTGATATTCTAGTGCCAGAGAATAGTGACTGTGCTTAAAAGGTAAAGAGTCTTATATGAATTCTGGGACATGCGTTTCATGAGGCAGGAAAGCTCACTTTATCGTATGCAGCTTGTGCATATATAAAGGGCACACACAGTGGAACTTCCCCTGTACTTGGTCTGGGAACATTGCTGGGTTGAGACTAGTGTATCGGAAAGGTCTACTGATGACCCTGGATGACTGGTTGGGCGACAAGTCCAATGGAGAGTGGAGCGGTCTGCCAAGAGAACCAGGTGCAGTTTGGATCTGGGTTACGTGTTGGCATTGTCCTCTTTGCTGCGTGGTCTCCTTGCTTTTTTCAGATGCTTTTCCTTTCGTAACCTGTGCCTTGAGGTCCACTCCCCATTCTCAGTGTGCTCTGGAGCCCAGTGCTCTAGCTCAAGTCTGCTCATAAGCCACCTCTACTTTTGCTTTCTATTTCTTCTCATGAGGGATGTAGCTCCCCGAGGTGTCATCAGTACAGACATACCCTCCGCTGTCCTAGGATTTAGCTTCTTAGGATCACTTCCTCTCTGACTGCTCTCTCAAGCTCATCTGCTTCATGGACGATATGAGCCACTGGACCTCTCTGCCTTCATACATTTACCCATCCTCCCAGACTCAGCATAAGCACTTCCTCAGAGCAGTCTCCAGGCGGAGGTAATCATACAGCATGCTTTGCGTATTGCAATTACACACTCATAAGCTTTGATCATCCTTTGTCTTACTTTTAGTGGAAAGTTAACTCTTTGGGATAAAGATTGTGTCTTAAGTAACTTTGTATCTCCAGCATTTAGTGTAGTGCTTGATTAAGATATTGTGTGCATAGCTTTCAGAGACAGTGAGATGCATTCCATTTGAAAGGAAGAACAGGGCACTCATGGCTCTGAGTGAGAGGACGGGCCTCGTGGGATACTATTCAAAGAGAAAATATGAAATACAGTTATTTGCAGAAGTATGGTGCAGATTACCAAACTTACTTCATATTAGTTTTAAGAAGTGTACCTTTGAATCTCACAGTGGAGATCCAATGTTAAATGACAGGTATTCTATTCATAAAGGACTAAGCCGTCAGTATTACAAAATTTAAACTTAATTTCACAATGAAAGGTTCTTAGACATCCTTTATACAATATAACTTGTTAGGTTCATTGTTAGTGACATTGTTCCTCCCCATAGAATGTAAGCTCTGTGAAGGCTGGGAATTTTTGTTTTGTTCACAAATACACACAAAGTATATTGAAGAATATCTGCACATAGTAATACTTGTTCTATGAAAGAATGAATCTCTGAAAAATAAACCCTGTCTTTATTTTTAAACATTTTTTAAAAGTTGGTTTGAACTTTTGTCACCAACTGACCTTGACAGAAACGTAGTTGTACTAGAGTGTGAACAAGTCTCATGAACACAAATCCCGTGGTATATAAAGTCAAATGCAGTGTTTCCTCCCATGGTTGACTAGTTCCTTCTATTGAAGCATTTTAGTTTTTCTTGAGATTCGCCATAATATTATTTAACTAGTTGCTGGATCATAGTTAACACGAGATTAAAAGCGCCAGCTAAGAGTACAATAGTTATGGGTAAGTTAGTAGTTCTTCGTTATAAACCCAGGAATGTGAGAGAGTATTTTAGCATTTTCAGATAGCACCCTCTGAGTCTGAGGTGGTATAGCTTTTACCTCTGAAATCTCCCAAATATTATGTAACAAAGTGACCTAGAACCAAATTTTTTTCATGGCTTTTGATTTGCTCAAATGATGCATGCCCTATAAAGGTTAAAACTATAATGAAATATGCTATTTATATCCAAATTCTGGTTTTGGATGAACAGAAGGAGTATGAGTTCAAAGTCATAACTGTGTTGTTGGGGGATGGTGAATTATGGGAGATGTGTCGTACAATAATTAAATTTCTTTAACTCTTTATAAAGGAACTTTAAAAATATTTGTGTTCTACAATTTTCTCCTTTATGTAGATGGGTCTTATTTAAGCTCTTGAGAAATTTTGAGTAACTATCTTTGTACCCAAATAAAATGTTCAACCTATTATACATTTAGGGAAGAAATAACTTGTTTCATCAAGTAGGTATCTAAAATTTTTTTAGTTTAACGTTGTAAATTTTTATTTGTAAGTAAGTATTTTAGCACGTGGTATATACCAGGAATGAGCAATGCTTAACACTTTGTCTTTGATCTTTATTTACCTCAAGTTTCCTTAAAATAGGCATGAAGATCTAGCCCCAGCTCCCCATGTGAGAACCTTTCAGATGTCATGTTCATCCAAGATTTGGATGAGCTGAACTTTCTGAACTTGGTATTACAAACTGAAAACAATGTGTACTTTTTGTCCTTTACCAAATTTAAAATTGAATATACTTCTGGGTGCACTGTTCTCAGGCCACCTCTGAGTTTGATACCCGCCTCCCATTTCACTTCTGCTACCCTTTACTGCCTTAGGAGCCACTCAATCTTTGGGAATGACTATGTAAACAAGTAATTAAAATATAATGTGATAAATGCTGTTTAAAAAAATATGTATGTGTAAGGTTCTTTGGGGTCCTAGATTAGGCAGTGGCCATCTCTGGCTTAGAGAAACAGGGAAAGTGTTGTTGATGGTTTCCAGTTAAACTAGGTCGTAAACAATCAGTGGGTTTGCCTGGAGGAGAATGGGAGAAAAGCTCTCTAGGCAGGGAGAACTGGTGTACAAAGGCCCAAACAAATGAAAGATGTAGCGAGACGAAAGAGTGATGAGAATTCTGATGCAAAGGCAGTAGCAAAAGATGATGCCATAAAAGTTTTGGGGCCAGACTATGAAAGCCCTTGTGGGACGTGCTCAGGATTTTGAGTCTATCCCATAGCAAATGGAGCGCCATCAGATGGTTTGGGGCAGGCGTTAGGAGTATTGATGTTTGCAGACCAAGGATAAAATGTCTTTTCGTACGTGAAATTGCTATTTACACATGCTGAGGATTTCCTGGTTATTGTTAGAAGGAAGGGTAGCATCCTGATTTAGACTGGAATTTTCAAGCCTCTACTTTACTTCTTTTTTTTTTTTTAAAGTGAACTTAATGAAATATGTTCCTGGGCCCCTGTCGGGGAGTTACTGTCCTTCTTTCCATGCAGGTTGGCATATGGGCTTGTGTTTAAACATTAATTATGTTAAACGAGAACCATCTTCCTTCTGGAATATTTTCTGACTTAATGACAGGAACAGCTATTGCACCTTTTTTCATCTGATTGTACTCATTTCTGCTAAAAATACAGAAAAGCTCAGTTTTGATAGAGAAAAAGAAGCCAGAAGTAATAAGAGTCTGGTTTTAAGAACTTTGGCTTCTCTGCCTAACTATTCCAGTGTTTTTTAAATAACACATAGAGTTCAGGAGAAAAATCAAAGGACTCCTTCCTTAGGCAGGTGCAGTGGCAGAAGCCCTTTTGAATTGTGTGTGAGCTGCTTTCGTTTAAAATAAGTGCGTGGGGGATGGGGAAGGGAGTTGGGAAGGAAGGCTGTGGGGACAGCTCCCAGATTTTTACCTTGAAAGCAGGTGCTGCTGAAATATTCCAGAAACAGATGGAATCTCCTATTCTTGTTTTAAGCTACTATTTATGGTTGTCTCGCCTGAGGGTACCCTGCTATACAAAAATGCACAGCCTGATGTTTGAGGGCAGTTTGGGCATCGAAGCTGGTGTCCCTAAGGGAGAAATCAGCCTTTCTTCCCAATGCCTTAAATGCCATTTGGGAAACCTGGCTCTTTCATACTATTTAACAGAAGACTTTCCTCTGCTTTTCGAGTGTTTTCATCTCTCTGGAGCTGTTTGATTTCTTTTTAATTCTTCGCCTTAAAAGTATGATAGGTACAATGTTGTTTTCTGGATGGTCAGCTGGGAGAAGGCCCGATTGCTATGGCAGATTATAATTCCACCCATGTGGGTCCTGGCACATGGCTTCTGTCAGAAGCCGAACCCACAGGCCTGTGGAGGCCCTGTTTTACTAGGCCAGGGGTCCTCTCTGAGATCCTCAGTATTTTGAAAGGCTTACATGGGGAGTGTGCTCATCCGAACATCACTTTGTGGGAGGTTATAACTTTTTTTTCTTAATTAAATAAAAGGAAGTGGTTGGGGAATGTTGCACATTTTATTGCCATACAGATGCCTTCATGCTTAGCAACGTATAATCCTCTGGGGAGCCACAACTCAACAATAGTACCAAGCTGTACAGTTTAGAGAAAATCACCTTTGAAAAGAAGAAGGGGAAATAAATAAAACTACCCTTGCTCTCCTAGTGGCGTTCTGTTCGAGGGCTGGGAAGCTGGACAGTTGGAAAGAGGTGTGTCTTCTGCACCAGCAGCCAGCCTCCGGGCTGTCTCCTGTAGGAGGAAGCTTCTTTTCTCCTCCTGGTCCTTTTCAAAGAAGACCAGCCTGGTTCAGCCTTCCCGCAAGCAACCTGAGCCCAGGATTGTGGGTATGTGAAACTCTAAGACTTTGGCTGAAAGAAATTTTTCATTTTAAGACTGCATGAGTTGGGCATTACAAGAGACATGGTATTTTCTCGCTCGGTGTCTTAATGCTCATGAAGCTTGATACAGGGCAGCAAGTGAAACCACCCTAGGAGCTCCAGGAGTGCACTTTTGTTTTGTTTTTTTTTTCCCCCGTGTCTCACTCATCTTGCTACCTCTAGCAATTGCTGCTGATGGCTAGTGTTATACCATTTTGTAGATGGACAGAGTAAGTCAGGACAGCTTACTACAGAGGACTTGGAATAGAGGGGGAAGAATTAGCATTTATCAGCATTTATTTAATATGCCAGGTGGCTTATATAATTTTCATCTGTTCTTATTGCAACCTATGAAATTATCTCCATTGTAGAAATAAAAGGATTGAGAGAGAGAGACATAAAGTGACTTACCCAAGATCTCACCAGGAGTAAAGTAAAGGAATTTGGTTTGGAACCCAAAATCCAACCCAAAGCTCATACTCTCTGCTTTGGGCTTATTTCCAGTAACTTTCTTTTGGCTCTGATTCAAAACTTCAAATTTTATTTTCTTGCCACCAAAGCAACCTTTACAAGTTTTGAAAGTTTGTTCAACTCTCCATATATATTTAGTTAGAAGAGCCATGGTGGTTAGTTTGCAATCGCACCATGATCTCAGATGGGAGCTTAAAGAGCTCTTAGAAATAATATACCACAGTCCACTCTCATATTATAAATGATGAAAAACGGGACCTGAAGAGGGAAGATTTTTGTTCCAAGTTCTTTAGCTGGCTGCTAGCAGTCTTCTGACACTCAATCCAGAGTTTTGTCCAGGTGTGGCAATGATTCCTCCAAATCAGGAGGATAAAGCCCAAGGTCACCTGAGACTAAGGTGTTTCCAGACTCAGTAACTTCCAGTTAGCATCAAAGAGTCACATTCCCTTTAGCCAAAATTGTTGCAATCGATGTAATCAATCCAATCATCTGATTATAGAGTAAAGAAAATGATCATTTCTGTTTAAATCTGATGCAAAGTATGTTTGAATGGAAAACCAGTAAAACTGAGCCTTCCTTCTGAAAGAGTCTTAAGCATTCCGTATAAGGGACCCTTTTTGGGACATGGAAGAACTTTCTACAGGAGAAGCCAGTTGGTGCTTTTTGGTTGAGTTTAAGTGTCAACAATTTTTCTTGGACCTCCTTGCAAGTAAACCACTTTCCTACAACAGCAATAACAAGCAAAAGGCATTTATTTGAGCTTTATCTTTGCTGTTCCCTGGGCAGGGGGTTGAAAGGAAAAGAACTCAATATGCTTTACACCTAAAGTTACCCTTCGGGTCTAAGCTGCACTCTTATTTTAAGAGCAAGATAGATTTGTGAATACAAAGAGGAGTGTAAATTTAGGTTGTCTGGCCCTTCCAGCGATCAGTTTTAGAAGCAGTAGGAAGCCTACCATTTCTTCCTCACGGAGAGGCTCCGGAAGACTGCGGTAATAGTGTACCTCTTTATAGTGTTTCAAACAGAAGCATTATGCCTTCTGCGGTTCGAAGATTCCACAATTCTGACAATCAGTTATGAACCTCTTATTTTTAATATGTTATTTTTTGAGATTATGAAGATATACTTCTTCATTAGAAAAATTTCAGAAAAACTTCAGAAAAGTAAGAAAAGCAGTCTATTATCTCATGACTCCGATCGTGACTAGGGGTGTTTCCTTCCTTGAATTGGGATCATGCTGTAGGTATAGTTTTGTATCTAGCTTTCTCACTTATTATATTGGAAGCATCTTTACATATCATTAGATATTCTTTCCTGAGAATGTTTTTGACTGTATAATTTATTTGTGTGAGATGGTTTTATAAGGGAAGAAGTTCTTAGTAATCTGAAAAAATATTTCTTGCTAAGACTTAGGATCTTTTAAAAAACGTATTTGTCATAGTGAATTCATCATTCTGCTAATTACCTTGGTATTTTTGTTAAAAATTAATGTGTAAGCTATTACATATTAGCTATTACACTGACTCTTGACAATGAAAAATAGTTAACTTCTGAAAAAATAGTATCAAAAGTCTTAGTTGAATCAAGTGTTAAATAATGTTCTTAGTTTACTTTTTCTTTTCGTATTTCACTTTATACATTTACATCTTCAAAATAAAGAATCCTTTTCATTAGCATGAGTTGTATTGTAAATTGCAAAAAAAAAAAAAAAAGTAGTAGCATAAAGGGAATACTTTTAAAGTTAGATAGCAATATAAATTTTAATTTTTGAAGATATTCTGAATGAAAACAATTGACACATATCTTAAAACTTTATGTGGAAACCTATGGGATTTTTAAACGTTGTAGATAAAATTAAATTCTATATTTTAGTATGCAATGGAAATTGAATAGGTTTTTATTTCCTATTCATGGGACATGAAACTACTAGTAATCTTCAGCAAAACCAAGGGCAATTGTTGTCCTTTAACTCAATTCACAACTGTTAGACTGCCACTGTGGAGATTTTTAATCCCTTATCTATAATACAAAGCAATATTTATTACAAAATTAATTCTGAGAGGCATCATTTATGGTTTCTAATCCATTATACTTCAGATGCCTTTGAAGTAGAGTGGGTGGAGCTTTGTATGTGGGGTTAATTGTCCCATTGTTCATTATTCAGTCTGGTATTTTAACTAGCTCTTTATGTGTATTAATGAGCCCAAAATGCAGCAAAAAATGCTTGGTTCTAAAAACTTGACATTTTAAAAAAACTTATTTAAAAGTGTGGTGGAAAAAGAAGTTGGGTGAAATTCAGTGTCCTGTAGTTTTTTTGCCTGGGCTCTTAATGACTAGTTTCCTTTTTTTTTTTTTAATTCTAGTCCCATAGGAAAACAAGTCATCTTTGGTAGGATAAAAAACAAAAAACAAAAAGCCACTGCAAACAAAAAAAACTCCAAGCCAAAAAGACTCTAAAGAAAGTATATTTGCTAGTGTCCAGTTTTCTGCTGAGCTAGGATTTCACTGTCACCTCTGTTAAAAAAAAAAAAGTATAATTTTGGATACCAATTTTAGAGAAATCTTTAGTTTGTACTTTTTCTCTTTTTTTGGTATATGAAAATATACTGAATGTTGATCATCCTCAGTAAGTAAAGATAACCATTGTTTCCTAACCACTGAAAACAATACTTTTTTTAAAAATCTTTTTTTTCACTCTTCATTAAAACTCCCCAGAGATTAAAATTAGGGCTTTTTATTGAAGAGAGAGTTTAACTTTCCTATCGTGGAACTCCCTGAACTTATCCTTTCCTCAGATTTAGTACTTGTGTTGTAATGGAAACAACATTGATGCTATTTTTGATTTTTTTTATCATCTTAAAAATTGCATTTATAATAAAAGTTTTCACTTATCCATCATTTATCTTTGTCTCAGTTACTTCAGTGGTGAATTGAGGATAGTACTAATTCAGAATATTGTTGTGAAGATTAAATAAAACTGAGCACTTGATAAAGTCTTTGTATATTGTATCTACTGTGTAAATGTTTAATCACAATCATGTGCCTTCCTTTTGGAAATTGTAAAATATAACCTGCAAATAGAAAAATGCATTGAATTTAACTATATATATACACACACACATAAGTATATATACGTAGGTATATGTATATTTATATATACACACATAAGTACACAAAAATAATTATGTAGCAAATATCCATGTAATCACCACCTATGTTAAGAAATCTCCAGCACCCCAGAATAATTCTTTTCACCCATGTATGTATCCCTAAATAATATGGTATAGTTTGTCTGATTTTGAACTTTGTGTGAATTGAATTATGCAATTTGGAATTGTTATCTTAAGTCTTCTTAACTTTTGAGATGCATCAATGCTCTTGCTTATAGTTGTAGTTTGTCTTTTTTGCTAGATGGCGTTCCACATTGTATGACCATACTACAGTTTACTCATGCATTCAACTGTAGGTGGCCATTTGGGCTGTTTCTAGTTCATGGCTTTTAGGATACCAGAACGGGTATCCTGATGCACACAGGCACTAAATTCTTTGGTGTACAGTCATGCGTAACTTAATGATGGGGATACATTCTGAGAAATGTGTCGCTAGGCGATTTCGTCGTTGTGAAAATACGTAGAGTGTACTTACACAAACCTAGAGGATAGGGTCTACTACACCCCTAGGCTATATGGTGCTAATCTTATGGGACCACTGTCATATGTGTGGTCCATTGTTGACCGAAACCCCGTTATGACTATGTAAACCTAGGAATTGAATAGCTTGGATAGTTGAATATCATAGGATACATATATCTTTAAGTTTCTTGGATAATGCCAAATTGTTTTCTAAAGTGTCTATGTCATTTTACGGTTCTGCCGGCCGTGTATGAACGTTGCCCTTGTCCTACACTGTCACCACTTGCTTCTTGCTTTTTAAAGAATATATGCAGCATACTCTTCTCCTTTTCAAAACCCATGAGATCTAGGTATTGTCCTTTACTTCCCCAAAGATTAATGTGGCCTCATTGTCTGAAGAGGCTTTGCTAGAGAAAGAGGTAGTCTTGAGTTGTGAGAGGAAAGTTGATCATTCCTGAAAGGTAAAATGAGCTACAAAATGGCATGGCATAAAGAGCTTGGACTGAAGTCAGAGCAGGGCTTGAATCCTAGTCCTGCTGATGTGGAAGTGTGCTTTTGGGTGCTTCATTTACTCTTTCTGAGCTTTACTTTTCTCATATCTACCATTTTTGGTGAGGATTAGAGATAATAGACAAAGGATCTTGGTAGGGTATTCATTGGCAACTTACAACATTACACAGTGTAGGAAGTTCTTAATAGAAGGATAGACCAATTGTAACATATGTGTCATTGTCCTAGATGTGATTTGGGTGGGCATGTTTATAACCAAGTCTACATGAACCTAGCCACATCAACTTGAAGATGACACTTGGTGACCATGAGGTGGGCACTTACACACTGTTGGTCAGGGTGTAAAATGGTCCAACATTCCCGGAAAATAGTTGGCAATACATGTTCAAAACCCTTAAAATTATTTCCACTTTTGGGAATCTGTTCTAAGGAAAACTCAGAAATATATGTAGAGATACATGTATGAGGATGTTTATTGTAGCGTATAGAATGAAAAATTAGAAACGATTTATGGAGGGGGATAGCTAATCTTAGATACCATGCAGCCATTAAAATTATGTTTTGGTGATTATTTAATGACATGGAAAACATCCAGGACCTAATATTATGCAAAAAAAGCTAGAGATGAATTTTTGTGTACAATACGATCTCTATTTTGTAAAAAATTCATAGGAAAAAAAAGACTGGGCAATTAGATACCAAAGAATTAATAGTGAGAATAGTTAGATAATGGGATCATGGGTGTTTTTAATTTTCTTCTTTGTATATCTTTAATGAAGTAATTCTTCTGGCAGTTTTATCCTGTCAAGCTCAATCCAAATAATCATTGCACCACAGTTTACATATTTTTAATTTGGAAAACTTATAACTACTTTTATAGAGCACAGAATTCCAACTATAGTATGCCACAAATGGTAGTGTTTTAACTACCAAAATGATGACTATACTCTAGTGTGTGTTTGTCTCTCCTAAGTGTGTGGAAAGGACTTGAGCTCTGGAGTCAGACCTGTGTTCACATTTTCATTCTACCACTTGCTAACTGTAGGAATGTAGCAAATCACGTCACCTTTCTGAGCCTCAGTTTCATCATCTGTAAAATAGAAAATACTTCCCATGGTAGCCATGAGGTTTAAGTGAGGTTTTTGGTGCTCAATCCAAAGTAATTATTCCCATGTTACCTTGCAAGATTTAAAAATACCCTCAGATACAAAATGCACCATTGATATAAAAACAGCTTTTCAGAGGGAAAAAAGGCTATTAAATTTTCAGATTTAAATTTAAATCAGATTAAATTTAAAGGGTATTAAATTTTCAGATTGATTCCAAGCACCATCTTGACTTCAGAAACATTAATGAGTAAGAGTTCACCTTAATTGAGATCTGTCCTATAGATTATCACTGTTCTCCACTCACCTAGTTGACCTGTTAATTTTCTCAGAAATTTCTGTCTTGTTTGCGTAAAAGCACTAGGAACCTATTCCCAATGCGTGCCTCAAACCTGCTTTTTATGGCCTCAGGATCTCTGTCATAACCCGTTTTATGCTTTCACAGACGGAGCCCCTGGGGAGCTGTCTGCACTTTTCAGTGTGATCCAGCTGAATTCCTCCCCTTCCCCACTCGAGCCCTTTGATTTGCCAGGTTTTGTTCATCTACCCTAAGGATGGACTGAGATTGCTGAGCACAGCCTCTCTTGTGGTGCAAAGTGAGAATTGTTTTTAATTGAGCAGAAACATGTGGAAGGATCAGGAATATCTCAAGGGATTACAGAAAAATTCCAAATTTGTACTACTTACAGCTTGTGTTTAGAACAGGGTCTGCTGGGAATAAATGTTAGTTAGTGTGGCCTGTGACCTTAAAAACTGTTGACATGGACTTCAGCCAGAAACTAGCCACAGACCTCCTTTGTTAAACTCATTCATAGCTCCTTGAAAACTCTAGTCAGTGAAAGTTGCCAGCTCCAATCTAAGCATAGCCCTTTTTTTTTTTCCCATGCTTTGGAAACAGAGGACGCCCCTTAACCAGCAAGCCTTCTTTAATAGGACTACATGGCCTTAAACGCAATTGGAATTGACAACTTCCTGGCTTGGGTTTGCCAACTGGCAGGGCTGTGAGGCCGAGGGGACAAACAGCGTTGGGGCGCTGTGCACTTGTGTTTGTGTGTGTGCAGAGGAGACTGAACTCCAGAGCACTCTGAGACCCCTTCTCTCCAGAGGTGACCCTCTGCCCTGAACTGGCCACGTCTTCCAAGTATTCTGCCTGTGACAGACAATTCAGAATCCTCTCAATATAAGGAAAAGAGAAAATAACTGCCCTTTCTTTTTGATGGTGATGATCCTTTCCTTTCCCTTCTCTCCTCAAAACCCTTGATTTAATCTTCTTTTCATCAGTGTTGTGTTCCTCAAATATAGAATAAGAACTTGCAACTCAGATTGAGGAATTATTGGGTTTTTTTGGATGGTGCTTAGCACCCACCCACTTTGGAGCTTTACTTAATAAATTTTAGTTTCTATCAAGCTGAAGGGGCAGTCAGGATATTCTCTTCATTTTACTCACTGAGGACACTGAGGCATGAAGAGGTTAAGCAGTTCCTTCTTCCCTGCTCTTTAGCAAAAGGAATCATAAGAAAAGGCCTGAAATGATTTGCTCCCTCTGCAAACCAGCATAGCAATTGAGACTAGAAACTATTTTCCCTAGTTCTTGTCTTTAATCCAAAGACTACATTATCTGAATTTAAAGATGGGGAGGCAAATAGAATGTTTTGAATAAGTGAATAAGTTAATCAGACTGAGAAGAAGCAGTTATTCTGCTCACAAAGTTTATTTGAATACTGTAACATGTTGATTGTGAGTAGGGAAGCTGTCGATTGTCATCCTGAGATAATCATATCAGTCCACATTTCTTTCTACTTAACCACTTTTAAATTGTGGTTGTTTGAGTATAATATTTATTTCCAGTTATGCTGTTGAAATTGTTATTTTTAACATAAATACTCTAGCAGACTTATCACTTCTCAAAGCTGCTGAGGTTTGGCATAATTTCAGCCAGGCATGTGTGAGGAGAAAAAGGAATGTCACATTGGCCTAAGAATCAATGGCACGTTGGCCTAGGAATATGGAAACTTTGAAAAGAAAAATTATGTAATTTCCTAGAGACTTTACAAGAATTTAGATGTGATGGAGAGCACGTAAGAATACCTCATCTGTCCTAGGTGCTCCATAAGGACTTGTTGAATGAATAAGATTGGTGAGATAGCTTATTTCCCAATCCCAATATTTGCCTGTCCCAATGTCCAATTTTGCCACACACACACACAAATTCCCTTCCTTAACACCCTTAGCTTTATTTATTCCTTCCACAGAAAGTAGATGATGTCCTCGTGTTTAGTTACCTAAAGTTCTAAAGAAAAGCTTTTAAAGACAAATCACTTGACTTTTCTGATCCTCATTTCCCACATCTATAAAATAAAGATAATGAGATCTACTTTGTAAAGTTGTTAGCATATAGGTAAAAATGTTATATAAAACACCTAATTTTAGAAGTTAGCAACATAGAATCTTTTTTTTTTTTCAGAAAGTAATTTGTTATTTTCATCATATGCTTCTCTCCTACTCTCTGTCAAAGAGAATCCTAAGAAAAGGTCTCAAATAATTTACTGCCTCTATAGCTCTCCCTGATCATTCAGGGAGTGTAGTTATTAGCTATAGATTAGCTAAGAGTGATTGAAATTGTCCCAAACTCTAGATAGAAAATCTTTAATAGCCTATGGAAATTATTAAACAGTTGTTTTCTGTACCTGGGCACTATACTGAATAGATTAGATTGTTAGACAATATATTTAGATACATAAATAGGTGATTAAGAAAGTTGGGTTCTATTTTTGTTTGCTTTTTGACAACTAAGAAGATGATAGTAATCTTAGAACATTAGCAGTATAGAGAATTATGGGGAATTCTTCGAACTTGTCAAGAGTTCCTTTTTTCGCACAGGATTTCACTGTAAGTGCTCCCATTCTCAAATACACTTAAAGGTTGTTTTACAAGAATTAATTCTAAAACTCTCCCCTATTTGAGCCGATGAATCTGTTTGGTTTCATAACCTCTGTATTTATTATGTGAGTCTGACCCTTGGTGTTTTGTGTGTATAGCAAATTATATGAAGCCCTTTTTCTGTCTCCTGCATGCCAGAGGATTAAGAATGTGCTCTGGACAAGGTAGAGGAGGGTAAAGAACTCTAGTGTGTAGAGGAGGGAAGATTATTTGTCAGATTTTATTTTACTAGAATACTTTCCCCTCAGAGTTCACAAGATGAGAGTATGTCATCTTTTTTCTAAGGATTTTCCCCCTAACGCTACCTCATTTTCTAAACTTTCATTAATAGCTCTTTGCAGCTGAAGCAAATATTTTAGATCTTTCTTGTACTCTCCTCCAACTGGGAGTGTCTTTCACACATCAAAGGCAGATATGAGCCTCTCATTAAGAGATAGCATGAGTTCATCATCTCAGAAGAGTGGGACCTGAAAACCTGAGATAACTTTCGGTTACAAGTCATATCTAAGCCGGACTGAGATTTTTCCGTGGGTTGCCACATTTCTTTTCTCAATTTGTCACTCCCAGATTCTTTAAAGTCTGGCGTTCTCCCTTAGTTTTATTATATCTGAAGATTATTCTTATTCAGAATAGGAAGTTAGTTGTGAAGCTCAGGAAAGATAAATGCTTTAAAATTTATTTTTAGTAAGAAAATGAGGAATCCTGAAGCTTAGGGAGAAACCCAGGGTTTGCTTGTCATTTTCTCTCCCTCCTCTCCTACACATGTTTTGTGCTAGGCCTTCTTACTCCCTCACTGTACTGCCTGCTCCACTGTCTGGAAGGTATTTATATGAAACTACTTAAGTCAGCCCTGAAAACTCCACAAATCCTCCTTTTCCTACCTTTTGTTAATGAAAAACAACACTGAAATCAGAGCAATTGAACAGATTTCTTGAGAGTATGGAGGACAACTGGTTATGTCCTTCAGATTTTATTTTTGAAAACATTTCTAGATTGGTAAAAGGCTAGAATGTTATATTCTGGCTGAAAGCCATACTAAATATTTTTAGCTGCTTTTATATGTATCTGTGCGTAAGCATACATGTGAACAGTTGTAACAAAGTATTGCAGATTCCATCTTTTGAGTAGTACCACAGCAAATCCAGCAGTCTTTTCCCTAGTATTTACTTTCCTCACTTTGGTCAGTTTCAAGCTCTGTGTTAGTATTTTCTAGCCAAAGGTGAAGGTTGTCCCCAGATAAATATTAGGATGGCCTGCCAGCCAAATCCTGGGCAACCCAGTGAATTACTCTCTTTGATAGTAGAAAGGTCTAGTTCAAGTTGCTCTGAATTGCATTTAACTATAAAACAATAGCCTTAACAAAAGTTGCTGGTGTCCTTCAAACGGTTTCTGTACCAGTAGCCAATTCTTTTGGCACATTAGGATATGAGGCTTGTTCCATTAATAATTTGGAGTGCAAGTTTTCGGAGCATTACGTAGCCAATGAATGGTGAGACGGGGAGGAGAAAAGTACATGTATTGAAAATGCATGAAGTAAAAAAATGAGAAGCAAACAAGCAAACAAAAACAGCACCCCCCACGCGAGTGTGCGCGTGTGTGTGTGCACACACACACACACATACACAAACCCAGAAGCTGTTGACTCGGCAGTTTTTCATTTTTTATGGCTCTAGGGACAGGTTTAAATTGGTAAAATTTTTTTATTCTCTTGTGCTGTGTTGAACAGGAAGGCAGTGTTTGATGTAATCTGGCCCAGATGTCAGCAATGTGCAGCTTTGTGATGATTATTTATCTTCAGGTTTTTACTTTATAAAAGGAGAATCAGCAAACAATTGTTTAGGGTTGTAAGTTATATTTAGTGACTGTTTCTGAGATCCTGTGTGTGTAACAAACAAACCTATAGATTGGTTTAAATATGTTTTAAATTTAATTTCATTTTAGCTGTTAATCATAAAATCCTCTTTATGGTTATGAGTCCCCTGATAAATGTTAATATGTTCAGCACTTTATATTCTGGATATTGTTCCTCATTCAATTTCTTGTCCTTCTCGGAAGTTTTCTCAGTTAAGGTGGTTAAACTAGTGGGCTCTTTTCAGTGATCTTTGAAATAATTTTCTCGTGTAAATTTTCCACAAGCATATTTGTACTTTTTGGTTACATAATAGCTTATAATGTAAAGGTTCAGTAACATTTCGGTAACAGTTACCAAATGGCAGTCCACTGACTCACTTGGAATTCAGGTGTATTTGTTTTAAGAATATTGTTTTAAAAAATATTTTCAAAGAATGGGAGTTGCTTCTGATTTATACCAATCCATTGTTTGCCCTCTTTGAAGTGCTGCCAATGGCTGCTAAGTCCCCTGAAGAGAATGGAGTTTGAAATTTCTTCTTGGAGGTGGGAGAGGGGATGTCCTGTTGTCATATAATACTATTTTAAAGATCAAGGGATGCACATGAAAATCTTTGCTTCTGTTATGTTTTTTCCAAACACAACTGGGTTTTCTTAGTTAATTTAATTCAAACTACTCAGTTATATAGTGAGCTGCCCTTTCAGGACTGAGTTCAATTCAGGGTTAAATTAAAAACTTTTAAAATGTTTTCCACATTAGATGCCAACAGTAATTCTAACCTAGTATAATAATAATTCTAACCCAGGCAGGATTAACTACTATACTTTAGCTCACCTCATTGGCTTTAATGAACTTTTTGTTTGTCTTAAAAATGCTGAATAAATTACATTGACCTCACAGCATCGGTAGTTAATCAGTTAAGGCAGTCTTCATTGGCAGCAGTGTGCTATATAGGAAAGATTCATTTTAGGACCTGGGTTCAAGTTCTATATGTACTTCTAACAGGCCAGGTAACATTGGGCAAGGTGCCTGACCTGTATCAACCTCATCTGTTAACTGAGGGAGTTGGACTAGGTAGTTGTCAACGTCCTTTAAGACTCAAATGTTGTGATTTTTTTTTTTAATTCAAATCATTTTATTAAATTCCAGTGAGCTCATTAGGGCTTTATTGCTGTAATTTGTATTTCTTGGATGATTCTTTCCTTATTCCCATGAATGTGTTTGAGATGCATGATCAGAGGGAGTATAGAAGTTTTAGTACAGGCTTGCTAATGCATGGCAGTATTTAAAATTTTTTTAAATTGCGTTTGATTATTAGCATTTTTATCACTTTAAATATGGAACATTAAATATGAGAACTCATCCATTGTTTAAAGTAGGTGGGGACAGTCACTCTACACTGTTGTTGTCTTTTCCCTAACCCACTCTTTCTGGGGAAACTAAGACTGAGGGCAAGGGACTTTTTCCTTGAAACATCATAGCGTGACCTAGCCTGGAACCCTGATGAAGTAAGAGAAGAACAACTGGATTAGGAGGGGAAAGACCTTTAATCTAGAGCCCTCTCAGAAACTCATGGACTGTGCGACTCCGGGTAAGATGCTGGATACTTTTCCCTCTGTAAAATGGAAATGATAATGTCAGCTCTTCCAAGCTCACAGTATAGCTCTTACAGGTCATCTGTTCTCAAATACTTACTGAGGACCTTCTTTCATTTATATGTGCCAGAGACTCAATAAAGACAAAATTGCTATTCGTGTGTATAATTATTATAAGGGATTTTACTTCTCTTCAGAACCCCATGTCAGGCTATGGGTACGTTTGTAGAGAAGGTACAGTCTAACTGTCTTCAGTGATTTTTCTAAAAGGTATATGTTCTTTTGAGAATTCGGAATTGGTTAACAATAAAAATTTCTTAAAAGGAAATATATCTCAACACTTACTATTTTGAAAGGATAATTCCTAGAAGTTCAGGCAAATTCTGAGTGCTGTGTATGCAGTGAGGGTGATGTGACGAAATTATGAAGCTGGCTTCTTAGACTGGGAATTTAAAAATCACTGGAGCATCATAAAGTTTCTGGGTGAGCGTGCTGTTATATAGTGGAAAGAGTAGGAGCTTTGGAGTCAAGCTAGGATTCTGTTTGCTTCCCAGCTCCCCACTTGCCAGCATGTGATCTTTGTTAACTAAACTCTTGCAGCTAAGTTTTTTTGGTCTCTGAAATTTAGATGTAAGGACCTACCTCAAAGTGTTGTTGTATGAGACAGTGTTTGCAAATCGGCAGAGAACCTGACAGATAGCAGGGCCTCTCTGAATGGTAACTACTCATTCCTCCCTGGATGAACAGATTTAGTGCATCTAGAAACAGTCATAGTAGAAATGGAGTATTTTAGTTTCCATCAACTGGTTAATATTGGGGAGGTCACTGAGCCTTTAGATGGGTATATCCCTTGATTTGTTCCTTGATTCTCCTGGGACAAAAAAGCCCAGAATATAAACTTAGAAGGTTCGAGTCCTAGCTCTTGTTTTTCCAGCTACATCTCCATGAACGCATCCTAACTTTTCTGGACTTCTTTTCCCCATCTGTTTAAAGAGGACAATAATAAGTCCTTCAAAGGATTGTTGTTAGGGTCTATTAATAACATATGACACTCCTTTGTAGCAATGGATCCCTATGCAAGTTTTGTCTGGTGACCAACTTGAAATCTAATGCGGCTTCTTTTTTTTTTTAAATTTTCACAAGCATGTTTCCAAGACCTCTCTTGGAATGTGTTCATGTAAGAGAATGAGACAGAAATTTGCCATAGTAGAAGCCCATCATGTTTAGGGAACTGAGTATACTCACGTATATTATCTCATTCAGTCTTCAAAAGAGCCTTGCAAAGGAAAAAATATCTTCATTTTATAGAAAAGGAAAGAGAGCCTTGGAGAATAGTTATTAACTAATAATATTAGTTATTAACAAATATTGTCAATGTTTGAACCTACTTCTGTCTGACTCTAAAATTCATATTTATCCCACTCTTTTGTGCTGCCCCCGTCCCGTACTTTCTGCCTTATCTGACTTAGGTTAAGGAAACATTGATTGGGTGTCCGTAGGTGCTGAGTACTCCGCTGTAGGCACTGGGGATGCAGCAATATACAAGACACATACATTCCCCATCTTCACATGGCTCAAGGTCTGAAGGTAGACACATAATTAAACAATCAATTGTAGTATTGAACCCTGCTAAGGAAAGCACAGGATATTTGACAACTATGTAAATGTTAGTCATTTGTGTAATTTAAACAAACAATTTCCTCAGAATAGTTGACTTCTATTGGTTTCAGTTACCACATTATAATCTTAAAGTAGTTCTGGTTTTTGGGTGAACGTAACGTACGGCATTTTCATAACCTAAAAAAAAACTTGCTAAAATATACATAAAAATTTAAAAACAACTCATATTTATTAAATGCTTGCTATTTGTTGAGTCCTTTCCATGCGTCTTTCATTTAATCCGCATAATAACCTTATGAGAGGGCACTGTGGTGCTCGTTACACAAATGAAGAACCTGAGGCCTGGAGAGAGTAAGTAGCTTGTCTAAAATGATACAACTAAAAAGCGGCAGGATTCTTCTAATTCTAGATCCTGCATTCCTAAACAAATGCAATCAAATAAGTATATTAGAAAAGTTTAAATCTATTTCTTTTTCCAAATTTAGAGATACTATGATTTTTTAATTCTATTTTTTAATTTTTAATTTACATGCAATAAAATTCATTCTTTGCAATTATAGTCGTGAGTTTTGGCTAATGCATAGAGTTATGTATCTACTACTGCAGTCAAGATGCAAGCAGTTCCATAACTCCCCCCAAATTCCCTTGTGCTGCCCCTTTGTAGTTTAACCCTCCACCTATTCCCAACCCCTGACAATGATCTTTTCTCCATCCTTAGAGTTTTGTTTTTTCTAAAATGTCATAAAAATGTTGTCATATGATGTATGTCTTTTGGAGACTGCCTTCTTTCACATAGTAAAATGCATTTGAGATTCATCCATGTTGTGTGTATCAGTGACTCGTTCCTTTTTATTGTTGAGTAGGTATTCCATTGTATGGATGTCACCACAGTTTGTTTATCCATTCACTGTTGAAGGACATTTGGGTTGTTTCCAGTTTTTGCGTTTATAAATCAAGCCATTGTGAACATTTGTATACAGATTTTTGTGAACATACGTTTTTGTTTCTCTTGGGTAAATACCTAGGAGTGGGATTGCTGGGTCATATGCTGAGATTATGTTCAACTTTACAAGAATCTACAAACTGTTTCCCAAAGTGGCTGTATCATTTTGCATTTCTACCTGCAATGTATGAGAGTTCTAGTTGCTCTGCATCTTCGTCAGCTTTTGATATTGTCACTATTTTTTTATTTTAACTATTTTGTTAGGTGTGAGCAGGGTATATGATGGTTTTAATTTGTGCTTCCCTAATTACTAGTGATTTTTGAGCATCAATTCTTGTGCCTATTTACCATCTGTGTATCATCTTTGGTAAAGTGTTCAAATCTTTTGCTCATTTAAAAAATTGGTTTGAAGCCAGCCCTGATGGCCTAGTGGTTAAAGTTAGGCACTCTCACCATTTCAGCAGCCCGGGTTTGTTTCTCTGTTGCGGAACCACACCACCTGTCTGTCAGTCGCCACGTTGTGGCTCACATAGAAGAACTAGAAGGACTTACAACTAGGATATATGCAACTATGCACTGGGGTTTTGGGGAGGGGGAAAAAAAAGAGGAAAATTGCCAACAGATGTTAGCTCAGGGCAAATCTTTCCCTGCACACAAAAAAATTTGGTTTGTTAGTTTCCTTATTGTTGTTTTAAGAGTTCTTTAAGTATTCCTTTTGTCAAATATGTGATTTACAAATATTTTCTCCCAGTCTGTAGCTTGTTCTATTCATTCTCTTAACAGTGGTTTTCTACAGAAGAAAGGGTCTTAATTTTGATAAAGTCTAACACGTCAGTCTTTTCTTTTATGGATCATGCTTTTGGTGTCATATCTAGGAACTCAGTGTCATATCTAGGAAATCTTTGCCTAACTCAAGGCCACAAAGATTTTCTCCTATGTTTTCTTTCGGAAGTTTTACAGTTTTTTGTTTTACATTTAGGTCTATGATCCACTTTGAGTTAATTTTTTTGAAGGTGTGAGGTGTAGGTTGAGATATTTTTCTCTGCATATGGACATCTAGTTTTTTCAGCACAATTTGTTAAAAAGTCCATCTCTCCATTGAGTTACCTTTGCACTTTTGTCAAAATTGACTATATTTTTGTGGATCTGTTTCTGGCCTCTATCCTAGTCCGTTGGTCTATGTGTCCATCAATACCATACTGTGTTGATTACTGTAGCTTTATAGTGACTCTTGAAATCAGATAGCATGAGTCATCCAGCTATGTTCTTCTTTTGGAAAGTCGTGTTTGCTATTCTAGTTCCTTTGCCTTACTACATAAGTTTTACTCTTCTATTTCCTTGGGTTTTGATATCTATAGAAAATTCTACTGGGATTTGGATTAATATAGGGTTGAATGTTCTAAATTCAGTCTGGGGGAAGTTGACATTTTAACAGTATTTGCGTCTTTAAATCCATGAACACGATATTTCTCTCCATCTATTTAGGACTTCTTTAATTTCATTCTTCACGTCTTGTGGTTTTCAGCATACAACTCCCACACATATTTTGTTAGATTTATACCTAAATGTTTCTTTCCTGGTTTTTTGGGTGCTAATGTAAAATGTTAGCATTAAAAAATTGAATACTAATTTTTCATTACTTTCACTCTAACTTTAATCTTTGTTTTCTGAAGATATTTTCCTATCATTTAAGGTCTTTAGCAAGTAAAAGATTGTGGATTTTTTCCGGGTTTTTTTTTTTTGTTTTTTTCAAAGAACCACTGGCTCACTCCACCCCTAAACCTGTTTTGTTGTTTTATTGTTTATTTTATTCCTGTTTTATTTATTTTTCATAGCATATCTTGCCTTCTAATACATTGTATAGTCCACATTTTAAAATCGTCTGTTCATCTCCACTAGAAAAAAAAAACCCGTGAGGTCAGGAATTTTGGTCTGTGTTGTTAAAAGATTGTTTTTTGATGTTGTTCTTCTTTGAGTCTTCATCTGTTTGTGATCTCATGGCCCTTGCATCATTTTATAATTATGATGTCAAAGCAGACAACTTCAAAGGATACATCTGGGAGGATCTGAAAAGTGCTCTTCTCAGTACAGGTGGATTAGTTTTGAGACAAAATCCATGTTTCCTTCTTTCAACGGGTGTCATAGGCATTTTAGAATTTCTTTTGTTTTGCTTTTCGTGTGAGAATACAATTCAACTTCTTTTACTTAAGAAAATCTAGTTTAAAGTATGGATACTAACTTTTAGCTTGATAAAAACGAGGCTCTGGAGTATACCCTCTGGAAAAAGAGGACTTTTCTGGATTTTTGCTCCTTGAAGACTAAACAAGAAAGGTCTCAGGGAAAATAATAGCAGCTGTTACCCTCATTATATTTTCTTCAGTGGTTCTCTGCTGTCTCCTGTTCTTGTTTTATTGGTGTATACCATACACACTTGCTGTGCAGCCAGGTAGAGAGAAGGTATCATGTCTAATACTTTTAACATTCATCATCCCATTTCGTCCTTGTGACAGCTGTATAAATTACAGAGGGCAACCCTGAACTTCAGAGTGATAGTGACCTGACCAAGATTCGATGACTGCTGTGAGGATATGATTTGAACACAGGCCCTCGGACCACCAGAAGCCCTGGTTTTTCCCACTCTGCTCTACAAGAGAATCTGCTCTGATTTTTATTACTTCTTGGGGCTAAATTTTTTGAGTGATGGGAATCCTTTGAAAATCTGAACACTCCAGGAACTATCTCCAAAAACATATTTTTGGATGTCCTTATAAAGTTTCACGGACATGAAGAGTTTTCACAGAACCCCTTCTGTGAACCCCTGCTGCTGGACTCTGGATCCTTAGTTAAAAATCCATCTCTGTGCACTCATTTTTTTTCCTGTTATCAAGAAACACTCAAGTACTGTTTTCTCTCCTATGACACTTAGATACTAATTCACCACCTATCATGGATGCTTGCAAATAGGCAACTGGTAAAAGCCTGAGGCCCTTCCTTCTACTCTCTTCATTCATTCTTTTCATTCTTTCATGCTGGGTGCTGGGGATTCAGCTGTGAATAAAGCCCTATCCCTGTCCTCAAGGGCTTCATGGTCTAGTGCGTTTCGGAAGTAGTCATGCTTGGAGTGGCTAAAGTTCCTTCAAATGATGTAGAGAAGCAGCGTGGAGTAGTGGAAGAATCTGGATTTGTAGTCAGACTTGGACTAAATGTTAGCCAAGTTATTATTGAATTATCCTAGGCCTTGTGTAAAGGGAACAGTGATGATAACGCCTACCTTACATCATTTCTAAATGAGAGCTTTTCTTGGTAAAAATGACTTTTTCCAGAAATTTAATACACATAAAGTCTTCAGAAGAATGCCTGTTGCAGACTAAGCTCTTAATAAAGTTTAGTCCTTATTAGCAATTAGAACTTTATATTCAACAAATATTTCAGGGTGAGTCAATACTGTGAGTCAGGCCCTGTTAATGGAGACGGACATATAAAGAAATGCCATAGTGCAACACAAACTTTGATATTTAAGGTCTGTATTTGCTAATATCTGGCACGATTTTACTGAAAGTGGGTTTAAATAATGAATAGAAATGAGATTTGGCTGTGCAGTTTTTCCTACTTGGTAAAAGCTGTGCTTGTTTTTCTTTTGTCATTTGCTGTTTACCTGTTGGAGTCCAGTTTATAAGTGACCACGAAGGTACTTGCTCAGGAGGAAAACTGCCTCAAGATTTCCATGGCATAATTTGTGACAGGATTAAGTTATGCCACCTTTGAAGTCAGTCACAGCCCGAGAGCACAAGAAGTTGTTTACAAAGGAGCCCATCGATTCTCCTCCTTTCTCTGGAAGCATCCGAGCAGTGAGACTCGCACAGTCTGTTTGGCACAGTGGCTGATCTCAGCTGGCCTGGGGCCCTCCTGCTGCTGGGCAGAGAGAGGATGCGCCAGAGCTCTGCTTGTAGCGGAGCAGAGCCCGCCCGCAGATCTGCTTGTGGTTAGCTGGGGCCTTGCAACTGTGGACCACAGCCTGCTGGTTTAGTTGCAATATCTTTTCCTTAATATTTTCCATCTGGCCAACAATGACCTTTATAAAGACAGACACGAACCACGGTTTGAATTATGGGGAGTGTGATGCTAAAATGCTTCCAAATCACACTCTAGAACCTGTAGTCATGGGCAGCTGCCTTTGCCGACTGATTGAAGGAAACTTTTCTCCAGTCGGTTTGCAAAGCATTCAGTCACATCAAAGACCTGAGCCATTCAGCTTTTAAGTCTTAAAAGGCTTTATAAATTCTCTCTCTGAATGTCGCTGAATTTTAGCATTTAACTCACAATTATGCTACTAATATTGAAACTTTTTGAGCAAAAATATAATGAGGGTCATGAGAGAGTTTCATATTTAACTGCTAAACTTTTAGCTGTATCTGAAGCTTTAACAATTAATGAGGCTTGGGGCATAATTTGTGTCATTGCGTTCTGAGTGGCATTACAACACAGGGATGTTTTACTATCGACTTAGAACTTACTGAAACTGAGATTTCAAAAATGACTAAGAGTTGCCTTTGAATTTCTCTTTGCTAAGAATTTTGCTGAAGATGCATTTGTTAATGGCTTTTGAGCTAGACTGAGGTGATATTCAGTAAACCCAATTTCATGTTTTTGTGTCAATAGAAGTTAATTTAGAATATCTAATATTATAATTTAGAATATCTAATTTAGAATATCTAATTTTGACTATCAAAATTAAAATGCAAGTTCAGATTTTGACAAGTTTGTATCAGCTATCAAAGCACTTGTGGATAATTTGTATTTTTTACAGCTTGATTCTTTTAGGAATTGCTAATCATCTTAGTCTTTTTATTCTTAGAATATCCTTTTGGCTAAGAAAGGTGAGTTGCTCCTTCTGTTTTTAGAGGACAGAAGTGTGCTCAGAGAGGTTGTGATCCTACTTCTGTGGCACAGCCTTGAAGAAAAGGCTGGGGAGGCCTAGCCAGGCATTTTGATGCTCAGACCTCAAGTCCATGCTGCCACCTCCTGTCTGCATCCTAGCTTTCATTTTAAATCAGCCAGGCTTTTCTTCTGAAGTTTGCTCAATGAATATTTTTGCAATTTTGTGTTCCTCTGTCTTCTCCGTCTTTCTCCCTGCTCCTCCTCCTCACTCCAGGTGGTTAACTCTCCGTGCCAAAGTTGAAAACAGATTTGGCCTGGAGCCAGCGTTAAGAATGCAGTGTTTATTTTTCAGTACCACTAAAGGATGAAATTCATACTCAAGTCTCATTAGGAGAGGTTAGGTATGTGTGGTTTTAGAAGTTGCCTGGATGTTCCACATGTGCAATCTCCTGGATCCTCCTTTTCTGATGAGTGGTGCTTGTTCTATAGTGTGGCTCTCAATTTCCAACTCGAGGGCTTAGCATGAGAACTGCAGGTTAATTAGCACAACCCAACTGACTTTAAAAATGGAAGTGAGCACCAACTACTTAGACTACAAAGGTTAAACCAGTTCAGTGCCTTTGAGAAGAAGAAGAAAGGAAGAGAGGAAAATTAGGAATTTTCTTTAACAACCTGGGCAGCAAGGAAAGATCAAAGTAGAATAGTATGTTATAGTTACGTATAGTTACCAGTATGTCATATATACTGTAGTTATAGTCCATCCACTCATTCAGTAAACACTGGTTCAGTAAACATTTACTGCATTCTGCTGCGAACCAGGCAATGCAGAGATGAGGTGTTCTTGTGGGAGAAGATGGTAAAGCTAACAATTTTAATGTTGTGAGTGTATAGAAGAGCAAAGCCCTCGGGGATGAGACTTAAAGACAAGTGAGAGTGTTTCCCAGGTAGCTGGGGAATTGGATGGGCATGGGGATTAGAAAGAGCGTTATAGGCACATTGAATAGCTTAGGCAGAGGCCCAGAACCAAGGTAGCATGGGGCTGCTGCTGTGGCAAGTCATTCGGTGTGCCTGGAGCAGAGCTGGCTCTGGGGAGCAGGACTGGAGAGCAAGGACCTCATATGCCGTGTGTGGCTTTTGGACTTGAAGCTGAATCTTAAGCGAGTAGCATAATCAGATTTGTGTGTTAGAGTATCATTCTGGCTCCAGGGTGGAGGACCCAGTTACAGATCAAGAGAGATGCTGTGGGGACCTGCGTTAGGGCAGAGAGGGAGGGGAAGAGTTGAGGTGGGGAGTGACTGAGCAAGCGAGCCAGCTTGCAGTCTAAGGCAGGAGATAGTTCTCACTTAGTTATACACTTTGAAGGGATATCATTTATATTCTAAATCTCGAAGACTTATAATCTAAGAGTCCTATTTTTTTTACTTAAATTCCTGGCATTTTGCCTTTTAAATGCTCCTGGGGTGTTTGTTGAATGAATGAATGAGTGAGTGAGTGAATATCATTTCTTTTGGGCAAAGGTGGCTGACTTAGTCTTTTGATTCCATTTTGCTTAAATTAGTATTGTTTATCTTCCCAAGTGTACATGCAGAGACAGCAGGATGAGGCAGCCCACACATGTACTACGTGGCAGCAGAAAGCCAGTCTTAAATTTTAAAAGTTGCGACAGATAAGAGTCAGTTGTAAATAATCATGGACCAAACCACAAAAAAAAAATGATAAAGTTAACTCTGCCAAGATTAGTCTGAAAAGAATTTGAATGTATTTTAAATAGCCCCAATAGAAAGGTGAACATTTGTCTGTGCTAGTTTCTGGGCCTGGTAAAAAAACTGTATTTTGATGAATGAAAGGATCGGAGAAGCAATTCTTCTGATCTTTTGCTAGACTGAGCTGGGTCCTCTACTTTGATTACATTTGAAGTTGGAGGCCCATTAATGAGAACACTTTAACTTGTCTCAGACCCATCTTTCTTGCTCCTCTTTTTACCTTTATTCATTTGGGGCCCCGCTTTGGCCCCTCAGCAGGCACAGAGCTTCCTCCATTAAAGAATAAGAGCATTTTCCCTTGGAGCTCAGGCCATCTGAGACAGCTGTCTCTTCTGTCCCCCCGCCCCCCAACCCCTCTTGTTTTCTTCAAGACTTAGCTGAGGGTTGGGGTGGAGAAAACTTTTTTTCCTCTCTTGCCAACCCGTTATACCTGCTCTCAGGAACCTTTCCCTGTTTGAATATATGGTGATTTTGAGCTACATTCTGATGTAGAAGGTACACTCTTTAAAGAAAAGTTCACATATTTAATTGATGATCATGGCATGGAGGGAACAGAGTAATTGAGTATATTGTCCATTTTCAGGATGGAAATTAAATTAGAGGCAGCCTTTAATTAAGAGCTGCCATAGTAAGAGCTGAGGCAATGTGGCATAATGAAAGGAGAGCAGGCTTTCAACCCACAGACTTGAGTTCAAGTGTTGGCTTCCTCATTTACCAGATTTGTGACTTTGGGCAAATATTCACCTGAGCTTCATTTTTCTTCTTTTTAAAATGGGGATTAATAATTCCAGCAGAATCTCAGTTGTAGTAAGGATGAAGATCAAATGAAATAATAGACATTAAGTACCAGCTCTGTGTTTGACACCTAACCAGTACTCCTTGGAGGGCAGTTGTCATCGTGATTATCATTCACAGCAGAGGCTGCACAGTGCAGTTTAGAGAGAATGGGCCTGGGAGTCAGAACAGGGTTTGAATCCTGGCTCAGCCACATTCTAGCAGTGTATGTGATGCTGAGCAGTGTCCTTAGTCTCTCTGAGCCTTAGCTTATGAAATGAGAGTGGCAATTCCTACCTTAGAGGGCTATGAAGTGAGCGATAATGAATGTAAAGCACTAGGACATACCATGGCAAGTCGTGGACACTCCACTTGTAGTCCTTTGTTACTATCTGGGCTCTCCTTTGACAAGAACATTTTTCCAACAAAGCCTCTAATTCCGATGGCAGTTCAGTTTTGGCCCCAAATTTTGATTACTCTTAGTGCTACTGCAGCAAAAGAGTGCCCAGAAAATAATCATTCCAGTGTTCCTCTGGACCTGGTAAATATGAGGAATCAAATGCAAACATACAATCCTTAATATGAATCTTTGTAGGAGACTCTTGTTTCAACTGACTTGAGAAATTGCACTGAGTATGGAAAGGATGTCAGAACTTCAGCCAGAGCTGCAACTATAATCACATTATTTTGCTGCTGCTCAGTGGAGCTAAGAAAGCTTAAGAGTATTACCATCTGGGCAAAGCTAACCAATGGTGAACTGTGAACTGCTTACCAAGTTAACAGAAACTCTTGCTACCTCATTCATTAATTAGGCCTTTATGGCACACCTTCTCTTGGTTGCCTGGCAACCATAATAGCAGTCATTAAATTCTGTCATTTTGTATTAACCCTTTGGCCCTGGGTGGATTGGGAGCCCCCACCTTAACACTAATGCGTTTTACATTAGTACATCTACCTGGGAAATCCCATTCCCTTGACACATAAGCTGTAAAGAGCAAATAACCAGAGTCCAAAAACAGAAAAATTTCCTTTTTTTCTTCACATTAGCGTGTGTACTTTTAAGGCTTTACAAAATGTATCTGTCAGGATGGAGGCCGTTTCTCAACTTGCTGACAGACAGACATAACATACACCCAGCAAGATGAAAAGACAGCTAGTTTCCCAGAAAACAGGAGCTGACTGTGACTTCTGTGGGCTTATGGAGGAAGGAGCCGGTGTGAAAACCAGATGGGAGAGTTGTTAAGAGTTATATGTTTCCAAAATTGCTTTTGTAGCTGCTTTGCAAAAATTTGGACTGTGCATGCTGGAGGGAGAGGGGCCATTACAACAACACACTGTTTGGCGTCTCAGCGATGGATTAGAGTGGCAGGGAATGAACTAGGTACTCTGGCAAAAGTTGGGAGGAAATGGAATGGCCAAAGGGCAACCTGTGGGAGACTGTCTAGGGCTACTGCGCTGCTCTGTCGGCCGGGTTACTAGAATTCCAGCCACGTAAACAAGGTGCAAAGACCCCACATTAAAATAGGGTTAAGGAATTAAAAATGATGATACATCCTCTGTTCTTGAATGGACTAAAATGTGTGGTATAAGTAAAATAATTCAATTTCACAGAAATGTTTATTTTTCTCTAAGTGGAAGGAAGTTAGGTTTTGGTGTTAGACAAACCTGCGTTCAGATCTGTGCTCTACTTGGTAGGTGTGTGATCTTGCCGTTGGCTTTCTTTGTGAACTCCCTTTCCTTACTGTGAAATGTGGACAGTCATTCCCCTTACAGTATTGTTATAGGGATTAAATGAGTTACACTGTGTACATCTCTAGTCAGAACTTGGCCCATGGTATGGATCCTGTTCGTTTTCTCAGTAAACAAGTAATGGGTCTACAATGATGAGCGAGAAACTCTCCGTTCTCGTGAAATTTACAGCCACACTTAGTATCAAATCCCCCTTTGTCTCTCAGTTTACCAATAAGGCCCAGAGAAGATGTTACTTGCCCAAGGTTATCTGACCAGACCTGAGAGTAGCGTCTGGGTCACTTGACTAATCTGGTGATATCTTAATTAAATTTTATATGTAATGCCACCGAGCACTGCTGAGGTTCTTGGGCTGCATTGTGACTATGTATTTATTCTTTCTCAGTATATTTTGGATAGTAACTTTAGTAAGCAAAAGGAAAAGTAAAGTTAAAAGCAGCCACATTCACTCACCAAGTCAGTTATTTGTATCAGTTAAAAACCAGATTATGCATTTGCGTTTATGGTTCACGTAATTACAGTAAGGTGACCCCTGCTTAAAAATGTTATTATAGTTTATTGAGAAGTTTACATAAAAATTTCTTCCTCATGCCTTCTTCCCACCAAGAATGTATGTGATGCTAAGAGCATCTGAGATTTTAAATGGCTTCTGTTTGTTAACAAAGCAGTAACTTCCCTGAAGGAGTTTTGCGAGTTGGGAGAACTCACAAAGGCAATTAATTTTGTTCTTCGGAGCAGTGCCTCCACTGCATTAGTTTGCACTTCATGCAAGCTTAAATTATAACCCAGGAGCCAGTTGTACCATGATCCGATTTGATATTTAGTTTTGATTTTATTAGTAGTTGTCTTTAATAGATGTCTTGTCATGTAGGTTTCCTGATTATTAGTAATTTAAATTGACTCTGAGAATGAAAGGAAACCACAGGCATGAAACTGATGGACTGTGACTACAGCGGTCTTCCAGCTTTCAAGGCAGCTGTGATGCCTCGGCAGGCTCCCTCTGAACCCCCCTCTCCCTTTTAAGGCTTTGAACACTCTGGGATAATGCTGAAAATGAGAGCTTAATACTATTACTGTATGGGAACCTTTAAAAGCAAATGGGCATCGTAATGTTCTTTCCTCTTTGAAGGTAAGTGTTGTCCATGGGTCCGCTCTCTACTTGATCAGATCTAATTTGACCCAGGAGTAGAGATCTGTGAAGATGCTAACTGAAAAGCAGTGACTGTGGGAGAAGTAATTTCCCTTGTTCCTATGCTGTGCTTTTCCACTCCTCTCTAGAACTGCTTACAGTGTCTTTATGAAGGGAATACTTGAAAAGTTGCTTTTCTCTGCTGTGCTTTTGGTAGTGGCCAAGATGACATATATCCTAAAAGAGGCTGCTCCCCAGAGTGGTCCAGGGCAGCACAAGTCATGCTCTTAAAGGACTTTTGGTTGTGGCTTTAAGATCCAGTGCTGAAGCATTAATTTTCCTGAGCTCCAGTCCTACAGTTGATGGCCCTGGACTCTGGGTATCTTAGGTTAGGTTTAACTTAGTTTAAATACAGAGATTTGCTGCTTAACCTCTGAAAACCAACTCTAGGTAGTTTGCTAAATTGTTCTACTCGCTCACTCGTTACCAGGCATGTATTAAGCACGTCCTTTGTTCAGGCGTTTGTGTAGGGAGGAAGGAAGTTATTATATGGGTGGACAGAGAATGAAGGAGCTGTGCTTTCTGTCTTCGGGCAGCTCACAGTCTTGGAGAGGGTGGTCTGACCAAGGCAGTTTTTACCTGAGTGAGTTTTAGAACCTCATGCCAGCGTGGTATGCTGCCAACCCAAGGCCTCTAAGCCATAGAATTACTTTTTGCAACAATTTTGTATTCTTATTTCTCTTGCTAATCTAGAAAAGTTAAGTTGGGAACAAAACATATTTTTGGAGTGGAAAATAATTTTTAAGTCACTGAAATCTGTTATTGAGAAATGTTTGTTCCTGGCAACCTACCTGTGGACTCTTATTCTGGAGAGAGGGCCCAGAATGGAATCCATTTTCAATTTATCTGTTCCTCTCGATTTTCCCCATAATTTTATAGTTATGGTAATGTACAGCATGTGAAAGTGTATGAAATTGTGCTGTTTTTCTCATGCCAGAGAGCACTTCTGGCTCTCTTTTATGGTAGTGCTGGCTCTGAGAATTTTTGACCCCTCAACTGGTGGTGGACAAGGTGGCCTGGAGGGAGCCACTTTTACACTTTCTCAGTCTCCGCTACCACTGGGGCTGGTGTCTATGACTGAAGTAGGGCCAGCTACAGTGTGAGAGGATACCAGTCCCAGGCCACCAGAATGACTCTTTGGAGCATCCTAGTGAAACAGTGCTGAGGGTGAGCGCTGGTCACCACCACCCAGGCTGATCCAGCCAGCTGTGCATTCTCTAGCTTAAAATGTCACCACATCATCTTTCCTTTACTTGATCAATTCTAACATGCCTGCTAGGCAAGAATGCTTCTAACTATGCACACTAATTTTTAAGTAATTTTAAAAGCAAATTTGTTTTGAGATGGCTTTTGTTTGTAAGCCATTTGTCTAACTTTATAAAGGGACATCATTTTGTGATGTTTTTTTCTTTGTTTTACCTCCTCTCTCTATATGAAAAGGTGTAGTGGCAAAGTCAGACAGACCTAGAGTCAAATCTCAGCTCATCTTTTATGAACTGTGTGTCCCTGGGCAAGATATTTCACTTCCAAATGTCAGTTTAGAGATAACAATATTATTAATTAATTAACTAATTATTATCCTCACTGTTGTGAGAATTAAATATAATGTGTGTAAGAATTATTGGCATATTGTGATATTTAGGGTAGTCTCTTTTTTGTATTCTCACTTTTTCTCTTTATTTTCAAATTCATTGTATTTACCCTGGTTTGTGGGAAAACTGTATAGTTTTAAATGCCATAATAAGGAGTTTGTATGAAGCGACGATGAAAAGCCCAAAGTCCCATTGCCCTACTCATATGAGCAGTTGCTGTGGAGAAATGGCAATGCTCTTCTGAATTGACCTAAACCAGTGATCCTGCACTCTAATCTCTGATTCCCAGATGATAACAGATGTCTCTTAAGTGATTCCAGGTGTTCTGAATGTAGTGCAATCTCTTATCTGCCACCTCCACAGTTACTCCTTAGAGTTCTTTTATATCGCCTCTTTAATAGTATTTGAAGGATCAGGATTCCTTGGCAGCTGTCGGAACTCTAACTCCCTACTTGAAGGGACGCTGCTTTTAGTCCTCAGGTGATCTCCAGACTTTCATGCTGCACCGTTTGATTCGGGCCCACATGCCAAATAGTTTTAATATGTTCTCCTTTTTTATTAAACAGATTTTGTCACGTCCAGGAGATTTCCTGCTGGTAGCAGCTCTAACTTTTCTTCCCATCAAGGCATTCCCTGCCCCTTGTTAACTCTCGGCCAGGGATTTTCTGCATACTTCTGTTCACAGTATTCCCGTTGGCATCCATAGACTATGAAGCCTTCTCTAACCACCTTCAGAATTCAGTACCCTCTTCCATCATTTAGAGTGTTTTATGCATACTTGTAGTTTCAGGCCTTTAAAGGCCCATATTTGCTTTGGGGGGAAATTCTCATTTGTCAAATCTGAGCTTTACTTATGTAGCAGGAGCTGAGGTATTTAGGAAGAACTTTCTGTCAAATTAAATACGATAGAAATGTAGAAGGCAGAATGATGTAGTTACAGAGACAGACTTGATTTCTAAGCCCACGTCTACATTTTAATATCGTTATGACCTTGGGCTAGTTACTTTGCTTTCCGAGTCTTCTCACATTAGGCTGTATATTTATTTTGTTTCTATCCTCTCCTAAACGCAGTTCAAAGAAGGGGAGTGGAAGTATTGGCCTTAGAGGGAGGAGACACAGACGTTTCCTCTATTGTAACAGAAAGGGAGGAGGAAAGGGTGGGTATAGATTTGTATTTATCTGGTACCTGACCCATGTAGTTGTCATCAGGGTGGTAGTGTGGCTGATATTTATGGCATCCTTACTCTGTGCCAGACACCATTCAAAATGCTTCGTATATACTTCTTAAACCTTCATAACAATCCCGTGAGGTTGGCACCACTCATATCCGCAATTTAGAAATGAATAAACCAGAAGCCCAGAGAGGTTAAGTAACTTACCCAAAGGACATAGGTGATCTAGTTCCAGAGCCCAGGCTTCCAGTGGTGTTTAATACATATTGAATGAATGAATGTGTTGTTGGAAAGTTGAGGCAATTCTGTTAGCTTCTATTTTCTTGATGAAGTAGGTGGTGAGATCAGATACTGAGAGTGAGGAAGAGAGTGTATGGATATGAGATGTTTGGAGAAGGGAGAAGATTTAAAATAGTCATGTAGGCTGACTAGTGAAAAAAAGAATCTCTGGATGGTGTTGAAGGCTTAGTTGATGCTGTAGACTTTATACATGTAGAATTTTTAGAGGTACAATATGTTTGTGGGCAATTTTTTCCAAGCCATGCATAGCAGCCTAAATGTAGGCGCAGAGAAGGTAAAAAGATGGTTTCATTCAGGGATAAGGCATTTCCATGCATATCTAATAAAAAGAAAAGAGACATGAACCTTTAGGGTCTTGATATGATAGACCATAGAACTAAGCTGGATAAGGCGGGAATGAACAAGGGAGGTCTGATAAAGGGGAGAATGAAGAGACTATCAGTGATGAGGATTAAGAACAGGTATAGTAGGAGTTTTAAGATAAGCAAGGATAGGAAACCTGGTTCCAAATTGGGGAGTCTTAATTAGTGATTTCAGAGGAAGAGCAGGTTTGGCAGTGGGAAGGTCAAGGGGAGACTAAATGAAGAGATGGCAGAGGTGCAGTAAAGAAGGTGGTCAGAAAGATGATGGGTCATTGAAACACCCGAAAGGCCAGGGTGTTGGATGACTGCCTCTGTCAGATGTGCTCATGGTATTTCTGCTTTGAGGTAGTATTTCACAGGAGCAGTGGAGTTGGAAGACAGGACTTTGAATTTATATATAAATATTGTTGTATATTTGTTTGTTCTCTTTTGTATAAACATTCTCAAATACAGATCACTCATCCAGGCTAGATGGGGGAGATAAATTGAAATGATCTCTTTCAAGATTTTTTAGTTATGTTATAATTTTTAGAGGATGTAAGCTGTCCCTAGCAACATGTAAAAATTATCAGAGTTTCTTAAAACTTCAAACTGAATTTGTGTGATGCTGAATTTTCTTTAGATAAGCCGCCTTTACATGACTCAACAGTGCACGTGAGTTATCTTTCCTTGTCTAGTGAGTAACCAGAAAGGATTCCCTAGAGCGATAGTTTTGTTGAACTCAGCCTTGAGAATTTGGTATTCAAACTCTGATAGTGATTTCCCAAGTGCTTGTTGCCTGTCACTGAACAAAAGGCCCTCAAAACTCTTAGTACATCGCTTGTTACAAAATTTGCTTGGTGGTATAAAAAATAGAACAGAACAAACGAAAACTCCTGCATCATGAGACTCTGTAATTACCTTTTCTTAGTTTTTATAACTTTAGATGCATACTGTGTAATTAGCAAAAAATAAATGTTTGTAGGGATCTGAGTATTATTTATATAGCTACTTAAGGGATTTTCAAGTGCTTTAGTAGCTCTTAAGCATGTTGGAGATTCAGGCATCAGCATGGTATGATGAAAAGAGCATTAACTTTGAAATCGTAAAGACCTGAGTTCAAAACTTGTTCTACCACTTGCTGGTACTTTGAGAAAGTTATCAAACCTTGCTGAGTGTTGGATTCTTATCTGTAGTGGTAATTCTTAATTCACTGAGTTGTGGCAAGGAGTAAATAGCTTCTGTAGGTAAATGTCTGGCACATAGTAGTTGCTGAACAAATGCTAATTTTCCCTTTCTAATACCTCTCTCCCCATTATCCCATTGAATTTTAGATCATTTGGCTTGAGGAAACATTGTTTTTTCCCAAATTCCTTAGCAATTCTAAATGGAAAGTTTGCCATACATTTTCCAGCTTTCATGAGTGTAGCCAAATTTTAGGAAAAACCTCAGTAGGTGCTATCAGAAATACAGTTCACAATATAGCAGGTCCATTTTATCTGCCAGAATTGGCCCCTTCAAAGGTTGGCATATATGGGTGGACAGTAGTCATTGTTGAGCAGCAGGCCATGCACCAAGGGCACAGTAAGCTTTGAGGCTAGAGGAAGGCAGGCATTTGCAGAAAACTTAACCCAGGATATGGGGAAGTGTCTGGGTGGAGGGGAGGCAGGCATGGGGAGTAAGGCCTCTGATATTGGCTCCCTGAGGTGAAGTTCAGACGTTAGCAAGGTAGAATCAGTGCAGGCCAAGCATAGAGACTCAAGAGAAACCCATTCTGGGGAGAACGGAACGGGGAAGGCTTCAGAGCAGAGTGGATCCCAGTGTGAGAATCAGTGCTTGATCATTACCAGAATTCCATCCAAAAGGCGTGAGAACAAAGAGCATACCTTCTTACCTGGGAACTGCGACTCTAGTGCTCAGAGAGGGGCCAGAGGCAGGCGTAGGGTTGGGAAAGAGAAGTCCCTGGGACTAAGGAGACCTCATAGAGAGGGGCCACGGAGCTGACAGGAGCCTTTTCTACTCCATTTAGGCCTTCTCCCTCATAGGATTGTGTAAGTGCTTGGCATCTCCACTTACAGACATGGAACAGACCCGACCATTTTCGGTCTTGCTGGGTTGTGAAGTGACAGCTCTTGATATGCTGACCAGCTGGCTTAAGGTCGATTCCAGGGGAACAGTAGGCTGCCTACCAGTAGCCAAAAGGGGCTGAGGCAGGACTAGTCATCCCAATACTGCAAATGAAATTCAAGTCATATGTTTAACCCAGGATCATCTATTTAGTATGTAATTCCTAAAAATGAAGTGTTAGCCAATGACATAATGAAGAACTCAAGTGATCATTTATTAAGAGATTAGAATCCAGTTAAAAGCAAAATTCAATTTTGGTTACTGAGAATGCCAAAAGAGGTGGAAAACAGAAGGCTGCAGGAGTTTTTCTTTTTTTAAAAAATTTTATTCCCAATTATGTAATCAATACATGCTCATTGCTCATCCTACTCCCCCTGCCAAATTTAAGGTGAGAATAGAAGGGAAAAATAAAACCCACATAACCCTACCACTGCATGTAACAATTATGACATACTGTGTTAGTGTTTTTTTATGCACTTTTATATGGTTATTTAAAATTTATTTTTCCAGTCATGAATATATTTAGGCTCTGATATAAATGTACAGCACACCTAAAAATGGAAAAAAATGACCATAATGCCATCTACCCGGAGAACTTAGGTGTCCAGAAATATTATGCAAGCAATATATTAACATTTTCTTTGTAAATAATTAAAATAGTACATAAATATTTAATTAAAATAATATAGACATAATGCAAGTCTCCTTTGACCACCCCTCAATTCCAGTGCCCTATCCGGAATAGAACTTTTGTGCGTAAATAGTTATTACATGTATTAGTTGATACATATGAAAGAATAGAACATGCATATAAGGTATGATAAAATGAACGCCTGAGAATCTACTGCCTTACTTAAGAACATGACCAAAAACCTTAAATCTACTCCTGTTGATGGACACATGAGTTGTTTGCAGTTTTTTTGTTTTTTCTTGGGTTTTTTGCTATAATGAACGCTGCTGTTATGAACAATCAGAAGAGAAATTCTGCAAGCTGCCGTTACCACATCTTCTGACACACTTGCTCGTTTGTCCATATATTCTGCTTTCTCTCCTATTATCATTGATGTTCTTTCCAGATTCTTAGCAGGAGCGAAACCCTGCATCTGTGTACACTAGATCCTATCCCCTCTCACCTGCTCCAGATGTGATTCCATCAACTCTCCCCTTTCTATTCTGGATGATTATTTTACCCCCTCTCTACTGTGACATTCCCATCATTGTACAAGCTTGTGGCTATTTCTTCCGTCTTAGAGGGGGAGGTTGGAAACTGCTCTGTTGAACCAATTTTTGATGAATTTCATGGTGTGATCTCCAGGGAACCCTACTTTCCTGTGTTCCTGCTACCTCTCAAGCTTTTCTTTCTGTCTCCTCTGCCAGTTCTTCTATAGCCCCCCAAATCTTTTAATGGTGTGCTCCAGAGCTCAGTCCGTGGACATCTTTTCTTCACTAAATATATTTACTTTCTTGATTATATCCAGCATCATGTCATGGCTACCAAATACCACCTGACAACTCCCAAAGTTAAATTCAACCTCAAACCTGGACTTTCCCTTGAACTCTAGCTGTCTACAGCACCTCTTGGCTGTCTGAAAGGCAGTTTTATGTAAGCTGTCCACAATGCAGCTTCTGATTCTTCTGTCTTCCCCATCTCAGTTAATGGCAATGCCATCTTTCCATTTGATCATGCCAAAAAACTTGGAGCTGTCCTTAATTTCTTTCTTGTTCACACACTCTTTATCCAGTCCATTTGCGAATTCAGCTTTAGCTTATATTCAAGTATGTCTAGAATTTGACCACTTCTCTCCACCTCCACTGCTACCACCCTAGTCTAGGCACCCTAAGTCTTGCTGGATTATTACAATTTGTTTCCCTGTTTCTAGTCTTAACCTCCTTGATGTGACTTTTGTCAAACAGCATTCCTTGTTTAATCCCAGAAAGCAGAAAAGGATTTGAATGACTATTTTCTCAATTCTCCCAAGGATGGTACACAACTACTATTATTCTTGATTTATAGAAGAGGAGTTAATTCATTACATACAAAGGAATTACTTAAGGCTTTAAGCCTTCCACCCCAGTTTTATTGAGATATAATTAACGTGTAACATTGTGTTAAAGGTATACAACATAATGATTTGATATTTGTATGTATTGTGAAATGATTACCACACTGCATTAAGGCTTAATTCTTTCCTTAGAACTCTGGTTGAGAAAGGATGAGAATGTGTATATTTAGCACAGCATCTAGAGGGATCTTTTAAAAAGTTTGTCAGATTGGACCACTTCTTGGCCCAAAATCCTCCAGTGGTTTCCTTTTGGAGGAACAGTCTTCCCAGGACAAGGCCCTAGGTGATCTGGCCCCTATTTACCTCTCCTTATTTCATTTCTGTTACTCTTCATCTCACTCACTCTGCTTCAGTGATACTGGCCTCTGTGTTGTTCCATCTACCTGGATACTCTTCCAGATAGCTACATGACTCACTGTCGCTTCTTCTTCATGTCTTTACTCAGATGTCAGCTTTGTAGTGAGGCCCATCTGTTTAAAATCTGTTTAAAATCACCTCTTCATATGCCCCCATCCCCCTGCCCTGAGTTAGTTGTTTCATGTTATTTATTTATTTATTTTTTTGAGGAAGATTAGCCCTGAGCTAACTGCTGCCAATCCTCCTCTTTTTGCTGAGGAAGACTGGGCCTGAGCTAACATCAGTGCTCATCTTCCTCTACTTTATATGTGGGACGCCTACCACAGCATGGCTTGCTAAGCGGTGCCATGTCCACACCGGGGATCCGAACTGGCGAACCCCAGGCCGCCGAAGCGGAACGTGCGAACTTAACCGCTGCGCCACCAGGCCAGCCCTCATGTTATTTTTATATTCTCTTTTTCTCATCTTTTCATTTGCTCTCATTATCCTAGGAAATTTGATTACCCTGTTACCACTTCCCTCTTCACGTAGCATTTTTTTCGTCCAATATTTAACGCTCATCTATCACCTAGATTTTACAATTAACATTTTCTATACTTGTTCTGTCATATGTCTACCCATCCATCACAACATCTTTTTTAATGCATTTCAAAGTAAGTTGCAGACATTAGTACACTTCACCTCTAAAGACTCCTGCTTATATGTAATTAACTATAATTCAATATTTGTTTACCATTCTTTCTTTTCTTCTCTTCCTAGAGAAAAGTTATGTACGATGAAATGCACAGGTCTTAAGTATACTATACTGTGAGTTTTGACAAATGCATACACTTGTGTGATCCAAACCCTTATCAGGATATAGAACATTACTATCACCCCAGAAAGTTCCCTCATGGTCTTTCACAGTCAAACCCTGTGCCTGTGCCCCAAAGGAAGCTACTTCTATGATTTTCTTCCCTAGGTGCATTTTCCCTGTTCTGGAACTTGATATAAATGAAATCATGTGTATTCTTTTGTGTAAGGCTTCTTTCACTCAGTGTAATGTTTTTGAGATTTACGCATGTTGTTGGTTTAGGAATAGTTCTTTGCTTTTATTGCTGAATATTCATCTCTTGTACGATTATATTGCAGTTTGGTTTTCCTTTCTCATGTTGATGGGCAACTGGGCAGTTCCAGTTTTGGGCTATCTTGAACAAAGCTGCTACAAACATTCTTGTACAAGTCTTTCTAAGACCACATATTTTTATTCTCTTAGGTAAATACATGAGTAAAAGTGTTGGATCATAGGATAGTTGTATGTTTAGTGTTTTTTAAGATTTTATTTTTCCTTTTTCTCCCCAAAGCCCCCCAGTACATAGTTGTATATTTTAGTTGTGGGTCCTTCTACTTGTGGCATGTGAGATGCCGCCTCAGTGTGGCCTGACGGGTGGTGCCATGTCCACGCCCAGGATCCAAACCAGTGAAACCCTGGGCCGCCGAAGCAGAGCGCGAGAACTTAACCACTCAGTCACAGGGCTGGCCCTCCTTTGTTTTTTTTTAAGATTTTATATTTAAGAAATTGCCAAACCTTTTCCCAAAGTGGTTGTACTGTTTGGTACTCCCACCAGCAATGTATGAGAGTTCCAGTTGTTCTACATCCTCACCAATATTTCGTGTTGTCAATCTTTCTATTTTTAGCCATTCTGGTGGGTATATCTCATTGTGGTTTTAATTTGCATTTCCCTGGTGAGTGATGAGCATTTTTTAATATGTTTGTTGGCACATGAAGAAAATTGTTAAATCTTTGATTTTTTTATTGAGTTGTAGGAATTCTTTATATATTTTAATACTGGTCCTTTGTCAGATATATATATTTTGCAAATATTTTCTCCCAGTCTAGAGTTTGCCTGTTCATGTTCTTTTCTTTTTTTTTTTTTGAGGAAGATTAACCCTGAGCTAACTGCTGCCAGTCCTCCTCTTTTTTGCTGAGGAAGCCTGGCCCTGAGCTAACATCCATACCCATCTTCCTCTACTTTATATGTGGGACGCCTACCACAGCATGGTGTTCCAAGCGGTGCCATGTCCGCACCCGGGATCCAAACCGGTGAACCCGGGGCCACCGAGAAGCAGAACGTGCGAACTTAACTGCTGCGCCACAGGGCTGGCCCCTCATTTTCTCAATAGTGTCTTTTTTTTTTTTTTTTCTTTGAGGAGGATTAGCCCTGAGCTAACATCCATGCCCATCTTCCTGTTTTATGTGGGACGCCTGCCACAGCATGGCTTGACGAGTGGTGCATAGGTCCACACCCAGGATCCGAACCTGCGAACCCTGGGCTGCTGAAGCGGAATGTACGCACTTAACCGCTGCACCACCGGGCCGGCCTCCTTAATAGTATCTTTTGATGAGCGAAAGTTTTTTATGTTGGTGAAGTTTATCAGTATTTTCCTTTTACAGTTAATGCTTTCTCTGCTCTAAGAAACTTTTGCTCACCCCCGAGTCATGCATTTATGTTTTCAAGTTCTCATCTAGAACATATGTTCTCTTATGTTTTCATCTACAAACTTTATAATTTTAACTTTTGCATTTCAGTCTGTGGTCTATATCAAATTAATTTTGTACATGGTATGAGGTAGGGAGGTCAGTGTTCATTTTTTCCCCATGTGGTTGTCCAGTCATTTCAGCATTATTTGTTATAAAGACGTTCTTTTCCCTATTGGATTGCTCTTGTGCCTTTGTAGTGATTGTATAGGTGTGAGTCCATTCTGTGCCACTGTTACATTTGTTTATCCTTATGCTATACTGTCTTGATTGCTGTAGCTTTAGAGTGAATATTGAAGATTGGTATTATATATGCTCCAACTGTTGTGTTCTTTTTCTGAATTGCTTTAGATATTCTAAATCCTTTGCATTTCCATGTATATTTTAGAATCAGTTTCTCAGTTTCTACAGAAACATCTGGTGGGATTTTGATTGGAATTATGTTGAATCGGTAAATCAATTTAGAGAAAAATATCCTAATATTGAATCTTTTAATCCTTGAACATGGTATATCTCTTCATTTATTTAGGTCTTTAATTTCTCACTAGTGTTTTTTACTTTTCAGTTTAAAGATCTTACATGTCTTTTGTTACTCTTAGGTGTTTTATTTTATTTTTTTGCAATGCTATAATTAGAATTATTTGTTTATTTTATTGTATTTGCCAATTGTTTGCTTTATGTGTACAATTGATTGTTTTGTATATTGACCCTGTATCCTGTGACCTTGCTAATTTCAGTTATTGGTTTTTTATAGATTCTCTAGGTAATGTAAACAATCATATCATCTGCACATAGAGACAGTTTTACTTATTCCTTTTGGATTTTTACTCCTTTCATTTCTATTTCCTTCCTGACTGCACTGACTAGGACCTCTAATGCCATGTGGAATGTTGAACAGAAGTGGTGAAAGTGAGTGTCTTATTTTGTTCTCAGTCTTAGGGGGAACAGTGTTTTACCATAAAGTACAATGTGAGCTGTGGAATTTTTTTAGAGATGCCCTTAAAGTGAGGAAATTTCCTTCTATTCCTAGTTTATTGGTTTTTTTTAAAATCATGAATAGGTGTTGAATTTTGTTGTTTATTCCATATCTATCTATTGCTATGAGCATCTGTTTTTCTCCTTTATTCTTTTAAAATGGTAAGTTAGAATTGATTGATTTTTTAATGTTCTACCGATCCACTTGATAATGATGTTTTATCCTTTTTATATATTACTGGGCTAGGTTGGCTAATGTATGGTTTAGAACTTTTGTGTCTGTGTTCATGAGAGATATTAGGTTATATGTATTTTTATAATGTCTTTGTTCAGAATTATTATCAGGGTTGTTTTTCTTCTAGAATTTTGAAGTTTCTGCCTTTCGCATTTAAATCTTTAATTCACCCGGACTTGCTTTTTATGGATACTGTACAACTGGGATCCACTTTCATTTTTGTTTTCCCATTTGGATATCCCATCACCCCTGTAATATGTTTTGAATATCCAGTCATTCCCCCAGGGATTTGCAGTGCCAACCCTGTCATGTATCAAGTTTTCCTATATGCATGGTCTTATTTCTGGCTTTTAATTCTGCTCTATTAATTTGTCTATCCCTGTGCCAGTATCTTGCTGTGTTGATTACTATAGTCTTAATATCTGTTGGGAAAGTTTCCTTGTCTTCTTTTTTTCTTCCAAAATATCCTGCTTTTCTTGGTCCTCTACCCTTCCAGGTGAATTTTAGACTCATATGATCAATTTTCATAAAAAACCCCGTTGAGATTTAATTGGACTTTCATTGAATGTATAGGCAAGTCTAGTGTGTATTGAAATCTTTATGTTCATGTGTCTTCCTACCCAATTCTTGAACATGATGTCAGTTTATTTAGGCCTTTTTTTTTTTTTTTAAAGATTTTATTTTTTCCTTTTTCTCCCCAAAGCCCCCGGTACATAGTTGTATATTCTTAGTTGTGGGTTCTTCTAGTTGTGGTATGTGGGACGCTGCCTCAGCGTGGTCTGATGAGCAGTGCCATGTCCGCATCCAGGATTCGAACCAACGAAACACTGGGCCGCCTGCAGTGCAGCGCGCGAACTTAACCACTCGGCCACGGGGCCAGCCCCTATTTAGGCCTTATTTTAATTTCTTTAATAACATTTTAAAATTTCTTCCGTAATGGTCCTGCACATCTTTGGATCATTTTTTCCCTAAGAACTTACTCTTTTTATGACTTTTGTAAATGGTATATATGTTTAATTACATTTTTTTTGTTCTGTTGTTTAGAATTGATTTTTTTTAATATTGATCTTTTGCCCAGCTACCTAATTAATTATAGTAATTTATTATACTTTCTTTTGGATTTCAGATAGAAAATTATGTAACTTATAAATGACTATTTTGTCTTTTTTGTCTTTCTATTTTTTATGTCTTTTATTTCCTTTTCTTGTCCCATTGTGCTGCCCAGTATCTCCAATACAATGTTGAGTAGAATCAAAGATAGTAAATATCCTTTTGTTTTTCCTGACTTTAAAGGGAATATTTTAACATTTCTCAAGTAAGATAGGTCTTATTTAGATTTCTTTATGAGTTTAGGAGGTTCTTTTGTGTTTCTAATTTGCTTTTACTTGTTTGTTTAATTTGCTTGCCACAAATGAATGTGTCTAATTGTTGCTCTTAAACCTATTCTCTCTAGATGTTTATCATTTAGAGTTCTGCAATTTCACAATGCTTTGTCTCTGTTATGGATTTCTTTTTATTTATCTTGCTTGGAATTTCTGAATCAACAATGCTGGAATGTTCTCAGCCACTATTTCTTTTATCTATTGACTCTTCTCCATTCTCCTTATTGTATCCTTCTGGAAATCTGATTAGAATGTGTTAGACTTTTCACTTTCTTATTCATGTTGCTTATCTTCCCTTTCATACTTTTACTTTTTGTCTATTTAGACCATATTATGGATAATGTATCTGGATTTGTTTTTCATTTCACTAATTCTTCCTTTACTTGTGTCTAATCTTTTCATTTTGTGAAGTTCCATTTGATTCTTTTATAGATCTTTTATAGATTTTTGGCTGTTCATAGTCTTGTTTTCTACTCACTTCCAATCTTTTCTTTAGTTTTTAAACATATTAAGCACTGTTTTTTATATTCTGTATCTGATTATTTTAGTTGTCCATAAAGCTGCATTTGTAGGAATTTTTTGAGGCCTTTGTTAAATTTGAGTCCCTCTCCAGTACATCTCTATTTCAGTTATGCTTCTGGTTATCACCTAGGAGTACTGATAATTATGCTGCTCTATAAATTATCTGTTTGCCATTTTATTAGACCTTGTAGATGAATTTGGATTGCAAATCCCTGTGAGAGGATACATGTAGTTAGAAATTGTCAGTGGAGATGTTTGCTTCCACCCTGCAAGAGCACCAAGAATGGAAAATTCTCTGCTGGCAGAACTTGTTCAGATTTTTTTTATCCCTATTAAAGATGTAGCCCTCAGGCACCTAAGCTTTAGGTTGCAGTATTCTTCCGAGGTTTCTAGGCTTTTCTCCTTTCACTTCTGCTTTGTATTGCCATCATTTAGGACCTCAAAGTGTCCATAGTTTGGCAAAGAGCTTCAGGATAAAAGCCAACTTTGTTGCTAATTTTCCTTTCTGAGTTCCAGTTTCTGTTTCTTTTCTTTTTTTTTTGAGGAAGATTAGCCCTGAGCTAACATCTGCTGCCAATCCTCCTCTTTTTGCTGAGGAAGACTGGCCCTGAGCTAACATCTGTGCCCATCTTCATCTGCTTTATGTGTGGTATGCCTACCACAGCATGGCGTGCCAAGCGGTGCCATGTCCACACCCGGGATCTGAACCAGTGAACCCCGGGCCAGCCGTCTATTTCATTTTTTGTTCTCTGGAGTGTTTACATTTTTACAGATTAGCAATATAGTTAAAGATTGTGTGTATATGTATGTGTGTGTGTGTCTCTGTGTATAAATATATCATCCAGCATTTTAATTGTATCAATTGGGAGGGGTTTTCAAAATATGTAATTTTCCATATGACGAAATGGAAAAATCTAAAGAAATGTAAACACACACACAAATTCACCAGTTTTAAGTGTACAATTTTGCAACTTTGACAAATGTGTACAGATGTGTAACTACTGCTGTAGTCAAGATATACAACTTTCTTTACTCTCAAAAGTTCCTTGTTTCCCTTTTTAGTCACCCCCAGCAACCCTGGCATTTGGCCACCACGGGTCTGTTTTCCTTGACTATAGGTTAGCTTTGTCTTTCCTAGGATTTCACATAAATGGAATCATACATTATGTATTCTTTTATGCCTAGCTTCTTTTGCTTGGCATAACATTTTGCAATTCATCCATGATGTTACATATGAGTAGTTTGTTCCTTTTTACTGCTGAGTAATATTCTTGTTGATGGCCATTTGGGTTGTTTCCAGGTTTTGGTTACTGTAAATAAAACTGATATAAACATTTATGTTTGAGTTTTTGTATACACATATGATTTCTGGGTCTTATAATAACTTTATAGGAAACTGTAAAATTGTTTTTCAACAATATGAGAGTTCTAATTGCTCCTCTTCCTCACCAACTGTTCATATTGTCAGTCTTTTTCATTTTAGTCATTCTGTTGAATTATGGTAGTATCTCATTGTTGTTTTAATTTTCATTTCCCGGATGACTTATAATGTTGAAAGTCTTTTTATGTGCTTATTTACTAGAAGATATTGTGCATCTTCTTTGGTGATGTGTCTATTCAAATCTATTGACCATTTTTTAATTGAGTTCTTTGTCTTATTGTTATTAAATTGTGAGAGTTCTTTATATATTCTGGCTATAAGTCTTTTGTTAGATATTGCTTTGCAGATATTTCTCCCAGTCTGTAGCTTGCCTTTTCATTTGCTTAACAGCATCTTTCACATATCCTAAGGTTTTAATTTCAAAGTTCAGTTTATTGATTTTTTCTTTTATGGTTCGTGCTTTTTGTGTCCTGTGAAATTTTTGGATAACCCAAGAGCACGAGATTTTTTTCGTATCTTTTCTTCTAGACAATTTATAAATTTATCTCTTACATTTAGGTCTTTGATCCATTTTTGTTAATTTTGTATGTGATATGAGTTAGGGAAATTGGTATTAAAAATTATAAATTACGATTAATAAAACAATGCTTTTATAATAGCATCAAAACATGAAATACCTGGGGGTAAATTGAGCAAGATATTTGCATGACCTGGACCCCAAAAGGTATAAAACATTGCTGAGATATGTTAAAAGAAGATCTAAATAAATGAAGAGGTAAACCATGCTCATGAACTCAAGGACTCAATGTTGTCAAGATGTTGTGATGGTTAATTTTATGTGTCAACTTGGCTAGGCTGTGGTGCCCAGTTGTTTGCCCAAACACTAAGCTAGATGATGCTTTGATTAGTATTTATAATTAGTTGGCTTTAAATAAAGGCGATAACCCTCCATAATGTAGGTGGGCTTCGTCCAATCAGTTGAAGGCCTTAAGAGCAAAAACTGAAATTTCCTAAAGAAGAAGGAATTCTATGTCAAGACTGTAACAGAAATCCTGCCTGAGTTTCCAGCCTCCTAATCTGCCTGGTAGATTTTGACTTGCTTGAACCAGTTCCTTAAAATAAATCTTTATATATATCTCCATCCTATTGATTCTGTATCTGTGGAAGACCATTATTGATGCACATGTCAGTCCTCCCCAAATTGATCTCTAGAGTCAATGCACTACCACTAGGCTTTTAAAATAGAATTTGACAAGCTGATTCTAAAATTTGTATGGAAATTTATATGGCAAAGGACTTAGCCAAAATAAGTTTGAAAAAGAAGAATAAAGTTGGAGGAACCATGTTACCTGATTTCAAGGCTTATCATGAAGATACAGTAGTCAAGACATTGTGGTATTGGCACAAGGATAGAAGTATAGATCAGTGGAATGGAAAAGAGAATCAATTGATTTTTTGACAAAGGTGCCAGGGTGATTCAGAGGGGAAAGGATGGTCTATTAAAAAAAATGTTGATGGAACAGTTGGGTATCCACAGGGAAAAACATGAAACCAACTTTTGAATGAATATTTACTTTTCAATACAGAAGAAGAAAATAATTATCTTTAATTCCACCATCCCAAAGTAGAAACTGTGGTATATTTCCTTTTAGTCCTTTGCTAACAATATATGTAATATACCTATAATACATATGTACATATTTTAAAGTATTTTCGATCATATACCTTTTTTACTTACTTGATATCCTTTGTTTTTGCTGGAGATTGCCTGAGCTAACATCTGTTGCCAATCTTCCTCTTTTTTTTTTCTTGAGGAAGATTATCCCTGAGCTAACATCTCTGCCGATCTTCCTGTGTGTGTATATGTGGGTCACCACTACAGCTTGTCTGATGAGTGGTGAAAGTATGTGCCTGAGATCCGAACATGTGCCCAAGATCTGAATCCGGCTGCTGAAGTGGAATGTGCCGAACTTAACCACAAGGCCACGGGGCCAGCCCCAATTGATATCCTTTTATATATTTTTGTAAGTTTAAAATTTTCTCTCTGAAGGACATTAATAACCACATAATACTAAATCACAAAAGTAGTCCATACTTAATCTAATGATTCTTTACTGTTGGAGTTAACAATAATAGTAATAATAGCTGCCATTTGATTACTTTCCACCTGGAAAATATGCTAAGCATGTTACATGAATTATACTGTTGAATCCTTATGACAACTCTTTCAGGTAGTTAGTTCCATTTTAAAGAGAAGGAAACCAAGGGTTAAGTAACTTGCCTATCTCTAGTGTGTGAAGCTTGGATTTGTAATCAAATGTCTTTTATTCCAGTTCCTAAGAAAAATGTACTGCCAATTTTTAGGCTCTTTGCGTTTTTTTGCTGTCATAAGCAGCTCTGAGGTGGATATCTTTGTGTGTAAATCATTGTCTGCATGTTGGACATCTGAACTTCTTTTCCTCTGCCAGTCCTTCATATATTCATCTAATGAAGTATTTTCAAAGCCAGTGTAGTTGTCTAACATAGCACACAGGGCCAAGCAGTGCAGAAACTACAGAGCTGTTCTTTTGGTTGACAAAGGCCTGGACGAAATAAGCACCGGGCCAGGGTAGGCATTTCTGTAGGAATGCAGATCTGCAGGGGAGTGAGTCTAAGGGAATTCTGTGGAACTAACTATTCGGTGGTTACTCATTTTGGAAAACAAAGAGAAATAATTTTAGTAGTCTGTCCCCTAGGACATTAAGTCCCACTTTAAAAAGGAATTATGTAATGTTGGTCAAGTCACTTAACCCCTCTCTGCCTTGTGTTCTCCATCGGAGAGAGGTGGTGTTGCCGAGTGAGCAGAATCTTCTCTCTTGGTGATTTAGAAGTCACTAGAGAGGCAGCATGGTGTTGTGGCTTTGGAACCAGAGAGACCGGGCTTAAATATAGCCCTAACATTTTTCAAGTGGTCTCAGACATATTTCCTGAGGCTTTTTGAGCCTCACTTTTCTAATTACTCAGAGTGTAGAATAAACACACACTGATCTTTAAGCAAAGGGATCTCTTCTCAAGACTCCTCAGTTTGTTCTCTGGCTGGATCCTTTTTAGGACTCTGATTTTGTAGAAGCAGGGTAATCCACCACTCCCACGCACGTGATGCGTGTTTTCTTCCCTCTGAGGAGTTACTCAGTTCTGCCTCTCCTGTATGATATGGTAGTAACAGGGTCAAATCTTCTGGGTCCCTCACTTCTATTCTTTGCAGGTCTACCTATCTTTTGCATTCTCTTTACCTGTTGTTGAGAGCACAAGTGACCTGAGATAGGAGGTCATGTCTAAGTTTGTGAAAAGAGTTGTTTTTAAGCAGCTTAAAGATTGTGTGTATGGTTAGAATGGCCTTTCATTTTCAAGTTTAAGGCTTCAGTTCTGTTGGGGTTAGGGGAACAAAGCTGAGGCAGCTCTAATAGTCTCTCTGTTACACTTTTGTCACTTCTATAACTTCTGAGGTTTCTGGTTTTTGTACTGAGGTCCCAGAATCCTGTAAACCCACCATAGAAGAGGCAGAGGAGGAGGAAGACTGATGAAAAGTTGGAGAAAGCTGGTAGGCAGAATAATGCCAGTCCAGTTGCTCTCACCTGTGCTGGCAGGAAGATGTACCTTTAAATTTTCTGTCTGTATTGATAGGGACACAGTGATTTTTGCTTAGAGAAACCTCTGTTAAAAATGACTTAAATTTATGTAATGTTATAAACCAATGTTACCTCAATAAAAGATAAAATTTAAAAATGCATGTTTTTAAATGCAAGAAAATAACAGGAATTTGGAACCTAGGTGGAGATGAAATAAATATGCATAATTTTTTCGTTACTCTTCTTAAAATGGCAAGAGGGATATCTGGGGAAGAGGATATACTCTGCAAGCAGCTCTTCACCATGTTGGAATTTGGGGAGTCCTCTTAATGCAGAAGGCATGCCTCTTTCATTGTCGTGTAGCTCTGATTTCCATTCTAAACTGAACCGGTACTGGTTAAATTAGCATAGTAGCAGGTTTTTGGTAAGACATGGCTGTTACATAGCATCTTACAAAGTTTGTTTGGAGTGAGTCACAAAGGGTGGTGGTGAGTAGAAACCTTTTTAGCTGTGTGTTTTTTATTTCTTGTTTTCCTGTGCCCCACCTCGCTAATCTTGAGAGGACGTGATATGGTAAGATAGCCATCGTAATTTAGAAAGGAACATGCTCGATCCCTGCCTCTTCTCTGTCTAATGAGTTCATGTAAAAAATATATCAAAAGAAAATCTCATAGCAGAATCCTCACATTTCAAAGGGGAATATATTTATTATAAGAACTGCTGATTCATTAGGAATGCTTCCTAATTCGAACAGCAACAGCTGCTTCTGGTTAGAATAAACTCTATCTCCTCTTTTGTGCCCTGTCTCTCCAAGGGGATGTTAAATTTGGGTTTAAGATTTTTTTCCTGCTTTAGCTTTTTCTCCCTCTTTCCTCAATTATGATGCTTTATCCTTCTCAGTGTTCACATGATTTGAGCAACCCACTGTACCCACCCCCCACCTTTAAAAATGACTTTTATTAAGATTACAAATGCTAATAAAACTCTTCTGATAATGTATTTTGTTTGCATTCACAGTGGCAGCAGTGTATTGTACAGCAGCAAAGAAAAAGTTGAGACACGTTGTAGTCATGAATTCTAAGTGCAATAATTTAAAATACAGGGAGCATTTCAGAAGCTGCCATTGTCCATTAAATGAAACCACTGTATTAACGTATCATAGCATGCTGTTCTAATCACTTTTCTCCAAATACCAGCTTTTCAAAGAAACATGGCTGTATTTTTTTATACAAAATCTGAAATCGTGTAATTGAATGGCTTGGCAGAATAGGTAAATGAATGTAGCAACATGCATTCAAATATGTCTCTTTGGTTTGTAATGAGCTGATTGAAGTTCACAGTTGTAAGACTTACCATTTTATTTCCTGATTTTACATTCTGGACCCAGACAAAAATGCCATTTTTTTTGTACTAACAGAAAAAGGAAAAAGAGCAAAATTGTTCCTAAAAATCAAGTAGCCCTTTTTGGGGATCTCTATTGGATTCTGAGCTCCAGTAGTCTTTATTCAAATGTCCTTCTATAAAATAAAGGATCTTCTAATGTGACCATTTCTATTTAATTTTAGAATTATTAGCAACCTCTGTTAGGGCTTGAATAAATTCTGTCACATCTGATGGGGTTGGTCATCTGCCACATGTGTGTGCACATGCTGATGTGGGAGAGATAATTGGTGCCTGTGCACACTTCTCTTATAGCACTTATCTCAATAATTACACTTGTTGATTTACACATCTGATTCCCCCTCTAAACACTGAGCTCTTGAAAAGAGAAATTGTGTCTGATTAACCTGTGAGCCCCAGGACAAAAAGGGCCTTACAGTCAATAAATGTTTGATGACCAGATGAGCTATAGAATACTAAAGCCAAATGGGTGTCAGAATAGATACCAAAATATGTACTAGAGAGAAGGATCATCAGGTTTGGCGCTAAACAGACATCATTTCAAATCCTGGTTAGTAAGGGACTATGGGAATTCCCTGTGGAATCCAGTTGAAATTTTGATCTTTCAGGACAATTCTGGATACTGAAGACAGCAACTACTCTACTATACATTCTCTTGGACAAGAGAAACCATATTCTTTTGCGTCCTACTTGGTAGGAGGCATAGCAGAAAAAGAGAAGAGAGAGTAATAGTGGGGCATTGGCCATTCAGTAGGGACAGAGATAACTACTTCCGGACTTGTTGAGATGTCTTTTTGGCTCTGCAAATGGGTGACTCTGGGTAAGTCCCTTCCACTCTCTGGACTTCTGTTCCGTCTGCTATAAAATGAGAGGGTCGAATAGTTTAGAGCAGCTGGCTCCTCTTAGCCCTCTTTTGCTTCACCTGGTTGGGCCAAGAGGAAGAGAGCTTGGGTTCTGTTTTTTCTGGTCATGGAACAAATCCTTGGCCGTACCCATAGTTTATGGTCAGATTTCTGGGTTGGGCATGGTTTCTTAGTTAGGAGAAAACATGGTATGATACAGAGGTATAATACACTACAACCCCTGTGTAGACAGACTTGTTTATTTCATTCACAGGTGAGATGTGTCTCAAGTAATTTGTTAGTGTTAAATAACATAGCTAATGAAGTTTGTGAATGATATATTGTTTTAATACATTAGGTGGACTGAAAGTATTCCTGTAATATCCCCTCGCTTGGGATAGAGCAACAGCTAGTGCCATGGAGCGTGATACATGGGAATGCCCACGGGAAATATGTTACTATTTAAACTTGTCCTTCATTGGTCAGCAGTGGGAAAGAGACTCAAATATACAGTGTGGCATAAAAAGTCATGATAGAAGCCATGCTAGATCATGATAATATTGTCTTATTTCATTTATATGACTTCTGAAAAAGGCAAAATTATAGGAATAGGAAATAGGTCAGATTCTGGAGGTAGGGGAAGGGTTGACTACAAAGGAGCAGCAGAAGCAAATTTGAGTGGTGTGTGATGGAAGTATTCTGTGTCTTGTCTGTGGCTGTTATACCACTGTATGTGTCTGTCAAAACTCGTAGAACTGTACATCCATAATAGTGAATTTTAATTGTTAAAAAGAAGTTAGTTTTGAAAAAGGTAGGTGGTAAACAGATGATCTCAATATAGTGTGGTAAGAACTATGATACATTAATAGACACCCCATGAGGGGTGAAGAAGATTGACTTGGATGGGGTACAAGGGAGCATTTTGGGATCCTGGAAATCTTGTATATATTGATTGTGTTGGTGTTTACACAGTTGTATATCGTGAACAAAATTTCTCTAAATGCACATATAGAATGGGCAGGTTTTATTGTATGTAAAGTATAATTCAAACTTGATTTATAAAAAAGTAAAAGGACTGTGAGCTTTGGAACCCAAAGACCTTACTTCAAATCCTGACTACCACCTTACTAGCTTGGCGATCTTGAGCAAGTCACTGCACGTCTTTGAGCCTTTGTTTCTTCTTTGTTAGTTATAGCTGAAGATACCCATGTCATGTAGCTGAGGTGGAGGGTAGAGATGAGGAGTAAAGATGATGCCCCTTGAACTGCTTGGTCCAATGCTTGAGGTATTACCACACCTGAGGTATTAGATATTTTCATTTCCATCCCCTGAATGGCTCAGTGTCGAGAACTGGTCTTTAGCTGAAGCTCCTCTATTTTAGACCCATAAAAGTGAAGTTCAAACGTTTGTGAAAGGTAAAAATGTTAACATCCATATGTTTGTTTAGTGATAACTCTTAGAGTCTTATTACTGTTGCTATCTTTTATATCACTATAGTATACTAAATCTTCTAGGGTTAAGTCTTATTTAATTAGTTAAGAACAATATATGATATTTCTTCAGTCAGGGAAGCATGAGGAATTACTTGCAGTGTTATCTTAAGTTCAATCATTGAGGAATGATTGAAAAATTACTGATGAAGTGTTTATACTCCCTATCTTTTCCTCCTTTGCTTTCATTCTGTCTTTGAAATGAAATCTTTATCTTGTGTCAAGTGGATAAATACTAATAAAATCTGTTGATCCTGGCACACAATATAACCTTAAAAGTAATTGTAAAGAATATACATTTGCTTGTGGCACTCAGCATTTTAAAGGCCTTTAAAATAATCCAAAATATTGCTTAGAACCACTCCTTCTCCTGAGAGAGGAAGTAGACCTCTCCTGCCTAGCAGAACAGAAGCTACCTATTTTTGAGTGCCTGGTATGGTCTGTGAACTGTGATGGGCGCTTTGTATTATTTGCGTTAAACTATTGTCACTAAATTTGTATTAAATTGCTTAATTTGTTCCGTATCATGGCCTTGTTAGGAAAATAGGAGGTTTTGGCCTTTTGCAAAGGAAAGTGGGCTTGGAAGGATGAAGAGACAGCTCAGGGGGAGGCTGCTAGTAGGCAGGGGAACCACACCTGCAGCTTCTGAAGGAGGCTCACTCTTCGGGCCAACCTTTGCCTGACAGGAGCTCACTTTTTGGCTCTTCTGCTAGAGCCAAATCCTTTTTTTAATTGCATTCAATAATTTATTTAAATAATTAAAAGAGCACTGACAGAAGTGTTCACTTTTAGAACCTCCTTCTTCCTTGAGGACGTATACCAGCTACATGGATCTTAAAACCTTTGAGTTTGTCTGCTTCCAGACTCCCCCTTCCAATTCATCTTCCACTCTGTTGTTAATACGATCTTCTAAAACGAAAAGTCTGATCAAATCCCTCCTCTGTTTAAAACTCTTCTTTGCTTTCAGGAAAAGAGCTAAACTCCCTGGTCTTGCACATAAAACTCCTCACAAGCTGGTCTCTGGATTTCTCTAGTCTCATCATCTACTACTGCCAGGAATCTGCTCTCGAGCCCCATCCCCACCCTCCCCCCTAAAAAGTCACACAGAGAAGCCTTTTGTCCCGCCCTTACGTGGGATTCAGCCACCTCAAGCCATTTACAGTTCATTGTCTCTGTGCCTCTGGAATATTAGAAGTGCACTTTTCTTTCATCTAACTTCTCTTCCTCGTTTAGTTGATACACCTGTCTAGTTGAGATGCTCTTCTTCAGTGTTCCCACAGCTTTGGGTGCCCAGGTGTATCACAGCATCCTCTCATTGCATTGTGGTTGACCGTTCACATGTCTCTCTTCCCCTGTGAGACTTAGGTTTCTCGAGGAGACAGCACTATGTCTTGTTCATATATTTGTCCTGGCTGTCTCATACAGGACTGACATATATTGATGCTTACTAAATATTTATGAATGATCCAGCCTTGAAGATTTGGCCTCAAAATCTAACTGGGGAAAATAGATTCTGACCCTTGTTTCTTTCCTTCTCAACTTAGGGTGGCCTTGGATAAGTGAGTGTGTCTCACTTTCTGAGGCCCACCAGGGTTTATTGAGGCTGACTGCTCCCACATTAAGGAAAGTCACTGAAAACATTACTAGTCAACCACTCCTGCCCTGGACCTGAGATCCATGATAAGCATAGTGCAGTGGAAAAAGCATGAGACTCTGGCGTGACCAGTTTGTTAAAGAGCGCAAACTTCCATTTCATCCAGAGAGCCTGTTTGGGAACTGGGTCATCACTGTTATTAAGCACATTTAAAGAAACAAGAAGGTAGGCTTTTGGTTCTGCTCTGCCTGACCAATCCTCCTCCGTACCACCAAGCAAGATGACTGGGAAGTTGGTGGGCTGGGAGGAATCACACATGTGGCTGTTTTTTTATTTAAAAGTTAATAAAAGTAATACATATTTATTGTAGAAAGTTTGAACAATATAGGAAAACACAAAAATGAAAACTGATTTGTATGTATTGTACAGCATGCTTTTATATCTAAATATATTATAAATATTTTTCTGTGTTAAAATATTTTTCTATAGTGTGATTCTAATATATAATATTCCATCATTTTGATGGTTCATAATTTATCGTGAACTATTGTACATTTAGCTTTTTCCCAAGTATTTGCAATTATGAATAACACAGGGTACTTAAAAGACAAAACAACTTTTTTCTAATTTTTAAGGCACTGCATGCTCAATATATAAGCCATAGAAAATGTAGAAAAGAATGTAGAAGGAAACAAAAAGTTATCTACAATCCCATAACCTGGAGATAACCACTATTAATTTTTTATCTTTTTTTCTAGTCTTTCTATGGGTGTATTTGATTGCATATGATACGTAGTTGTGAATATTCCTTCTTTTCAGTCTATATTATTTCATGGGCATTTTCCTATGTCATTGAAAATATCTTAATTTTCTATTGCCTGGATTTACCATAATTTATTTAACCATTCTCTTATCATATGTTTAGCTGCATGTGTATATGTTTTGCTATTATACATAATAAAAAACTACCGTTTAAAATATATTACCAAAAAATTAAGCCACAGCATTTAATACTGGTGAAAATATAGTAAAAATAATTCACACATACATTTTCTGACCTTCTTTTTAATATTCTGCTTTCAGTAGTTATGTGCTTGTTGAACACAACTTTCCTGCTCTCTCATATATGTGAGTTTAAGAATTTATATCAGAGAGGCTGGCCCGGTGGCACGCGGTTAAGTTCACATGTTCCATTTCTCGGCGGCCCGGAGTTCACTGGTTCGGATCCTGGGTGTGGACATGGCACTGCTTGGCAAGCCATGCTATGGTAGGGGTCCCACATATAAAGTAGAGGAAGATGGGCACGGATGTTAGCTCAGGGCCAGTCTTCCTCAGCAAAAAGAGGAGGATTGGCAGCAGTTAGCTCAGGGCTAATCTTCCTCAAAAAAAAAAAAAATCAAAGAATTTATATCAGAGAAACCTATTTCTGCCAGAAGGTTTGCTGGTTGAGCCTCCTTTCTCTAAAGATTAGTTTTTAGGGTTTATTTTGAGGGAACACACAACTGGTAGTACTACTGAGGATTTATGACTTACGACTTGTTTAACCAAACACTTCACCTTCTTCTGAGCTACCATATTTTGAGGGAGCTTAATAACACCAATTTTAGGCTTTTGTAACATTACAGACTGTGTCCCTTGGTTTATAATAAAGCAATAAACTATAAGCACAAAGATTATTTAAAAAATAAGGAGTGGCTGAGGGGTAGGATTTTTTATCAGGGTATAACAGAGTGATGGCATTTTATGTTTCACCTCTGATTACCCTGTGGTGGATTCCCATCTCCTCGGGTTGCTCCAGATTGGGTTTCTCCATGTTGTTGAAGGGCTCACTGGAGGAAACTGCCTGTTGCATGCTGTGTCTGTTATGTGGTTATGGTGCAGAAGGAAGGCACGCCTCACCTCCATGCAGGGTGGCCCAGCCATTACTTCTCACATTTTCCAAGTTTTGTTGATGCCTCTATCAGATCATTCCTAATGCCATAATGGTTTCACATACAAATCTAAACCAGGGACCTACTTTAGTGGAAGCTACGCCTTATTCAAGCCTCTACCCAGTGCCTGGCTTACATTAGGCAATGAATAAATGAAACGAATGCATGCACGCATGCATGCATGCAATCTATAAAACAAATGAGCTTGATGATTGTCCCACTTTGACAATTAGAAAACATCTAATCGAATGTAAAGCATATGTGCTGTCTAACGTGCACTTCACTGATACCATTCCCTGAGAGAAATTTCTTTCAGAAAAGTACCTACTGGTATAGTAAGTCGCACAAATCTGCATTCTACCCTGATCTACTTTGTGGCTGTGTGACTGTAGGCCAGTTATTTACCCTTTCTGTGCTTCAATTTCCTTATTTGTTATCTGGGGATATGATGGTACCCATTTAATACAATTAGTATGAGGAGTAAATAAGCAAATGCATATAAGGCTCCTGGCACTTGGTAATTCCAGAATAAATGGTGGCCACTACTATTATTATTTTTATCTGTTTGGTACATCAGGAGCAGCCCAGCAGTAAAGGTACTTGGAACTAGGTGGATCCTGCAGTTGGACAGATTATACCCTGTTCAGCAGGTTGGCTGCATCTCTGTGTGATTAATTTTATACAAAGAAATTTGCTTCCCTCAGTCTGGCCCAGGTCTGGTACAAAATGAGGTAACAGTGGAGGTTTTCTTTGGAGTAGAAGGGTCTGGCGGGCAAGACAGATGCCTGTGGCAGAATGAAGCAAGGAGAAGGGCTGCTTGGCTTGCACAAATTCCTGTTTACCTTCCCTCAGAACCCTCAGTCTCGTTTCCAAAGACATTTTGGAGAAACCTCTTGGTGAGAGAGTTGCTCTGTCATGAAAGGTAACTTGAGAGCAGTTTCCTGTCTGTCTTTCTTGCCAGCTCTCTTAGTTGTAAGGTCCTACTTCATCCCCAAGGGAGGCTTTGAACATCAGCTGTCTGGAACAATCTCTAGGCTTATCACTTATTTTAATGTTCCTCGCACAGGTCACTCTTGGAAGTGGTGCTCTGGGCAATCTCACCCCAGTATGCTTCCCTTCCTTTATTTAACCTCTGACCTGTGAAAACAAGAGTTAATCAAGAGTTCTAAGGTAGCTAAGAGGAAGGGGAAGTGTTTGGTTACAAATTAAATATGAACAAGTCATAAGTCATAAATCCCCAGTAGTGCTACCAGTTGTGTTCTCAGGTTGCATATGGTACTGGGTGTTTGGGTTATAAATTCAAGTGCAGGGCTGTCTGATTGCTTGGGGCTAGGTGCTAGGTTAGTTTTCTTTTGGCCAAAACTCTTTGCCTTCTAAAACATTACTTTTATTGGACCAGCTACATTCATATCCTACTTTCTCTCTGTGTGCCTGTCTCTCCTTCTTCCTTTCTTTACCTGCCTGCCTGCTTGTGTTGATTGGTGTGCTGTTCTGTGAATTGAGACAGAACTGCTTTCCTGAAAGAAGTTAAGCATATGGAAAAAGTTGCCAGGAAAAGGCCTTGAAGCATAGAGCGTAAATGGGTTTAAGAGACAGCCAGACACTTTTATAGAGAGATTTGCGATTGAATGATCTAACATTCAAGCGGAGATCTGGGGTAGAAATGAACTTAAATGAGTGCTATTCGTGGAAAACTGATGCCCTGTCTAATCTAGCATTTCCTTAATTGTCACCATAAGCATACATTTAAAGCTTTATACTTTAAATTAAAAAAGGCAACACAGTCTGTTTAAGAATCTATGACACAGGCCAGGGTTTTTCTAGATAAGTTCTTAAAAATACGCATCGAAGGTAGCAGAGACATCAGGTCTCAACATGGAGCACTGGAAACTTAGGATACCTATTCTGCCAGGTTTGATTAAAACATTGTAAATCAAGCTATTTATATTTGAGTTTCTGAATATAACTTGTACACTAATTCCTAAAGCAATAAAGAGCTGACACATGACTAGTGTCCCTGGAGCTGGCAAAGTAAGAAAACACGCTGCATTGTTGGGAGGCAGCCAACACTGAATTGCTCAGAACACTTAGAGCTGAGGGGGGTTTTGGAGGCAAGCTTTCATTTTATCAGGGAATTACAGTGAGAACCACAAGGTGAGATTTTTAAATCCTAATCTCAGGATTGATCATTATACTTGATCGTGTTGTACAACTAACATTGTGTTGTATGAAATCATACTTGTGTCTGAGCTGTGCTTTCAGTAGCTGTGTTGTCCTAGGTAAGTCATTTCACTTTTCTGAGACTCGGTTTTCTCATCTGGATAATAATTCATCTCATAGAGTTGTTGTAAAGAATAATATTTCAAAGCACCTAACACCTGATAAATGTTTTTCCACCCTTTCCCTGTTAGCTGCCACTTCCTAGCTCTAAAATGAGAATGATATTAAATGGCATCTCATTGGGATGATTAATTTTGTTGTTTATTACTGAAAGTAGGACAGGACTTCTTGTGTAGTCATTTCTTCCCTTTGTTGTGTGTTTTTTTTTTTTTTTTCAGTAGAGACAATGTATTTCTCTTTTAGTCTATGAAAGCTTCCATAAGGTGGGCCTTGGTTAGAAACTCACTAACACATTATATTATATTACAGTAGTAATTTAAGCCATAAAATAAGATGCTCTGAATGAGGAAAAAAACTTGCAGGTGTGTAAATACAGGAATGGACAGCATCATAAACTCTCTTAGGAAAATGATGAAAGGCCTATGTGCTCACCCTCTCTGGGCTCAATGGAAAATATCTGAGAATTACACGGAATTGTCAGTGCGGGTGTCATTACTCTAAAGATCTTCTGTTACCAACACTTCACCGGTGATAACAGAAAAGTGCCTCTGTGCTTTCCTCCTGAGCAATCTCCCTCAATCACAGTAATACTGTCATAGAAAAGAAGGCGACAAATCCGCTCTCTAAAAGCAACAATTATTGAATACCCATCAAGAGAGAAAAGAGCCTTGTTTCCAAAATCAGATCCAAGTGTGTGTTTGGGTAGATTTACGTAGGCACAGATGTTTTATGGGAGCTTTCTGTGTTTTTTCCTAATGCAAATTAATATTTCTACTCATTCAGTACATACAATATATTTTCCTGCATGGATGTAATAGGTATCACAATGGGATGTTAATTATGGATATAAATCAGAGATTCTTGAGCTTAACTGGATACCATAATAAATTTACATTTGAGATTAGCAGCTGTGAGCAAAGCCAAATGCTCAGACTGAGCAAGACTGGCTCTGATCTCCCAAAGAGGGGCTGTTTTTTCTCTTATTTAGGTTTCTCTGACTTTTGATCTTACTAGCAATAAGAGTACGATTTTATCAGGGAAAAATGTTACTCACTCTGTTCTAGGCACAGTGGTAGGTGCATTCACATATGTGTCACCATCACAACAGCCACGTGAGGGTAGGTAGTATGTCTCCATTTCACACACTGGGGAGGAGAAGCATGGCTCGGGCCACAGCTAGTGACAGAACTGATACTCAGACCCAGGTAGGTCTCCTGACTTTGCAGTCTGTGTAGAGTTGATCAGCAAAGTGTCATTTCCTGTGGGAAGGCTTTCCAGAACTTCCTTGTTCCTGTTATGAACCTCTATCATAGCACTAACCCAGTGCTGCTATTATCTGCCCCAAATGCTGCGACCTGAGTATCATTCCCCATGCACCTTGCAGAGTGCCAGGCATTTATTGGATGGAGCTTAATAAATGTGGGGGAATATGTGGTTTGATGGATGACTGACTGCAATATTTGAAAAATGAATGATCTGGAAATGTGTGATGTTTGGACTGTAAATGTCACCTTAACTTTAAATTCCAGAAAATGTTCATTGAAGCTTAATGTGGTTAGCTCAGGAGGATGTAGTGTGCTTTGCTCATGGGGAGGAATGTGTACACCTTGGTGCTAAGGCTGTAGTTTGAGAATTGTAGACCAGCACACCTGGGTGGTTTTGATTGCGCTCAGAGGTGGGTATGCTTGTCAGCTGAGCATGATGGGGGAGAAGATATGTCTTATAGAAGCCAGTGTGATTGGGAGCTAGAGTCTTCCATATTTCCCACCTCCCATTAGGAGAGAGAGGAGAAGGCATGAGAAGTATAGGAGTAGAAGAGAGGAAAGCTCATGTTAGAGCTTTTTCCTTCAGTAAGTTTGGGAGAAGAGTATCTTCTGAAGAGCAAGAGGATGGGTTGCAGATGAGAGAAGAAGGAAGAGTTTGAAGCAGACTCTGTAGGAGTTATGGGGCTTGATGCACTGACACATTAGAGTCTTCTTGAGCAGTTTTGGGGATTTTTCATTTTGTTTTGTTTTTTGAGGAAGATTAGCCCTAAGCTAACATCCACCATCAGTCCTCCTCTTTTTGCTGAGGAAGATTGGCCCTGAGCTAATATCTGTGCCCATCTTCCTCTAGTTTGTATGTGGGACACCTGCCACAGCTTGGCTTGACAAGCAGTGTGTGTGTCCATGCCTAGGATCCGAACCGGCAAACCCCTGGGCTGCCGAAGTGGGGAGTGTGAACCTTAACCACTATGCCACCATAGTGGCTGGCCCCTTGAGCCAAGTGGTTTTTTAGGGGGAGGGTTATAATTTTTCTGACATAACACTTCTTGTTTCACTTTTACAGCATTATCATAAAAGGAGCCATTTTTCCCAAAGTATTTGAGGACTTGATCAGTTTCCCCAAGGCCTCTCTTAATCCTTTGATGTTGAATTCATTTTCTTTTGATGTGACTGTTTTGCCACCATCCTTGCTTTTCTTGATTTTTCTCTTTCTCCCTTGTTACTTGGTCTGATGCTGCCAGGTCTTCATTTGTGGTTCACTCTGCCTCAATTCTAAACAGGTGTCCAGCATCTCTAACCAGGGCTTCATGAAATCCTACATCCTTTGCAGAGGTTCTAGTTTTACTTGCATTTTACTGTGGATGTTTGACCAACCGAGACACTGACAGAGAAACAGAGGTAGATACTAGGTCAAACCAGAAGGGCTGAGTGGGGACTTACTGGTTTAAGCGGTCACATCATTGGTGCATATTTTTGTCATATAACAGCTTGTGCTTTCCTATCCACTTTTGTGACTGTGGGGCATGAGGAATTCCTACACAGAGACCTGGAGGAGCCTCTGACCCAGACACCAGGAATCAAAGAGAGCTTCCCAAAGCAGAGATTGGCCAGAGGGTTGGGCAGAGAGGGACAGGAAGAGTATTCCAGGTGCCAGATTGGGTATCTCTGTCTACATCAGTTACATTAGTTATTTGGTATATATCTTTTTATAGAAGAGGAAACAGTCTTTGAGAGGTGATTGCTTTCCTCAGGTGTCACAAGTAGTAAGTATCAGAACTGAGATTCACCCAGGGTTATTGGACTCACGTCTTTGTTCTCTCCAGCGTATGCCATGCTGCTCTGCCTTTGTAAATTTGGGGGGCTTTTTAGTTTTTAATATGAAAGCTTTAAATACTGAATGCCAGATAGCTTTAACCAAGGGATGCTTTGTCATCTGATGATTCTTGGCAAAATCTGCTGACAGGAAGTAAGAAAAGAAAGGATACCTCTCTGAGAGTACCCAAGACGGAATTTTAAGAGCTCTTCAGGCAGTGGAAATCACCAAGAAAAATGGAAAGACCATATTCTGTGTCCCCCTTCTCAGCCTTAAACTCATTATTCCAGACATGAGTAGAAGCAGCTCCGCCACGGGTCCCCCTCAGGGAGGTACTGCTTCGTTACATCTTCTAATATAATGGTGTCTGAGTGTTTAAATGGTCCAAGTTTAGTACAAAGTACTTTTTGTTTTATTTCCTTTTTATATTGAGCCAGAGCATTATAGTGATCTTTTACAAATGATGTATATAACTAGATGATATTTTCTAGGATTTTCTTTTTAGGATAGTAGAGTGGACACTGGTTTTGGTAAGACTGAAATCCACTGGGCTACCCTGAGGGGAAAATAATCACTTTCTACCTGGTTCTAAGTACTCATCCTTAGAATGTTACTCCTTTTTAACTGTCCCGTTAGTTCCCCACTGATTATGGAATAAAGAGGAGGCCCATCGGTCTGACGTGTGAGAGGCCCTCTAGGGTCTGGCCCTTCTGCCCCCCATCTCATCTTTTGCCTTTGAGCCTGATACCCTGGTCTCTGGCTTTTCCAGCTGCACACAGTTCTGAAATCAGGCCCCGTGGTTTGTGCCTGCAAGCCATTGCTCATGAGTTTTTTCCTACCTGTGATACTCTTTATCCCGATCCCTTCCAACCTTCCCCCTGTATACTGAGAACAACCTCTTTCAAGACTTAGCTGAAGCTCAGCCTTCTCTGTGTGATGAGTATTGACTTCCACAGTTGTAACCAGCTGTTCTCTCCATTTGATGCCCTTCCCCATAGTCACGGTTTTAAAAGTTTTATTTTGTTTTCTCAACTCATGTTGTTATTCTATATACTCTAGTTGGTCTACTTATGCTAATTTTTATGGAAGAAGAGACCCTTTAGATTCTCTACTCTCCATTTTATTTTAATTTGAAAGAATAACAAACATACAGAAAAATCCTGACTATAATACAAATGCCCCATTTGGGAAATGTTGCCAAAATAATACCCAGTAACCCCTAAATACATTAGTGTGTATTAAAAAAAATTCGTTTACATAACTACATTACAATCATCAAAATCAGATAATTAGTATTAATTTTGATACAATAGCACCATATAATACTTGGACCCTCCCATTCATGTTTGTGTATATGTGTATATACATGATGTAGGTCAGAATCACCTGTTGCATTTAGTTGTCGTGTCTTTTTAGTCTTCTTATTCTGGAACAGCTCCTCAGTGTTTCCTAGACTTTTATGAACTTGACATTTAGGCTATTAATTTGTAGAAAGTCCCTCAGTTTGGGTTTATTTGATGTTTCCTCAGGACTAGGTTCTACTTCTGTGACAGGAATATGATAGAAATGTTCTGTGTTCTTTTCATTGCATTCTACTAATTGGCACACCATTTCAATTTGTCTCATTACTTCATAAACAGTGTGTCTCCCAGGCTTCTCCATTATTTTTCTCTTTGTAATTAAAAAGTTTATTATGAATATCTTCATCCTCTCCTCATCAAACGTTCACTTCATTTATTTGTATCAGGATAGACTCATGATTTCCTATTTTATTTATTATTATGTAATGTCTTTCTATCATTATTGTTGTGAGGCACAAATTGTCACAGATTTTGTCAGCAGGAGCCCCTCCACACTGACAATTGTGTCTTGTTGATATGTCCTGGTCATATGATGAGCAATGCCCTCTTTTCTAGCACAACAAGGTATTTCCCAGCCCCAGCCCTGGAATCAGACATTTCTTCAGGGAGCCCTGGTTCCTTTTAGTGGAGAAGGGCACTTAGAAACCAAGATCTGGGCACTAAGTGTGCCCATTATAATTGGGGTGTCTCTGCTTCTGGGCCCCCTCAGGGGCTGGAGCTGGAGAATATCTATATAATGTATGTATAATATATACCCATAGGTATGTACATACATACATTTGTATTTTTATTACTTTTATCTATCTCCATGATTTCACACAGTTACATCAAATTCCAATTTGACACCATAGGGTTCATTCTTATTTTCTCCCTATCCATATTTGTAACTGTCTTCTCTGATAGCAATAAGCTTGGTTCCCTTTATATATTTACTTGCTTCATCAGTCTTTATCTGTTCCCCAGTATGTTACTAGTCTCCTTGTGCTATAGCCCCCTTCCTCTGTGGCTGTCTTCCTCACCGCATTTGGACCCTGACGTCTTAGGCAGGGCTGCCCCTGCCACCATCTCCTACCAAAGATATCCATCTCAACTTCGTGGACTCTGGCCAAGCCCTGCTGCTCCCTTGGACTCTGACCTCCCACACCGGACTGCCTTCCAGATGCTCTTTTTACTCCTCTTAGGTTCCAACACCAGTCTACTCAACCTCTTTCTCCTAACATAGATGCTTTCTTTACCTGGTGCCTGGCCTTACCCCTACTTAAATACCCTCCTTACCTGTTTTGAGTTCTGACACTCCATGCCGGGCTACCTCCTGTGTGGGCTCCCTCCTTATCTGCTGGAGGCCTGACTTTTCTTTACCAGGGAACCCTCCTCACCCATCTCGGGCTCCAACACCCTGGGCCATGTTTCCCCTACAGGAAGATGTCCTCCTCTCCATTCTTGAGCTCTGACATCCTACTCAACTATTCTTCCAGTTGGCTACCTTCCTTGACTTAGTCAGCCTCTGTCACCATTGTGCCCTATCACACACATACACATCTACCTTGCTTGGGCTCATCCCACGGCTTCGAACTGAACTATTAGTAAGAGAAGTGGGAGAGCTTTTTAAAATCTATAATGGTTTTCTACGTTAATACTTATGACACTGGAGTGGAATCTCATCATACACATACTTGAACAAGATCGCTCATACATATGTGTACACACACACACACACACACAATAGTGGAATGATTATCCTGACAGTCCAATCAGTGGAGTGAGATTAGAAAAGTGTCCTCAATTGGCCTCTATTCCTGAGCTCAGCTGGAGGATTAGCAGCTCACCAAGGTGATAGATTTAAACATAGTTTTCATTCAATATGTCCCCCAAACTCAGGCCAACTACTTCATGTTTACATAAATCATGTCTTCTATATATTGGGGGCAATTTAAGGGCTTTTTAAGGTGACTGACTGTGGGTCATTTGACTATATGCCCTGCACATCTTACAAGGCCCTGTGAAGACCGTGTCAGTGAGGCTGAGTGTAGGAATACTTGGATGCTGTGTGAGCACTTTGCAAGTTTAAGACTTTGTATTGCCTCACACAAAACAAAAACCTCTCTATTTGACTGTCAGGCCAGGGCGTGAGGGCAGAGTTGGGGACAAATTACTTTAGCCACAATTTGATGAGAGAAACTTGGTTCAAGACCAGTGCCTGGAAACCAACTTGTCCCATTTTGGCTTTTCCCCACCAAGGCTCTGCTGATTGGGTCATGATAATGCTCCATCTATAGATTGTTCCAAAAGTCTAAGCTATATAAAACACTTGGGAAAGAGTTCTAGCTCCCCCCACCCAAACTATTGCTCTTTGTTGTATAGATCTCTCTTTCCCACCAGGACCATGACCTTCTTGAATGAAGGGACCCTTTGTTATTTGTCTTTTTGGCCCGAGCCTTAGACTGAGCCCACTACACAGTGATGCTCTGCCATTGAGGATGTGAGCAGTTGTATAAAGTTGTATAAAGGTGCAGCAGGCTCAGCCATGTTGGGAACTCCTTCAGATGTCCAGGGAGGAGCTGGGTAATGGAGCGTTTGTTTCCTGTCTCTAGATGGGGAAGCAGTGTTTACTCCATGATGACAGACAAGCACAAAATGGAGTGGAGGGTCTCCATATCCTCACCTGCAACCTCGCAGGCAGCGCGAAGCTGTTGTGCCAGCACTAATGAAGCAGTACAGGAAACGCCACTGGATAAAGTTCAGCTGTGAACCCTGGCCTCGCAACAGGGGAAACGAGGGATCCTTTGAAGAAGAAGACAGCTGGGTTTTGGTTTCAAGACCTTAACACTGCCATCACTAGATATTCATCTGTCAGTGCACAGGGGACAACATGTGGGGAACAGTTGTGTCTGGTCAGGCCGAAGGGAGAACGAAATGGCTGATTTCCAGGGTAACTACAGAACCTCCTCTGGCTGAGGGTTTTGCTTAGCGTAGCCAAAAAGAATCGATTTGGTGAGATTGAGGCTGAGTGTGAGAACCTGGGTGCTGTCTGCTAGGGGCCAGGTGGTCCTATCATGTCACCTTCCTGCATCCTCACAGAAGGGGAGGACGCAGAGGCTCGAGGTTCCGGGCCCTGCTATGTTGGTCACTTGAACCTAGTGGCCAAAACTGCTTCTGTGTATATACCACAGTCCTAAATAATCAGAATCCAGCCTGCCCCAGCTCACTTCGTGAAGTATTCCTAAAGTGACTTTAGCTCGTCGCTCATTTACTTGAGGCCATGGTTTCCTTACAAGAAAATATTTTCTCCTCTTGCATTTTTTCCCCTCACTTTCCGGACTTTCAATTGCTGGATTTAACTAGTGGTATTTTTTCTTTCAGGAAAAAAAATCTTTGTAATCCTTGGTTGAATTTGTTTACTAAGAGTCCTCTAATCTGGGCAAGAGTTTTCTTCTGAGGGGATTTATTGTTCCAACTATAATGGCTTTTAACTCTGCCGAGGTTTATTTAACAGAATAGGAAGGGAGAAACTTATCTCCTCCCTAATCCCTCTTGAATGTTTACATTGCTCTGCCAAAGTAAATGCCGTGTAAAGTGGCAGCAGTCATTTGCTCTGTAATAGTCAATATGCAGCTGCCAGAGCTGATTGAAACATATTAACATAAGTGATAATGCTGTCATAGAAGTGAAAAGTTAAGTTGCTTATCAGTATATTTTGATAAGCTACTTAAATTTTACAGTAGCATGTGCTGGCTTCAGACAGACGTAATGATAGAGAGCTGTGCACTTTATCTGTCCTCTCTATTGCCTCTCACTTCATTTATTACCCTCCGCAGTACAGCTGGTAATCTGTACAGGGTGCTGATTTCCCTCTGCCTGGCGGGAGGGAGTCGTACAGCATCAGCACTCCACTTTGTGTCCGGCTCTATCACTAGCGGACACTTAGCTCAGCAGGGCGGAAGTGAGCGGGACGGCAGGCACTTGGTACGACACTCTTCTCCAGGACTATTTGATGTCGCTTTGGAAAAGTTTCCTATGGAGAACAAAGCCATTTAAATTAAGTGACAAAACTTCTCAGGAGTGGGGATGTATTTTAACAATTCTCTAGCACTAATGTGCCTTTGCTCTTAGTCTTTGTTTCGTTCCGTTTGTTCAGTCAACACTGAACTCTGAGGGCATGCCAGGCTCTGAGCTTGGCCCTGGGCAAACAAAGTGAGGAAAGACGTGGTCCTTCCTCTCTGTTTGCGGACAGTCAGTTGGAAAGACTGACATGCTATTGAGTGCCACGTGGTGTGTGGAATGTTATAACAGGAGTATACTGTGACCAGGGCAGCACAGAGAGGAGGGAATTAGGGCGTGAGAGGCTGGGACAGGGAAAGGGTAGGGGACTGTTAGGAGGATGAGTAGAAATCAGCTAGACTAGACCATGAAGGTCACAGAGAGAAAAGGGCCAAGTGTTTGCAGGCTCAGGCAGGCTTGAGGATGCCTGGACATTCTCAGAGTGAGGCTGCAATGAGAGGAGTGTGTATGTGGGTAAGTAGAGAGAAGACAGTCACGGACCACACAGTGAAGAGCCCCAAACACCATCCTAAGAAGTCCTCTAGTGATGGGGCACCATTGCAGGAATTTAATCCAATGTGCTACTTAGATTTGCATTTTGTAAGACCATTCTAAGAGCCGCACAGAGGGCAGAGTAAGGTCAGGACCAGCTGCTGCAGGACTTAAGGGGTGTGATGGTCAGGACCCAGTGGAGGGCAGTAGGGATGGAGAATAAGAGCTCATCCTGTAATAAGTATAGAGAGGGTTCATTTTAGGTAGAATGTTTGATGTAACAGTATGAGTGCTTTCGGCTCATGGGGCCTTTGAGACACCTTGCAGATGGCAGCAGTGAGGTGCTATATGTGCGTGTGGCTGTGTGTGTCCAATCATGAGAAACTTGAATAGAAGCTTTCCTGGAAAGAGTAGGTGTGGTGGGAGAGGCCTCGGGGGCTATTCAGAGACGGTTCCTGATTGCAGAGTCTGCTTTGAATTTCTTCTCTATGAGCCTGTTCTAGCTCTGAGGCATGGGAATAATTTATAATGGATATTCAGTCCTTTGCCTCACCCAGGCAATTTTTTAAAATCCTAGAAATAATTAGCATTTTACTAGTCTGTGTTTCCAGCATAGCCTATGACCGGGAGACTCTTCAGGATATAGAGAAAAACTGAAATGTACCAGTCTTGAATTAGCTCCTGGTTAAATTTTTTGACATGCATACTAATATTTCATATGTTTCCTCTTCTTCCCCCAGCTATCTCCCCTGGTTCGAAGTATTTTATAAGCTACTTAACATCTTGGCAGATTACACGACAAAAGGACAGGTATTTGCCTTTTATTTTATTCTTTTTAACAAGTCAACTTTAATTTTTATGATTATGAAAGTAATACATGCCTTATATTTCATCAAAACATTTACCAAAAAAGTAATGCATACCTATTATAGAAAGTTTGGAAAATTCAGAAAATAGTAGGAAGAGGGAGAAAAATCACTCCTGATAAGTGCCCCCCCTCCCTAAAATAAGTATTTCTAGCATTTGGAGATGTTTTCTTCCTTTACTTTTTGAGTTAAATAAAAAATAGACCTTTAGCATTCAGAGAGTTAATATTCACAATACCTAATATTCCCAAGCAGGCCTCCAAGTTCATGACATGTATTAAATTATGATTTTGCTGAGGCACAAGTTTGAATTGTTCATGTCATACGGCAAAGCTGGAATTTGTGAGTAACACACTTAACTGGCAAGTGACCTAGCCAGCTGTCCCGAGTCCCGTTTCACTAAGGCTTTGTTGTGCTTTCACAGTGACTTTTTTTAAGGGTTTGAGAACTACTTAAAAAGTTCAGCTATACCTTCCTGTACTTTGGAAGAAATGATATGCTGAAGTATCTTCCATGGATGTCAAGGGTCAAGTGGAGCTATAGCTAGACTTTTGTAGCCCACATTTTTCAGGTGCCATAGTAACAGAAGCATTTCTCTCATGCTGGTAAAAATGTTGTAAATATTTTTCATGGCTGCATAGCATTGTGTCATGTACTTTGATTTGCTGAAATGTTTCTCTATTGTTGGGAATTTTTATTATTTGAAGTTTTTCCACTGTTGTAAATACAGCCATTAGCATCTTTGCACATAAAGCATTTTCTTCATTTAGGGTCGTTTCCTTAAGAGGAGCATTTTAAGGTCAAACATTTTTAAAACATTTACCAAATTGCTTTGCAAAAGAATTGTACTGTTTTCTTAAAAGATACCCTTTACTAGCAATGTACAAGAGTGTCTTGGTCTCCATACTCTCACCAGTATCATTTGTTGAATTCATTCTTTATTTGACAAGTGAACAAGTCTCATTGTTTTAATTGCATTTCTTTGATTATTGATGAGTTGAACATTTGTCCATATATCTAACTTCTTACATTTTCTCTTTTTGTAAAAGGCCTAAGATTTTTAGTTAAAGTGATACATTATTATGAAATGTTAGAGAAATTGTTCCCCTGATGTTTTCTGTAGAACAATAGTACTGAGAAATGCGCCATTAAGAAGGGTACCACAGTTCAGTAATATTGGGGTTGGGGAGAGGGAAAACTGTTTTTTGTTTGGATCTCCTTAAGAGTCGCGTAATGTATGCTCTGAGGAATCCTGCAGTGACAAATCTGTGTTACTTGGGGTTTCCCATCTCATTTGGCCCCCAAATCCTTTTTATTCCATACCAGATATTAACATTCTGAGATACCAGCGTTTCCTGGAACACACTTTGGAAAATGCTGTTTTGGAGAAAAGGTGGAAATTGTGTGTATAATGGATAAATCTTTCCTTCAAGTTAGATTTACTCACCAGCCAATGTATTCCAGAGGCCACAGTAAATGGAAAGAATAACTAATAGAAATGGCTCCCTAGATCACTATGTTCACCCTGAAAGGATGCTTAGGTATCAGGGCATTCTGTCATAAAAGAAATGATTTACTCTTTGATGAATGAGTTAGAAGGCCACCGTGGGACTGTTCGTCGATTTCTGATTCACAGTTCACATTAGTCAAACATTCAGGTTTTCACTCAGATTTGAAGGATGTCATTAGTAAATAAAATTCTATAACATGCAGACTCTTAACAGTCTTAGAACTGGAGATTGACTCACATATTTTTTCTTGACATATTTTTCCTTCCATTTTATCCTCCAGTCAGTTTAAAAAGAAAACAAACTTAGTTAACTTTTAAAAACATGTCTTGTCATAGAGGAAAGGCTGGATAGGTACAACCTACAAGTAGGGGAGACAGGATTATTACCCTGTAAAATTGATGTACCAATCCTCTGGACCGTTGCCCCAGTAAGGACCCTGCCTCTCAGAGTGTTGGACACTGAGATCAGTCATGTGTTTTAGTGGAGTCTGGTTCCTTGTACCCAGGACTTTTTTTTATTAAATTTCTTCTAGCTAAAGGAATTATGACACAGATTGTAGGGAATCTACCTACAACTGCTCAATTATTTGCAAGGGATGGGTCATCAGATTCGAACAGGAGGAAAGAGCTATTATTAAAAGAAACAGAACCCCCTCCCAAAGTCCAAAAGTTGTGGGGAAGGTTGGACATGGCAGGCTTCAATTAGAGGGGTGGGGAGTGACCGTGACAACTCAGCATGGAGTATCAGAGCCTAAGCTACGTGATGAGGGTGTCTGTTTGAGTCTTTGACCCAGCATGGTTGTCACACCCTGAATGGGGCAATGAGGGCATCATCCCTGTGGAAGGGATGGCAGGGATGAGAAGGGCATCTGAGCCAGGGAGCAGCCTGGCTGAGGGTGTCAGAGCCTGAGAGACAAGGTGGTTGTTTATGTGGGACGGTGGTGGAAGTGGCTCAGCACTTGATGTCAGAAGTTTACTGGGATCTAGAGGGATCCACAATGGGAAAGAGGGAAGCAGCAGTGGCCCAACATTGGAGTGTTGGAGCCTGGGGAGGGGAGGGCATTTTTTGTTGAAGGAGGTAGACAGTGGTGGCCCAGCACGGGATGTCAATGTTGGATCAGGGCAAGGAGGGCATCTAGGTGGAAAGGGAGGTAGGGACAGTGATAAAAGATTGGTTACATACAAATAAGTAAAGGTTTATTTTAAGAAAATAGGGGCAATATTTTTCACTTTTGTAGAATTAACTACAAATATGTAAAGGGAGGAAACTAGACTGATTCCTATGCTGGAATGGGATTAGAGCCATTGGTATGAATCATGGCTTTCAGTAGATGTGATATAGAAATGAATAGAGATGTAAATGTGTATAGTGGGTCTCTGTATGTAATACATCCCCTGGCTCTAGCCACTGAAAGGGTGTTGGATCAGCAATACCCAAGTAGCAGTGAGGACACTTAGCGCCCAAATCCTGGTTTCTAAAACCTGTTTTCCACTAAAAGGAGCCTGAAGAAATATCTAATTCCAGGGCTGGGGCAGGGAAAGTATAAGATAAACCTGGAAAATCTTTTTGAGCCAAAAATTAAGGAAGTGCTCAAGACATGAGGAGGACATGTCAGAAAGACACAAAGATGAGCTTGAAGGGGCAAAGGGTTCCCACTGGTCACATCTGGGACTATTTGAGCATCAAAACAAATAATGATAGCAAAGGATTACAATCCATTGAATAAAACAGGAAACCATGTGTCCATACTGATCTAAATAAGTACATAGATAAATTAAAAGTTTCGTGAGGAATGGGATATTTATATAAAATATTGCTCCACAAAATGCTTATGAAACACAAAAGGAAAAATGAGTAACCTCACAGGAGACATCTGATGAATTAATCAAATGATCAAAGTGAACATCATCAGCAGTGGGACTAACTGAAATCTAAATTGATAGAAATCATCAGACAATTGAGATTTTACTCTACAAAATGGCTGGTCTCATTGTCAAATTCATACAAATCTAGGAAACACTCAAGAACTTTCCAAACTGATGAAGACTACAGAGTCATAATAATTAAAGGCAACATGTGAGTCTGAACTGAATTATTTTGCTATCAAGGACATTATTGGCACAATTGACAAAACTTTATGGGATCTGAGGATTAGATGACAGTGTGGTATCAATGTTAATTTCCTGATTTTGGTGACTAATTGTGATTATGTGGGAGAATGTCTTTTGTATTTATGGATGATGGGGCATAATGCGGGCAACTCACTCTCAAATAGTTTAGGAACTAAAAAGTTTTTGTACTGTCCTACAATTATTCGGTAAATTTGAGATTGTTTCAGAGCAAAATTAAACATGCATGTGTGTGCACATGTTCATTTCTCTCCTCTGTGAGAAACTTGAGTATCAGAGTTCAGATTGAAACAGACTTTTAATGTGGGCTCATCCTCTTTTTCCTCTCCTTAAATTCACTACCAAAGACAGCTACAGAGCAGCAGAGAGGGCTCTGTGCCTGATCACAGAAAACCTGCATTTAGTTCCTGGCTGTGCAACTTACTAACTAGCTGATTTGAGCCAAGTTGCTTCACCCTTCAGAGCCTCAGTTTTCAATCTGTAAAGTAGGGTAGTTTTGAAGATCAAACAGATAACAATTAGATACAAATGTAAGCTTATTCCTATTATATTAGCACAGAGAATTCCAGAGGGTGGGAGAAATGGCTTTTGAATAATTCTGTAAGCAATGTTCTTTTGAGCACTTTAAAGGTGAATCTGTTTTCAATTGAGTAATTTGTACTGCTTTGTATTTCACTCTGTGGCTCAATTTCACTAATTAAAATGCACAGCCACCATCCTATATTGCATGCTATTGTACGTGGTTCATTTTTAACTTTCCATAATTGGAGGCTGCGGTGTGTATCCAGTGAACACTCAATAAAATTAATTGTGGATAATGATGATGAAGACAAGATCTATAGTGTCATCGTTATTTCTCCCAACCACCCCCGCTCTGTAAGCTAGGATTGTTTGCTTTTAAAAGTTGTTGCTATGGAGTTGAGAGAATAGATGTGCTGAGAGCTTATGGTATATGATCCATAAAAGGCGGTCATGGTAGGTGTCTCACTGAGTAGAAAATGTCAAATTTGGTGTGGGAGGATCTATTTGGCTCTTATATTGAGCCATAAGCAGTGTCTTTTGTCCGACACTGCTTGAGTATCAAACCTGTTTCTGTGCTGGGGCCAGCATCTCCCTAGCCCCCTCAGGCCTGAGGGCCCCCAGCTCACTGTGTATGCAGGTCTCTGCCTAAGGGCTCAGCGTTGCTTTTGTTACTTAGGCCTTTTATTTCTTTCAGGAGAGTCAGTGGAATGAGCTTCTTGAAACTCTGCATAAACTTCCTATCCCTGACCCAGGAGTGTCTGTTCATCTCAGCGTGGTAAGTCGGGGCAGAATATTAGCAATCACTGAGAAATCATTTTGTTGATAACAGTAAGAAGGAGTTAGCCAAAGAGAATCAATCATCTTTTGTCGTCTGCACCTTCCCCACCTCTACTCCCTAATACTCTGAAACCTCTGGGCTCAAGACAGGCGAGGGAGTGGAATTTCTTCCTTTCTTTGGTATTCCATAAGGAATGGGTCCCAAATGTCCTCAGGCACCTCTCTTCCTGGCTGTCATCCCATCATTAGCATCTACTGGATGGCAGATGCTGGGTTTGGAATGAGACGGCTGGCCTCTGCCTCCCCTCTCAGCCCCTGTCCCCGGGCTCCCTAACTCATACTTTACCCCCCAGCACTGCTGTGTGTGCCCTTTTGCTGGAGCCCATCCTGTCGCCCCCTACACCTTCAACACTGCCTCTCCTCTGTTTACCAGGATAACTCATATTCATCCTTCAGAACTAAACTCAGATTTTATTTCCAGAGAAATTTTCTCCTTGACACCCACCAAGCTTAACTGAGATTTTCTACCTTGCCCCAACCGTCTTGTACACTTTTACACATCTTAGTAACACCACATTCGACCAGTCTGTTTTCCCATCTCCCCCACTGGACTGTATGCCCCTGGAGGACAGGGATGGAGAGTGCTTAGCATGGTCCCTGGCCTACAGTAATAATTGCTCCTTTGAACTCCTTTAAATACAAACTATATGTTCTGTAGTGTGCTAGGGTGAAAAATCCTCTGAATTGCAAATTGGGAGATTTCAATCCTGGTTGTAGTTTTCCCGCTGACCTGAGTGATGATTATCAAAACCTTTAACTTCCTGGGCTTCAATTTCCTCATCTATCACATAAGGCATCAGAATAGGGGATCTTTTCCACATTTCGATTACAAGAATTGTCTAATTCCCTGGGTCAAACCCCTGTTGCCACCTTCATCAGAATACTCTAATGGATACCCTTTGGCTGGCTATTGATTATCTAGGGGCTATTTCCCCAATGTTGTGTGGTCTGAACATTTAAAGAGTTTTGTCTTCAGCTTCACTAGAACCAGGTTCAGTGTTAATATTCAGTGGTGACCTTGATATTTACCCTCTTAAAGAAAATGAATATTTCTTGTAAGTTTTTTTGTGATGATCAAATTAGAAGCAATTTTAGTACCAATAACTTATAATAGATCTACTATTTATTAAGTTCCTAATTTATGCCAAGTATGTGTCTCTAATGTTCAAAGCAATTCTACAAGATATATATTACCATTCTCATCTCATAGATGATGTTTAGAGAGGAAAAGTTACTTGCCTATCCAAGGTTGTGTGGTTAATAAGTGAGAAGATTGGGGTTTTCAAACCGAGGGATAACTTCAAAGATGACGTTCTTTCCACTAGGCCATGAGTATTGAAAGAAAGAGAAGAAAGAAATTGCTTAAGGAAGAAATTGCTTCCTTAAAATTCCAAAAATTTGCTTATGGAAGATTGTCTGGAAAAGATGAAAAAATGAGCTTTAAACCTGCCCAGTCATTGCCATATAGCTAGGCAACCTTGCCTTTGTCTCTGTCCCAAGCAGCTTAATCTCTCCGCTTCAGTCTGTAATGACATCCGACAGGTAGCTGTGGAGTAGCCTGACTGGGTCACCAGCTGCTGGGGAGGAAGGGCCACTCCTTCCCCTGAGTGCCTGCCAGCCCTCAAGGACAAGCAATCACAGGGGCAGGAGGACCTGTTGAGGGAGTGCAGCTGTTTCATGCCAGTGGTTTCTAGGAATGTTTCTGACCTCCTCTGGTCTCAGCGTTTCATGGGCAATGGAGCAAGACAGAATCTCAAAGGACAGCCCGGGGACTACTTGGTTTTGGAATTGCATTGGCTCACTATTTACAATCCATTGCATCTGTAAAGGCAGATATATTTTCCTTTCCTGTTCATGAGGAAGTCCTCTCACCATGTTGCATTTCTGATTTTGAAGAGCTAGTCTTATCTGGATTATAAGGCCTGAAATGTTGATAAAATGGCAATGCTGGACTTTTTGTCTTTGGTCACAAGGGAATATTTCTGTGTAGCTGATATAGGTGATTGTGAAAAAATGAAATGTATACTAGCAGTGTAGAGCAATAATAATTTTCTATTGAAATACCATTTATGGAATGCTAGGCACTTCACCTATATAGTCATGCATCACTTAATGACAGGGATACATTCTGAGAAATATGTCATTAGGCAATTTCATCCTTGCGCAAACACCATAGAGTTTACTTTCAGAAACCTGAATGGTACAGCCTGCTACATACCTAGGCTATATGGTACCGATCTTATGGGATCATTTATGTGGTCCATCGTTGACCGAAACATCGTTGTGCAGCACATGACTGTATAGCATTTATTCTTCACAACAGTTCTGAAGTAGATGTTAGTTACACTTCCCATTTACAGATTCAAAAACTGAGGTTCTGAGCTACAAAGTGAAGTTGCCTAAAATCGCATAAGTATTAAGTGGCTGCCTCTCTGGTCCCTGTTCTTTCTCCCTTACTGTGCCAACCATTACTTTGTGAAACATCCATTACCAAACATTTCCTGGGACTCCCCTTTAGCCATTTGGTATAGAAATTAGTATCTTATGGTGTCAAATTTAACCTTATATTTTACTTTTACTATTTTAATCCTCATTGTTAAATTGAACTAATTATTAACTAGTTTCCATGCGACATAGTCTCTATTTTAATACTTACTAGGTAATACTTTGGCACAGACACAGATTTTGGAATAATGCATTGCAGAAGGTTTTGTTAAAAGTTACCTTTATATTTATATACATGTGTATATATATATTTTCTTGTTGTTGTTGAGGAAGACTGGCCCTGAGCTATCATTTATTGCCAATCTTCCTCTTTTTGCTTGAGGAAGATTGTTGCTGAGTTAACATCCGTGGCAGTCTTCCTCTATTTTGTATGTGGGATGCCACCACGGCGTGGCTTGATGAGCGGTATGTAGGTCTGCACCTGGGGTCTGAACCTGCAAACCCTGGGCCACTGAAGTGGAGCATGCAAACTTAACGACTACACCACTGGGCCAGCCCTGTAATTTTGTTTTTTACTTTTTTTTTTTTTTTGAGGAAGATTAGCCCTGAACTAACATCTGCCACCAATCCTCCTCTTTTTGCTAAGGAAGACTAGCCCTGAACTAACATCTGTGACCATCTTCCTCTACTTTATATGTGGGATGCCTGCCACAGCATGGCTTGACAAGTGGTGCCATGTCTGCCCCCAGGATCTGAACGGGCGAACCCCAGGCTGCCGAAGTGGAACGTGTGAACTTAACCGCTGTGCCACTGGGCTGGCCTGGTTTTTACTTTTTAGTTTATTATTTTAATACAAGTGGCTTTAGCTATAATTTTCCCATAAAAAGCATAGATATAGCAGTCTGTTATAACGGAAAGAGCATAGCTCTAGTTAGCCAAACCTGGTTTCAATCCTAGTTCTGTTATCTGTTAGTTGTGTGACCTTAACAAGTTACTTTACCTCTCTAAGCCTTAATTTACCCGCTTGTAATCTGGAGATAATATTTATCTTAAAATATGTTATGGAATTTAGAGATAATAGTTACAAAGTACCTGGCATAAAGCCTTCAGTGTAGCAAGTGTTCAGTAAATATCTGTTGAGTATTAGCCATATAGCTCATCTATTATTGTTGTTATCGTCATTATTGCATTTGTTCCCTGGGCCTTTCATTTAAGGAAACCTATGCAACTCATTTTTCTAGACAGCTACTTATTTTGCAGTTGTCCAAGAATGGGAGTGGGGTGCTTCCTGAAATGTCACTTGGGGTCCAGGTTTGAACTTAGGCCATGGCTCAGCTGACCTTCTCTGCATGTGACCTTTCCTGGCCTTTGCACAACCTCATCTTTAATTGGCCAGCACCAGGCTCTTTCCATTCCTGCTTGCCATTGTTCTCTGAGTCTTTTGTAGCACAGAGGAGGTGTTATCAGTTCATCCTGCTCTCATTTAACTCAGGGGCACATACTTATTACATACCTGAAGATGCCCTCTTAAAAGTTCTTTGAATAGGGCAGGTTTTCAACTCCAGTGAGTCTTGGTTCCTTTCACTGGAGATGGCGCTGGAAGTCTGGGGCCTATTTGCAGAGCCTGCATAGCAGAGAGAGTTTCTCCACTGTTAGCCATCTGTGCTGGCCTCGGTGCAGCAGTCCTTCAGCTAGAATTGTCCTTAACATCACTTGGGCCTTTGGAGCAGATTTCGCCTGCAGCTTGTAGGCGTATAGAATCTCAGACGCTGAAATGAAATGGCAGGTTTTGTTGGTTAAGACCATTGCTGAGTGAACCTAGAGATATTTGGTCCCTAGCGTCCACTTGCCTCATTGAACAATAAATTATGAAGCCTGCAGCTTTCATGTGATCAGAAACCTGCAAATGTTGTATGGGAATTTAGCCTTTACCCTCTTTGAGCTGTTCATTTATATCTCCCAAAGAAGTTTCTCTCTCATAGAAAAGAATTCCATCAACTGAACTGATGATTTAATGCATCTGACTTCAATCCAACATTAACCAAAGAAAATATTCCATAGACATTTCCTATGAGTAAAACCCTGTTTCCTCATCTGAGTAAGGAATTATCTTTAGATCATTTACCTGATTTCTGAATAATGTGCTTGTTGCATATTTTTGCAAAAATAAATAGCTTTTGCCTTTCTTTTCCAGCATTCTTATTTTACTGTGCCTGATACCAGAGAACTTCCCAGCATACCTGAGAATGTGAGTACTTGGAGCAAAAGAAACAAATTTTTACTTTTATTTGTTTTTCACTTGTTTTAAAATAAAATAAAAAAGATGTCTTTTTCCCATTATAAAAATAATGCATTTTAAAAGCAAAATTAAATAGAAAATATTTGAAAAGTATAGAAAGTATAAAGACAAGGAGGGATCATTATTCATACTTCTTAAAGGTAATTACCTATTAACATGTTGATGCCTCATTCTAGTCATTTTAGAATGTATTTTTTACATCTTAAAATCACCTGTTACATCAGCATTTTTCCATTTCATTCATAAGAATTATTTTGTTGGCTGCATAATATTCCATTTGCTATGTAGTTTACTTAGCTATTCGCTCACTATTGTGTATTTAGGTGCTTTTTAGTTTTTGCTATTGTAAATAAAATGTTTCTGTATAAGAACTTTCCATAGAAAGATTTCTTTATTAGGGTAGATTTACTCAAGTAGAATTATACTTCTACAGATCTTCCTTGACTTATGATGGAGTTGCATCCCGATAAATCCATCCTAAATTGAAAATATCATAAGTCGAAAATGCACTTAATGCACCCTAACTTACTGAGCGTCATAGCTTAGCCCAGTCTACCTTAGCCACGCCCAGAACACTTCCCTTAGTCTGCAGTTGGGCAAAATTATCTAACACAAAGCCCTTTTTATAGTAATGTGTTGAATATCTCATGTAATTTTTTGAATACTATACTGAAAGTGGAAAACAGTGGGTGGATAGGTACAGAACGGTTGTCAGCATATTGGTTGTTTATCTTCGTGATCACATGGCTGACTGGGAGCTGCGGCTCGCTGCCACTGCCCAGTATCATAAAAAAGGATTGTACCGCATATTGCTAGCTCAGGAAAAGATCAAAATTCACAATTCAAAGTATGGTTTCTACGGAACGCATGTAGCTTTCGCACCATTGTAAAGCTGAAAAATTGTAATTTGAACCATTGTAAGTCGGGGACCATCTATACGATATTTCTGTATTCACTTTTGTGTGTGATGAAGATTGGCCCTGAGCTAGCATCCATTGCCAATCTTCCTCTTTTTGCTTGAGGAAGATTATCGCTAAGCTAACATCTGTGCCAATCTTCCTCTACGTTATGTGAGATGCTGCCACAGCATGACTTGACGAGTGGTGATAGGTCTGCACCCAGGATCTGAACCGGCAAACCCCAGGCCACTGAAGTAGAGTATGTGAACTTATCCACTATGCCACCAGGCCGGCACCTACATTTCTATATTCACTTTTCTTTTTCTATTTTTTTTCTATATTCACTTTTAAGGGAGTAAAAGAAAGTGTTTGTGGGTGTAAGTGTGAGGACCTCCACCCTCGTCTCTTAAAGACTTAGGAGCAATGAACTTGAGTCTGAGGGAGCAGAGGTTAACATTTGCCCTCTGAACAAGCTAAATGACATATCTAGCCTAGCCTTAAGACACATTTTCAAAATGTTTTACTCAAATTATAAATAGTGATAGAATTAAATGGAGAATCAACACCACTCAGGCTCTTGATTGCTTTTTTTTTTTTTTTTTGATGAGGAAGATTGACTCTGAGCTAACATCTGTTGCCAATCCTCCTCTTTTTGCTTGAGGAAGATTGTCCCTGAGCTAACATCTGTAGCAATCTTCCTCTGTTTTGTAGTTGGGACACCACCACAACATGGCCTAATGAGAGGTGTGTAGGTCCATGTCTGGAACCTGAACCCTCGAACCCTGGGCTGCCAAAGTGGAGCGCACGAACTTAACTGCTACATGACTGGGCCGGCCCTGAAATACTCTTATTTTATTGGCACCCTTCCCCTAGCCTTCTGAGTTCTGAGTGTCTCTAATTCCTGAACCTTTTTGGTGTGAGTTAACTTGGTCCTTGCTGCCCTTTCCCAGGCCCCAGCTTTAGAGTTCAGCCTTTTCTGGGCTGCCAAGTCAGCCTCCTCTGGTTTCTTGACCTCAGTAGGCACCCTTGACAGCTTGGGCCAGATAATTTTTTGTTGTGTGTGACTGTCTTATATGTTGTGGGATGTTTAGCAGCGTCCTGGGCTCTACCCTCTGCACTGATGTGCGGTATAACGATGTTTTGGTCAATGATGGACCCCATGTACCACAGTGGTCCTATAAGATTAGTACCATATAGCCTAGGTGTGTAGCAGGCTCTGTGATGTTCAAACAATGATGAAATCGCCTAATGATGCATTTCTTAGAACCTATCCCCATCATTAAGTGACTCGTGACTGTAGCTGATGATAGTCACCCCCCTCCAGCTGTGACAACCAAAAATATCTCCATGCATTGTCAAATGTCCCATGGAGACAAATGACCCAGGTTGAGAACCATTTCTTTAGTAACATCTGCTTTTTGACTTCCAAAAATTTGACATCTCTCTTTCATTGCTGTCTTTTCTCCTGTTCTTGGGGGTTTATGTCTTTTAAAATTCTTTTACTGTGACTTTTCTGGGTTGGGGGAGCATGGTATCAGGAGAAAGAAATAACAAATTTACGTATGTATTTAACCCACCATATTTTACTGGAAGTCTCCACAGCACTTTACCTGTGCTTCCCCTACTAAGAGACATTTAGATTGTTTCTAATGTTTTGCTATTATAAATAATAATAACAATTATTGCTTAGGTTAGGTTCATTTTTTAAATTTTTTTATTTTAAGGACTGAGAATTCCTTAAGAACTTCAATTTAAGGTACCTGAAAGTTCCGATAATTTCTTAATTTTCAAAACCATAATCACTGAGTTTAGAAATAGTTTAGGGAAAAAAACCCTGCCTTCTTTATAGCCCCAGCTCCAATTCCCATCTGCATGTTGTGCCAGCTCCCCTGCCCCTGCCATTTAAAAAAATTTGCATTCCCTCTGGTGGTTTTGCCACTGATGAACCATTTCCCTGTGTGACCCATTGTCCCCTAAATCCTCTTTTGCAAACCGGGAAAGGGCTCACCTTGTTTATTTCTAAGTGGGAATAATAAAAATCTGCCAGACTGCTAACATACATGGTTCCTTTTAAATCCTTATGGCTACTCTGTGAGAGGTAGACATGAGCCCCATTTTACATATAGGGACCCAAGGCTCACAGACCCACTATTACCAGTCCAAGGTCTGCTCCTAAAAGAGCCGTAGTGACTCAGGGTTTATAAAGAACCAAAACATTTTTTTTCCATTATGCCCTCCTGCCTCCCTATGGTCGACTTTTGATATTCATGAGGAAAAAGGAAAAGAAACGATTTTTCACATTACAAATATGAAATGAAACGGAAATACTTTTCCTCTAAGGAGAACCTGAACTTTTGTAGGACCAATTTGTGTGATTTTTGATATAGAATCACTATTGAGCTCTAGCTATGTTGAGGTTTGCATTTTAATCTCATGGTGATTTTTCAAGGATTAATTTAAAATGACTAAATCGCTGCATTGCAAATTGAAACAAGCAATAACCATGAGTTGTTAATACAATATAGTCTGCTGTAGTGGGGAGAGCATGCATTTTGGAGACAACCAAACCCTGGGCTCCATCACTGTGGGACGTCGGGCTACTTACTTATAGTCTCTGAGCCTCAGTATCCTTATCTAATAAAGAAAAATGGGAGAAGCAAATGAAGTATTAAATGTAAAGTTCCAAGTTCAATGCCTCGTGCAACAGAGATGCTGCTTTTGGTGGTCCTTTTCTTTCCCTTCTTCCCTCAGCTTTCCTAGAATTCTAGTCTTAACCCCTCTGAGGGCTGAGTTGTGGCTGAGGGCTAGGGTACATGACTTCTTGGAGCTTGTCTTTCTAGGTTTTTGCTGACATTCTTGGTTGTGAAGATCAGTACTTTTCTTTTCATGGAATGCCTATTTGGCCACAAAAGTCTCTTAGCAGGTGCCGTTGACATCAGAATTTCTGAAGCTTGGAAATAGTACAAGGAATGGAGTCCAGGACTCCAGTACCTGTAATATGGGAGGTGTTCTGTAAACATTTATTGATTATCTCCTCTAAGGGACATTCTGAACTTAAGAAACTAAGCAAAGGGTAAAAGGACTTTGGGATATGGAACTTGATTATGTCACCAGATATCATATTCTTCTGGACGGCTTCAGAGAAGGGTTAATGTAAGAAGGAGAGAAAGGAGCTGGTATTGATTGAACGCCCACTGTGGAGCAGGTCAGGCTCTATTTGTTCTATCATGAAAGCTTCACGGCAGCCTTATGGTGTGATTGTTATCCTGCTCTGAAGAGAAATGAAACCCAGAGATATGAAGTAACTTGCCCTAGTCACCCAGCCAGTAATGCCAAAACCAGGATTCATACTCGGTTCAATCTAATCCCACACTGAGATGCTGCTGCATCCTGGCCTCAGGCTCCATGTCTTCCTGTACCCTTCTGAAGAAATTAATTGTGTATTTGTATAATCTCATCTCTTCTTCCATAAGGACGACATTTTTTCATCACTGTATCTCCGTAATTATCACAATACCTAGAACATAGTAGATGCTCAATATATATTTATGAAATGACTAACTGAATGAATGAATGAGCAATGCAGCCACCCCAGGAGAAGAAAAAATAAGTGTTCCTTTCACTTGACTTTTGGGCCGTGTATCTGCAAGACGTTAATAAAAAGCAAACATAGAAAATTAATTTTTTTCACTTTCAGATGCCTGTTAAAGTTAATTCTCATTATTTCTACAATTTCTTTGTAAAAATATTTTCTTCCTTTTCACTGAAAAACTATCAGTATGTAATTGCTCATCAGGGTTTTCTCAGTCTATCAAGATAACACATGTAGGAGTGAATTTTATACAGGCAATAATTAAATGAGCATAAATCTTTATAAATTTTAAACAGTTGACCTGCATTGAAAAAAAGTCACAGATCATGAACAGATATGTACTAATAATTACATTGTAAACTGGTGGTATAAGGGATTTTTTAGCGGCCAGGTTTTGAAGTTCACTTTTGATTAATGGATAATCATACAGACCTTTATTTGAAATATTAAGCAAACCTGTCTTAATTATCTGGCTTGTGTCATACCAAGTGCTTAATGACGCGAGGAAAGCATTTAGAATGGACAGTTACATATAACATTGCCCAGACTTTGCTTTGTCAAAAGATTCGCCACGATGTAGAAAGATTTATGAACTCATCGTGACTTTCAAAAATAAACAAAGTTGTGGTGGTAGAAGACCTATTATCGACTGCTGAGATTATAGAGAATTCCATTGTTGCTCTTAAGAGTTGTCAGGTAATTGTTTATTCTAATGGGTTTCCCATTCACACAGAGAGATAAAAGTTGACCTCCGGGTGAATTCTGCTTGCTTTTCTATAATGTATTTCTCTGATTTGATTGCTTATGTGAGTTTGTGGGATTCTTTCTCAGACAATTTTGAATCCAAATTTATAATTCCCTTTTGAGAATCCCACACAACTAAGGTAACCTAAATTCTTCTTTAAAAAAAAGTCAATTGAGGGTTTTAAAGGTTGACATTATGGTAAAATAATCTGAGGAGGAGTTATTTTAGGAAGTAAGCCCCATTGACAAAACCAAGCCTCTGGCCTCAGAAGCCTCTTCCAGACGCAGTACATACAGTAAGTCTTTATCATCTGCACTGTGTATGAAGCCGAAAGTCACAAAGACTAATAAAATGACAGACCGTGGGGCAGACTAGCATCTGTTTCAAAGGCTCCAAGGAGTACCCAGCTTAGAGTCGGTTCTTTGGTTTGGGGATTATCTCATTTCCCTTAGGTATTGAACCTAAGACGCTTTTTCTCTAAGCTCCACTATATCCCCTCCCATCCCCATCCCATTCCACCCCACCCTCACCTCCTGCCCCCACCTGCTTCCTAACCCCAGGCTTGGATCACAGTGAGCCTGAAGTCCCTAGCCACCTGGATCGGCACAGGAGCCAGCAGGGGCAGCTAGAAGGGAGGAACCATTATGGGACTTCTCCTGGGGGAAATGGGGTTTTTGCCAGGTGCCTTCCCTTCCTCATTGTCTGGGTTTAGAGCCACAGCAGATTAAAGCTGGAAAGGACCTACACCTCCATTTCTTCATAGAGATGAGAAAGGGAGGCCTGGAGAGTCTAAGGAGCCTGTGTAGCACACCCTCTTCTGCAACTCAGCTCCTGGCTGCTCCTCCCTGCTAACCAGAGACCTTCCTCGGTAATAAATGCTAGGTGGATAGGAGAATGCTCACAGGGACATAAGTGAAAGGATGCTTAAACTTGAGGATGGACATAGTGAAATAGGAAATAGTGCCTCTAAACAAGATTTTCCTTTCCTGGCAAATGAGTCCACAGAGAAGTGAATTGTCAGGGAATAAAGGGGTTTTTTACTTAGGCTTAGCCATGGTGGCATTATAATCCAGGACACTAGACCTAAGACTAAGTGGCCAGTGACACCGTGTTTGACAGGATTGATGGTTCTTTAGAAGGAAGATTGATCCTTCATTAAATGAATGGACTGTCCCTTTGAAAAACTGGTTAGGCAAGTGGACAAGTGTGGTACACAGTAACCTGGAAGTCTGGGGGTTCTCCAAGATTTTTCCTCCCCCTCTTCCCAAGTCTAATTCATTGTCAAGTCCTGTGATTCCACTTTACAGAGATCTGTCACATCCGCATCCAAAGCTCTCCTCTAAATAGGTATTTGTTTTAATCATTCTTTCCCAGAATATGGCAGTAGCCCATTAACTGACGGTTCTGTCTCCTACTTGCCCTCTCCTGTGTACCTTCCACAGCACCTCTAGGAAAATCTTTCTAAAAAGATCAAATATAGTCATATCGTGATCCTTCAGTAGCTCCCTATTACCTGTGAGTAAAGTCTAGGCTCCTGCAAGATCCGAGCCCAGCTCCCTGCCCCAGCATGTCCCCTGCCCTGCTCGCTACCCTTCACTCTACTGACCTGCTTGGAGCTCCTCTCTCTTCCTTGCTTTGCCTCTGCCTGGAATATGCTTTTCCCTCTGTCCACTGAGTGAACCCCCCTTGGGAGGCCCAGACCAAATATCTTCTCCTCTGTCAAGTCTTCTCCCCATATCCATCCAGCAGAGTTGAATCTTCCCTTCTTAGCCAGCCCTGGAGCTTGTATAGCCTGGACCGCAGAACTTTGCGCACTGGGTTTCTGGGTCTAATGCCACTCTTGCTCCCAGGATGGTACTAAGCACATAGTAGGAGTCAAGTAAGTGTTTGTTGATTGACTGATTATAGGAGACAGAAATGGGAGGTTGAAGACTTAATTCCATGGACTCAAAGTGCTGGGAGAGTGGCATACCTTTACAAATGTAAACTCATGATAGGTTCTGGCTGCAATCTGGACAGGACAACTGGCCATGGAAGCCATCTCTTCTCCTTATTCCCCATTCCCTGCACTCTGGTCTTACCCATCTGAGAAACAGGATGGCCTGGCTGTGAAATGAACACTTGCTTCTGTGAACAATGTCCCCCAGCCCCACCCCTGCAGTTACTTGATAAACAAACCACCTATTTCTTTACACTTTTAGTAAATGTAGCCACAGAAACCTTAAAAAGCCCCCTCTTCTCCACCTGGCTTACCTGACTTTGTGAGTCTCCAGTGCCAATTCTTTTTCTGTGGACCCTTCACCGTTACTAAGTCATTGATGACTTCATCCAACTCAGCCTAGGTTTTCTGAAGTCAAATGCTATGTTCTTCCTGATATACCACCTTCGCTGGTGTGTTTCTCTTACGCCACTGCCTCACGCTCGAGCTAAGCAGCAGTAGTCTTCAGTCAGTTACTTTCTTCACTCATTGATTCATTCTTTCATCAAACTGGTAGATGATGAGATACGTCATTCTACCCAAATGGACCTCAGTCTAGTGGGAAAAACGTACTTGTAACTGAGTGATTATAAGATATAGAGATTGCCATGGAAGAACAATGGAGGGCCAAATGAGGAGTCAAGGAAGCCTTCTAAGAGGAGGTGACATTTGAGCTTAGTCTTGAAATGTAAATGGGTGTCCTCAAGGAAGAGAAGAGCATTCTAGGCAGAGGAAACAGCAGAAGTAAAGGCCTGAAAAAGCATGGCAGGTCTGAGAAATTGAGGAGTGTTGTGGCTCAAGCCACTGGATGCTTAAAGGCTCGGAGAAGCAGACCCCTCTCTCAGAGGGATTTTCTTCTGAGATGAGACTTGGTAGGAAATGCAAGTCCTCCCTGCAGTTGCTGAGGTCCCCTCTGCCCCACAGGTGCTCCCATGGCTGGGTGAGGTTCCCAGGGCTGTCACCACTCCCACCCACTCCCACTGTCCTCGGCGGGTGGCATCCCAGAAGGAAAGAGGCAGGGGAGGAAGCAGATAAGAAAGACAGCTTCTGTTTAGACACAAATATCTTGGTAATCAGCACAGATGGGATGAGAAATACCAAAAAAAGTACATGACAGTTTAGAGAGAATTTGGCTAAATGTTACATATTTTTAACATACCTGTGTCGAGCTTTTGGAACAAGCACCTGAATCCCTCAGAACCTGATTGGACCTGGGGGTTATGCCTCAACCAAGTGGTGTTTTTATTTCAGAAATGTTCCCTTCCCCATCCTCAAAAGTATCCTTGTGATTTTTTTTTTCTCCCACCAAAATAAGGTGCAGGATTTGTCTCTGACGCTGTGTCTCCCTATTTGGACGGCAAGCTGTGTAACATATTTCTACCCAGCGTGAAGCTTCTTGGCAGACTCTTGAGGCCACGTTTTGGTGGCTTCAGAGTTATCTTTGGATCTGTCAAAAGTGCTAATGGGCTTTCTGGCCTTCTTTAAGCTCCTCATTTCTATTTTCTTTTTACTTCCATCCTCTCCTAAAAGAAAAATTCATGTAATTCATCAGCAGTTAAGCATTTTACTGAAATGCTCAGCTGAGGGCCTTGTATTTTTGTTTGCGAGAATAGCTCTGCCATGTCACTGTCTTCAGAACAAACCCCACCCTGACATCATTAGCTCAGCACTCCTCAGTCCACCGGCAAGAGAGATACTTGTTGATGAATTCAGACTGCCTTTTTTGTTTGTTTTGTTTTTTGAGTTTGTCAAGAGGCAAGTTGGTGTGGTGGGTAGAGCAAGAGTTTTAAAGTCAGGAGACCTGGTTTTGAAAGTTGGCCCTTTCTAGCTGGGTGACTTTTGGAAGACCACTTAACCTTCCTGAGCCTCAGTTTTCCCATCTATAAAATGGAGATGATAATGCCTTTCTCATGGTTGTTGAGATTAGAGAGAACACAAGCCAAATAACTATTGTCTGGCACATAAGGATTGCTCAATAAAAGGGATAACAATAATTTTTAACGGAAATGTGATTGGTGTTTTTTTGGTGAGGAAGATTGGCCCTGAGCTAATATCTGTTGCCAGTCTTGCTCTTTTGGAAAGATCATCCCTGAGCTAACATCTATGCCAATCCTCCTCTATTTTGTATGTGGGATGCCGTCACAGCATGGCTTGATGAGCACTGTGCAGGCCCACGCCCAGAATCCAAAATCATGAACCCTAGGCTGCCAAAGTGGAGCGTGCAAACTCAACCACTATGCCACTGGGCCGGCCCCTTAACAGAAATGTTTTTTCTCTTTCTTTGAGCATACTTTGATCCTGCTTTGTTCCTATGCTATGCTTTCTTTTTAACAAACAAAACTTTTACCTACTATTTTTAGTGGTATTAAAAAAAAAAGCACAGGTTTAGAGATAAACCCACCCAAGACTGAATAATGCCTTATCCACTTACTGTACAATCTTGGGCAAATTACTTCACTTTCTCTGTGCCTGCCTTCTTATCTGTATATAGAGATAATAATACCTGTTCAAGGAGTGGTTACAAGATTAAGTAAAATAATATTTGTAAAACTTTGTGTATTGTAGATATTTAAAAGTATTTAAGAGGGACAGTGTAATGTAAGGGAAAGTGTATGGGCTATGGAGTTGGATCTGAGTCCAAAATCTGACTCTACCAGTTACTGAATCTCTCCCAGACATACTTTATCTGTATATTGGAAAGACTAATACCTCACTGGATTTTTGTGAAGATTGCATAAGATCATGCGTAGAAAAGTACCTGGTACAGTGCCTAGTACTTGGTAGGTAGTCAGTATATGGAGCTATTAATTCACTATTTATAAAGGTCAATAGTTAACCTGGTACTCCAATCAAACAATAATAAATCATAAGATAAGTGCCCATTCTTATTCCCAACCCGTAATATTGTTGAAAAGCACTTTATGCTATTTTGCATGTAAAATCCACCTGGTATACTTGGATTTATGGGTTACAGATCTTTCATCATTATAAACTGCAACCCCTAGCAATAACGTTCCTTCCCTCCCCAGCTCCCTTCATTTTCAGAAGATTATATTGTGTGGCATTGAAAACCTGTAACATTGAAGAAATTAGCATATTCATGTGTATTATTAAATTCAGGTGGGTATAGAAAGGGTTGCAGAAATGAAACACATTACATTTTTTCTGAAATCTGAAGAGTACCAATCTATAGTACTAATTAAAGGAATGGAGCCCAGGCTACAGACAAAAGCTAGTTAAAACACTGCTTTGTCACAACTTGCTGCTGCTTGTCTTTGATTTTTTTTTTCTTTTTGAGTGAAATACCTGGAAATTGTAAATCTTCAAAATTGCTTTAATTCCAGCTGAGCCATTATAGAGAATGTCAACTGTGGAGGAGGGGGACACCAGCAGTGATGACAGGAGAGGAGCATGCCCGGCCTTTCGGGTGGGATCTATTGGACAGAACCAGGCTCTGTGCCAGGAGCATTTTGGTCCCTGGGTACCTTCTTTTGCTTAGATGTATGGCACAGTGCATTGGGCAAGTTCTAGGAGCTGGGGTCAGAAGATCTGAGATGCAGTCCTGTCTTCATCGCTCATCAGACTTTTTGATCTTGGCATTTCTCTCTGAGCCTTGGTTTCCTCATTTGTAAGATTGCAGACTTCTTTCCTGTCCTGCTCACCTTTCAGAACTGATTTGAAAAGCAGTGCAGCGCTATATATGACCTCATGTTGTAAACTGTAATCACCACACAGAGGTGTAATTGCTCAGACTACTTCATCTCGAAGGGCTCTTCCAACTTAACATTTCATGATTTTATACATGACTGAGGTTTGCTCTCACAGGTAGGAAGAATAGGACAGGGGAAGAGGAAAGTATACTTCCTGAGTATTTTCTGTTTCTTTTGCTTTTATTAGATGCTGCTTGTAATAAGAACAAACAAAATAAGTCACAAACCTTCCCTTCTTTCTCCTAGAGAAATCTGACAGAATATTTTGTGGCTGTGGATGTAAACAACATGTTACATCTGTACGCCAGTATGCTCTACGAACGCCGGATACTCATCATTTGCAGCAAACTCAGCACTGTGAGTAGACAGTCTTGAGATGAGTCTTTTAATTATTTTATTTTAATTGAAAGATGCATCAGAAAGATTAAAGAAAACTTTAGAAAAAGAGATCAGCCACAGTCCCCTCTGATAGTAACATGTCATTTTCATTAATTATTCATGTTCCTTTACAGTACTGCTGCACGTTTCATTTATTCTTATAGTTTCACAATCAATTATAGTTTTCCATTTGATTGTATGTTATGAACACTTTGTATATTTCCACATAAGCTTCCATCATTGTCATTTTTTACATCTATATCATGTTCTATTATACTAATGTGTCATTATTTACTAAATCTTTCTTCTCTTGATGGCCGTTTACGTTGTTCATAGTTTAATCCTTTAGTAGATAACACTGCAGTGAACATCTTTTGGCTGCTTTTGATGAAAGAGTTCATTTTCTAAGGAGTGGGGCCACCAGGTCAAATGACTTGATAAGCACTTGATAAGTGACCTATGAACTGCCAGATTGCTTCCTAGACGTGGTGTGCTTGTTTATAGTGAATGCTGCCAGCTGTATGTGAGTGTACCATTTCACTGCAGCCTTGCCAGAGTTGTGTATGTGTTCTTTATATGTTTTAATTTTGCTAATAAAAAAGGCATAAAATGCTATTGCAGGTTTGCTTTATTTTTAATTTCTTTTATTAGAACTGAATATTTTCCATAGACTTATTTCCTATTTGTATTTTGGTAATGTCTTTTCCCGTTTATTGTATATGGCTCTTGGTTTTGTTTTGTGTCTTTTATAAATTGGAATGAGTTCTTTTTATATTGTAATAACTTCTGCTATATATATATAACTATTTTTCATATTGCTTTTATTTTAACTTTTTAAACTTGGTAAGTATAGGAGTTTATATTTTTCCCAATATTCTATTATGAAAATTCTCAAACATAGAAAGTTGAAATCATTTTACAGTGAACACCCATATAATTCTACCTGGATTCTGCCATTAGCATTTTATTATGCTTGCTTTGGCACATATTTATTCATCTATCCATCCCTTATACCATCCATCAATCCATCTTATTTTTTGATGCATTTCAAAGTAAATCACAGACATCAGTATACATCCTCCTAAATAATTGAGTAAGTATATTATTAACAAAAGTTCGATATCTGCTTACAGTAATTTTTTTTTCTTTTGAGCTGAAACTTACGTATAGAAATTAACTAGGAGTAGAATGCCTAAGAGGTACCTCTGTGTTAGAAGGGTAAAAGAGCTTCTTAGAGTGGGAATATCTGTAGCGAAGGGCCTATGGATAAAATCAGTTGTGTGTTTACCTATGAATACAAGGCACCTAATAATGAAAACTTAGGCTATTAGAGTTTTCTTTATAGTTTTCAGCAGAACTTCATTATTTTATTTCTTTGGCATTTTTTGCTTGTGAAAAACTAATGATTTTTGGATTGCCTGCTATGTGCTAGGCTCATATCACATAGTAGATGATGAAAGCATGGCCCTTGTCCTCAAGGGAAAAAACAGTAGATCCCTTGCTTTGTTTTGCTTTTTATTTAAATTAGAAGTGCAGTTCATAATCTCAGGGCCTGAAAACCCAGACTATGTTTCAGATTGACAGTGTTGCCAGCCAGATTTAACATTGTGTCTTTATGAGGCTGAGTAGAATAAGAGTACATTTGAGAGTCTAGTCCATAACCAGTTACTGCTGCTTTGGAGTATTGAACTTCAGTAGAACAAAAACAGGACATCATATTAGTGGGAGTGAAGTCCCTATGGTGTAATTATAATATTTTTGAGCCCTTAATATGTGTCAGACACTGCCAAGCACTTTGCGTCTATTAACTCATTTAATCCTCACAACAACTGTTTGTAGTAGGTTCTGTTATTTCCTCCATCTTATAGAAAAGGAAGAATATACCTTCTGTGTGATTTTGTTTAGATAAATGTTGTATATTAAACACACAGTTATTTCTGCTCCTTCCCCAAACTAAAATGAAATAAAGTAATAAAGCAATAAGCACAAAGAGCATATGCAGCAGAAATTTTAAAAATAGGAAGAAAATGCTGCTATCAATGTTATACCAATATTTGAAAACTAAGGTGAAATGGGCAGAAAAATATAATTTGCCAAAATTGAATCAAGAAGAAATAGAAAAATTGGATAGATCATTTAATTTATAGAAATTGAATTGATATGTAAAATTTTTTTTCCCAAAACGCTCAGCCCAGATGGTTTTACAGGTGTGTTTTATCAAACATCTCAAGGAACAGATAATTTCAGTCTTAGACAAACACCTTAAGGGTCTAGAAAAAAAGAGAAAAAACATTCCAGCTTGTCTTGTGACGCTTATGTAACCTTGACATTCAGCCACACAAGGAGACACTACAAGAAAGAAAATTTATCAGCCAATCTCAGTCATTAACATAGCTGTAAAAGTCACAAAAAAATAGTAGCAATGCATAAAATCTAATTCATAATAACTGAGTTGGGTTTATTCCAGAAATGTAAGGTTGATAATACTATAAAATCTATTAATATAATAATTAATAACTTAATCACATTAACATGTTAAAGGAAAAACTCATATTACCATCAATAGATGGAGAAAAAGAATGACCATGTTCATTAAAGGAAGACCAAAATATTGAAGATGTCATTTCACTCCAAAGTAATCGATAGATCACATACAATTCCATTCAAAATCCTTAGGATTTTGCATAGTATTTGGCAAACTGATTCTAAAATTAATACAGAAAAGCCAGAGGAAGAGCCAAGACATCCTTGAGAAAAAGAATGGGTTGTGGAAGCTAGCTTTACCAGATATCAAAACTTTTTATAGAGCTATAATAATTAAGACACTAATAAGAGTAGAGGAATACACAAATAGACCAACAGAACAGAATAGAGATTGCAGGAACAGAACACATGTGTACATATGAGCCCTTCATATACAACAGAGGTGGCATTGTAGAATCTGGGGGAACGGATGGACTTTTCAATAACTGATTATCCACATGGGGAAGAAAGGGAAGACAATTTCTCTTAACACCATATGCAAAACAATGCCAAATGGATCAAGGACTTAAATGTGAAAGGCAAAATTTTAAAACTTTTAGAAGACAAAATAGAATAATCTTTCTGATCTTGGGGTAGAGAAAGATTTAATTAAATAATCCAAAATATACATTGTATAAAGGAAGAGATTAAAATCGTGAACTTTTGGTCATTAAAACATACTATTCAGAGAATGAAAAGACAAGTCACATGCTAGAATGGGCTATTTGCCATATGAAAGAGTGACAGAGGATTAATAACTGAAATATATAAAGAAGTACTTCAGTTAAAAAGCAAAAGACAAATCTATCGATAGAAAGATTGGTGAAAAGCACAAATAGGCTTTTCAAGGAAGAAACACAAATGGCTAAAAAATATGTGGAAAGACGCTCAACCACATTAGTAATCATAGAAAAGCAAATTAAAACACTATGTTCGCAAAAATCAGATGTTTGATAAAGCCAAGTGTTGGAAATGTATTAGAGAACTTCTCTCTGAAAAGTATGTGGCTCAAAACTATTTGCATATGCCCAACACTCAGCAGTTCCACTCCTGGCTGGAATTGTGTGTGTATGTGTTACCTACACACACTGCTTGGTCCTGTATGGTGGGATACATGTTCAAGCATGTTCATAGCAGCATTATTTTTTTTGTTGTTAAACCTGCAAAGAGCCCACTTAACCATCAACAGAGAACTGATAAATTGTGGCCTAGTCATACAATGGAACACTGTGTCAGTGAAAATGAACTATGCTATCAACATAATTGGGTTTCTGATACAGAATTCTAAGTAAAAGAAAGAAGGTGCAGAAGAATATACAGTATGATTTCATTCATATAAAATTCAGGTAAGAAAAACTATATGGTATATCATTTAGGGATACATACAGGCTATAAGGGGGAAAAAAATGAAATGATTAACACCAAATTTAGGTAGTAGTTTCCCAAAGGGAGTGAAGAGTATAGTTGGGAAGAGGCATATGGGGGATATCAAAAGTATTGTTTTCAGTCTTGAGCTAGGTTAGGGATCAGCATATTTTTCTGTAAAGGATCCGAAAAAAATGTGGCTTTATAGGCCATGGTCTTTGTTGCAACTACTGGACTCTGACCTTGTAGTTTACAGTCAGTAAACTAGTAGGTGTGGCTGTGTTCCAACAAAGCTTTATTTACAAAAATAGGAAGCAGGCCAAACTTGGCCTTCAGGCTGTCGTTTGCCAACCACTGAGTTAGGTGCTGGGTTTTGGAGTCTTAAGGTTTTTTTCCTTTAAAAGTTGCTTATGTGATATGCATACTTTTATATGTATGTGTATATGTATATATTTCAGAATTTTTGGAAAGTTTAAAAAGAAGATACCAAGCGCCTTTATCATGAACTTTTACAATACAAGGATAGAGACAAACTAGTCTTTGTACAAAGGTTAAGAATCAAAATTGCATGAGATTTTGCAGTCGCAGTTCTAGAAACCAGAAGACAGTGAAACCACGTCTTGAACCTCTAAGGGAAAATTATTTCTAACCTGGAATTCTATACTTATCTAATGGAAGCTCTCAGAAGAGATGGTACAAGCTCCGGCCACACTGATCAGCCTCCTGAGGTCTCTGCTCCTCCACTCTGCCTTCTCCATGTGGGTGAAGTGTCTGGCCTCTCTCGGGCCAACCTCTCCTCTTGTCCACCTGACTTCATTCGACAAATATTTTTCATGGCACTGTTGTAGACCCTGGGGATACAACAGTGAACAAATAGGCAAAAATCCCTGTCCTCAGGAAGCTTACATGCTAGTAGGGTAGACCTTTAGTAAATATATAGTACTGTGGCTAATGAGAAGTACTAAGGAGTAAAATAAGGAGAGCAGATGGGGAGTGTTGAGGTGGCAGGGACTGCAATTTTAAGCAGATGGCCAAGGAATGTCTTATGGAGAAGGTGACACTTCAGTTTCCTTCTTACCACCTTAAGGAAATTCCTCCAGCAGCAAGCTCCTTTCTCCTGCACCTTTATTTTTTCCTTCTCTACTGGTGCATTCTCATGAGCTTGCTAACATGGTATAGGATCTCCAAAACTTAAAAACAAGACAAAACTTCCTTGACCCACATCCCCTGTATCCTGTTTCTATTCTCCCTTTTGGAACAGAATTCCTCAAAAGGGTTATTTCTATTTACTGTCTACTTCTGCTCCTCTCATTCTCTCCTCAGTCTTCTGTTAGGATTTCACCCCCACCTCTCACTGAAACAGCTTTTGTTCTGGTCACCGATGACCTCAAGTCAAGTAAAATTAAAATGAGTTAATTCTTGCAAAGCTCTTTGAACATTCTGGCATATAGTGTATGTATATGTCTGTAATAAATTAATAATGTAATGACATAATGGGAAGTCAAATATTAATGTTTAAAATTTGAAATCAAGAAATAGTTATTTAGAAATAAGGAGGTAAATATTGTGTTAAACGTGATTACTATGAATTGTGTATCGTGAGACAGACTGCTGTTTTTCAGTTTAAGCCTTTCACGTGCTGTTTTGTTTTTAAGGCTAGAAACATGTATTACTTTGACTTAAAAAACTGATTTTTTTCCTTTTTCTCTCCAAAGCTCCAAGCCCCCCCTGCCCCCCCCCAAGTATATAGTTGTATATCCTAGTCATAGGTCCTTCTGGTTCTGTTATGTGGGACACCGCCTCAGCACGGCTTGGTGAGCAGTGCTAGGTTCGCACCCGGGATCCAAACCGGCAAAACCCTGGGCCGCCGAAGCAGAGCTCGCAAACTTAACCATGCAGCTGAGGGGCCAGTCCCAAAAAAACATTTTTTTTTAACGAATAGTTAACTTTTAACTGAGTTCTGAATTTTACTGGTTGATAGTAGAAACCTCTTTAGAGAGAAGGGGTCTCCTTATGTCTTACATGTGATCAGCAGCATCCTGATCAGTTATGTGCAATAATAATAATAATGTGGGGATAAAGTAGCTGAGCAGACATCAGTTTTATCCAAACCTTTGGACTTCTCCAATTTCATAGTTAAAAGTTTTCTAATTGTTGCCTTTTATTTCCTCAATTGTGGCTTTTTATTATCTTTTCGATGACAGGGAATGCAAAGGCTATTTTAGCCTGAGGTTTCTGATGACCATCTCTTGACAAATCCAGATGTGACCTGTCATACCTTGACAAACCACAGTTTTCTCAATTTTGTTTGATGAGATGTAGGCTTAATGCTCCTCAGACCCATAAAGCATCTGAAAGATAAAAGCTGTCAAACACTCTGGAGCTCCATCTCCTATAAAAATGACTGTGCATCAATAGAGACAAACTCAGCAATATTTAGTTCAGAGTCAGGTAGTATTCATTTCAGGTTTTCTCGCTCAATAAAATTGTGATATTCTGTATAAGAGAAATGTAAGTTTTTGTTCTCTTTGCTTAGTTAATGTATATTGATTGTTTTCCTTTATAAATGATAAATATGGGAGGCTTAACTAAATTGTGTTCTCTAATGTAAATACTTCAGTGTGATTTTTTCTAGCAGAGAGGCTCCATTTTTCTTCCAGATTTTAATATCTGAGTTTAATTCCTATTGTTTTTTGGTAACCCTTACGGATAGCAGGTAGGTCTAAAATGAGACCTTTATAGAAATGATATCATGTCATTCCAACAACAGTCCTAGAAGATCGATTTGTCCTCATTTTACAGAATGGCCCATCTACTCAGAGAGATGGAATAACCTGCCCAAGGTCTGCTCCTAGATGGGGGAGATGGATATGCAAGTAGGTCACTATGATGGGGTGTCAGAGGAAGGGAGGCTTTGGCTTCAGAAAAGGGAGAGACATCCAGGAATTACACCTCCAAATGAATCTTAGCTGTCTCAAAGTGCTTGCCTTGGGGACCAGATTATGATTTGGAGCCACCTCTCAAACTGTTGTCAGAATCCTTCTATGGGAACTGTCACAAGAGCCAGAGGAATATTGTTAAGAATATCCATCCCACTGAGGGAGTTTGAGAATTCTCATAAAGAGCCAAAAAGATAGTCTGAGCCAAATCTGGTGGATAAGGTGGCTGGTGGAGCTGAGTAATACTGTTTTGGGTAAAAAAATAAATCTTGATTATATACTAATTAGAGGGGCTTCTTGTGTAGCTTGTAAATAGCTCAAAGACTACCAAGAGGCTTATTGACATCATCCATGGACTAAGCATGTAGAACACCCTTATTTAGATTTGTACTAGATGTTTTATATAGGAGGTCCCCAATTCTCCCCCACACCCTTTAAAAAGTTTTTTAAGTTAACCTTTTTGAGCCACCTACTATGTGCCAGGCACTGTTCCAATTATATATATATTTTTTATTAGTTCTTGCAGCAACTCTAGGAGCTAGTTGGTTTTATTCTTCTTCTGCAGATGAGAATATTGGCACTTGGAAAGTTGAAGTACCCTGTCTAAGTTGACCAGCAGAGATCAAATTAAAGCCCACTTCTCTTGGCTCCAAGCCAACCCCCTTCTTACTACCTCATACTGTCTCCCAAGTAACTCTCCGTTTGTCATGAGTTCCCCTTGACACTTGTACACAGAGAAATATTCTTAGTATGATTCTGTCGACCACAGATCTGAAATCACAGAAAGAACTTCAGCCTGGCCATTGCCTTTGAATGCACATCTAAGCTTTTTACTTCAGATTTAGTGAGCAGTTTCTCTCTGCCTGGCACAACTCTTGGCTCCAGGGAAACAGAAGGCCAATATGTGAATTTCTAACTGGCACACTCCCCCTATTAACTGAAGCCCCATTTCCACGAGCGCTGTTCAGATTCAGCCCACTCTGTCCACGCGTGGTGTTAGACTCGGGTATCCCCCAGCCCCACCTGTGCTGGTCTCCTGCTGTGAGCACAGCCTTGGCGAGTACCTGGGGGCTTGTCTTCCCTAACTCACTGTGGCTTCAGATTTCATGTACTGCAGTTCCTTCTAGGCCCTGTGCATCTTGGCCCTAATTGTCTTTTCTGAAATTTAGCGGTACTGCAAGAAGTTTTGAAAACTAGGAATATCCAGTCAAATGATGATAAAGGCAAGTTACTTTCCAAAGGAACTTATATTTGTTTTATTCTGCAGGTGCTTTTTAAAACAAGTTCTTAGGAAGGAAACACACTTTAGTGGCAAGACTATCACCTAATTAATTGAGCCTCCACACCTAATGATTGGTGTGGTACCCATAACTCTAAAAAGAATTAGTACTATTCTGATATTACCTCATTTAGAGAAGGAAAAAAACGCTAAACTAATATCTGTCAGTTTCTTCCCAACTAAGTAGACAAAAATTAGTCCCAGAGAATGTGGGCCTCAGGCAGGACCTGGACACTGGCGGCCTGGAGAGTGGTGGGTGATACTTCTCTCTCCCCCAGCACCCTCAGGTCTGGCTCCTAGTGTGTGCTTCACTGTTGGAGTAAAGGGATGGATACCTTCCCAACCTTGCCGCAATCCTGTCCCACCCACTGCCACTAATAGCATCTGTTGACTTAGCACCACCTGGTCTAGTGATCTAAGAAGGGCCAGCTTGTAGACTACAGAACTTTTCAGCTTTAACTTCATTTTTACTTCTTTCCTGAGAACTCCACCTGATCATGTCTATGCCAGCCTGTGTAATGGGTTGGGTACCTGAATGATCTGTGTAAAGCTTTCCTAGCTGTTCTGGACTAGAAATAGCTAATCCTGTTTGCTTATCTGCGGCCCTTGAAGCAGAGATGAGAATGGCAGTTTAAGAAGGTTTGAAATACTGGACCAGGGCCAGGGTCTCTTTGCCTGCACACTCCACTCTGCATGTTCCAGCCGGAGGAACAAACTGCATTATTTTGTTTCAAACTGTGCTCAAGGGAAGCCAAGACCTTGTAGCTGGAAACTTACCAAACAGAGAATTCGAAGACTAAATTTAGTGTTCTATTGAAAAAAATAAAATATATCAAACATTTTGTTTGTTCATCTTTTATATGTTAAAAAAGAGATTAACCTAGTTCACACTAACAACCTCAGAAGAGTATTCAAAGAAGTGAGAAGAAAACTAATCCTTTTGGTGAAGAGGGAAATCCTTAACAAAATGTAGTGAAGTGGCATGAAATGCAGACTCTGCAGCCAAACTTTCAAACAGCATAGCTTCTCTAATCTCCATCACATAAAATTTTATTGTGGCTCAGAGAATATTAAAAACTGTTAGAAATAAATGAAAGGACCTTCCATTGGCAGGAAGTAGGAGAAAAGATTGGTATGTTTTAGTTATGTGGTTTTTCTCTGGTTTTTAAATATAAATACAATTAACTGCTTTTTGAACTATGGTCTTCATTTAATTATGTGTGAGTTTTCTCTTGTTCATGTTAAACTGTAACTAGAATGAAGAACCTTGAGATGTTGTAGAGACTATGGAATATAGTCAGTATCAACAGCTTCATTTGTGATGCTTTAAAAATCGCTGCAACTTCAACCCGCCACGGTCTCGCTACTAGTTCTCACCTTCCTCTCCTGCCTCTTCTCCCATTGCTTCAGCAAGCATTGAGAACCTGTTTTGGACCAGACACAGGATTCAGATTGCTAGTGATTCCCAAGTGCTGATCCATGGGTTACTTGTGTTAGAATCACCCTGAGAACTTGTTAAAAATTCAGGTCCTTGGGTACTACCTCCAGATGTTCTGGTTCAAAAGGTCTAGCATGGAACCACAGAGTGTCTGTTTTTTAAGGTTCCCCAAATGATTGATACACAGCCAGATTCGGAAACAGTGAATAACAGACAGTTCTCTAAGATAAAAACAGTATTTATTCTTTGATTATTGTTATTTTGCATCATTAGACTCATTTTCATTTTGAGACTACATAATAGAGGCTAATTAAGTTTGTTTAGAAGACACGAACACAGACTAGCACTAAAAAATTGTTTGTTTCCATGTTTCTCTTTGGGAGAGCTTCGATTTTGGCATTGGCTGGTCTAGAACAGGACAGAGCTAAGTATAATCTATTTACGCTCTCAGTAATATTGGACACTGATGCAGTCCACCAGTGTAATTTTGGGTGCATGTATATAAATAGCTCTAGAAGTGAGGTTTCTTTTTAGTCATTGAGAACATGGCAGAGAATCTGTTTATTATTTTAGTAGTATGGTCAATTTGTGAAATAAATTGTATATTTCTTAAATTATAAGACTGATAGCTTCTTTCTTATGTAACTTTTATGAATCAAATCTCTACCAAAAAACACTAATGAGTGATATTCAGGTCACTGACATCTTAATATACTTGAAAAGCTCTAAATGGCACCCACACTGACAGACATCTATGTGGATTTTATTTAAAAAATTGGAGCATCTACTATGTACTAAGTTGGCGAGAACAAAGACTCATAATTTCCTCTGGTTTCTGTGGTCACTTTGGTAGTGTGATATGAGATTAGGCCATGCAGTCAGGGGTTGGTTACAGATCTTATGAAAATTCGCATTTTTTCTCTTCTGCTATCTTGATAGCTACACAGTCTATCAGCCAGATAATTCAGACAGCCCTGCTGGTGGTTTCTTTTCCCAAGAAAGAGGACAGCAGGGCTGGAGGAGAGAGCACCAGAATTCAAGTCGCAATGGTTTTGTTCAATTCCTACTTGTGTATTTAATCCTCTCTGTGCTATTCCTAGCCATATGGCTTTGGGCTGCTTACTTGACCTCTCTGAGTCTCTCTGTCCTCTTTTATAAAAATGGCGATTGTATTAATACCCACCCCAGTGTTGTTGAAAGGATTCAATGGTCATAGATATGAAAGCAGGTAGGCCAGTCCTGGGCACATACTCCTCATTCAGTAAATGTTGACTCTGAATTTCACCTTTGCGGGCAGAAAACCCTGATCTGACTTATGGAAGCAAAGAAGGCGATAGAGATCCTGGAAGAGTTCTGAAGATTTAATTAGTACAACTGGTGATAGTGAATGGTGAATGAATCCAAGCAACAGAGAATGGTCATGGCAACTCGAATGAGGTTTTCCATATCTACCCACTTCTCATTAGTCACGTAGTCATTGACTAAATTGTCATTTCTTGTTCCAGTCTCCACAGTTATCACTGCATAGAGCTTGAGTGGCCTAAGAAGCTGCTGTGTTCACCTGACCCAGTGTTACCATCTGACCAGCCTCTCAGGGAGGAGGACTAACAGCTTCTCATCTTCATCCTTCCTGGCTCTGCTCTGATGCCCCTCTCTCTCTGGGAAGCCAGCCTGATTCTTGCCCCAGGCAGAATTAATGATTCCTTCTTTATGTGCTAACACACTTGAACCTCTATTATAGAGCTTCTTTCATAATGCTTTTGTGTTGAAGTTGATTGTTTGCATTTTGATCTTTCTATTTTAAATTGCTTGAGGGCATGGCGTGTACACATAGTGGATACTTAGTAATTGTCAGATTGATACAGAGCATAGCACAAAGGCAGTTTCCTGTGAGCTAAGAGCACAGACTCATGAGCTAGACTCCCTGGGTTCCTATCCTAGCTCTGCCATTAGCTCTGTGACCTTGCACTAAGTCCTTAACATCTAGGAACCTTAGTTTCCGCATCTCTAAAATGGGGACAATAATGCTATCTACCTTAGAAGGCTGTTGTAAAGATAAAATGAGTTAAATATATGTGGAGCACTTAGAACAGTGCTGGCAGATAGTAAATGCCTGAGTTAAATGGTCATGGTGGAGGCTCTATTATAGCTTTAATCTTTCTGAGGTTACTATCACTTTCTAAGGTTGGATGTGCTTGTACAAAACTCTACAGGGGAGCTTCTTTTTTTCTGCCCCCCGACCCCCATGCCTTCAAACCTAATAACTTCTACCACCTGAAGGTTCTTTAGTTTCTTCTCTATGTATTGACACCTGACAGGTACTCATGATCCCATGTTCAGTTATGTTTTCTTTCTTTTAAAAAATGTGATCATTAAAACAATAGTGTAAATTAGCTAAATATAAATTATGATCTTAGAAGTATTTTCAAAAAAATATAGATATCCACTTATCCTCGACTTGCTGTGGCAAACGGATTTCTTCTCGAGCGCCAGTGTGGATCCATTGACAATGGTTCATGTTCAGAGGGATCCTCAGGCCATGTCCTGACTCCACGACTGGTTAGTAATGTCTGTCATAGGCACAAAATGGAGGAGTGACAGCACCTTGCTGTCCCTGTATTTAAATAAATTATTATCAATCCAAATGTAACTTTGCCTTTTTGTTTTTCATCTTAAAAAAGTCTAGGGGCCAGCCCTGTGGTGTAGTGGTTGGGTGCACATGCTTTGCTTTGGCAGCCTGGGGTTCACAGATTCAGATGCCAGGCACAGACCTATACACCACTCATCAGGCCATGCTGCGGCAGCATCCCACATACAAAAAATAGAGGAAGATTGGCACAGATGTTAGCTCAAGGAGAATCTCCCTCAAGCAAAAAGAGGGAGGTTGGCAACAGATGTTAGCTCAGGGCTAATCTTTCTCACCAAAAAAAAAAAAGTCTACACTTTCCTCACTCATAGTGCTATGGGCTTATTTATACTGTATTTTGTAATTTGGCATACCATTGTTTCTGCCTATGCCTTGGTAGCCAAAGCTTTTCTCTGGCACTTTCAGTTGCTTTGATGTTTTGAAGTGTCACATCTTGGCTTGAAAGTTTGTTGCCCTGGTTAATAACTTACTGTAATTATTCTAGCTAGTAGGTAGACACTCAACTCCATGTTGGTGTGTTGGTTTTTTGTGGGGATTCCCCCCCCCCCCCCCCCCCGCCGCTGTTTCCTTTTCCCCAGAGGATAGTGGAGAAGCAAGGGGTAGGATGAGTTCCACCCAACTAAAAGAAAAACTACCTGAAGAAAGATTGCGCCCTTCCGAAAAAAATAAAGGAGCATTACATTTTGACCTCTAAGAAAAACAGGACCTCCTTTGTTCTTTTCCTTCTTTCCACTCGCACGTCTGGCATCTGTCTAGAGCAGCTGAAGGTCTTGGATTTCTGAGGCTTTCTAAGTTGTCTTTCTGCTAAAGCATCTTTGATAGCTTCTTAAAGCCAACTCTACCCTCACTAAATATAGTAAACACAATGTGAACATAGCTGAACCATTTATAATTAAAGATTTTTCTTATGCCCTTAGAAGGGTTGAGTAGGTTAACTTTCAGAGTCCCTGCAGATTTTACTTAAAACTCTGCTGATCTTGTAGTGGGTTTTCCATTTGATAATAAGTAAAAATTAAAAACAAACAAAATCTGCAACACTGTTTGAATCATGGCACCATTTATTTCCTGATAACTACAAAGATGGTTTATAATTAAATAAAAGAGTCCAGTTCTTAAATTGAGAAAGCTAACAACTTCTACAAGACACACATTTTCTACAACTCTTCTACATAGGATGATTATTGGTTGAAATGAGTGGACTTAAAAATGACTCATCTTCAACGTTAGCAATCTGGTACTCTTTCTATACTCTTTGTCTTATCAATTTCCTGATGTTTGGGTTCAGAGGAGAAATCCAAATGCCTCTAACCGTGTGATGAAGCAGGTGTCAGTTTGATCTTTTAACTTTCTGAGTTCTAAGATGTGAAGAATGACTGTGACCCCCTGATGTTTTCCTCTGTTAGCTTTTAGAACTTGAAATCTCAATACCATTTAGAAATTTACAACTTCTAGTGGTGATCTATTAAGCAATTGAAATATGTTAAATGTCTGATGATCTTGCCTACCATTCCTCATAATGTTAAGCTAGGCGTTCTAACGTTCTCCAAACATTTACTCAGCACCTGCTCTGTGTCAAGCATAGTAAGAGATAAGGAGAGGAGATTGAATGTGGTCTCTGTCCTTGAGGAGCTCACATCTTTAGTCTCGTGCCCCTGGTCTCCTAAGATCATCTACCTCTGAAACCTTCAGAGTGTCAGGGGCCAAGCACAGAGGAAGGCTGTGCCCTCCACAGTCAGGTGATGGAGATGGGTGGCTGAAAGGTGGTGGTTCCTAGATAGCACATGAATTCCAGGTGGGCCTCTGGGGCTGCAGAGATAAGAAAGCAAGACCAGCTTTGAGGTGGATCCTGTTTTACTTACGCTTAGTCAGTATGGCTGAAAAGGGTGAGCTGGGGCAGAGGAGGAGCATTCTTCATGTCAAAGGATGGCAATTCCCCTAGATCATAAGTTGTCAAAGCTGGAAGAGGGCTCAGGAATTGTGTGGTCCAGCCTCTTGTTTTCCGTATAGGGGAAATTGAGACCCAGGAGACAAAGTGGCTTGCTCAGATCAAAAAGAGAGTTAGTGGAAACTCCATGCAAGTATGTGAAATAGAACATGACAGAAAGCCAGACTTTCAAGTCTGTGTGCCAAATTGAGATGTAAACCTTTCCCTTTGACTATCAATCATTACTTCATTGTCTAGAATTTCCTGTGGATTAAAGACAGTATAACACCTTAGTTAAATGTAACTAATCCCCAGGAAATGATCAGGTCCATGTTTGTTTTAAAAATCATTATTTTTTGTTAATTGGTATTTTGCCCTAGATATTTGGTCATCTGAGAGCAAGGCAAATGCATTTTTATGTAATTTGGCCTTGCTAACAGGGACAATATCTCATCGAGTTCATAATCCTCAGCACAGCATATGGGCACAGGGTAGGCACTCAAAACATTTTTTTAGTTAATTTATGCATTATGGAAACACAGAGGCCATTATAGTCTGACAGACCTGGATGTGAATCCTAGTTCTGTCACTTACTAGCTTTGTGGTGTTGGGGAGGTTATTTCACTTCTGAGACTGTTTCCTTATCTGTGACATGTGGTGGTGAGTGTCTATGTATATAAAGCCGTCTCCTCCCCCAATAAATAAAACAGTACTTTGCAAGATCTTAAACCCCCAATATAGTGCCTGGCCCACACACTGTTGGGATTCTTTCCTTCTTTCTTTCTTTTGTTTTTTTTTGAGAGGATTCTCTTAGCTGTAATCCATGTTAAATTGCAGAGCTACATTACGAATCAGCTGAGGCACTGGAATCTAAGATTGTGACAGTCTGGGCATTATTCTGAGAAATACCTTAAACTAAAAAAAAATGTGTCCTTGTGATTTTTCAAAGTCTATCATTGATTGATCTCCGTTCACGTCCTACCCCCACTACCTTCTCCCTTTCTCTCCCTTTGCCTCAAAGAAAACTAATGGAGCCATATAGAAAGCTCCAAGATAGAACTGACCTTGTGCACCTTTAATTGAGGACAGAATTTGCTGAAAGTGCTTCCAAAACCCCACCAGTGGTTTACTTTACAATCTGTGTCCTGGCTAGACTGGCTGTTGGCTGTATAATTTGTCTAGTTTTGTCTGGAGTCTTAGACTATTCAGCTGCTTCAGGGCAAAATCTTTTGGGGTGTCATTAAATAGGATTGATAATTGGCTTGTGATGAATATTCATTGTGACTAATGACTTTGGGCATATTTTACACATACTATCTTTCTATTCTCCCACTGAGTGAGATTTTGATAGGATCATTTTCCTCTACTTGCACTTCAGTTAAATATTCACAATACTCCTTTGTTGACTACAATCCAAATTGTATACTTTCATTACTTTTAAATTTGTATTTTGTAAGGAATGAGCATAGGCCTTTAGGACCTTTATTTTTTTAATGGGGTTGGTTTTAGAGTTAGTTTTGAAATAAGCGGCTAATGATAATTTACAGGACATAATATGTTATTTCTGATTAGGCATAGATATATCGTAACATTTTCTTTGTGTGTCAACTTAACCACTATGCCTAAGGAACAATGCACAGTGTGCCATTAGTATTTTGGAAAAGAGCCAAACAATTCTCTTTTTTGTTTTTTGTTTGTTTTCTTAATCAAATGGGTAAATTTTACTTCAGTTGCAGAGATTTTGCTCTTAGAAAACCTTCAGTGAAAATGGTGATCAAGCACCATGAAAGTTTGATTCTTTTTTATTTGCTTGAGGAAGATTGTCACTGAGCTAACATCTGTGCCAGTCTTCCTCTATTTTGTATGTGAGACGCCACCACAGCATGACTGAGGAGTGGTTAGGTCCACACCTGGGATCTGAACCCATGAGCCCAGGCCGCTGAAGCAGAGCGCACAGTACTTTAACCATTTGGCCATAGGGCTGCCCCACGGGAGTTTGATTTTTGTGAGGGATAAGTAATTTTAAAGCCTTGGCATTTAGCTTGGTAGGGTTTTTTGAGGCTAAGGAGACATGAAAAAAGCATTGTCTGAAGATATGATCTCCACCACTTTATTGCTTGAAACAGGGTTTTGGCTCAAACCAATTTAAGCTAAAAAGAGGAAGTAATCAAGTTCTCTCTCAACCAGGAACATTCTATTGAATGACTTTTTCAAAGAGAATTACAAATGAATTTCTGTGATGATACGTTACTTTTGTATGGCCACTGTATAGATTTTAAAGTGCTTCTATTTATTTATTTGATGTGTTGTAGAGTTACAGAGTAGGCATATTATTGAATGGATGGATGAATGAATCCATTGACTTGATTTTCCAAAAGTGGCATATTTATGTGTCTAAGCTTGCCATTATTATTTTGGAATTTGAGCCCTATTCCACACTCTGTGAGACTCATGAAAATGTTAGTCCAGTAGTGTTAAAAGCCAAGCCCTTGACTCTTTATATTGTGATGTTCTAAGTAGAAATTTTTTTTACTTATTCAAGAAACATGGCATTATCTGGCACTTATAGAAAACATGGGCAATTTATAGAGAACATGCCACTGAGAAGATGGGTAGGAAAAGAGAGATGGGGTCCGTCTTTACTTTACAGTGAGAGGACAAACATACAGAAAGCTATAGTCCCATTAGTAGTGGGGGCATATGCCCAGAGGAGCCATGCAGGGTTTTGCAGAGGAAGGTAGTGCTTGTACAAGGACCTGAAGGAGGAGGAGTTTGCTATGGATACAAATCTGGGCCAGTTAAGGGGATGAATGAAAAAGAGAGAAGGGAGGAAAAGGAGTGTATAACTATTCCTAAGTCTGCAAATGGTTTGATCCAAGGGTAAACTTGGAAAAGGCAGTATAGATTGTGGCTGGAGATGCTGCTCTACAGGTAGGCTGAGAGCTAATAGAGACGTGCCTGTTCCAGATGTGTCCCCAAAGCCTCCAAATAGGATGTTACATGACTGCACATGCACTTGAGGAAGGGGATGTTGGCAGCTGGGGAAAGGACAGGCAGAACGAGCTGGGGCCCGAGGCCAGTGTAGCCCTCCAGCATGACTTCAGGGTGGAGTTGGAGTAAAACTCGTTCATTTTCCACTCACTCAGCACCAGCAAAGAATTTTTATCTCTTCTAACCCTGAAGAGATTAGTCATGTATAATATGACAGACAGCCTCTTTGTACGGAAACCTCCTGAAATGGATTGAGAAAAGATGGATTAAACCTACAAGCCTTGGCAGAGTCGCTGGGAACAGCTCTTGAGAGCTTGCTGGATCAGCTCCTGTTCATGGCATGTACCTGATTTAAAGAACAGGGTCTGGAGGGAAAAGGAGGGGAAAAAAGTAGTGGCCCTGGATTTAATACACAGCTCTCACAACTGTGAAACATCAGCAGAATATCCAATTTAAAGCTGTTCATGTTACACTAACCTCTGGGATTCTTTTAACTGAGCCTTGGCACGTCACTCTTTCGCCACGTAAATGTCCTTCTGTCAGCAAAGACCAGTTAACAGCTTCCAAAAGAAGCAAAGTCCTCATGGGAATAAGCTTCCCAGAAACCAAAGAAACATTAAAGAAAAAAGACAGAAAGAAACATGTGTTGTTGGCTTTCGTCACTTCAGAGCCATATCTCCAAAGGTGTTGGCTTTCTTCCTTCTTTCACTATATTGAATTTTGTAGCAATTTTATTCCATTATATCTTTGTTTGCTAAATTTTTATTAAATGAATTGTATCAAATACTGGTTGTATGATGTGTCTAGCTCTTAAGAAAACAAAAGAGAATATGAAATAGGGACATGTCAAAAGAATAGGGAGAGGAAGGATTAACCAGTAAACAGTGCTGGGGCAATTGATTAACTATGTGGAAAAAATAAATTCTCACCTCACTCCTTAAACCTAAATTAATTCCAGATGGATTAAAGAGTTTAAGGCTGAGAAAAAATTTGGAAGACTGTCTTAGTATAAGAGCAGTGGAAACCATCATGAAGGAAAATATTTGCCTATGTAATTATTTAAACCTTCTCTTCACCCAAAAATTCAAAGAAAATTAAATAAGAATAAATTATTTTCAAGAACATTAAGATTAGTATCCTTTGCATATCCAGTGTTTGCTTGTAAATTAATTAAAAAATACTAATACTCATTAGAAAAAGTGGACTAAGAATGTGAATAGACAATTTACCTAAGAAATATAGTCAGCAAACATATGACAAGATGTTCAGCCTCAGTCATGATCAGAGAAATAAAAAAAAAATGAAAATAGATCCATTTCTTAAAGCTAACTTGCTTAGCATTCTTAGTGCTGGTGAAATACACAGAGGCCAGGCATCCTAGTACATGACTGGCAGCATGTAAAGAGCTTCCATTCTTCATCTATTTATTATATTAATACATTAATTATGTTATTATATTTATTAAGTGCCTTAAAATATGTATAACCTTTGTCTCTGAGTTCTACATCTAGGAAACACATATAAAAATTATTGACCTGATCTGATTATATAATTTAATGGTAGAAGATGGTTAATTATAGTATAGGAAATTTGTTGAGTGTCATTAAAAAATGTTATCTAAGAATATTTAAAGATAGGGGAAAATGCCAGCAAATAATGTTAACTTAAAAAAAGAGCAAGTGAACACTGTATTTACTGTAATCCTAATTTCATTAGAAAAGGAAATATAAGTGCATGTGTATGTAACACCCCAAAATGTTAAATTATCACTTTCTCCATTTTCTAATTTTTCTGTAGTCATTGTGCATTACCTTCATAATCAGGAGAAAAAATTAGATTTTTTTGAAAAGCAAGCTCTTGTTAAATTTGAATTAGGGTGATTGAGATAACTTATAAGTTTGAACATGCTGATAAGTATGTATTTAATTTTCTTGCTAAACTCAAATGGCAATGTCTCCTCGCTTTGTTAGCCCTGAGTCTCTGATTTGCTTCTGTTGCAGTTGACTGCCTGCATCCACGGCTCTGCCGCGATGCTCTACCCCATGTTCTGGCAGCACGTGTACATCCCCGTCCTGCCTCCGCATCTGCTGGACTACTGCTGGTAAGGCCACTGCTCACCCTGTCCTCTGCTTTTCCTTCTCCAGAAACTGACCAGGAATGTTCTATCTGTAACTTATAATGCAATTGGTGACTCTAAATTAAAAATACTAACTTCGGTATGATAGGAATTGTAGGCCACCTGATTGCACAGCCCTTTTGTTTCCAAACAACTTTCATGTATGTTGTGGCATTCTTAAGAGTTCAAGTGAATAGATAATATTTTTTCCATTTCTCAGTTTGGGGAAACAAAGCACCAAATAATTGTCTGATTTTTTTTTTCCTAAGACAAATTGGAAACTGGTGACGAGAACAATTGACATCCCCCAGGTCTTCAAGTTTCAGCCGTGCCCTGGCACATTCTGTAAGACTTGCTCTCAGCTGTGGTTTGGGAGCACAAGCCAGACTTCAAAACCTTCTGAAGTCTTTGGATGGGAATTTCACTGTCCAGTGAGGTGTTTTAGTGGAAGGGAGGAAGGAAAGGAGGAAGGTGGGCAGGCAGGCAGGTCGGCTTTAGAGTCAGCTCTACCACCTTGGCCAAGACGCTTGGCTTAAGACTTTTTCTCCTCATCTGCAAAATGAAGTTCTATACATAATTATATAAAGATGAAATGATATAACAGATGAAAGGGACACTATGTAGAAAAGCTGGCTCATGGGAGGAGGTCAGTTAATGTTTCTGCAGAATCATGGTCCTCATCACTATTTGTCTCTAATACATTACCAAAAAAGACTGCCTGTGTGACTGGTTTGGAACCATTTTCCTTATGAATAATTTCTTTCCCTAGTGTAATGTGATTAAAGACATTGTCTCCAGACAGCTGAGGTCAGCAGAAGTCGATAGGGGAGCATTATACATATATAGGAAAAGGTACTGCACTGCCTGCCAGAAATTGGGAGCTTCAGGAGAAAGGGACCCATTTGAGGGGTCACAGCCCTGTTGCTTAAGAACACATGACTCAGGACATTTACCATCATTCAGAGTGATTGAGTCCAGGTCAGTCATAATTTTTGCTGGGATCTCCAGCCCATTTTGTAATCCTCTCACTGAAAAGGTTCCCCCAGGTAGTCAAATTGTCATAGGAGCTTAAAGGGACTCCACAGTACTCCTGATGTGAATGTGTTGGACTCACCCGCATCCCAAGAAGCCATGGGTTCAACAAAGATGTGGCTCAGGGCTGTCAAGTGAAAATCAGCAGCCCTCTCTCGTGCGTAGCACTAAGGGAATTGGCTCATTTTTCTCTTTATTATGTATCTTATCAAGGTGGGTCTTTTTATCCATGCCTTTCTCTCATGAGATTAAGGAGCACTTCCTCTGCTTAGACTTGCTGCTCCTTTTGAGCTTTTGAACCAACTATCTGGGGTTTTTTCCACTGTCACGTATCTCAAAGGAAAGGACCTATTTGCCATCCAGTAGTGTTTGTTGTTGTTTGAATGAAAGATTAGGGGGCTGGGCAGAGGCAGATTCTCACACTCAGAAAGGGAGAGGAAGGCAAGGGGAGCGAGAGAGGGAAAAGAAGAACAAAACACACACCCAAGGAAGGTGGAAGGGAGATAGTGAGGGGGACAGACAAAAGGTATGAATGGGACATATATCCCCTAGGACAGACTCACAGTGATACCCAGTCCCCTTAGCACAGAGAACCTGCTACCAGACCCCACCCTAACGTCCAGCACCCTCCCAGGCACATACCCCCACAGGCGTGCCCAACAGAGAGAGACACATACCCCCTTATACCTCACCCCAGACATGTGCCCTAAGGGAAAGCTGGGAGTTCTCCCTGTCTCCCTGGAAGAGACTCAGCTGTGTCTCTTGATGCTGTTCCAGATAGGAACACCCAGGGCCTTCTGTGTGCAGGGATTGGTGGAGTTGGGAGAGTCATTGTAGTCTCTCTGCCTCTCAGGTAGTACAACTTTAACTTTCCATCATTTGGAAAGTTTTGATTGCTCAATTGTTAGCTACTTTAAAACCAGCTTATATTCCCAAAACCGTGGAGAAGAAGATGCTCTGTCAGTTGCATCGGTGATAATAGCTACCATTGTTGAACATCTCCTGTGCCCCAGTCACTGGACCGTCTCCTTTATATCTGTAATCTCACTTAAGTCTTCCAACAGCCCTGTAAGGCAGGTATTAGCTCCATTTCACAGGTCAGTATACCAAGACCCCAAGAGGTTTAGTAACTTGCCCTGGTATAGCTATTATGTACTGTATAATTACATTTTTATAAAAACAAACTATATGTATGTGTATAACAAAAATTAGATGTGTGTGTATACATAGATACTCACACACATACGTATGTATAGAGGGGCAGAAATCTGGAAGGAAATAAACCAAAATGTTAATAGGGATCTGTAATGGGGAGAAGGGAGAGGGATTCTGCATGATTTTTATTTTATTTTCCATATTTTCAAATGTTTCTACAATGAAAAAGTATAATTTTTATAGTTGAAAAGTTTTGTTTTGGTGGTGGCCTGGTGGTGCAGTGGTTGAGTTCACACAGTCTGCTTCAGCGGCCTGGGGTTTGCCAGTTTGAATCCTGAGTACGGGCCTACACACCACTTGGCAAGCTAAGCTGTGGCAGGTGTCCCACATATAAAGTAGGGGAAGATGGGCGCAGATGTTAGCTCATGGCCAGTCTTCCTCAGCAAAATAGGAGGATTGGCAGCAGATGTTAGCTCAGGACTAATCTTCCTCAAAATAAATAAATAAATAAATAAAAATAAAGGAAAGGTTTGTTTTTAAAAAGTCAGTATGTATTCTAGCCAGTTGTCCTTTCCAGCTGCCATCTCAGGTCTCAGCCCTCTCTTCTTTGCTTAGAGGATTGATTAGCTGTTTCTCTCTTTCCTGTGGAAGCTGATCCGAGATCTTCTTTTCGGCTTCCTCCCTAACTCTAGCCTTCTCTAGAGCCGTGTCACCAGCCTCAGCAAGAGCCGTGGTGCTGGCAGGGCTAACATAGACAGGGAGACTGGGCGAGAAAGCCTGCTGAGCCCTCCTCACCCCGAACCTCCACTCTCAAACTCCAAGTGCAGACGCTGTTTGCAGAGCCTGAGTGGGTTTTGTAAGAGCCTGCATCCTGGACGTGTCTGTCTGCATGACAGCTGTCTCTGTCTTGGTCTCTTGTTTTCATGAAAGAACTTTTTGACATTTGACCAAAGGATGATTGCAGGCTGGTGGGGATTGGTCTCTGTTTATTAACTGCAAAATGTAAGAATGGTGAAATAAAAAGCCCCAAGAGATAAACCAGACCCTCTGTTCAAGGCTTGATGTGATCACCTTCAGCCTGCTACCCCTGCTTTGGTCAGAAACTACAAATGTCATGAAATTTGAGTCAATGCTAATAACTTCATTCTATTGTGCTTGGTGACTTTCACCGCCATTGAGTTTAATCCTTGGTGGTAAGAGCCAGCAGGGATAACTAGCATTTTAAGTAAAGTGCTAGGAGCCTGAAACATGTAAATTTGAAGGAGATTTGTTCCTCTGCAGATGATTTAAATGTTAAGTATGTCCCCATGCAGGGGATACACGAAATGGAATCTGAAAACTATTATCTCCTGTAGAAATGAACTCTCAATTTACTCACTGCACAGGAAGGGCAGATTCTAGTCATTTTCACTGCCAGCAGGTGCCCTTTCTATGCATAATAGACTTCGCAAGTGTAATTAACACGTGAGGACCACTGCTGCCAGTTTTTCTTCAGGTACGTGCTGCTAGGAGTTTTCAAGACAACAGTGTAGGCTGTAAGAGCTTTTTACATTGCACTTGAAGATGAGATGTTCATTGACTTCTAGACAAAGATGTGTTAAATGGGGCTGAGCCTAGACCCTGCTATTGGTATCATAGGTCATGGTCCTGGGGCCCAGAGACCCCAAGAGCTGTAATGCAGCCTTTGGTAGAACAGAGGTCAGTAGAGCAAAGCTCTGGGATGCAGTGAATAAATGAAAAATATGATGCTGAAAACCCCACAATTATGTGGAAGACTCTAATTGCACATTCACAAATACAACAACCAATTATCTGAGTTAACTTTAATTAGAGCTATAATCACAGATTTTAATTATCTGAATAAATCAGTTTAGTACAATGGTCTGCCCTAAATGTTTCCGTAATTGATTTTTTCATGTCCCTGCCCATTTTTGAAGAGGGCGATAGGGAAAGTGCCTGGGCTTTGGATTCAGAACCTGGATTCAAATCTCAGTTTCATCTCTTATTAGCTGTGTAATCATTAAAAATCTATTTTACCTCTCTGATCTGCCATTTCTTTTCTGTAAAATGGGTTTAATTTACCTACTTTGAAGAGTGGCTTCAGGAATTAGAGATATTGGTTGTCAGGTGGCACATAGGGGCCATTTAGTAAGTGGTGGTTCCTCCTAGCATGGTTATTATAAACATGGGACATGGATTTTGTTTTCCAGAAGGTTTAACTCACATCAGACGTTATTCTTGCTTCTGCTGCCTTGTGAGCTCAGGAAAAACTTTATAATTCATCTTCTCTTTTTACCCCTCAGATTGTTTTTATTTTGATTTTTTTTTTATTTAACTTGAGTTATTGTATGGTTGTTTTCATTTGCAGCTGTGGCATAAGAATGAAAAGAAAAGAAACAAAAGCAGATGGCAGAGAAAACGAAAGGAGTAAGACATTTCCAGCCCTTATGAATATTTAAAAACATGTGCTGCTGGTTCCTTTCTACTTCAGATCTGTGCCATTCTCTTGACTTTGAAAGTGAAAATGAGAATGTTCCCTACCTTGACTGATGGCAGCCCCGACCACAGCCAGTGTTGGGAGAGCCTTCCCATTTCTGGGACAAAAGGATTAACTTGCTGTTGAGAATCAGCATTCCATTCCATAATAATAATCACCATCTATTGAGTACAGTGTATGTGTCAAGCTCTTTATAGACATTATTACAAATCTTCAAAATCAATTTGTATGGTAAATATTATTGGCTCCATTGTATAGATTAAGAAATTGAAGCTCTGAGAGGTTTAGTGACTTACCTACTATCACACAGCTAAGAAATGGTAGAACCTGCACTTGAAATCCAAGGCCATTGATGTGAAAGCTTTCCTTACTAATATCCTCCAGAGTGTTAGAGAATAAGTTGTACCCATCACCAAGATTTTGTGAAAAAATTCCTCATGGTCACTTCTTGATGACTTGCTAATTGTAGACTTATGTTATCCTTTATTAATTATTTATTTAATGGGCAAATATTTATAGAGCACTTACTATGTACCAAGCACTATGCTAATAAATGTTGCTAATAAGTCCCAGTAGAGGCCATATGGTATTTCCCATGTAAGTTCCTTTTTCTCCATTACTCCTTCAGAACTAGTCCTAAATAAGGACCACAAATCAATTCCCAAATTGAATTGTGTATTTGGGTTATTCTGGACACTTGTTAACTTACCTTTGTGATAAAATATTTCCAAAACAGATCAGGACAAGTTACTGCTTTCCCCCAAAGGACAGTCAGGTCAAGAGCCAAGGTAGTAGCTAACTCCTGATGCTCTCTGAGGGCATGGTTTAACCAATTTGTGCGATCAAGGTTTGGATTTTGTATTTGAATTTGTAAAATGCATTGTATTTCCTGACATTTTCAGGTGATTCTGGAAGCCTTTGTTCCACTCAGAGTAGTCATGCTCAGATTCTCTATGAGACATGCTAGTTCTAGGCTCTTTATCTGTGCTGCATGTAGAGTTCCGAATTAACCCCTATATGCTGCGTCATGTATTCCCTTTAGGATTTTTAACAAACAGTCTGAAATATGCCTGATCACAGGGTACATAGTCCATGTGGGTGAGGGGGCATCAGTTTGGACACTGTGAAGTGACATCTAGATGATCAGAGCTGGGTCCATTCTAATCTTTGTCTTCATTGATGCCATGAAATTTTGCATAGGGAATAAATTGATGCTAAAGTAAGTGGAATTGTTGATATTCTTGGTGGCAGAGAGAGAAATCAATGAAGTGTGGTGTGACGGAAACAGAAAAACCTGGCTGTGATTCTAGTTTACTAGCTTTGAGGTCACTGATCCTTGCTGAGCCTGCTTTCTCTTGTGTTGAACGTGAATAGTAATTGCTACTAATACACAGAAGTGTCCCATAGCTATTTTTGTTATTATTTATGTATTTATAGTCAATATATATTAATGTGTGTGTGTGCGTGTGTATAAATGACCCAACAATCCAGTTGAAATTCACAACATCCAGGTGGGATGGAAGTGGATTAGGTAGACAGGTGTGACTAAAATTCTCTTATGGATACATCGAACTCTGGACTATGCAGGTTTTGTTAAAGATTGAATTCCAACAAGTGAGCAAAACCTGTGTCTTTCTATTTTGCAGCAAGTATTTATGAGTGCCTACTATGACCCTGGCTTTGGGCATAGGAAGGTAGGAGCTTATAGATGGTTCTGGATATGAGAAAACACTACTTCATAAAGAACTCAGGTGTCCAGGCAAGTGTGAGGGAACGGAGATTTTTTTTTTTTTTTTTAAGATGAGAAGCAGGAAGGGATCAAGACAGGCCCGTTGCTCAGGAGGTGGAACCACTGCAAACAGGAGCTCATCTAGGAGACATAGGAGAGGATAAGGACCAGGATTTCAGTTTCAGACAGAAGAAGAAGGGAAGTTGGGCCTGTGGTGGGCCTGATGGTTAGGAAGTGCACAATGCATGTTGGTTGAACAAAGGGAAATTATAGATGGCTAGGTAAACCCCTTAGTAATATTCAGCGAAACTTGACCCTGAGGTTTGAACAGGGAAGCTGAGTAGTAGAAAAGAATTCAGGCTTGGAAGTCAAAGTTCTGGGTCCAAATCCTGCCTTTGGTCCTACTGAATATATGTCTTTGGGTGAGGCACGTAACCTCTCTGAGCCTCAGTTTCCTCATGCACAAGCTTATAGCTCAAAATGTTGTCCGTAAAGAGCCTGGCATCAAGTAAGCACCTAAAAGGAAGTTGTTAGTGATGGTGGTCACTGAGCCCTGCACTGAGATGCACCTTCATTTCCTTCAGCAGCACTCAAAACTGAAAATTCCAAGAGCCTTTGGAGGAAGCTTTCTACAATTTCCTGGTGGGAAATGGGAGAGAGAAGAGGCTGGGCTCTTTGCATTATTTATGCTATAGATTCTGTAGGAATCTATGTCTATCTATACTATAGGTTCTATAGAAAAACTGTCTTTTCCAGTTCCCATTTGATTTTTTTAATTGAAATGTAATTCATATACCATAAAACTCACCCTTTTGAAAGTATACAATTCAGTGGTTTTTGGTATATTCATAGGGTTGTGCAACCACCACTGTTATCTAATTCCAGATCCATTAGATTTTTAATATATTCTTTATTGTTGTTAGTAAGGTAATCATCTTTATTATATAAAAAAAAACTTAACCGTGTGAAAGTATATACACCAAAAAGCAAATGTTCTACAAAAATGAGTAGTTTATACAAATGGTTGGCATCAGACCCTTAACCTTGTCCATCTGAGAAGCCTCTGATGACACAGATGCTAGGAGTACAGTGGGACAGCTGTCAGCTAGCCTCAGCACCAACATTCCCACGATGGTACTGAGACTTGCAGGATCCCTTTGCCGTGGGAATGGTAACCACCCTTCCCTGGTTGGGGATGCTGGTTGTCAGCTCACCCACCAACCTTTGGGGAACCTTTCTGACTGCAGCCTACCCATCCTGTGGCCCTCCACCTCCTCTGCTGCTGCATCTGTACCTGAGTGTCTGGACCTGCCCTGCCTGTCCCTCCTTCCCAGTCCCCCTCCTGCTGCCTGACATGGTAAGGAGTAACAGCCTGCTTCCCTTGCTCTAGTTTCTGACCTACCTCTGTGGGACATAGCTGGCTCTGACCCTTGCTTATATGACCCAGCCTTGGACTGCTTTTCCATTTCTTGTGACGCATTCTGTATGTAATTCCTAATTCCTCCTTGACTTGGACCCTGTCTTGAACCCAACACTTAGAAAACTCTGGAACTTCTAAGGCACAGTGTAGTGGTCTCTGCAACAAAGACATTTTAGATATGTTCCTGGTCACCAGTAGAGCAGGAGCCACAGACTGTGAAATGCCATTTTCGCAGAAGCTTCAGCATTGGAAGAAGTTACTTCATGGCAGGGCTTTTGGGATAAGTGTCCCTGCCTCTCTCTGTTATTGGCCCAAGTGAGAATACATGAAGCACCAGCACAGTGCTAGGTTCAGAATAATCTCTCAACAAATGTGGGTTTGTCTTCCTCTAGAACATCTGAAGGTAATTGCATGCTATGCATCTTGACATGTGAAGTATCTTAGTCCTGAAAGACAAAAAGAGAAAATCTTTTCCTCTTATTACCAGTGGCATTTTCAACTTTTACACTCTTTTTTTAGGGGGTAGGGGGTTACTTTCTCTTCATTTATTTATCCATAAGCCTCTTTCTCTTCTCATTTTTTGTACCTCATTCATTCCTGCATTTCTCCGAGGATCTCATGGGCTGCTGGTGGCTCACAGCCTGAGACTTCCGTTTTTCAGCTGGCTCTGGCTGTTATGGTTCTCAGTGAATTCTCTAGGGCAATGGAGAGCCCTGTCTCCTGACCTTTCCTCTGTGATTAACTTCTCCTGCTGCAGTGGTCTCAGCCGTGGAGCCCTTCCTGATGTTTTCCAAGTCTGTCTCCTTCCGGTAGACCGAGGAGGCACAAAAGGGCGGACTACTACAGGCTTTGATGTTGACCTTTCCAGATTTTCATCCAGGCTTTATCTTTGTAACTCATGTGTTCATTTCAGTTGGGTTCGGTGGCTTGGAGCTCTAGAAGGCCTCTCCCCCAACCCCCAGGTTACCCCAGGAAGCCACAGGGCCACACTCAGAAGGGCATTGTCCTCCCTCTCCCCCTTTCACCCATGAGTGCCAGTGATGTACATGTGTCTCGTATTAGCAAACCATCTCCGGTGCCCAGCACTGCACACGCCGAGCTCCTCCACTGTTGTAAGCCCTGTGTTCTGGCTGCCGAACCTGCAGATGGAAACTAGCCAGTCTCTGCCTCCTCTCCCTGTCTAGAATTGCTCCTGTCCTCCATGGGTCCTCATCCTCTGCTATTGCTCATAAATCAAGGAGGGCCAGTTGAAAACTAAGCAAGAAGTTGAGTACCTTTTCTCCTAAGACAATCTTGATTAACTCCTGGCATTCATACCCCTTCTACTTTTCAAGCCATATTTTCTGCCTCTCGCCAGCTGTGACCTTTGTTGAGTCACTTAACCTCTTTGAGCCGTAGGTTCCTCTGTAAATTATGGAGATCAGCCTTTCAAGACTGCTGCGAGGATGAAATGAGGTCACCGTAGGTCCACCCCATAGCACCCTGTAAGTCTCCTCGCAGCCGTCTACCCATATACAGTAATATGCTTATTTAAGGTCTGCTCTTAACTGTAAGCTCCAAATACGAAGGGACCAGAACTGTTTTTTCTCTCCTCTCCACTCCAGCCAATGTGGTACCAGACACATAGTAATATCTGTTGATTGATCAGCATATGGAAAACACTGATCACATAGTGAGTGTACCATAAGATGTTATCTTTCTCTTTTTCTCTTGGTTGCTTTTTCAAAATTCAAGCTCCTGAATGACTCTAATTTTTCTCTGTGGACACCATGAATCATGTTTTGAGCCTGTTTCCCTCTTGGGCTTGGCAGCTGGAGTGCTCAGAGTCAAATTTGTGGCCATCCCAGCAGGTGTGCAAAACCTCACAGCACCCAACTGAAGTGCTGAGCTCACCCCTGCTTGTGATTTGTCCCTTTGCCCCTATTTATTTTCCTGCTTTTATTGCTGTATTGAACATATTCATATAAACAGCTTTAAATCCTGTTTAAAATAAAAAAGAGTATCCATTAATGCATTTAAGCTAGTAAGGCAAATGTAGTTTTATTCTGGCTATGAAGTGTTCACTTGCTGTTTTATTTTTCAGCTATAATTATCAAATAACCATTTCTTCTTTAGTGTAACATAATGGCTAAGAGAAGTTACTGTTAGGCAAGAGTACTATGGGACTTTGAAGTGGAAGGAGTTGGGCTGGAATCACCATTAATCACTGTGGCCGTGGGCAAGTTTCCGAGAATCTCTTTTTTAATCTGTAAAATGGGTGGTGTAGATTGGATTATTTGAGGATTAAATGAGATTGGGTCACTGAAGCCTCCTGCACAGCCCTTGGTATTTGGTGAGTGCTCAGTACGTAGCAGCTCCACTGTCTTTATTCTTTCTGCTCTGCGTTAGCAAACCATCATGGACTCTGTGAAACAGAGTTCGGCTCTCCTGTGACTGAGAGTCAAGAATAACCATACAAATTAGCATGTGCTTTATGCCAAATGGGCAACCCACACAAAAGCCTCTAAAAGGGAGATGAGCAACCACTGGGGTGATCTGAGTGATGGTGCTTGACGGGCAGAGCAGGTTCAGAACATGGCCAGGCCTGGGACTGGCACAGCTGCTGGCCGGCCCTCAGGGTGCAGGTCCTAGAAAACTTCCTAACCTCCTTCCACTCCTCCTTCCACCATCCTTGCAAATGCTGGATTCCTGGGAAACAATAAGCTTGTTTTATCTTAGCATAACAGACTTGGGTTCTAGTCTCAGTTCTGCCATTTACTAGCTGCGTGACCTGAATGAGTTGTTTAGCTTCCCAACCTTTGTTTCTTCACCTACAAAATGATGGTAAATAATAATACCTACCTCAGTGTTGTCGTGAGAATCCAAGAGAAAACTCCCTGTCGAGCCCTTAGCCTGGTGCTGGCTCACAGCAAAAGTGCAGTGAAGGCTGACTGCTCTCATTGGCTCCCTGTGCAGCACTGGCCATTAGATTAGCCTGTAGACCATCTATCTGGTCACTCTCAGTAAGACTCAAACTATGAGTATTTGTGTTCTCCAACAAGATGCGTCGTATGATTTTCATTTATGTTCTTTCTCCCATTCTTTTGTCCTTTAACCTCTCTAACAATGTCAGGCCTCATTATTTCAGAGCAGAATTTAAAACTCTAAGACAAGCAGTGTTTATGCTTTTGTTTCTTTTCAGAAAAGAAAAAAAAATGCAATAGCAAATGAATAAGACCTCTTTCAGAGTTTTCTTTTCCTTTAAAAATGGCAAACTGAGGAAAGGCTTGTGAGATCCCCTTTGCCTATCAGGGTATTTGGTTAGGAAGGTAATGCCTTTGGTGTGCCTCTAAGAGGTGAGGTGGATACTGTGATGTGTAGATTGTAATGCTGACTATGCATTTATATGGGGAAAAAAAAAGAAAAACAGTGGACCTTCCAAATCCCTGGGCAGCTCTAATCTAATTCCTTCTAGAGATCTAAGAGGTGTTACTTACCTGGGGGTGGGAACCTTTCTACTCCCACCCACTGCTCTCCTCTTCTCCCCTCCCCCTTTGTCTTGGGAAGCTGTATTTTGTATATTTGAGCAGCCAGTGTCCCTTTATTTCACCTGACTCTTTTCCAGTTAGTAACCACTTACCTCAGGGGAACATAATTAAGAGGGTTCTAGTTATCTGGGGGAAAGGAATTAAACAAATTGTGAAAGTGCAATAATAATGAACATGGACTACAGGGCCATTAATAAGTCTGCAGTATCCATATTCATTGCTAGGAATGAGCTCTCGCTGCAGGACATACCTGTAAGAGAAGCGCTCTGCATCACAGGCCCAGAATTTGTAAGAGGATTGGGTGGATAGACTCCTTGGCATACCAGCACTCCTTTCCTCTGGGCTGAAGTACTGGGTATGTGCTATGGGACAGCATGGACACATACCTTTCAGGTAAAGGTCATTATATTGTCAGTTCCCTGACACAAGCAGCAGAACCCCTTTCCTTTGCAGGAGAGCAGGAAGAAAGAATAGCTTTTATTCTTCCAGGATGTAATTGACGAAGTCAGCGCAATAATTCCCCAAGAACAAAGGCCCGGTACAGATATATCCTGTTCTGCTATTCAGAGATGTACAATGGCATCCCACAATCGCTGTCAGCCATAGGGCAGTTGTGACACAGTTGTCATGGCCTGCCTACACATGGACTTGGTCATAGCTGTTAATTTTCTCACCGCTTTAATTTAATTATGTGTGTTGTTGGTTCTGCCTATGTAGTGTCTGATTGCCGTTTAAAATGTCTTCAAAATTGCACTCAGATTCAACGTTGAAACGTGAAATCACTGTGAATACTGAAAGGGACCAGAGCAGAGAAGCATGGTGTTCATCTGCTGTTAGTGAAACAGGTGTTTGCATTCATATTTTCTTGAAAAGCAACAAACAAGTTCTTTTAGGACCTTATAAAGGAAGATAGGATCTGGTAGATGAAGTTTCATTACGTTTTGTTACTAGGAAACCCTTGATGTCAGGACACCTTGACATTGATGACTCTGAATCAGAAAATGATTCAGATGAGTCAGACTCTGAGTGTGAAGAAGCTTTTTAGGAATAGTGTAACCACTTAATTTTGCTGTATTTTTCTTTTAATATATGCCCAAGACTGATAAGTGGTTTTTAAAATGTGTCATTCTAAATGATAAGAAAGTAATGAATCATAGTTTTCTTGGTAGTTTTTATATTGTTGGTGGTATGTAAACTCGAGAGTAAAGATTGCCTTCTGAAGAAAGTGATAGGCAATCCTGCTGAACTCAGTACGTAGGCAGGTGACAGGATAGTGTGCGTGGATTCGGAGACCCATGTGTAGAGATGATGGACATCAAGCACTTCACACTCCTCATGGGGTCTCGACCATCCTCCTCAAGGGTTTACCAGATATCCATCAGAACCAGGGAAGGAACAAGAAACCATTCTTTGGGCGATAAGAGAATGATCCAGAGGTGCCAGCCATGCCAAGGGCTTGAAGAGAACCCATTTAGACATGATGACAGTCACTTACCGAGCCTCCCATGTGCTGCTCCTGTGCTAGGCGCTTCATAGGTTATCTCTAATCCTCGCAACAATCCTGGAAAATTTCTACTGGGGCAGTTACTGCCCTTTTAGAAAATACTTTACCAAGATATAACCAAAGATTTAAAAAGTCAGTCCTGCCCTTTGACTTAGTATTTCCATGTTTGGGAATTCATGCACATAAAGTTGTTTATTTTCATTATAATGTTACTCATACTGAAAAGTTAAAAGTGACTTAATGTCTAACTCTAGGAATAGGGTTCAGTAAATTATGCTGCCTCCATACTTGGTGGAATATTACGTAGTCTTTAAAATAATAATCACAAAGATTGTGTATAATATGGGAAATGTTAATGTAGCCAGTGAGAAAACAGTAAAATATATGCACTCTATAATTTCAAAGATATAAAAATGTTTTTTAATGTGGGCCACTATTAGAAGAATAATACAAAAGTAAAAGTACTTGTGTTAAGATGACGTGATCATGGGTGAGTGTTTTTCCCCCTAAAATTTCTCTTTACAATAAAAAGCCAAAGAAAAGAGGTTTCCACAGAAAATGAGTCAGTAGCTACAATAACTATTGAGGTATATTGAGAATAGAAATTGTTTTCAGAACACACCTAGAATTACCCAGTTAGGTATTTGCTACATTGAGATGTTAAAGAGACTCTGGGTTTCTTTTTTTTCCCTCTTCCCACTTGAATTTGTAATTAGTATATTTGCAGAGCAAAAATACAGTAGATTCAGGGAAGTATTTGAGGCTTTGTAAGCAAATGATGACAATGTAAAAGGTATTTGTCCAAATTTGCATTCATACAAAACATGGAGCTGCTGTGATTTCAGAATAAATGTGTTTTAAATATTTTCTAAATACAGAGCTGTTGCAGCCCTAACAATACTTGGCTAAGAAACTTCATTTCTATGATAGGCCATGATTACTCTTTGAAAAATTATTGGGCTTAAATACTGCCTACCTGGCAATAACTGAAGAGTGTGTCCCGCTTTGTCCCTTCTTGCATCTGCAGTCACTTCTGTAACACTCCTTTTTCCTCTCTTCCAAGGTATCACTGATTTTTATTGCAGAACAAAAGGGCATGGCATTAAAACCTACATATTCAAAATTCTACAAAATATTTCTTTTTCTGGTAAGAGCCTATGTTAAATTATACAGAGGCTTTTGCTGTGGGTATTTATTTTCACCTGTTTCTCACAGTTGTTTGAATGTCTTTTTCTGTACATTAATTGATTTGTTGGAACTTCAGTTCTGAAATTTGAATTAAAACTCAAGGTCATTGGTCAATTACATGATTGAATGTAGGAGCTGGAAAAGTTGATAAGATTTGGCTAAATATCATGGATTTGAATTTTTCTCCCTTCTATGTGTTAGGCTCTACTTCTGGACACATTAATAAGTGGCCATTTTTCTGGAATTTTGCACTCTTCCTGCTTCCTTTCATTGCATTAGGCTAGGTTCCACTAGATGAGACATTTGCAGTCAGAAGACTTCCTGCCAGGGTTCAGACTTTGTATTTTTGACATTGAAGCTGTCGTGTTCCTGAAGCTACTTAATTAGAAACACATTCATTTCAGTGTATACTGGAAAAAGCTTGGACAGCAGAGCCAGGCACACTGGGAAGTTTGAGCATTTGTGTAGCTGGCAGCTAAACTAATGGTTTACAGTTTAAGGGGAAAAAATATCATAGGGCATTTCCTTGCCCTAAGAAGCAAAGAAAAGTTGAATGTGCACAGCAGATACCTTTTTTTAAAAAGGAGAGAAGAAGAAGAAAGAAAAGACAACTCCACTTTCACTGCAGTTGTGTGTATAATTCTTTCTTGGCTATTATCAAATACAAAAGTCTTCCACAAGAATAGTTCCCAAACTGTGCTGCTAATATTCAAGTCTGTTTTACAGGCTCCCAAGATATAGTACTGCTGAGATTTGTAGTAAAAAGGACATTTCATATTCTGGGGAAGGATTTTTGCCTGAAGAATTTTATTTGTTGAATGGTAATGAGGGAATTGTGCCCTTTCTTATTTTTAAATGTTTGAGCAATTTTAAAATCCACATCTGATGTTTAAAAACCTTCCTTGCCTATCCATTGCTTTCAGGATAAAGCCTAAACTCCTTTGTTTGCAAACAAACCTTTCCTTTCTCTTTTCTTCCCACTCCTTGTTTCCCCATCCCTGTCCCCAAGAAAGCCATCCTTGTAGGTCCACTTCCACTCCCCCTTGCTGCCCCAGAGGAAAGGGTACCTGGTCATCTCAGTCTGAGCCAGGTGTCTTTTCTCTAGGCTCATGAAATTCCCTCTGCACCTTTCAGAGGAAGGTATCACATACTGGAGAGACATAGAGAAAACTTGCCAGTTGCTCTTTTCCTCCCTATTCCTTGACCTCCCTCCTCTACCCCCAAGAAAAATGTAGTATGGGAGGTAGGCCCCAAGGTTTTAGGTTTGGTCTTACAGGCTTTAGGTACGGTATTATTGTACTGACACTCTGGAAGTCAGTGTGGCACAGAGGAAGAATCTTTGGAGTCAAATCCTAGGTTTGCTACTTACTTGGTTTTGTGGCATTGGATAAGTGATTGAAGCCCTCTAGGCCTGTTTCCTCCTTGGTAAAATGGGGTAAACACCTACCTTGCATGGTGGTTGTGTGGATTAGGAAGGGTGAATTTGACGTTCCTCGTATAATGCCTAGCACATTTATCACTGGTAAGTAGCATCATAAGTGATGATGCGTGTTTGCACGTATACACATGCACACAGACTCCTGAAACCAAAGGAGATCAATCCACAATGCCCAGGTTTTAAAACCTTTGGAATTGGGTTCTCATCTCCTGCTGAGTTGCTAGCTTAGGAACTGAATGCTCTGTGAGTGAAGCAGTTGGAAGGGGCTTTATGAGTTGTAGTGTCATCTGGTGGTATGTGTGCACTTGGGGAGGAGATGCTTGCTGGCAGCTCTCCATGTACTTTGTCCAATCAGAATGGACAGTTTGATCACATGTCTTTGGTGGCAGAAGGAAACAGCAAATAAAAAATCATTCTTCTTTGACACACGTTTTGCCCTCCATTCAACCTTGTTAACTGTGTCTTCTGTTGTAATCATGGCAATAATAGTTCCCATTTGTACCTGGAACTGCACTAGTTTCTCAATGTATATTTTCTCTCATTCTGATAGCAACCTGCCAGTTCTCTTCCCAGATCCCATTTTAAAGATAAGGCAACTGAGGCTGTGCAGTTGCATAGCTGCTATTTAGGGACTAACGCCTAAACTGATGCTCTTCCTGTGCTGCCTGCATTTTGAAATTCTTCTGAAATTTCTAGGCTTGGGAACAAAATGTCATATTAGGATTTTTGTTGTGAAAGAAAATGTAACTGTGCATACGTTTATTAAAACAGTTTTTCTCCAAATAGTGAACCATCTGTAATTTTCTGCCGGAAGCAACAGACATTAAAGCAGCTGTGTGTCTCTGTTTCTCTTCACAGTGCTCCCATGCCCTACCTCATAGGAATCCATTTAAGTTTAATGGAGGTAAGTTGGCTCCTTTCCTCCCCAGATCTCTCTACTTGTGGTTTTGTTTTGCTACACAGTGGTGGAAAAGAGACGGTCTCTGGATTCCCAGCTCTACACATGGGAGCGTGTCGAAGCAACACCTCACGTGTGGTCCCCTCCCAGGTGCACAGAGCTGAGCATTCAACTTAGACCCTTTCCGCTGGGCTCTTATTTTCAGTGTTTTTCCACTTTGCTCGAAGTTGTCAGTTTTCATGGGTGAGGGAGTGAAGTTCGAAGGGGCAGGAGGAAAGAGTTCTTCAAAGATTTGAACAAGAGAAGGGAAATGATTTGCTTTTCAAAATGATGTTTATTCTAAATCATAACAATATCACATTTTTCATTGTAGAAAAAGCAGTGTAAAAAGTGTATAGAAGTGTAAAGAAGAAAATTAAAATTACCCACAATACCATTATTCTAAATTCAACCTCTGTTAGCATTTTACTATTCTTCCTCCTCTTTATTCTATGAATATATATTTTGTATAAATGTGCATAGTTGATATGTGTTATATATATATTTTTATGTTTTTATATGTCAATATTGTGGCATGGGGATTTCTACACATTTTTATTCACTCTCAGTAATAATAATTTTTAATTTGCTACCTGTCATTCCACTGTTTGGATATACCACAACTTAGCCGTTTTTCTGTTATTGTTGGACACTTATGTTGTTTATAATTTTTCGCTATTATAAATAGCATTTCAGTGAACATCTTTATGCATAAGGCTTTATCTGCATCTTGACTTATTTCTTTAGCGTAGAACCCCTAAAGTAGAAATGCTTGGTCAAAGCGATGAATCTGATGCCAGATTGCTTTCTGCATGGCTGTACCAATTAGATAGCAATTCTTATAAAGGATTTTTCTGTGCTTTTGTAAGTGCCACTGATTTGTAGACATGAACCCTAAGATTTTTCCTCCTTAGGAGAGAGCTTAAATTTGTACCAGAGCAAAATGGGGTGTGAGGTGGGGGCTTGCCTCTTTTGCACAGGAGATAAGCTCTCAGAGGGAAAATCTACAGCTATGTCCGTCTGTGATGATGCTTTGCATGTCTTAAAGGAAGTGCTACTTCTCTTCTTCTGTTCCCTTCATTTCACGTCGACGAGGACCACCTGCTTCTTCACTAACTGTTGCACACTCTGCTATTGTGCTTACGAAAATGAAACAAGTTGGTTATCGAAAAACCTGTTTGTTTGACATTGAGAATCTTGATCAAAATAGACCACAGAAATCTGCTCAAATTTCTAATTTGACAGGACGGCCATGTGGCTCCTACATTCTGTTAACAGTTCCTCCTTGTCATCACCCAGCCCTGAGCACATACAGTACACAGTTTATGGACTATCTTGGATGGTGTATTTAGATCAGATTGAAGAGATTTCTTCTCTGTTTTACCTTTGTTTGTCAAGTTTGGAAGTGTATTCAAAGCTCCTGTGTGAAAATTAAAATTGAATACTTTCTAATAGCCCTTTAGTGCCAATTGTTGTAGAGTTCGAAACACTGTAATCTAAAGACCATTTAGAGTCCACAGCTCATTCCTGCCTTCCAGACTACTCCAACACAGGCTTTTTCAGACTCCTTTTCATGTCCCTTTACCTTTGGCATTGTCCAAGTTTCTAGTCTTGGCTTGCTTTTCTTCTCTACATGCCCTCTGATCATCTTAAGGCTTTTTGCTTCAGCTACCGAGGCAATGTCCATGACTCCAGCTGGGATTCTAACATGGGCATGCCTCTCTCTGAACTTCAGCCAGGTCCAAAGTTTCACGTGCCAATTGAACTTCACCTAAATGTACTACAGATGTTTCAAACTCAGTCATCCCCAAACAATTTATTATCTACACACACATGCACATGCGCACACACACCGAGCTACTCCACTCCCCTTCCAGTGCTCCCAGTCCCTGTGAATGGCACCATTGCCTGTATGGGCACCAACGTGAAACACACGGAGCGTGGCTGAGTGCTTCTCTTCCTCCTTCTTCCTCTCTACAGAGTCACCAAGTCTCTGATATGTCTCTCACCCTGTTCCTTCCTCACTGCCTTCATTGGCATTTTCTTTGCTTTCTTGGATTCCTGCAAAGCCTTATTCATTCATTTGATAAGCAAAATGAAGAACTCTTATGTTTCAAACATTTTGCTAGATCCTGAAGATGTGCAGATGAGTATAAAATCCAGTCCGTAGTCCTGGCATTTAGTGGGTTGCCGTCTGCCAGCTCACTCCCCCTGCAGTAGCCCACCTTCCAGTCTTCCTCTGCACTTCCCCTGAGTTCTGCTCTGTCTCTCCGCTGCTGTCAAGCCTGCAGCCTCTCGCTGTCCCTTGTTAGCCAGTGCTCTTGCTGCTCCCTAGACATACCCACATTCCCACCGTCTGCGTCGCTGAGCCCTGCCCTTCTCCAGCTCTTCCAAGGAGTCCTCCCATTTTGTTGTCATCTTTCACTTACTGTACCTCTTGCTCTGGATGATAGCTGTTTGCTTCCCTGTCCCTCTCCCTCATCCCTTGGAGCATGAGTTCTTTGGGAGCAAGGATTGTGCTTCATTTACTGTGGTGTCCTCAGCACCTAGCAGGGCACCAAGCAGGTGCTTTCTGAAAAGAAGGATTGAAGAGCGCTTGGAGGGCTGGAATTCAGAACACATTTAGAGCCCTCCAGTCGGCATCACTGTTTTCAGAGAAGCCAGCACCATAATTTTACTTAAAGATGGAGTAATATTTTTTACTTTTTATATGATTGTAAGTAATTTAAAACAAGGCCTTTTGTTAGTAAAACATACAATCCAAAATACATGTACATTTTGAATGTAAAACTTGATACGGCTTTGCACTTAGGTGAATGGGGCAAGTCCCTTCTGCTCAGCCTTTGAAGGGCTTTAAGTGAGAAGGTTCGGGAAGCACTGGCCAAGGTAAATCTTAGCCCTGTTGATTGACTAAAGTTGGGGAGGGGCCTGCCATGCTGAACTCCTGTGTGGTCAGCACTGAAAAAAAACAAAAAGAGTAGTCACCCCGTTCTTGAAGCCAGCTAAGACACTGTGCGAATAAAGTAGCATTTCCTGGAAGTATTGGGCAGCCATGAACTCTCAGATGTTGAAATTTAGTCTCCTAGTCTCCTCCCAAGGATTTCAGCTGCGACTCAGAGTGCTCTAGTCATGCCTTTTGATTGGGTTTGTCTGGTTCTGTTATACCCATCAGAGGAGGGAGACTCTTCCCCTGAGATTTCCCAGGAACTATGGGCTGGAGTGCTTGGAGAGGAGCTCATACCTGGGTCCAAAGGAAAGCTCTTCAAGGAAGGAGCTCAGGAAGGCCCATCTCCTCTTGCATACTAGTTTTCTTACTGGCAACTCAGCAAAAGGCTTATTTTTGACTGTCTTGTTATTTTTTCTTGAAAGCTATAGGCACCTTATTATGCCTTTGCATATGTGCCAGAATTTTTTAAACTTCAAATGAATGTGGCAGATGTTCATAAAAGTTTAGAAAAAGCTACCATAGGAAGACTTTTTAACCATTTTTATGACACTCAAATTTGTTACACAAAAAGAAATACAAATTATAACCTAGTATTCTCATTTGAAAAAAGATTATTTTGGGGAAAGACCTAATTCTAGTCTTCATGCTCTTACAGGGTGCCCTTGCTATTTGTTAAATGGTACCCTAGTCACCTTAAAGAGTCCTCCTTCTTTCTGAAGTGACAAGTTTATAGCTCATTGTCATTCTTATCCCTCTTTATGCCTTTTTATATTCTTTCTCTCATTTAAGCAAACATTAATTTGAGTCCACTGGTAAGTTAGCAGGTAGCCAAGGATATTGGCATAGACTTACTTTCTTCTTGGAGAGAAAGAGAATGATCATGTTAGCTGGCAGCTAGGAAATACCAAAACGTGGCCAGATTACACAGTGACTGTTTCCTTTTATTCTCTCAACCTCAGTTTAGTTCAGGAGACATGTCTGCATCCTCTCTTCTGTGCCATATCTGGTAGCAGGTGCTAGGTCACGTCTAGTAGCTGATGCTTCTCCAATTGATAAATGAAGACCTTCTTTCCCAAGCTTCACAAACAGTGCTTTGTGTACAGGACTCAGAGTGACATCAGGGATGTATGCAGAAGGCACTTTATATAATTCCTGGTAGAGAATGGTCAGGAAGGAGGAAGGAAAGGCAATAGCAGTGACACAGATTCAGACAGTGGCTCAGGTTAGCCTGTAAATGAAGCTCTGCCTACATAGTGGCAGTGACGTGCAGGGGTTAGAATGTGGCTCTGCATTCTGGCTCCTCTACCTCCTGCTTATTTGATCTTGGGTGAGGTAACTGACCCCTCAGCCTCTGTTTTCTCACCTGTAAAATGAGGGCAATGGCCATACCTCCCTTATAGGATTGTTGGGGGATCCAGTGAGATAATGCTTATCAGCTGCCTAGCTTAGTGCTTGGCACAGAAAGAGCTCAACAAAGGTCAGCAACCATTGCTGTTCTCATTTCCTCGATGGCCTTAAATCTATTTACATTGTTAAGTTGATGGCTTTGAAATTGTGTTTTAGGAACTCTTAGGTTCCAAGGGTCATCACCCTCATTCCCTAGGGAAAGAGAGTTTCAACAAAATTGATGTGTGCCTGCCCTGTTTGCTCTGGTTTGCAGTGCAGGGGGCACTGCATCAGGGATGGGAATGGCACTTTTGTAGATATGATGAATGTGCTCTCAGTCTCCTGCCCCACCGCTTCCCTGCTGTGGTAATTTCAGGCCTGATAGTTTGTCTCTCTGTACCTTACTCTCTTCATCTGTAAGAGCAGTTAGTACTCATCTCTCAGGACTGTGGTGAAGGTTAAATAAATGAGTCTTGTCTGTGTCCAGCATATCCCAGTGTCTGCAATGGGGTAGGTGTGCAGTGTACATCGCCTTCTATAGTAACGTTTTGAGAGGCTTCTGTGTACCAGGCACTGCATTGTACTAGGAGTTCTGTGTAAAACGGTGAATATGACATAATCCTCGCCTTCGCAGAGTTCTGTCTAGAGCAGAGACAGACAAGGAGAAAGTAACTGCAGTGAATTTGGGATGCCATAGGCTCTGGTAGTGGAGACACCAAACCTAGCCTTGAGGGCTGTGCTTCTCAGAGGAAGGGAATGCCTAAACTGAAACCTAACAGACAAATAGGAATTCAGGCAGAGGAACGGAGACCATATCTACAAAGCCCTCAAGTGTAGACCATGGAGTTTTTGAGGAAGTGTGAGTAGTTCAGTGTCTGATAGGAGCCTAGAGCAGAAGAGAGAGAGAAGAGTGAGGCAGGCAGGGAAGGGCCAGGCCATGCAGCTCTGTAAGCAGTGTTTAAGAGTTTGAACTTTATAGGGCAACGGAGAGCCATTGAAGGGTGTAAACAGGGGAGGGACACGGTCAGGCCTTCTCCTTCTGGGCCATTAGAAACACAGTCCTTCCATATAAAATGCTTGGAAACTGTTTAACCATGTTAATAAAGTAAATTGATATTTGTAAAGATCAAGGTAATTCTTAAGTAAATTACACACCACAACCATATATATAAAATTCAGATATGTTGGCATCCCAAACCTAAGCTTCTGAATGGTTCCCTTGCTACCACGCTGTGGAAGAGGTGTTTGTGGTGATGGCTTTCTTCAAAGTTTTAAGCACCACTTTTACTAGATTTTGTCTTTTCCTCTCTGTTTCCAAGTACTTTTTATAAGTTAGATAATCTTTCTGCAGCCCAGTTTGAGGGTATAAATTTAGAGTATATATGAAGTGGTAGTTCCAGGCAGTAGGAACAGGGGGAGCAAGACCTGGGTACCAAGTTCGCAGGCCCCTAGCTGCCTCCCGACAAGTGCAATTTCAAGTGCACGTGATGGGTGCACGGGGAGACAGGCCGCTCAGAGCATTCCTCTCTCTTTCTCACCGTTGTTATCTAGGAGGGCTTAGCAGGGGCTCCTAGCGCCTGATTTTGCAGATGCACCAAGTGCTTGGAACAGCACTGAGCCACCATTCTGGGGACAGCATGCAGGTGCCAAGGCAAAGGGCTTCTTGGTCTCTGGGATCCAGAGGCAACATTTGTCTGCGTCTGCAGTGGGGCTCTTGGTTCAACTCTGGGGCTTTTACACAAAATAACAGGATTTACTTATTTACAGACAAGAAAAGTAATGATTTTCTTTTTTTCCTTTGCATCTCAAAGAACCTGAATTTCTGTCAGATGAGTTGGCACCATTTTAACTAGTTTTTTCTTTTCATTTTTCCCCCCGGCATAGAAAGTCTTTAATCCTTTGTTCATTTGTTTGGCTATTTGTTTTTAAACAGTTTCATAGTGAGTGAAGAAGAATGTTTCCTGTTTACCATCGTACCATTTTGCTTCTTCACAGGACTCCACAGGTAGATAGTAGTGAGATGTAGTTCACATTTGTTAATACTGCAAGCAATGCAAAACTCCGAGCCTAATTACATTCAGGTATAAGTGGTGACTTGTATGTGTGTCCTCACAAGAATTGAGAACTTCTATGTGAGATTTATTTGTTAGTGCTAAGTAATCATAGTGCTGCTTTGTAAGAAAGAGATATTTGCATGAAAAATTCCACCTGGTAGTCTCAGTCATAGACTCCTGGGGAGAGCTCTAACAGGAAAGGGAGAGGGTTGGGAGGAAGCTGACATCTTCTGAGTCCTAGCTCAATGCCAAACACTCAATGCAAAACAGGTGCTTTACCTGTGTTCACTTTTGAGCCTTTCTCAGAATCTCTCTGCCAAGTAGGAGATAGCCATATTTGCAAATGGAGAAGTCGAGGCTCAGAGAGGTAGAATAATTTGCATCCAGTTCCTTAGCTCCAGTGGGTTTGTCAGACCCCAGAGCCTCTGTCTCTGCTCTGTGCACCCTCCTGTCTGGCTAGCCTTGCCGCAACCTGGGCAGAGGTCCGCACCTTTCCCTGAGCTTTTCCTTCCCAGGGTGGCCTCCATGCCATGCACTAAGAATTGTGGTGAGGTGAGAGGAGGGTTTGTGTCTGGCAGCCTCATGTTCTGCCAGGGAGAAGTTCCGAGCACACTTGTGGCTGGGGCCGGTTGCTTAGCCTCTCCATAGCTCATTCTCGCATCAGTAAAATTAAGATTCTATTATCCATCTCCAAGAGTTGTGAGAATTCACTGGTATAATGGATGTGAAGAGCTTTTTAAAAATACTATATCAAACATTCTTTGTAATTAGTAGTATAAAACCAGGAGGCAAAGTTTAGATCAATGAAACCCTGGCGCTTGCTTGATAATATAAAAAGTAACTGGACGGTAGCTTGGTTTTGCTGAACTTGCCTTAGTATGCTATTTGTTATATGCAAAATCACTGCATGTGAGTCTCTCTCACATCCGGAGCATCCAGGGTGAAAATTCAGCAGCTCTGTTCGACTTCGGACCTGAGGAAGGTCCTAGATTTCGCCTGATAGATTTCCCCTGGAGGCTCTCTCCTCTTTGCAGTGGCGTCTGCTTTTAAAATGAGTGTGATTCTTAAATGTCACTTATCCTAATGTTGGAATTAGTTAATAAAAAACAATTAAAGCTCTAGTAGTAATTTAGGTAATCAGAGAGAACAAGTGCTTCTGGCTGATTTAAGCATCTCTTGCAGTCAATACGTTTTCAGTCTAACTTGTGACTGAAATGTTCTCTTGTGAGATGAGATAACCCTCTGTTATGGATTAGAAGAACAGAGTAATTTATGAGGGAGAATCCCAATAGACAAATGTGAAACCATCATTGATGCCTTTGTTTTCCAATTTTTCTATCATCACTTAGGCAGTCATTATATGTCAGTTCCATTTAAGCAATGTTAAAACTGATTTCAAAGAAAACTTAAAGTTTATAAATTGCTACTAAGAGAAACTTGACCCAATCAAATTCCTGTCAGATTAAGATAAGGAGCAGCATGCAGGAGCCTGTGTAGCAGAGTGGAAAGAACTCTTGGGCTCTAGAGTTGTGTGGACCTGGATTCAAATGCTAGCTCCCACTACTAGGTCACTTTAAACAAGCTCCTTTGTTTAAAGGAGAAATCAGTTTAGCAGAGGAGAAAACTGCAAAGTCACTACATCACACAGTTTGACCACTTTGTACCAAACTATCACGTTCTCCTCCTAAGAGATGCCTATTGGAAATACTTAATAATAGCGACCATTGAATGAGGGTCTACCAATAGACATGGCACTTGAGCCATCTAATTTCTAATTGTCACCCTTTGAGGGAGGTGCTCCTGTTTTGCAGATGGGGATGTTAAGGTACCTCTTTGAGCCACTTGTAAAATAGGTAGATTCCTCACTTCATAGGAGTTTTTAATGAGGAGTAAATGAGAAAATTGGTACCTGACACATGGTAGGCACCAAGTAAATGGAAGTGATTATCAGTATTATGTGTGTGTCAAACTGGTAAATTTTCTTTAAAACCAGCTAAAAGACATCTACCCAAGATAGTCTCTGCCCTCTTTTTCAGCCTCCTTTTGTAGTTTTTACTGAGTAACTTCTAAATTGACATTAGCTTGAAGGCACTTTTAACTGAACAGTCCCACATGGGACTGGCGACTTCTTTTCATAAACTCCTTGCAAGTGATTAGGGGCGGGGCCATTGTGGAGCTCAGAGACCAGCAGCGTGGTGATTGAAGAGCAGTACCCTTGGCCTAGTCAAATCCCACTTGGAATCCAGGCGCATGTGGTTTTGTTTAACACCATGCTCAGCAGACCGATGGTCCGGGTTTGTGACCATCAGGCATTTGTTGTTGATATGTGAGGTCACCACAGTAGGGGTGTTTGTCAACCAAATTAAACTCCCTCTAATGACCTCAAATAATTGATTTGGAAAGCCTTTAAATGGGCCATGGCAATGTGTAAGCAAGCTGAAATCCAGCATTTTCTGCACAAATTATTGCATGTTGTTGTTTTGTTTGTTTTTGCTTTTGTTGGGAAAAATGTGGATAGACCATGGGCTTTAGGAGCTGCCAGTGAGCCTGAGTTTGAATCCCAGCTCCACCATTTGTTTCTCTGTACCTTGGGCAACTCACTGAGCTTGTGTGTGTGTGCGCCTTAGCATCTCCATCTCAAAATGGGGACACCTGCCTTAAAATGATGACAATTAGAAAGAATATGGCTAAAGTTATGTGCACATCGGTAGACCCTGACTCAATGGTAGATATTATTATTAATAAAGTATTTCCAATAGGCATCTCTGAAGAAGATAGCTTAATAACAATTTTGTACAAACTGGTCAAACTGTGATATAGTAACCATACCTTTTTTCCTGCTAAATTGATTTCTCCATAAATTGCTCTCTGTACTAAACTCAAACATCTATAAAGTGTGACTAAAATTGGAGCCTATAACCCTCTCTTTACATATTGTCTGATTTTCAGCTGATTTCAAAATGATTTTAAAGTTGAATAGTTAAGATATATGCCATTTAGGCTACAAAAGGAGTGGGTTTTTTCTTTGCCCATTGGATTCAGACATTAATGACCTAACCTCAGACCTTTGCAGGTAAAGAGTGGAGCCACCATGCTATGTTTGTTTAGCAACAAAGACATGGGCTCAAGGCTTTTCCTAAATATGATCAACGGTGGCACTAAAGTTTTCTTTTGTGGTTAGAAGTTATCAACATCCCATAGAGTGGTTTATGTGTCCTGCCTAAAATCCTTCCCTATGTAAACCCAAATATTTCTCAAAAACTAAAAGCTGCAGACTGGGGCTGCCTAGACTCCTGGACATGTCCTTAACCAAATATAATATCTATTAAACCTTGGCACCTAGGAGTTAATTGTTTTGAAAGATCCAGTGGTAATAAATTTATATCCTGCCTCTTCAGCATTTTATTGCAAATATTTTGTACTGGCCGAATGGGTTAAATTATGAAGCTTGATAAGTACATATGCACATTACCCATCCTTAGCTTTAGGAAAAAAAAGGAAGAAAAAGATAGCTATGATTTTGGAAGTCATCCCAATTTTTAAAAATAAGAGAATTTGGACATTTTGGCATATGGGGTTTTTTAAATGAAATTTCATGGAACTGAAAACAGTCAATTTTAGGTTTCCAAAAATTGTTTTGATTTTCATTGGTATAAATTTGCTGCACATGGTTTTAGGGAAGTTCTGAGAGATGCATTTGGGACTTCGGGGTTGATTTTTTTTCTTTTTTTGAGATTTGTGATTTATTTTTAAAAGGTGATTTTTTTTTTCTAACTCAAAGTATAAATCAGAGGAGACCAGAGTTCCATTTCTAGGACAGTTTTTACTAATAACATCGTTAAGCGTTGCCAAACAACTGGACTTGGAGCTGCATTATTGAGCATCATTCCAGCACTGCTTGGATGGTGCACAGCAGATTCCTCTTCCCCATCTCGGAGTTAGAATCTCGCGCCCCCGCGATTTTGGCTGTTCCATTAGCAGCAGCTGCTGATGATAAGCACCGTGAGAGTCACCTGTGTAGGGTCAGGCTTATTGCACATCAAGGTTCGGCAGTGTCGGAAGAGAGGGAAGATGCCCAGGAGGGGGCTCCAGGCCACCTGCTGTGTGAGGATCAAAGGGTTGAAAGGTCAGAGGGCACAGCTCCCTTAACCATATCTGTCTGTGCAATAGCTATTTCAGGTTGTAAATCTTGGCGATTTCATTAAGTCCTCCTGGCTGCTACTGGGGCATTGAAATAATAAAATTTTATATCTGTTGCCTTTCCTGCCTCTGGCAGCCAGGCTGATACATTCTCTGCAAAATGGGGTGTCTTTATGAAAACCTTCCTGCAATGATCAGAGCAGCACTAATGAAGCCTCAGATTGGGAAATTGGGGATCACAAGACCTCATCCTCTGGAAATGTTTTTTTAAAAGAAAAAAAAAGACCACGCAAACCATTTAGCAGCCTTTGGGATGTATGTGGCACCCCATACCTCTTCTGAAAAGCAGGTCACCAAAATATTACCTATTGCTAAATGCTTAATCTTACACCCAGGAGGAAAGGCGAGCTTTCTCAATGCTGCTGCTTGTTAAATGGCCCCTGTGCTAATGACTCCAGGTCCTTTCTTCTGGGCAGCCCCCAGCAACCATGCAGATATGACTTCCCACTCGGCAGACCTTTTGGGTGTTTTTAGAGACATGTCTCCTGAATATGATTTTCAAATACTTTTCCTAGATCTTAGAGTTGTTATGGACCTTTAGGGCTCCTTGGCTCTTGGGCAAGACAAATCACAGTAATGGCTGCCCCTTTACTGCCCATATGTTTAAGACCCCCCGTAGTTTGTTTGAAAAGTTAAGAGATTTTCACAGTGAAGGTGCCATTTCTGAAATTTAAAGTGTTCCTTTTCACCAGGAGATAAGTTCACTCTGATTAAGTCCGTAATTCTCACTAAGCCATGTTTATGGGGGTAATAAACAATGTTTCAGCATGCTTGTTAAATTGGGTTTCCAACCTCTCCACTCTTTAAAAATTGACATTTCAAATAAAAGGCAGGTGGAGATGGGAGTCCAGGTTTGCTGTGCTTAGTGATGAATGAATGATGGCAAGTGGCAGTTGTGTGGGAGGAAGGAGGCCCTGTTTTATGAGAGGGTAACCCCAAACCATTTTGAGACTAGGGAATCAAGACCCCCTTATATCCCTAGTGAAACTCTTAAATTCAAGTTTCATCGTTTCAAATGGGATGGATACTATTTTTGAAATACTGCCAGATGAATTACACTCATTATTTAATTTTCACAAGTCTGTGCTCCAGCAGTGGTGACCCTGTTTTACAGATGATGAAATTTGGGCACGGAGAGGTTAAGTAACTTGTCCAAAGTCACACAGCTAATAATTAGCAGACCAGGATTCAAACCCAATTATTTCGTTGTGTCAAGTGTTTTTAGTATGTACTGCTTTTAGCGTGTGTTTGCTATTATGTATCTAGGCTCTAGTAAGTCTATCCCTGGAGGTTACAAATGAAATATGTGACCTGGTCACTGTCCTCAGTGTTTGCTAAGCCGGAAAAGTAGAGAGGGCTACACAGAGAGGAGAAGGGAACCAGGCTTTAGGGCCCAGCAGTCCCAAACTCAAATTCTAGCTCTGTTATTACTCTGGGACCTGGGGCAAGAGCTTCAGTTTTCTTTTCTGTAAAATAAGAATAATAATGCCTATTCCATGAGGTTTCTTTCAGGATCAGCTGAACTAATATATTTTAAAATACGATATTTAAAAACTTTACAATACTTTATAGATGACAAGGGTAAGCATTATTGCTTACCATTAAGTATATATGAAAGTAGTAAGGTTAAAACAGTTATTTTAAGGGAAAAGTGACAGGTTCACGTGGAACAATTAGAAACATCACTAAACAAGTTTTAATTGGGGGCCCAAGTATGTGTTGCCCACTGTGCGTGGCTTAGGACCAGAGAAGACGACTTGCCGTGGGAGCAGGAGCCGTGAGGAAGGTCCTACAGAAGAGCAGGCGTCTTGTAGGGTGGAGATGATCACGGCGACCTTCGTCTGGGCTGTCTTCTCCTCTTACCAAGTGCTCTGCCACTTCCTCTCTCATTCCTGCTTTGCAGCACTGGTGAAAGGTGTCGACATCTTCCTTGTTCTCTTTTTACACTTGAGGAAACTGAGTCTCTAGTGGTGTAAATGGTGCTTCACTTTGAGACAAAACACCAGCAGAGTCGGAGGTGTCCATTTGCTCACCCCTCCGTTCCAGAGGGCAGCGAGGAGCCCAGGCTTGATGTGGTGCTGTGTTGGGGTGGACTCGCCAATGTGAGCCACCAGGAACCAAGCTCTTCGAGGGAGCCTGGCTGGCACTGAATGAGCTTCTGCCTGTGGCTGGCCCTCTATGAAACACATGCAGCATCTCCTTTAATCTTCTCAACAATCCCAAAGGTGAGGGTCATGACCCCAGCTCACAGAGAAGGAAACTGGTGCTAAAGGAGGCAAAGTGCCTTGCCTGGAGCTACCTAGCTAGTGAGTGAGTGAGCCAGACACCAGCCTGGGACTTCCTGACACTGGTGCAGGACTGCCCAGGGGAGGGAATTAGATGAGCTCTGTGGGAATGGAGTTGTTTCCCCAGAGAGAGGTCTTTTCTCTCTACTATGTATTCACTGTGCCTGTTGTCAGGTTTACTGGTTATAACTTACCCCACCACTCCCTATCCATGTTCTCACACAAGTGACCGGAGCCCCTTGAGTTTAGAGAGCGTATTTAGTTATCTCTCTTTAAGACCTAGCGTAGAGTTGACTTGAATGACTGACTGACGCCTGACTGACCTAAGGAGTGAATGAGTGGGTGAATGAATGAATGTCCAATGGGTAGGTGGTCAGGAAAGGAGAACTAGCCCATTGGAGAAATAGCCCCTTTGCTGACCTGGGTTGAAAATCTCTGGATTTGTTCATGAGTCGGTGCTTATTACCTGGTGAGGAGTGGATCTGGCCTGACCTGTGAGGTGCTTACACCACTTCCTCCCCGGTCAAGCTTCTGTTTCTGTTTAAAGCACGCTGGGAGATTCCTGCAGTGTTTTCAGGGGTCCTCTGAACTGTCGGGCTTAGATTTTTAATTTTGTGGAGCAGGAAGGAGCAAATCAGTGACTCCTGGCACCAAAGAAAAGCCACTACGTTTATCAACTGCTTGGCAGCTCAGTGACCTTTGGGTCCTGAGGAAGGGAGGGAAAATGTCACTCTTCCCTCTGTGTGTATCAGAGATTTCAGGAGAGAATAAAGAGTTTAGAATACCTGAATATTGACCTTTCCTCTTCCTGTCCTTTCTACTTTCCCTCTTATTTCTCTTTCCTTTCCTCCTAGGAGCCCACCAGCTCCCCATGCTGTTCTTTGTTATGTGCTCATATATATGCGCATACATTTGAGCATATTTTATACAAGTTGTATAGTGTAAGGAACATTGGCACATGGAACCCAGATTCAAATCCTTTCTCTGACAAACACCCATTGTAAGAACATGGGCAAACTATTTAATCTATTTAGCCTCAGTTTCCTCATCTGTCAAATGGGTATGATAGTCTGTAGGAAACCCTCTCCCCTAGGAATTTTAATAGAGTCTGGGCCAACCATCAGGCTGCTTAAGGGCTTGATTCCTCTAGTATGTGCCTAACAAACATCTATTAAATTACAGTTGCTCAATACGTTTGTTGATGGAAACAGTGTGTCAGAGAAATTAATAAGATGAGTTGAGTATTGATATTCAACTGGGTTCAGTGTTTAGCCCCCCTGCTTCTAAGCCATAGGACTTTGGACAAGTTAGTTTACCTGTCTGACCCTCCATTTCCTTGTCTCTCCACAGGGGTGTCATGAGGATTACATCAAATGGTTCATGTAAAGGGTTGGGCCATGAGAGGAACACACTGGCTAGTAGCTGTCATTTTGTTGTTGTGAGAGTCAGTAGATGATGGATGCAGAGTGGGGAACACAATTCCTGGCCGTGCAGGCCGCCTGTAAAGTTAGCTGTGGCTTGGTGCATCACATAACCAGGAGTGTAGTTAGCCCTAAGAGGAACTATATGAAGCCCATTTAGGATAAAGTTTGGATTAACAAACTATTAAGATGTAATTTTTGGTTTAGTTTTAACCGTATTCTCTACCTTTCAAAATTAAAAAAGAAAAGAAAAGTGTTGCTGAGAAGTCATACTTAAAGGAGACATTGAGTATAATGTTGGGAGCTGTATCAGCTTTGCCTCTCTCACAGAGGGACAAACACTGGACTGTGAGCCAAAGCAAAGCATTTTGTGGGTATGATAATGCTCTGATTCAAGAGGATGCTGTGTCCTCTTGAAGCAAAGTGTCTTTGCCACAAGTCAGTCTGGACCTGTCCCCTTTGCTTGGTGGTCCAGCTGCTGGTCTCAGAGATGCTGCCTGAGGTGCTGGCTTGGACATGGGAGAGGGGACTGTGCTTGTAGGCCTCAGGGCATCTCCCTGGCAGGGGGAAGGCCTGCCTGTGGTCAAGGCCAGGACCCTGGGCAGATGGGAATGTGGCCACCTAGATGGAAAATAAATATTTCTGGGTTTTTTTCCTTTTTGCTTAATCTTTTCACAACCCTGTGTAGCAAGTAGTTATAGCCCCATTTTATAGATGAAGAAACTGAGGTTCCACTAGATTTAAATAACCTGCCCTGGGTCCTGTGAGTAGGAATTGAAGAAGATGAAATCCGAAGCCCAGTCCATCTGACTCATGCTGCTCCTCCTCAGTCCTGTTGCTCCCCTGAACCAAGCTGACTCAGGACCGCAGAGGTCTCCCAGAAGGTACCCTGCAATGTTGCTGCTCTGCTCCCCACTGGAGAGGGGACAGGATGGATTGAAGAAGCCATGTGTGTCTTGGAGGTGTCTACCTTGCAAACAAATCTTCTGACAGTGAAATATACTCTAGATTGAAATCTTTTATCAATAGAATTATTGCTAATTGTTTTCACAATAATAATGGTCAATACCCACTGCTCGTTATATACCAGACACTATCCTAAGTATGATACATATATTAACTCATTTAGTCACCATAACCATCTGGTGAAGTCCATATTATTTACTTTTTGTACACATTGTGTTGAAGTATGAGATTTATAGGGAAAAATGCACTCATCCTGAGTATACAGCAAGATGAGTTTTTACAAGGCAGGCACACCCATGTAACTGCCACCGGATCGAGAAACAAAATATTACAAGCCCCCTGAATTTCCTCTTGTGTCTCTTGTAGTCATTCTCCCTCCAACCCAAGGGTAACCATTATCCTGGGTGTCACTACTGCTTTAATCTCATTATGCAGATGAGGAAACTGAGGCACAGGGCAGTTAAAGGGTTTGCCCAATGTAGCACAGTTGTTAACTGGCAGAGTTGGGATTCAGACTTAGGCAGTCTGGCTCCAGAGAATGTGCTCATATCCCTGAGACATAGGCAGGAAAACAGGTCAGTGGTAGTTTAAATTTTAATAGCACGAAGTCATAATAGTGGAGTTTTATTAGCTTCTACCTTTTGTTTTGCAAATCAGTTGTTTAAATCCTTACAGTCTTGGAACTCTAACTTTGAAATTGCAAAGATAGAAACTCACTTTTCACAGGCACCCATTTATTGCTCATTTGCTGGAGTCAGGTGCTGCGTTAAATTCCTTACATGTATTATCTCACTTAACCCTCACAACACAGCTGGGCAGTAGGTAGTATTATCCCGACTTTATAGGTAAGAAAACTGAGGCTCAGAAGGAAAGAGCTTGCCAAAGCTTACACAGTGGCAGAGGCAAGGCTGGAATCTGGCTGTTTCATTCTAGAATCCATGGTCTTAACCACCATGTTAACTCCTATCTTACTTTCTGTGTCAACTGTGAATTAATTTGGCACTAATTAATCATGCTAATTTCACATGATTGTTATCATCACCATCATTATTGTTATTCCCATCACACTTCCTTGAGCAGACTCCAATTTGCTTACGTGGGGTTTACTTTGTCTGTTTGGGCTTACATTGACATCTGCTGCCAGGCCTGCCTCCCAGTAGAATGGAGCCGGCCACAGTATTTCGTTCACTCTCCAATTAATGAGCCTTTGCCCGGTGTCAGGCACTGTGTTGGGCACTGGAGCTGCCGAGACAAATAAGACACAGCTCTCCTTGATGATGGTCATGGTGGAAGGACAACAAAAAAGTTCACTGCATGCCAGCTCATTTACTCCATTCATGCCGCCTCACCGACCCCCTCAATCTCCATCCTAGATAGGGAGCCCAGCACTCAGCTGAGGAGGCAGAGGTGGAGCTGGGCTCCTGCTCCCCAAGGTCTGGGACCAGCTTCTTTCCTCCACATCCAGCCCCTGCTTCCTCAGCCTCATGCTCCTGACCACTCTTCGGATCCCTTGGATTATGCTGCCACTGCAAACCCTTGCTCCTCCTTTTATGACCTGGTTCTAAGTCCTACCTTTTGTCCTTAGCTGCCCAGTCCCCTCCTTTGGACAGGCAGGGTCATCCTCATCTATGTGGGGAACTGATGTGGTTTGAACAAGTACAGCTGTTGTTTATATTTTAGGGGAGAAACCCATTGTTTTCATACCACCAGCTGTAGAAAGTAAGGCTTAATAAAATCTTGGTGAGAGGAGACACACCAAAGGTAAAGTGACTCTCATATGGACCCTACTTTCATGTTGGGAATCTGTAGGAGCATTGGATTTTTGTATTTGTCCTAAGAGGGCAGTGGAAAACAAAGTTAAAAAAAAAAAAAAAAAAAAAACAACTCCTGAGCTAGGCAAAAAAGGAGGGAGGCAGGGAGCCAAACTGAGCTGCAAATCAGAGTGTACCTTGGGTGACGGCCCAGGGAAACATTACCTTGTCGGGGGGCATTCATTCATCATCACTCATGCATTGTTATTTGTTATTGTCTATTGTGATTTTATTCTGTGCTCTGGACATAGTACTAATGTGTTTACCACTTCATTGGGGTGTAATTTATGCACAGCAAACCATCCATTTAAAGCGCACGATTGGATGAATTTTGACAGTTTTATACATTCCTGAACCCAGCACCACACCAATAGAGATAGAGAGCATTCCCATCACCCTCGAAAGATCCCTCATTGTGTTTAACAAGTGCTTGTCTTGAGCTGCTCATGTGCCAGGCAACACTCCAAGCACTGAAAAGATGTTAACCCATTTAATCCTTAGAACGAGCGAGAGGTGGGCACTGTTGTCATTCCCAGTTTATACAGGAGGAAACTGAGGCACAGAGAGATTAAGTGAAATGCCTAAGTTAACACAGCCTGTGAGTAGTGGAGCTGGATAGAACTCACACTGGCTTCCGCATCCTATGCTCTTTGCCTATAGGCTCTGCTGTCTCTCATTTATTCCTTCATTCACGCAGGAATTGCCTGCTGTGGGCCACATATTGGAGTAGGAGCTGAGGGTACAGGGAGAGATCTGTCTCGTGACCCCAGGAAGCTCACAGACCAGGAGAGGAATCCAGTCCCTGTATAAATAACTCTAGACTGACTTCTTATTTTGCTTGTGGCAATAAACCACAGGGGAGCGTGAGGAAAGGCATGCTTACTGCTACCTGGGGAATGAGGTTAGGCAGGCTCAGCTGCGTTCTCAGGAACCATCCAAGGAGAGGAGACAGACAGGCAAGAGAGCCACTGTTCTGTTGAATGCCTATTATGGATGTCCTGGGAATCATGCTAACTCCTTTACATACATCCCTTTACCTAATCCTCACGAGACTCTGTGGCAGGTACTGTCATGATCCCCATTTCACAGATGAAAACCTGGAGGATTTAGGAGGTTGGGTGAATTGCCTAAGGCAGCCCACATGGTCAGGGGTGGTCCCGAGGTGAAGCTTCTACTGGAGCCCGTCTCCTCTCAGCTGCCCCTGACACCTCCCTTACTATGATTTTTCCCTTCTCTGTCCTGAAAGGCAGGGGTCAGGCTAAGTCTGTCTCTGACAAAGCATAAAGGGAAAGACATTTTTGATTAACAATATTTATGGGAAGATGCCATTTTCGTGTGTTTCTCTGTGCAAGAAATGCCATTTGGAAAGCCGGTGTGCATGTCAGTATTTTTTTTTTTCATTCTGAGAAAAAGCCTATAGAGTCTGGTGGGGGGAGGGTTTGCAGCTGGCAGGAGCTTTGGCATATGTTGTAACTAAAAAGAGAGGGAATGTGTTGGTGGGACAAGCTACCGGAGAGCTGTCTCGGTGTGCTGCGGTACTAGTAAGCGTTTTAATTGGGTAGGATTTTTGGAGGACTATTTTGACATCTGCTCGTGTCTTTGCTGATTTTTCTTCACTTAGAGTAGGAAACACAAGCTGTGGATAAAATGACTTTAAAATAATTGGAAGTAAAGATGTCTCTCTCGAAGTCGAATTTGAAAGGGACACTTTTTAAGAAGTGGAAAGTAAATTCCACTTCTAGGAATCCATTCTAAAGCACAAAGCTTTTTGCCTATAGATTTCACAAAAATAGTATATATGATAATTTCTTAAAAACTGGAAATAACTGCCAACAAAAGGGGCTTGGTTAGGTTGGTTTCCATGAAGTGGAACATTTTGTAGCAATTAGTAATGATCTTTACAAAGCTTTTAATGAAGTGGAGCATTGCTTATGTTGTAATAAGTGAGAAAATCAGAAAGAAACATTAAGAATTTTTTCATCTGTGTTTTAAAAAGTAGGGATTGGAGCGAAGGGATATGGAGGAAAATACACCAAAATGTTATCTCCAAATGGAGGGATTCAGGTAACTGTAATTTTCTTCTTTGAACTTTTCTATCTTTCCCATTATTTTTACTGGAGGCGTATGTAATTTTTATGATATAGGAGGCAGGTGATATTTTGTGTAAGAAGCAGCAGGTGTAACTGCGTGCCCTACGCACGTGCTTGTTCTGAAGGCTGAGCCATTGGATTTGAGATGTCTTCAGAAGGAGTTAGGCCTTTGAGTTAGATTGGTTCAAAAGTCAGCTCTGCCGCTCACTAGTTGTGTGATTTTGAGCCGTTTATTTGGCATCTCTGAGCCTCATTTCCTCATCCTTGTTATGGAGGTGCTAGTGTCTCCTTCACAGAGTGGTTAAGATTCAGTGGGCTGGCACCCAGTAACGGTCCAGCTTTCTTCTCCACCAACACTTCCCACCGCCACCCCCAGTTTGAGGGTGTTTTTTTTTTTTCTTTTTTGCCTTTCTTCATTGCCCTTGTTTTCCTTGAGCCTTTCAGGGATAAGGCACCATCCGGCCGAGCTGGCCTGATTCTTTCCTTGGGAACACTGAGCTTCAGGAAGGCCCTTGAGTCTACGCCAGGCCTTTTGGAAGAGGCCTTGCCACCGGGAGAGCAGTATTGTCCTGTAAGAGGAAACTGTGCGACCCAGCTCCTGCCTGGAGCCTGGTGCTCGGGGATTTTGGTTACTAAGAGGACCCTGGCCTGCTAAGTCAGAAAAAAGGGCCAGGTTTTTTCCTCTTCTTCAGCTTGCTGCCATTGTTGAAAAAGTAAACACTCCACACAGCTTAACGGGTGAGTCCTCCAGCCAGGAGTGGGAAGAAATCAAAAGCCTGTTCCAGCCCAGCCGTGGAGAGCCCACAAGGGCTGGTCTGTGCTGCTGGGGCCCCGCTGGGTACGCAGAAACAACACCCAATTCTGGTCCAGAATCAACATCCCATTCGCTGGGCCTTTCAACCCTGAGGCCTCTCTCCACTGGCCGGGCACCCTGCCCCCTTCTGTTTGGGTCTATTCTGAGGGTCAGATGAGGCAAAATAGGCTATTCTGGGGTGCAGTGGCCCTCAGCTCAGTCCTCGAGGCCTGGAGTCCTGGAGTTGTGTAGCCCCTCATGGCCCCTTCTCCAGTGTCATTTCTAGTGTCTCAGCCTTGAAGTAAGAGCCCAACAGTTATCAAGAAGGGGCCAGAGGATTTTTGCCCTTAGGCCATTGCCACTACAGCTTTCAGACTGGCTGGAGCTGATGTGTATATTGTGAAAGTAATAATAGTAGCTACTATTTATAAGTCCTGCTGTTGCCCAGCACTGCGCACATATTACCTCTGATCCTCACAGCAGCCCAGGGGGAGGTGGGATAAGGAAGGCGGTCACAGTTACCTCCTCAATTTTACAGATGAAGAAGCCAATTAGTATCCACATACCCTGGGGCAAGCTGCTTCACCTCTCTGAGCCTCAGTTTCTTGTCTCTGAAATGGGGATGGTGATACCTCTCTTCCAGCTACATTGTTGAAAATGAAAGAATCTGTGTGAAAGTGCTGTGTGAACTTTGAAGTGTGATATAAGTGAAAGAGATTGTTGTTGAGGCTATTGTAGTAACTTACTGCTAGGTATTTAACCTCTTAGATTGAAAAATGAGGCAGCTAAGGAGCCCTGGGCAATTTACCATGAGTCGTAATATTCTCATCTGTAAAATGGGGATTGTGCTTTGTAAAACAAGTGTGTAAAACACTAGCGATTTATATTATTATCAGTACTGTTTGCTGAGAGCTTTTTACTCTGTAAATAAGGCAGGCAGTTAATGTGAGTGTTGGGGTTTGGAGGGGAGAATAAACTTTTAAGGAGGTATCTTGTCCGTCCTCTGCAGCTCTGAGCCCCTAGTACACACTTAGGAAATGTTCACGAATTGATTGATGGCTTTGTGGACTAGCCCCTGGTGGCCTGGAGAAGTCGATAGCAGAAGGAGTTGGAAGCTTCTGATCTTGTCAAGTGGGAGGGTTCAAGGATTCCGCCACCTGGAATTGTTTTTTCAGCCCTAAGAGTATTTTGACCAGCATAGCTCTATCCTCCTCCTGGAAGGATCTCAAAATGTTTACTTAGGTACCAAGTTCTATCCTAGAGAGCACACATCAACCAATATTAATGAGCACTTACCATGGGCCAGTGATTTTGTTGAGTGCTGGTTATTATGTAGTAGAGAGCCAAACAGAGGAGCCTCTGATGGAGCCCACTCCCCACTGGGGAAGCAGGCAGACAAAGGGATGCTGGAGCTCAGGGTGACAAGAATGTGCAGAGGTCAGGCTCCCTGAGAGTATCTAATGACAAGGAGGGTGAAGGTGCAGTGCAAAGAGTATGGGCTGTGGAGATGGCCAGTGCTATGTTACCTTACCTCTCTGAACCTCATTCTCCTCAAGTTACATAAAATGAGAGTAATGATGTGTGCTTTGCAGAGTTTGGTAAGAATTAAATGTGATAAAGTTACTAAAGCATAGAGCAAGCACTACTAGGCTTCTTGTGCATTGCAGTTGTCCGTTTCCAAGACATTAGCAAACTTAGACTTTAGCAGCTGTTGGGATGTCCAGCTCCAGTACTAGCCTATATGGTGTTCTAGGGTGAATTAGGAAAAGGCCTCTCCTCCCTTCTACTACTCACTGCCACCCTGACTGATGCCACTCAATGGGCATACGAGTTGGCAGATTTCAGTCCCAACTTGACTGGCCGGATGTCCTTGGGCAGTGCACACCTACACGGTCATATGCAGTGGCTCACAGCATAGCTAATAATGCAATTGTTCCCTTGCATATAGGGTGATCTTATGTCCCATTTTATGCCTGTTGCCCTGTCATAACATGCTCCCTTTCACATCCACAAGTGTCCCAGTTTGGACAACAAATTGTAGGATCTTTTTACTTAACCAGGGAGAAATGACATAAAGACAACAGTTCTGAAGTTCTAGACTCTAAAGGGATGAGCTTTGGTATATGATGGGGTAAGAGAATTGAATGAGATGGGAAGTGATAGGTAGGCAGGGGAAAAATGGAGATGGATTCTAGCAGTGGGTAAATAGTTTGATTAGAAATTAAAACCTCAGGTCACAAACAACCTTGTTCTTCCACAGACTGTGGAGAGTTGCTCCCAGAGGGTGGGCTCTTCTTTTCTCCACATCGTGCCTCCATCCCTTCTCTCACCAAACATGAACACCTAATAGGCACGAGTCTCCCTTACTCTTTCTATTACTGTACCAATAGCATAATGTCTTATGGCTAGAGCCTCTGAGCCGTGATTCACTAGCTGGATTTCTATGGAAAATGGAACCACATTGAAAGTGTGACTGTCCTACTTAATGTTTAAGAGAAATGTTAACATGTTATCACTAGGCCCTATGCCATATTCCATACCCAAGAATGGCAAGATCCAAAAGAGAGATGGGCAAGTAGCCTTCAGTAAATAGAGGAGGTGGATTGAATGTGAGTGTCATAGGAGCCCAGCTGTATATCAGAGTTCCTGGGGCCAGAGCTTTAGACCTCAGCTTCTTCTTTTTTTTTTTAATTGTAAAGTATAGGAAAAAAATAATGTTGGGGTATAAAGATCTCTCTTCCTATCTGTGTGACTTGGGGCATGTCTCTGGGAAACCCTTTCCACTCCTGGGGCTTGGGGATGATTGTATAAGCTCGCGGTTTTTATGACAGTTAAATGGCCTAGCAAATGTGAATCACCTAGCATTGGGCCTGCCACAGAGTAAGCCTTTGTCATATGTCACTTTTCTTCTTCCTCTTCCCTGGCGAAGGCCAGGGGAAATGTCTCTCCTTATGGTGCTTCAATGCCTTTCTGTTCTGGATTTTTTTTACTTACAGAAAGTCAGAAACATGGCCCTGGATGATGTCGTGATCCTGAACGTGGATACCAACACCCTGGAAACCCCCTTTGATGACCTCCAGAGCCTCCCAAATGACGTGGTGGGTAATGAGCTCTTGAGGTTCTGACTCTTGTGAGCTTGTGTGGTGGAAATGAACATGACTTTGGGGAGGGGAGGAAGGGGGACAGCTGTGGTTCTCCTAGGGTCTAAGAACTGCATTTGTTCTCTGCTGCCTCTGGAACCTTTGTCTCAGTGTAGACAGGTGGGAAGTGGTTCATTTTTTTAGCCTTGTTTTGCCCTCATAACTTTCATCTGAAAACTGGGAAGTGATCCCAGGGTCTAGACAGCTCTTCTTTCTGTGGCAGCCAGGGGTCTTGCCATCCCTCTCTAGTACATCACGATGTCCAGAGAGCAGGACAGCTTCCCCTGAGTGACACCACAGAAGGTGGGTGGAGGGCTTTCAGTGTGAGCAATTTGGGGCACTCACACGTACCTTTTTTTCCTGGGCCGTCATCAAACACAGCCATTTCCCATGTAGCAGCATATCTGCTGCCAGTGCTCTGAATGTGGTTCCATGTCCCCTAAATCTGTCTTCGTTATCTCAGGTCTAGACAGAATGTCGGCTATATTTAGCAAAAAGCAACTGGCTGCCGCATTTGCCAGGCTAACATCTGACCACACACCTGTCTCATGTGCTACTCAGAGCTGCCTCATGGGCGGCTATTTGAAGTAGACCCAGTCTTCCCCCATCGTCCATACAAATGAGGAGGATTGAGATTCACTGGGAAGTATGGTTTTGATGTTTTGGTTTGACTTCCATGGCTCTGCCCGCTGGAAGATCTATAAAGTTATTCTGGCTTCTAGGCTGGAAGGAAGGAGTATTCCTGGCTGTGTGTACTGATATGGGGCTGGGTTTGTGTTGTGGCAGGTGGGCACTGCTCTTCCATTACTGCCAGGAGTACCCGTGACACCTGGAGATTAGCCATTGGGAAGAGACTGCTGTTTATTGATGAAAGGCTTGCAACAGGGTTTCAAACTCCTCTACTCTTACTCACTCTGAGATTTTGGGGGAGTCATTTGTGCTCCGTAAAGATGTTCCATTTGTAGCATAATTAAACGATGGCTACCATTCATTGACTTACTATGTGCTAAGCACTCATCATTGATTTCTCATTTCCTCTTCACACCACTCTGAGGAAGGTATTTTTCTTATCCTCACTTTACCCGCAGAGCTAGAAAGAGGGGGAGCCAAGAAGTGAACCCGACTCTGTCCCTCCGGAGAGCCACCCAGCACCCCTGCGTCTCTAGGTGCCTTTGCATTCAGGATCTCATTCCTTAGCACGAGAGCCCCATGGAGCAGGTGTTCTCTGCTTTTCACAGGGAGAGAACCTCACAGAGCACGTGCCTTGCCTCAGATCATACGGCTGGCTGGGTCAGAGCTGAAATTGGGACCCTAATCTGGACAACACCAAAGCCCGTGCTGCCTCCACTCAATAGACACTGCCCCGCCTGAGGCAGAGAGAAATGACAGAAGTAGGAAAAATAGAAGTACCAGACACTGTGAGGTTTCTTGTTTGTCATGTCAGGACAGGGGACATCGTTGGTATCTTAGGGTCTCCTGGCTATAATTTGAGTTCTTTTGGTCCAAGGAATCTGAAGTTTCCACGCTGGTTCCCTTTCAGTGGAATCGCTCTCCCTTCAAGCCATGGGTGTCTTAGGTATGGACTTCGCAACTGCTGAGTGAATGTGGTAAGTGAGCCTGAGGTGTATCAAGTGCAAGAAATGGCTGGGGGCCCTGGGGAAGCCCAGGATGAGTGACTGGTGGCTCAGAAACCCTGGAGTGGACTAATGGGTCCCAAGTGCAGTGCTCTGACCCACGGCTGGGCATTGAACAGCACAGATAAAGTAGATCTACTTTCCTTCAAAGAGCATGTTCCAGTAGGGGAAAGAGTGTATAAATGACATTTATCTCATGGTATAGCATAATAGAGGCCACAAAGAAAATAGGAATCATGCACAGGAGGGCCCAGGTGTGACAAAATTTGGGGGAGGGTAATGGAGGCTTCCTGAAGGTGGCACATTCCAAGATGTCTTTTTTTTTTTATTTAGAGTTTTATTTATTAATTTTTTTGGTTTTATTGAGGTCATAATAGTTTATAACATTGTGAAATTTCAGCTGTACATGATTATTTGTCAGTCACCATATAAATGTGCCACTTCACCCCTTGTGCCCACCCCCTAAGTCCTTTCTCCTTTGGTAACCACTAAAGTGTTCTCTTTGTCCGTGTGTTAGTTTGTCTTCCACATATGAGTGAAATCATATGGAGTTTGTCTTTCTCTGTCTGGCTTATTTTGCTTAGCATAATACTATCAAGGTACATCCATGTTGTTGTGAATTGGATGATTTTGTCTTTTTTTATAGTTGAATAGTATTCCATTGTATATTCCATTCCCGATACGCTATATATATATACACACCACATCTTCTTTATCCAGTCATCAGTTGACGGGCACTTAGGTTGCTTCCACGTCTTGGCTACTGTGAATAATGCTGCAGTGAACATAGAGGTGCATAAATCTCTTTGAATTGTTGATTTCAAGTTCTTTGGGTAAATACCCATTAGTGGGATAGCTGGGTCATGTGGTATTTCTATTTTTAATTTTTCAAGGAATCTACATACTGTTTTCCATAGTGGCTGAACCAGTTTGCATTCCCACCAGCAGTGTATGAGGGTTCCCTTTTCTCCATATCCTCTCCCACCTTTGTTATTTTTTGTCTTGGTTATTATAGCCATTCTGACGGGTATAAGATGATATCTAAGTGTAGTTTTGATTTGCATTTCCCTAGTGATTAGTGATGTTGAACATCGTTTCATGTGCCTATTGGCCGTCTGTATACCTTCTTTGGAAAAATCTCTGTTTGTATTCTCTGCCCATTTTTTGATCAGGGTGTTTCTTTTTTTGTTGTTGACTTGTATGAGTTCATATATTTTGGAGATTAACCCCTTGTTGGATATGGGATTTGCAAATATTTTCTCCCAGTTGGTAGGTTGTCTTTTTGTTTTGTTCCTGGTTTCCTTTGCCTTGCAGAAGCTCTTTAGTCTGGTGAAGTCCCATTTGTTTATTTTTTTTGTTTCTCTTGTCCAAATAGACATGGTATTCAAAAAGATCCTTCTAAGACAAATGTCAAAGAGTGTACTGCCTATGTTTTCTTCCAGGAGTTTTATGGTTTCAGGTCTTACCTTCAAGTCTAATCCATTTTGAGTTAATTTTTATGTATGGCAAAAGATAATGGGCTACTTTCATTCTTTTGCATGTGGCTGTCCAGTTTTCCCAGCATCGTTTATTGAAGAGACTTTCCTTTCTCCATTTTGTGTTCTTGGCTCCTTTGTCAAAGCTTAGCTGTCCATAGGTGTGTGATTTTATTTCTGGGCTTTCAATTCTGTTCCGTTGATCTGTGTGCCTGTTTTTGTACCAGTACCATGCTGTTTTGATTACTATAGCTTTGTAGTATATTTTGAAGGCAGGGATTTCATGCCTCCAGCTTTGTTCTGTTTTCTCAGTATTGCTTCAGCTATTCGGGGTCTTTTGTTCCCCTATATGAGTTTTAGAATTCTTTGTTCTATTTCCATGAAGAATGTCATTGGGATTCTGATTGGGATTGCATTGAACCTGTAGATTGCTTTAGGTAGTCCAGACATTTTAACTATATCTATTCTTCCAATCCATGTGCATGGAATATCTCTCCATTTCTTTATGTCATCATCAATTTCTTTCAATAACGTCTTATAGTTTTCATTGTATGGGTCTTTCTACTCCTTGGTTAAATTTATTCCTAGATATTTTATTCTTTTGCTTATGATTGTAAATGGGATTCTAGTCTTAAGTTCTTTTTCATTTAGTTCGTTATTAGAGTATAGAAATGCAACTGATTTTTGTAAGTTGATTTTGTACCCTGCAACTTTGCTGTAGTTTGTTCATTATTCCTGGTAGTTTTCCAATAGTTTCTTTAGGGTTTTCTATATATAAAATTGTGTCATCTGCAAACAGTGAGAGTTTCACTTCTTCATTGTCTATTTGGATTCCTTTTATTTCTTTTTCTTGCTTAATTGCTCTGGCCAATACCTCCAGTACTATGTTGAATAAGAGTGGCGAGAGCAGGCACCCTTGTCTTGTTCCTGTTCTCAGAGGGATGGCTTTCAGTTTTTCCCCATTAAGTATGATGTTGGCTGTGGGTTTGTCATGTATGGCCTTTATTGTGTTGAGATGCTTTCCTTCTGTACCTGTTTTATTGAGATGTGGATCTTGATCCTATCAAATGCTTTCTCTCTGTCTACTGAGATGATCATGTGGTTTTTATTTTTCATTTTTGTAATGTGGTGTACCACATTGATTGATTTGCGGAAGTTGAACCATTCCTGCATCCCTGGTATAAACATCATTTGGTCATGGTGTGTGATCTTTTTAATGTATTGCTGTCTTCGGTTTGCCAATATTTTGTTGAGGACTTTTGCATCTATGTTCATCAGCAATATTGGCCTATAGTTTTCCTTCCTTGTGTTGTCCTTGTCTCACTTTGGGATCAGGGTCAAGTTGGCATTGTAAAATGTGTTAGGAAGTATTCCGTCTTCTTCAATTTTTTGGAATAGTTTGAGAAGGACAGTTGTCACATCTTTGAATGTTTGGTAGAATTCTCCAGAGAGGGGCCGGCCCGGTGGCGCAGCAGTTAACTTCCCATGTTCCGCTTCTCGGTGGCCTGGGGTTCACCAGTTCAGATCCTGGGTGTGGACATGGCACCACTTGGCACACCATGCTGTGGCATCCCACATATAAAGTAGAGGAAGATGGGCCGGTGTTAGCTCAGGGCCAGGCTTCCTCGGCAAAAAGGAGGAGGACTTGCAGTAGTTAGCTCAAGGCTAATCTTCCTCGAAAAAAAAAAAAAAGAATTCTCAAGAGAAGCCATCTAGTCCTGGATTTTATTTTTTGGGAGGTTTTTGATTACTGTTTCGATCTCTTTACTTGTGATTGGTCTATTTAGATTCTCTTTTTCTTCTTGATTCAGTTTTGGGAGGTCATAGGAGTCTAAGAATTTATCCATTTCTTCCAGTTGTCCAATTTGTTGGCATATGGTTTTTCTTACTATTCTCTTATGATCCTTTGTATTTCTGTGGTATCTGTTGTAATTTCTCCATTTTCATTTCTAATTTTATTTTATTTTTATTTTTTCTCCATCATGTTGCTAGATTCTAGCAGTCACTGTATCCAGTGGTTGCTTCTTCTTCTTCTTCTTCTTTTTTTGTGAGGAAGATTGGCCCTAAGCTAACAACTATTGTCAATCTTCCTCTTTTTGCTTGAGGAAGATTGTTGCTGAGCTAACACCTGTACCAGTCTTCCTCTGTTTTGTGTGTGGAATGCAGAGCCACCCCTTCCAGTCTGGAAGTTAGGGTTAGGGTTAGGGTTATGGTTAGGGTTAGGGGTAGGGTGGCTTGTGGCATTGAACTCCCTTAGCTTTTGTTTATCTGGGAAAGTTTTTATTTCTCCATCATATCTGAAGGATGTTTTTGCTGGATAGAGTATTCTTGGCTAAATGTTTTTGTCTTTTAGAAATTTGAATATATCATTCCACTTTCTCCTAGCCTGTAAGGTTTCTGCTCAGAAATACACTGAAAGCCTGATGGGAGTTCCTTTGTAGGTTATTTTCTTCTCTCTTGCTGCCTTTAATATTTTTTCTTTGTCATTGACTTTTGACAGTTTTAATATGCTTTGGAGAAGGTCTTTTTACATTGATATAATCAAGATTTCTATTAGCTTCTTTTACTTGTATTTCCAGCTCCTTCCCCAGTTTTTGGAAGTTCTCAGCTATTATCTCTTTGAACAGGCTTTCTGCTCCGTTCTCCTCTTTTCTCTCTGGAATACCTATAATCCTTATGTTGCATTTCCTAACTGAGTTCAATATTTCTGAGAGACTTTCTTCATTTCTTTTTAGTCTTAGTTCTCTCTCCTGCTACATCTGAAGCATTTCTATATTTCTGTCCTCCAGACTGATAATTCTCTCCTCCATAATATCAGCTCCATTATTCACAGAATCCAGATTTTTCTTTATCTCATACATTGTGTTTTTCATCTCCAACATTTCTGGTTGGTTTTTCTTTATAGTTTCAATCTCTTTTGTGAAGAATTCACTCTGTTCATTAATTTTGTTCCTGATTTCCTTGTCTGTCTATTTTCTTGTAACTCTTTGAATTTTTTAATGATAGCTACTTTGAATTCTCTGTCATTTAGATTATTAATTTCTGTTCCTTCAGGATTGATTTCTGGGGGCTTGTCATTTTCCTTCTGGTCTGGAGTATTAATATATTTCTTCATACTGTTGGATGACATGGATTTGTGCCTCTGCATAATGATAGTATCTGTTCTCACCTTCCACCTGCCACCACTGGGTGGGGAATCAAGAGCTATGTATTCTGAGCCCACCATGATCCCCAGCTTGCTCACTCATAGCTGCTGCTTTTCTAAGGTATGCATGGGTGCTCTGGCCAACTGGCTAAGCTCGATCACCGGGTGGAGGGAGGGGTGCTTTCTTTCACCTGTGCAATCCCAGGGGCGTTCTTGTTCTGTTCTCACTATCTGTTCTCCTGGGGTGTTGGCTTGATGAAGACACCCCCACAATAGCTTAGTCACCTCTTTGTGGCATTTTCCCATGGGCTATGAGGGAACTTAGAGAGTGACGGTGTTTCTGTGCAGAGCCACCCCTTCCCCCTCTTTTCTCAGAGCCATGCGTTGTCCTGCACCCTGGGTTGCTGCCATTGGGGGGGGGGAGAGGAGATCCCCTTACCTCCTTCCATTTCCTCTGTGGGATCCAGCGCCTCCACCTTCAGATGTATGGCTGTGTGGGTTTCTCAGACGTCTTTTGTGTTACGTGAATGTCCTCTGCTGGTTTATGAGTGTTCTTTTCATTCTATCTTTGGGGGGAGAGTCCAAGGGAAGAGCTTACTCCACTATGATACTGACATCACTCTCTCCAAGATCTTTTAAATGATCAGTGCGGTAGCCTCAGGGAGCCAAAGTAACTTGAGCAAGTTATTGTCCCTCTCTGAGCCTCAGTTTCCCATCCTTAGAAGAGAGGAGTCCTAGGCCTATTATTAGGATTGTTGTGGCAAAGAAATGAGGTGGTAGTGGTCATCAGATTCTTGGCACTGTGCTCACATGTTATTGGTGATCAATAAATTGTACCTGCATTTGTTTTTAATGAAATCGTTCTTAATAATTAAAGCCAGAGTTAGAGGAAAGTTGGTTCCTTCCACACCGTAACAGTCCTCAGCCTGCATGAAAAGTACCTCCCATTTGCAAGCTGGTTTGTAGCAGGGTTGACAATGTTCTACAGCAGTGGTTTCCAGAATGAGGCTCTATGCTCATCAAAGATTCCAAAGATAGTAATGTGAAGGGAATGTGGTCCCTAAGGTACTTAGTGTGTTTCAGTGGAATTCATGGATTTGATTCTGTAAGGCTACATGAGCTATGAATTCCTTGAGAAAAGAAATGATGTCCTGTGCATCTTTGTGTCCCCTGCACAGGACCAGGTACGTTTAGGGTATCAGCATGTCCACAGTTAATTTCACAATCTCCCCTTTTGCCAAAGCTGTTTGTTTACTGCATCCGCCAGATTCTGCTTCTTAAACATTTCTCAAATCCTTTCTCCACCCCTATAGACACCACCTAATCCCAAGTTCTTATTTCTCTCCTGCACTATTTCCAGCAGCCTCTGAACTGGTTCTTCAGACTCCAGCCCTTCTTCCTCATGTACCAGAGTGATCTTTCTAAAACATAAATTTAACTATATTTCCCTCCTACTTAAAAGCATTCCATCAAGGAACATAATTTTTTAAAAAACAGAGCTTCTAAAGACAAAAATATCCTTCTATGACTTCCTAGTGCCCATAGATTAGGTGGCAAGTTCCTTTAATGACTTTGGAATGAGACAGACCTGTGTTTAAATCCTGTTTCTTTGCTTACTAATCATGATCTAGGCAAAATTAGATAGGCTCTCTGAGCCTTAGTTTCTTCATAAGGTTGTTGTGAGAATTAAATGTAATATGTATAATATATGTAAAACATATATCCTCGTGAGTGCTATAAATGGTAGTTAATGATGATGAATTATGGATGTGAATGATGATTAGCATGGCATTCAAGGCCCTCCTTCATGGTATGATCCTCCCATTTTTTTCCCATAACTTTAGCTCTTTCCTCTTGCTGCTTCAAACTCTATATTATAGGTGTTGAGAACTGTTAGTAGATTTGACCATATCCTTCTCTTTGTCCTCACAGCCCCTTATATTACTTATAAAATTATACTTATCATCCAGCAGTATAATTTATTATACATTTCTGGTTTTTCCTTTTAATCATGAGTTCTTTGAGAGCAGGAATCAAGTTTTATTCATCTTCATTTCCAAGGGCTCTAGCAGCCACTGAATACATAGATGGAAGGATGGAAGGGACATATGAATTGGGTTATTTTGGTAGATGAAATCTTGTAAAACATGCCGTCCATGCAGGAATCTTATTAAAAGAGGCCGTTGTTCTGCATCTAGTCATGATGGAATGATTGGAGCTGGATTTCTCCCCTCACCATTAACAATTAAAACTAGACAAATATGAAAACAAGTGTTTTCACATATTGGACAACAAGCAGTACAGGACTATGATCCCTGAGAGAAAGGGAGCCAAGTGAGATGAGACCTACAATCCCCCTTGTTTTCTGCCTTGAGGCATTTTCTGGACCCTGATGCTTGGAGGGGGATCCCCAGCAAAGCCCAACAGTCTCGCTAAGTTGAGGAGTTAGAGATCTGAGTTTGATGGAGAGTTAGTTTAAATTTGTTGGTCGGAATACCAGACAGAAGGGAGCTACTTGGCAGAAGAGCTCCAGAAGTCTGAATTGGGTCCTCTTGACGAGTCTGTTGAAGACTAATCTGCCCATGTTGGGGTATAGCTCACATGGACTATGAATCATTCAAGCCCTGACTAGCCAGAATAAGGAGATCTTGTTGATCACTCAGGACAATCATATAGACCCCAGGAGACCATGCTTTTGTGTAGTAGTCTAAATTAGCTCTAACATATAGGTGATTTCAGACCTGCCCTAACAAAGCTTAAAATCAAGCCTTGAGGAGCATAAGAGAGGGCTTCAGAGATGCTGGTAATGGGTTTTTATCTGAGTGCCAGTTACGTGGGCAAGAATTCATCAAGCTATCCACAAATGATGTGTGTACTTTTATGTGTGTATGTTAAACTTAAGTAAAAAGTTTTACACAAAACTATTCCTTTAAAAAAAAAAATCTTTATCAGGATCAACCTAATATGCAAGAAAGTTAATCTCCCTCTTGTCAAAATAAACTTCAACCCTCTAAAAGAAGACAATGAAATCCAACACTCAACAACATAAAGTTCAAATTATCTAGCATCCTAACAAAAGTACTGGATATGTTGAGAATCAGGAAAAATGTAACCCATAACCAAGAGAAAAATTAGTCGATAGAAACAAACTCAGAAATGACAGATGTGATGGAATTAGCAGACAAGAATCTTAAGATGGATATTATAAAGCTTATAAATATTCTCATGAGTTTAAAGTAAGTCCTGAACTAAATGAGGAGAGAAACAGAAGATACGAAAAGAATGAAAGGAAACATCTAGAGATGGAAAATATAGTACGTGGAATGAAAATTATGTCACTGATAAGATTAAAAGAACATTAGACACAGCATAAAGGATCTGTGAACTTGAAGACATAGCAATAAAAACTATCCAGTATGAAGCAGAGAAAGGAAAAGACTGGGAAAGGGTAACAAAACCTCAAGGACCCATAACACGGTATCCAGAGGACTAACATACATGTGATTGGAGTCCTAGAAGGAGAGGAAGGGGAGGAAAGACAGAAAAAATATTTAAAGAGATTATAGCCAATTTTTTTTTCCAATTTTGGTGAAAACGGTAAACTTAGAGTTCCAAGAAGCTTGATGAAACTCAAGCATAATAGACTCAAACAAAACTACACAAAGGCTCATCATAATAATTATGCAAAACCTATGATAAAAAGAAAGGCTTCTAATTAATTAGTGAAAAAAATACATTATATAAAAGAAGGAGTTAACGACAAAAAACTTCTTGTAAGAAACTACATAAGCCAGAAGATAATGGAATGACATCATAAAAGTAAGGAAGGAAAATTTTTGTCAACTTAGAGCTCTATATTTGGTGAAAATATCCTTTAAAAATGACAGCAAAACTTAAACTTTTTTAGACAAATAAAAAGTGAGAAAAATTATTGTCAGCAGAACTGCATGGCAAGAAATGGTAAAGGAAGTTCTTCAGATGGAGGAAAAATTATACTGTAGATAAACTTGGGCAATAATGGAATGAAGAGTGCCAGAAATAGTAAATATGTGGGTAAGCATGAGAGACTTCTTTTCTCATTTTTAATTTCTATAAAAGGTAATTGAGTATTTAAAGTAAAAATAATACCAATGTATTGTGTTATAAGACAGAAGTAAAATGTATGACAACAATAGCACAAAGGGTGCTATTGGGATAGGGTAGGGTGGAGAGTGGAAGTGTGCCATTTTTAGATTCCTAAATTATATGCAAACTGGTATAATATTATTTGAAGGTAGACTTTTAAGTTAAAGATGTATATTATAAACCTTAGAGGAGCCACTAAGGAAAAAAATAAGACAGATATATAGCTAATAAACCAATATTGAAGATCCAAAAGATTTGGGGGGGAAAGGATAAAGGAACCAAACACAGGTGGAACAAATAGACAAGTTAGCAGGACTATAGGCTTACTCAACTGTATTGATTATTGCATTAAATGTACATGATCTAAATACTCCAATTAAAAGACGTTATTATATTAAAAAGCAACACTAAATTGTATGCTATCTACAAGAATTCCACTTGAAATATAAAGAGTCAGATGTGAAAAGTAAAAGGATTGAAAACATATACCATGCAAACACTAATCAAAAGAGAGTTGGTAGGGGAGAAGAGATAAATCTTCCTTCTAGAAAAATTCCACATGATGTCTATGGATACTCTCCTCTCTAGGAGAAGGAGCATAATCTCCCCCCAACCCCCACCCCCTACATACACATATACTTGAATGTGGGCTGGACTTAGTGAGTCACTTGCAAAAAGAGAGCATGTAAATGGAAAAGGAATAACTTCAGGGGAGAAATGGCAGGCACTACCTTAACCAAGTAATCAAGTTTAACATCACCAGTGATGTTGTGTGAATATCATGTAACCCTGATATGATGTGATGAGAAGGATATGTCACCTCTATGGTGTTCTTTCTAAAAACCCAGTCAAATCATGCAGAAACTTCAGATTCACTCAAATTGAGGGACATTCTATAAAATAACCTGACCAATACTTCTCAAACCTGTCAAGGTCATAAAAAACATAGGAAAGACTAAAGAACTGTCACAGACCAGAGGAGACTAAGGAGACATGACAAGTAAATGCAGTGTGGAATTCTGGATTGGATCCTGGGATCAAGAAAGGATATTGATGGAAAAACTGATAAAATCACAGTACAGTCTGGAGTTTAGTTAATGATACTGTGCCGATGTTGATTTCTTAATTTTGACAAATATACCATGGTAATATAAAATATATTAGGGGAAACTGAAACCAAGTGAGGAGTATATGGGCACTCTCTGTGTTATCTTTACAACTTTTCCAGAAGTCTAAAATGTTCTTAAAATATTTAAATATATTTTTAAATATTCTAAATATATTATAAAAATATTTAAATTTTTTAAAAAGAGAGAAAAGGGAATAAGACTGTTGTGAACAACTTTATGCCTATAATTTTGATAAATTTGATGAAATGAGCAAATTCCTTGAAATACACAAGTTATAGAAAGAGACTTAAGGAAAAACAAAAACAGCAATTTTTCTGTTAAAGAAATTTGGATTTGTAATTAAGGTTTCCCACAAAGAAAACTCCAGGCCCAGATAGCATCACTGATTAATTCTATCATATATTTAAGGAAGAACTAATACAGTCTTACACAAACTTTTTCAGAAAATATAAGGGAAAAGATTACTTCCCACCTTTTTTCTTTCTTTTTTTTTTTTTTTTTTGAGGAAGATTAGCCCTGAGCTAACATCTGCCACCAATCCTCCTCTTTTTGCTGAGAAAGACTGGCCCTAAGCTAACATCCGTGTCTATCTTCCTCCACTTTTTGTCTGGGACACCTGCCACAGCATGGCTCGACAAGCAGCGCATAGTTCTGCACCCAGGATCCGAACTGGCGAACCCCAGACCGCCGAAGCAAAATGTGCGATCTTAACCACTGCACCACCGGGTAGCCCCCCTACCTTATTTTTTGAGGTCAGCATTACCCTGACATGAAAACCAAACAAAGAATTTACAAGAAAAGAAAAGTACTGGCCAACTTACCTCATGAAAATAGATGTAAAAATCTTTAACAAAATATTAGCAAATTGAATTCAGCAATATATAAAAGGATAATGCATCATGAACAGATGAATACAGATTGGCTAACTATTTGAAAATCAATCAGTGTAATTTACCATATCAACAGACTAAAAAAGGAAAACTATATCAAAACATATGCAAAAAGAATTTTAGGAAAAATTCAGCGCTTGTTAGTGATAAAAGCTCTTAGCATACCAGATATCCTCATTGTGATGAAGAGCATCTAGGAAAAACTTACAGCTAACATCAACTAAATGGTGAAAGACTGAATGCTTTCCCCCTGAGAATGAGAACCGGAAAAGGATGTCTGCTCTTCTCATTTCTATTCAGCGTTGTACTGGAGGTTCTAATCCGTTCACTAAGACAAGGAAAAGAAATAAAAGGCCTAACGGTTAGAAAGAAGGAAGAAAAATTGTTTTTATTCAGGCAACAGACATCATGTATATGGAATATCCTATGGAGTCTCATAAGTGGATTTAGCAAGGGTGCAAGATAAGGTCAGCATAGAAAAATCAAACATTTCTATATACTGGTAATGAGCAATTGAAAAATGAAATTTTTAAAGTACCACTTAAAATAGCATACAAAACACAAAATACTTAGGAATAAATTTAACAAAATATGTGCAAGATTTATATACTAAAAGCTATAAAACACTTCTGAGAAAAAAATTTAAAAGACCTAAACAAATGGAGAGATATTCCATGTTTTGGATTGGAAGACTCAATATTTTTAAGATGTTAATTTTCCCTAAATTGATCTATAGATTCAATATAATCCCAACCCAAATTCCAGATGGCTTAAAAAAAAAAAACTTGATGAGCTGATTCTAAAATGTATATGAATATGCGAAAGATCTAGAATAGCCAAAACAATGTTGGAAAAGAACAAAGTTGGGGGAATTGTATTACCTACTTTCAAGATTCCCTATAAAATTATAGTAAATGTAGATAGACATTTAGTTCAATAGAACAGAATAAATAGTTCAGAATTAGACTCACGCATAGTTGGTCAACTGATTTTTAACAAATATACCAAAGTAATTCAATAGAGAAAGGATAGTTTTTTTCAACAAATGCTCCTGGAACAACTGGATATCCTTATGGGAAAAAAATGAATCTTGACTTTTACCTCATGCAAATATTAGCTCAAAATGGGTTATAGACCAAAACATAAAAGCAAAAACTGTAAAATGAATAGAAGAAAATATAAAGGAAGATCTTCGTGAGCTTGAGGTAGGCAAAGATTTCTTAGATAAGACACAAAAGCACACATCATAAAAGAAAAAGTGGTAAATTGAACCTCATAAAAGGTAAAAACTTATCCTCTTCAAAAGACACCATTAAAAAAATGAAAAGGCAAGCCACAGACTGAGAGAAAATATTCTCAAAACTTGTATCTACAAAAGGACTTTTATCCAGAATATATAAAGAACTGTTAAACTCAATAAGAAGAAGACAGCCCAATTAAAAAGTTGGCAAAAGACTTTGAGACACTTAACATCCAAGATATTCAGATGGCCAATAAGCTCTTGAAAAGATGCTCCATGGGGGTGCGAATTAATACCACAATAAGGGTACTACTATATACCTACTGGCATGGCTAAAATAAAAAGACTGTGCGTTTCTTATAAATATATGTCTTAAAAACATGTTTACTATATGACCAAGCAACCCCACGACTAGGTATTCACCCAAGAAATGAAAACTTATGTACAAAGACATGTACATGAATATTTTTAGCAGCTTTGTTCATAATCACCAAAAACTGGAAACAATCCAAATGTCCTTCAGTTGGTGAATGTATAAACAAACAGCAGTATGCCCGTAAAATGGAATACTACTCAGCAATTAAAATAACTACTGATCTGTCCAACAAAATGGATGAATCTCACATTTTGCTAAGTGAAAGAACACATTTGTATGACATTCTGGAATAGGCAAAGCTATAGAGATAGAAATCAGATGAGTGGTTGTCAGGAGCTGGGCATGATGGTTACATGGCCTTATTCATCTTTCAAAATTCATAAAACTAGTCACTAAATTTATGTAAATCATACCTCAACAATCCTGACTTGAAATTTTTTTTTGAAGACTGGCAATACTAAGTGTTGACAAGGATGTGGAGCAACTGATCTGGAACTCTCATCACTGGTGATGGGATTGTAAAATGGTACAACCATTTTGGAAAGCAGTTTGGTAGCTTTTTATGAAGTTAAACATACACCTACCATACAACCCAACAATCCCACTCCTAGGTTTTTATCCGAGAGAAATGAAAATGTACATTCAAACAGGTTTGTATATCAATGTTTATGACAGCTTCCTTCATAGTAAACAATATCTGGAAACACCCTGCTGTCCATCAGTTGGTAGATGGATAAACAATGTTACATCCCTTATTTTTTATTACTGAATCAGTATTCCATTGTAACGTATTTGTGATACACAAAACAGTATGGATGAATCTTAAATATATTACACCAAGCAAAAGAAACCAGACACGAGAATATACTATATGACTGCATTTATATAAAATTCTAGAAGAGAGAAAACTAGTCTAATAGTGGATAACAGCAGATCAGTGGTTGCCTTGAACTGGGATGGAGAAGGCAGAGACTGACTGAAAGGGCACCAAGGAACATTTTGGGGTGAAGAACATGTTTCTTGATTGTGGTGGTGGTTACGCAGATGTGTATACATTTGTCAAAACTCATTGAACTTTACTTTTTAAATGTATGCGTTCTATTGTACGTAAGTTATGACTTAATAAAGTTAATTTTAAACAAGAAGAGGCCTTGGAAATTAATTTTAAAAGGAGGTTCCCATATTGAGTAGCTTTCAGAACGGCTCTGCTGTTTTCACGTGATTTATGAACATGAGGAAAGAGGTGACTTTGAAGGTAGGGTGGCTCTGGCTTTCTACTAGTACCTAAAAACTTGAGTCTTAAATTTTGTAATCTTATGTCAGTTAGCTTTTTCTACCTTTAAAAGAAAAAAACAAAGTGAAGTTGGCAAGGTTAATGCTGTTGTACTTTGCTGGGTTCCATGAAACTTGCAAGTGTATTGTTTTCACTGACAATATTGTATTGTTCCCTAGCTGTGGATTTTGGAGGAGGAATATAATAAGAATAGTGCATCTTTTATTGATCTAAAGGCCTGTTTACAGACTTGATGTTTATCTCAAGCCCACATGGGTGCTGAGAACAGAAACATAATGTCCCCTCCCTCCACAGCCATTTAACCAAGCACTCTTCATCTGTTTCCCTCCTAAAATTTAAAGAACATCTTTTGTTCCTTCAAGAATGTTGAGTGTAAACTGTTTAGCCAATGGGTAGCTGGCAGGGCTTTTAAAAAGCTTGAAAAGGGAGCTCAAACTCTTCCAGGCTTCCAGTGATGTGGACATACCACACTTTATCCCTGGGGAATGAGATTTCCCAGGGCTCAGTTGGGGCCCTTTCTAATATTTTTTGGCCTGAAATTTGAAGGCTTTTGCGTATGCACATATATGTGGGAGCCTTTACCATCTGCTTACTCTCTCCTTTCTTTTACTTCATGCTTTCTGTAGCTTAATTGGTGCTCTTTTAAAACAGGCTTTCTTATATTATGATATATGTAATAGGACATTAAAATGTGTCTTCTCTTTTGACTCAATAATTCTACTTTTAAGGTTTTTTCCAGCAAATACTTCTATATGGAGAAAGCCACCTAACCAAATAGCATTGTTTATGTTAACCAAAGTTGGAAACAACCTTAATATCCAAAATTAGGAGGAGTGAATAAGGTAATCTATCCTACCGCTATTTGATGGAGTGTACTCTACAGCCATTAAAAATGATGGTTATGAAGAATGTGGGCAACACAGAAATGCTAAGGATAGAACTTAGTGGAAAAAGCAGAATATTAAATGATATATCTACTATGATGATAATGAAGAAAAACAGCCAGATACACACAAGGAAAAGATTTTTAAAAGAACTTCCAAATTGCCAACAGTGGTGTACTAGGATAGTAAAGTTGTGAGCTAACATTTTTTTCCTCTCATTTTCCAAATTTTCTGTGGTATGATTAATTATTAGTTTTATGATGGAAAAATCGTCTTTCCTCCTGTTATCTGAAACATTTGAATGTCTTAGCTTTTGGCTTTATGATTTATATGTCTTCAAGTCTATAGTTTATCTTCTCTATATTCTTTGGATAAAATATCACAAATGATTCAGTGAAACATTTTAAACCACTTAAACGTCTTGTTCTTCCTTGGTGGAATTTTTGAGGATATCCAAGAGATTTCTAAGCATGTGAAGAGAGAGAAGCCACGTTGAGCAGTGTTCATTGATGTGAGAAAGGGGAGAAGGTAAGGGATGAAATCTACCGTTTACAGAGCACTCACAGTGCACCAGGCCCGGGTAGTCACCAGTCCTTCTGCATGACATCCAAGCTTCTTCACCAGCTGAATGCTGACCTCAGACAACCTCTCAGCCTCATCCTCTATCACTTCAGTACTCATACCTCTTTCCGAGCCACAGGGAGAATGATCCCATCCCCCAATGCCTCATGCTCTTGCACATCGCTATGCTCCTTTCCATGCTATTCCCTCTGGTCAGGATACCCTTTCTTCTTCTCTGCCTGGCAAGAACCGGTTTGTTCTATTGGGTGCTCCTCGAATGTCACTTCTGTGATGCTCCCACAGTTTGGCACTCCCTCCTCTGAGTTTCCACAACATTTTTCCCATACCTCTTTATACCACTTGCTGTATCATCATGTTTATGGATGTAATTCTTTCCCCTCCTAAGCACTTGGACTCTACATGGTTGTGAACAGAGCCCTGGCACAGTGCGTGGCTCATAGGAACATTCAGGGAATTTTTTGTGGAGTCAGTGAATTGAATGAACGAGCAAAGTGTGCAATTCTGGTTTGAACACTAGACTTTGGGAAACTCATTAATTTATTCACCCTTTTATTTAGTCAACATCTGACTCTCCTCTGTACCAGTATCTAGAAAAGCAAAGATCTCTGAAGATCAGAGTCCCCTTTTTGAAGAGAGACAGGAGAAATTCAATGTATGTTACAGCTATAATTTACTGGGTGTATTGAGTGCCAAGCATTTGACTCTTTGGCCATGATTACTAAATGCCACTGAGATTTTACTTTACAACCTAAAATTGGCTTTCTTCAAATTGCAAGCAGTCACCCATTAATGAAACCATAAAATCAATTTAGTGGATCACAACAAGCATTTCTTTAAATAGAGTTGAATGAAAAATATCAGAGTGCATCACATATAATATGGGTAAGGGTCAATTCATGAAACTTTTCAATTAAATGTACATAATATACATATACTGGTTTACAAAGTATAATACATTTATTACTCTGTATCACAGTAAAAAAAAAAAAAAGGAAAACCACTGATATAGTGTGACCATTTTAATCATTAAAATTCATGCCTTTTAATGTATGAGCTACCATTCCACCGTATGGATATATACCATAATATATGTGACCAGTCCTGTCCTGATAATTTCAAGTTTTGTGTTATTTTAAACAGCAGTGTGATGGGCATATTTGTAGCTAAATCTCTATATCATTTATTTGAGCTCCATGAATTTCCTAGAAGAATTTCTGAATCACTTCTATATAAAAATTTGACTTTTAATACATACTTTTAAATACTACCACCTCCCCCAAAGGATTATGCCAGTTTTCACTTTTATCAGTACTATGAAAGTTAGCAACTACTTTTGAAAAATAGTTTAAAATTCATATAATAATAATTTTTTTCATTGAAGTTGTGTGCATGTGTAGATATCCCGGTCACCTGTGTTAGGGCCAGCAAGTCATTTGGACCCGGTACTTCTCTCCTATGCTAGGAAACTGGGAAGTTGGCAGTGGCTTCCTAATCGCATTCCATGCCTTTGGTCTCTTCCAACGCCAATCAGTTTTCTCATCTTTCTAGAGTCAAGTCTTCCTTGGCGCGCTCTCAGTAATTAATTGCCCTACCCTCTGTATTCTCAGGGCACATGGCACATTCTTCTGTTACAGCACTAGTCATGTTATATTGGAATTATTTTTGTTTGTTTATGTCCTCTCTTCAAACTCCTCTAGGGTAGAGACCAAAAACTGTTTCTTCTTCATGTTTGTATCTGCCCCAGAGTTCGGTATACAACACGTACTCAACGTTTACTGCATGAATGACAGTGTCTTGTTTAATTGTGACCTCAGGACTGGTTCAAATTGCACTAAAATTGGGCTACACTACGTAGCTGACTGTCTTTTGGAGTCCAAAGGCAAAATCAATTCAGAAGGGCCCATATTCAAATAGGCCCGGAATCTGCTTGCTGCCTCTCCTCTGGAGTACTCCTGCTCAGTGTGCTAGTTGGAGAAGAGAGAGCAGTACCTGCTAGGAGATGGCCTTGACTTTGTCAGGTCATTGCTAAGGGCTTCATTGGCTGGAGCTTCTCTGTGTCATATCTTTCCAAAGGCCCAGAAACCTCAGACTCTAGAGATGTTGCTACAGGGCCTCTTAGGAGCTAGAAGTACCATCCTATCTTGTGAGTCAACAAAGCATTTGACCCCAGAAACAAAGGACTAGATCTTACAGAGCAGACTTCACGGGCTGTCTGGCCTGAAAAAAACCTGTCTTTCTGGGAAATCCCTAATCTAATAGTAAACCTTGCAAAAAACCCATTTTTAAAATCCCAATAGGATGAAAAAATGCTGATTGGGGAGATGGGCAGGCTTTAATTATGTGGCTTTATATAAATCTTTGTATGTATAGGCCTTGTGTGCACTTAGTGCTGTACTCTTGTGGATTTGGTTCTTCTGTGACGTTAAAGCATATATTGTTAGTATTCTCTAATAGAATGTTTATTCCTTCAACAGGCATTTCCTGTGGGGAGCTGTTGGTCAAAGGGTACAAACTTTCAGTTATAACATGAATAAGTTCTGCGGATCTAATGTACAGCATGCTGACTATAAGTAATACTGTATTGCATACTTGAAATTTACTAAGAGAGTGGATCTTAAGTGCTCTCACTACATACACAAAAAAGAACTATGTGAAGTGCTGGGTATATTAATTAGCTTAATTGTAATTAATTCATAGTGTGTGTGTGTATATATATATATATATATATCTCGAATCATCACATTTTACACTTTAAACATATACAATTTTATTTGTCAATTAGACCTCAGTAAATCCAAAAAAACCAAACCAACAAAAACATAGGCATTCCCTGAGCACCTAGTATGTGCCAGGCTTTATGTTGGGTATAATGGATGCAGTGACAATTAAGACATGAACCTTACTCTCAGTGAGTTCACAGCCTGGTTGGTAGAAGAGCTGATAGAAGGCTGGAATGCCAGTCTTGCCCCCCACTTCTCCAATCCCAGACCGTTCTCTACGGCTGTAAATGAAGGCATGTTCTGGAACGTAAACACTGCTCTCCAACTTAAAACCCTTTAATGGCTCCTCGTTTTCCTCTGAGTAAAATTCAAGCTCCATAATATGGCCCTTTATAATCCAGTCTCTTCCTACCTTTCCTGGCACATCTCTTGCGACGTTCCTACCCCCTTACACTTCAAACCAGCAGCTGTGTTTCCATCCACAGGAGCCCCCAGACACTTCTGGTTCAGTGTGTCCCAAATGGGCAGATCTATAGCCAGTTCAGGAATGGAGATTATTTATCCAGCCAAAGTTTTTTGGATGTGTGCTCAGTGTGTTGAGCTGTGGGAAGATGGAGACGTGTAAGAAACAGTCACTGTTGGGTCTGGCCCAGTGGCGCAGCAGTTAAGTTCACATGTTCTGCTTCGGTGGCCTTGGGTTCACCGGTCTGGATCCTGGGTGTGGACCTATGCACGGCTTGTCAATCCATGCTGTGGCAGATGTCCTGCATATAAAGTAGAGGAAGATGGGCACAGATGTTAGCTCAGAACCAGTCTTCCTCAAAAAATAAATAAATAAAAAATTAAAAACAATTAAATAAACACATAATCTTTAAAACAAAAAAGAAACAGTCACTTTCTGGAAAAGGAAAGATGAGCATGCTGGGAGGTGGAAAGGAATGCATGGAAGCTGGAGTTGTGAACGAACGAGTAATGTGTTTGGGCTGGGATTAATAGTTTAGTCTAGATGGAACATAGTGTGGTTGGGAGTGACAAAAGAGCAAGACCAAAGAAGTAGACAGGAGGGACAGATTGGGAATGGCCTTCTGTCGTAAAATCAACTTTGGACGTCACATTTTGGGTAGGGGGGAAATCAACTAAGATAATTAAGCCAGGGAATGATGTGAAAAGGTCTACACTACACTGAGTCCCAGACTAAGAGCACAGTGTTGGATACAACCTCTTGTTGCTTCTCTGGTTCCTAGAGTCTGGCCAAAGCTTCTCACCACCCTAGATCTACCGACACTGGACCTTAGGTCAGGGGACAGTTGCTAAAGAGAATTCTTGCCAGTATCACCCATCACCAATATCCAGTCATTCATCCCTCCTTATTTTTATGGAATTGTCTGTAGGTCTGTGTTTTATGTTGAACCACTTCATGACAGTGTCCACTCTATTACTTGTAAATTTCATGCAAGAAGGGAAGAAGCATCATGATCCAGTGGGTCTTGCCCTGAGTGTGTGTGTATGATTTGTCAACAATTGAGTATTTTATGGGAGTTTATGGGACTTCATTAAAGATGCTGGAGCAGGAGCACTGTGGAACATCAGAAGAGACCTCAGCAATAAACCGCAACTCCAAGCTTTGGAATGCAGTAAATGTTTAAGAGACTTCCTTCCTTTCATTACTGAATTTTACTTTACTTTTATACCAGTAAAGAGTTGTGTTTTATTGGTTGAAATTTCTTGATTCTGTTTTCCCCAGGTCTGTTTAAAAGCTACATTTTATCTTTGAGGATGTTTGGCTCGTGGTAGAGGAAGTGCTGCCAGCGAATTCAATTAACTGGCAGAGCTCACAGATATTGTACACGGATTTCTTTTTTTCTTCTTTTTCACAACTGCTACATAAACACAGCTGGGTTTAATATTTGTCGTAACAAAGATTTAACTTGAATCATTTTACTCCGGGTAATTAATGCTTGGAATCTCGGCTACTTTTTCCTTCATTTGTAATCCTCTGCATTTCTTTACTCTGGCTATCTAGATAATGAAGCGTGTTCCTCCAGGTCTTTGCCCTGCCTTAAAACTGCTTAATATTTGGCCGTTCCCACTAGAGAGCAGATGCTTTTCTTTGCAAGAATTGAATTTCTGTCAGCTCTTTTATGCATCATGTGTTTGGAACTGTAAGTGGATCAAGTTGTTCATCACAGCAGGGACACTGTGAAACACATCTATTATACACACTTCCCACCCCCCCCCTTCCTGTTTTTTTTTTTTTTTCCTCCCTGAGGAGGTGGAGATACCCAGATCCCCTTGGGAGATTCTCACTCTGTGTGGATTTTTCCATGTGATCCACCGTGGACCCAGCCTGGCTGCATCCCCAAGCATGGAAACCTGTATCCACTCAGCCAGGGTTGTTGCTGAGACAAATCCCACTTTTATCTTTGTAAACACCAAGCACTTCATTAACTCCCAAGTATACACCGAGTGTGGGTCGCTAAATAAACCCACTAGGCTTAGCATAATGAGTGACATTTCAGTAATTGATGCCCTAGAAAATGGTAATTGTGAGCCCGTTATTCTTTTTTATGTTAAAATAATGGCTTAGGTAGTTTTGGCTTTGGAGTCTGGCTAGTGCGGAAGAATAGTCACTATCTGTTAGGCTTGTACTGTGCACCAGGCAAAATCTTGATGTGAAAATCTTGACATTTAATCTACATAACAATCCAGAAAAGGAGGGGGATACTTTACCCCTTTTTTGTAGATGAAGAGAAGAGGTTAAGTAACTTGCATAAAGGCATCTAGCTAATAGCCAGCAGCTGAGTCAGAATTTGAACTCAGGTCTGTCTGAACCCAGAGAAAATCAATATCCTGTTGGACATTCTACTCTCGTGCTCAGGGTTTGCTAGACATACCCTCATTGGTTGATCAATGCGTTGGTCCATTTAAGTTGTCCCATTCCACGTCAAGTGTCAGGCCAGTTGGCTTTTATGAACACCTTTTTATCCATCTAAAGCTGAACTCCTGGTGATGATTGGAGTCATTTATTTAGTTTTGCTTTTTCTATCAGAGCTTGACGCAAATACACTCCAGCTTCCCCAAGCAACTTGCCATTTTCTTGCAGTTTGCATTTTGCGAATTTCAACCCCTAGATTCAGCTTTGAACTGATGGCTAAAAATTCCAAATCTAAGTAGTTTAGTTTGTCACCACAGCTTTGAAAAGCAGGAGTCTTGTTGTTCCTGCTGTGATATGCTCATCATTTGGGCCTCAGATAGTGATGCATTTTGGTGCATTTTTATTGGGTATCATTCAATTTGCAGGAGTCATTATGGGACATTCACATGTCCGACTCTGAAATACCACTGATCTGTAGAATTAATTATAGTTAAATGGGAAGGTGGCTTTTGCTCATGAAGAAAATCGTTAGTCTCTTGATAAACATTTTATTTATCAAGTTATTTATTAACTTTAGTCCTCCTTCAAATACTTTTCCTTAGAGCCAGGCATTAGTGTCTTGGTTCATTAGAAACAGAGCAACCCCTTTATGTTTTTATTTGCAGTCCATTGTGTTGTTGAAAGATGTTGATTTTTTCTTTAAACATTGGTGGAGGATATGTTGTAAAAAACATGAATAACTCCTTTTGCAAGTGCGTATCCATTTTTACAAAGGTAACTTACATTTTTATTTTGTGCATTGTGTTTGCAAGAGAATGGTTCTTGGTTTATTCATGTTGACAACTGAAAAGCCTTAGACCTAATTAAAAGAATTTCCACGAGCACCTTTACTGAACCATTTCATTACGCGGCACTGCACAGATTGCATTGTGAAACATGGTGATAGTTTAAATCTGACCTTTAAACCTAAACTGCCAGAAGTATGGGGGAGAAAACCCTTCTTTGAAAATACTCTCAGATACATACATATCTAGGCATACATGAATGCACATATTTGGTTAGAAATAATCTTTTTATTGAATGACCACCTAATAATATAAATACACATTTACTTTGAGCTCAGATCTTGTAGCCTTCTTTAGCTTGGGCAGGATTTTTCAGCTGCATTAATTGTGTGTGTGTGTTGTGTGTGTGTGTATGTGTGTATGGTGTTAAATCTAAATTGTTTTATAGAAAAAACAAAGACAGCTTCACTTGCTCTGGGCAGAAAAAATGTGTTTGGAGGAAGATGAATTCTACAAATAGATAGAGAAATGCAAAAGTCTTTGCTACCGTGTGTTTCAGTTTAAAATGCTGAGGTACTCAGATTAAACGCATGGGAGGGGCTGGAGTGCACGGGTTTGTGCAGGACTCTTCTTGAACTTTATTTGGAAATAGTGGAAATGGGCCTGTTGTTTTTGTTTTTAAATTGTCCTTTTTTACTCCAAGAATGTCATCCTAAGGACTTGATAGTTCGTTCTTACAATGCTCAAGAAAACCATTATAGTTTATAATGAAGTAGCCATTCAAATAATGAAAATTTATCCTTATGTTTGACAAAAAGCTGCTTAGAATTGTACGCTTGCCGCTAACTTTCTGTCTTATGCTTGGCCCACAAGATGTCAGGAGAGACTGGAGGGAGCAGAGACCTAGGCCCTTAGGGTCACAGCCAGCTCCAGCTTGGAGCCCCGCATAACTAGCACAGCCCTCACTCCCCCATGGAGAACCAGGATCTTTGAGGAGAAAATGGGATGCAGAAGAAGCAATTAAAGCCAACTGAGGTCAAGGCACAGCCATGTTCTCAAGAAAGAAGCAGAAAAGCAAGGAATGAGAGAAAGCAGTAGTGGAGATATATTAAGCTGGGAAAAAATAAACCAGTATCATGGACAAGTCTAATTTGCTGGTCTAAGAAATCCTGGCAACGGTGAGAATTAACGAAATAGCACAGACTTTGGAATAAGACAGACTTGGGCTTGACTTTGGCCTCTGCCCCTTGCTGTACTCGCCACATGACGTGGTGTTGAGGCTCACTTTCCTCATCTGTGTAGTGGGGATAACCATGCCTACCTAGCCCAGTTGTTCTGCAATTTTAATGATGCTCCATATGAAAACACCTGCCGTGGCATTTGGTACCTAGTAGGGTGTTTGAGAAATACACTAGTTCCTATTCCTTTCTTCTGATGAATTCCTGGTTTTCCCAGAAGCTATTACTGGGAAAGAGAGTAGGGTGGGATTGCCTTTACATATCATCAAGATTTTCTGCTTCAGATTTAAGGCAAGAACTGACTAAAGCATCAGTAGATGTGCTGTGCCATTTTTCATTGCCGGTGTGAAGGGAGCAGAGGGAGCCAGTGTATATGCACTCCTGAGGATGGGGAGATAAGGCAATAGCCCCCTCTGCCCTTTCCAGACCCAAACATTCCCCAAGAGATCTTACAACACAGCCTTGATGTCTAGTTCCTTTAGGAAAGGAAGAATCAATTTGCCTTACTCCTTAAGGGCCTTTTTCTAAAGGGAGTAGGAAATTGTGATTCTATTGCCCCCTCCCAGCTGCTGTTGGGTGTCTGATTTGTCAAAAAAAAAAAAATCTTCTAACTCCAATTCTGACACTGAACAGTTATTGCAACTCTCAGGGGAGAGCAGTGTGGCCCCTGCACAGGCTGACTTGAGTCAGACTTTTAGAAGAACTGTATCTCTACTTGAGGTGTCGTGCCAGCACTGAGGATGGCCATGGTCCCTGCCTTCCTAGACCATTCATTCTAACAGAAGAGACAGACAGTTACTAGATTGTTGCAAAATGCATCATACACATTGCTGTGTGTCTCTGAAGGAGAGGTACAGCGAGAGTATAAAACAGGGGAACCTTGGTTTACTCTGAGGAGGCCAGACTGAAGAAGTGATCTTTGAGCTGAGATCTGAAGGATGAGTAGTTGTTGGTCTAGGGCCCTGTGTTTTCCGGTATGGTAGCCACTTTCCACATGTGGCTATTTAAATTTAAATTGATTGAAATGAAATAAAATAGAAACTTCAGTTCCTTGGTCACAGTAGCCTTATTTCAAGTGTTTGACTGCAGCTACCACACTGGACAACAGGTGATAGATTCTTTGCGATGAGTCCTATTGAACAGACTTGAATGCTAGGCAAAAGGCTGATGGTGGTGAGAACACTCCCAACAGAGAAATTAGCCTCTCAATGGTCTTGGGGTGTGAGGGAGGCCAGTGACTGGAGCCCGGAGCCCAGAGCCCAGAGGGTGTGCTGACGCAGCAGAGGAGACGCAGGGGCCTCGCACGTGAGAGAGGCTGTGGCCAAATCTCTCTGGGCTTCACAGCTGGGCTAGTACTTCAGTCTTCATCCTCAGAGCCGTGGGGAGGCTGCTGAAAGCACTTAAGGTGCCAGCACTGATGGAAAGAGGTGGATAGGAGTGTCTTAGAGGTGGAGAGGTGAACAGTATGCCATCCTTATTCTCCCTTCCCCCTGCAAGTTGCAACCCAGTGATAACAAAATAAGCCTATACTTGTTGAGTGCTGATATGAATTGTAAGAGTTATTTTCATTCTAGTGGGGAGGAAGATATGTAAACTGCTGATTATATAAAAGGCTGAATAATAGGATGATGAGGTGTAACATACAAGAGCCCCTTTTGAAGTAGGAATAGGCTAACTTGTGGCTGGTCTGAGGGAGCTTGACTGCAAGCTCTCAAGAGCTGGGCCCTAGTCGTATGCAGCTCTGTTCCCAGCACATCTCCGCCATGGGGCCTGCAAAGATTAGGCATCAAGCAAAGGGACAGGCTAATGTGCCCTGAGAAAGAGCTATTTGTTGTGACAGAGGCATCGCGGAAAGTCAGAGGTACTTATAGAAGAGTTTTGTTAGAGAATGGGATAAAGAGTATGCCATGCTTGGGGATGGTTTTACGGCCTGTGAAATTGAGTAGAAGACAATGTTGAAAATGGAGCTTGAGCCAAGACCATAGAAGGCCTTGAATATTGTACTGAGGAATTTGGACTTTACTATACTAGCACCATGAAGCCACTGAAAATTTCAGAGGAAGGGAGTAATACGATTCAACCTCTTGTTTTACAAAGATTATTCACTGCAAAGGATGGATTCGACCAGGAAGAAAATAGAGGAAGGCCCACCAGCTGAAAGACTGTTGCAGTGGTGCAAGTGAAGGATGGAACCTGAACTGAATACCAAACCAAAAGCTAGGCAGTCCGCTACATCCATGGCCCCTTTTACATCCCGTATGTCTTCACCCTCACAATGTGTGTGTGTTGCAGATACCTCACTTTACAGCAAAGGAAACTGAGGCTCAGAAAGGTTAAGAAAGTAGAGAAGCCAGGTGTCCAATCTTAGACTTAGGCTTATGTGATTCAGGCTCTACACTCACTGCCCGAGGAGTGCTTGGAGATAGAGGAACAGGTGAAGCCGAGAGACCAAAAAGGAAGAGCCTGCAGTGAGCAGGTAAAACAGGAACCAGGTGCTGGGTGAGGGTGGGGAATACTGCATTGGTTGTTGGACCTGTTCTGTCTGCAGTGTTGTATGAGACTGATCTAGTTGTCCACTCTAACTCACTCAGCATCCAGAGCTTCGTTTTCCGTGCACTTTTGGTTGCATCTCAGTGATGACCTTCTGCAGAAGGGGAATGGATGAGCACCAATTTCTCCCCCAATCCTTCCCCACCAAGACCAATTTCTTGAAATGCTCAATCACTGGAGAATGTAATCCTAGACTTTCTTCCAAGCAGAGACTCAGCCACTGGAAATTCCTTTCAAGATGTAGAAACACTCACTCGTCTGTTCTTTCATTCAGCAGAAAGTGCTGAGTGACTGCTCTGGGCCAAACGCTGCTGGACCTTCTGAGAACTCACAGTCTAGCAGGAAAGATGGTAGACCCTGCAACTCACTGAAGAATCACCTATGCAGTGTAAGGGGGCCCAGGCAGAGCGTCATTAACCCTATCTTAGGGGTCAGGGAAGGCTTCACAGATGAGGGGACATCTGGATTTCCTCTTTCCCTTAACCCAAGGCAATGTTTAATTTGACTATTAAAAAAAATACCTCATTTAAATTCTTTATTATAAAAGTAACATATGCTTTTTCATAAAGGGTAATCAAAACAATCAAAGTGTGTAAAATAGAAAGTGCAAGCATCTCTGCATGGTTAGAGCTTGATCCATGGCATTTTAGATTTTTCCTATCTATATGTACATATTATAATTTTTAAAATGATTCATGCTGTACATATTGCTCTACAACTTGAGTGTTTTCCCCCCATTTGGCAATATTTTGTGGACATCTTTTCATGTGAGTTCATAGAGTACTGCCACATTCTTTCTAGCAGCCATGCAGTAATTCATTATGAGGATGTACTGTAGTATACTTTACTTAATAGGCCCCCATTCATGGACACCTGGATGGTCTTTCAAAGGGTGAATAGATGTTCACAAGCAGGACAGGAAGGCACAGCTCTGTCTGAGTTGTCAGCATGTGTATGGGCTGGAGAGTGGTATATGCTTCTAGATAGCAGTTCAGCGTATCAGTCACGTATAACATTAAGTGGGGCCAAGGGAGGTGAGACCAGTTGAGAAAAGCCTCACAGATTGCTCTGAGGAGTTGGGATTGTTTTCTGCAGGTAGTGATGGCCAAGGGTAGGGGCATTGAAGGATTTTGATGGAGGAATCAAAGTGATCAGGTTTGTATTTTCCCAAGATTACTGAAACAGCTATGGGTGGATAGCATTGAGGGGAAAGTGAAGACAGAGAACCCATCTAGAAATCTCCTCTGTGAATCTGGGCCAGAGAGGATGAATGGAGCTGAACAACGCAGGGCCAAGGTCATGGACACTGAGAGGAGAGGGAAGATTCAGAAAATATTTGGGGTGTTGATAAGATGTGGAGAATGGTTATGGGAAGGGAAGAAGTGTGAAATCTGACATCCGAATCTGGCCTAGCAGACTGGTTGGCTGACGCTGCAGTGACCAAGATGGGGCAGAGGAAAAGGAGGGGAGCTTTAGAGAGAACCTGATGAATTTTGGACTCTCTTCCTTTGTTTTCTGTCTGCCTCCTATGATGCCTGATTAAAAGAGGAAGGCTTCCTCATTGACATTTCCATCACTCCCAAATTATGTCTGAGGAACCCCGAGGTTAATGATCTGACCAGCACCCCCAGGAGTACTAAGGGCAAGATCAGTTTTAGATATATGTCTATGGGTTATTTCAGCCTTAGATTTTCTTCCCTCACTTTTATTTTAAGGACAAATGCCATCACCAGCTACCAGATGTGCGTATACTTGAAGTTTCAAAGTTTGAAGTGCTGACAAAAGCTTCTCCATGTTGCGGGCTGAGGAGAGGTCTTCAGAAGTCTTGGCCTACATGGTCACAGGGGCACCAAGAGCCCAGGACCTCTTGGCTGGGTTCAGACCAGCTGGGGAGGGCAGGAAGGCACACACTCGTATTTGCTCAGCTACAATCAGCAACTACCTCTTTGTGTAAAATGGTAATGAGGCCATTAGGAGAGGCTCACCTGAAGTGCAGCGTTGTGCATCTGAGGTAATTAAACACCTCCCGAATGCGAGGGAAAGGCCAGGGCAGGTTAAGTGAGGAATAATCTGCCGCACAGGTGGCCCAAGGCCTTTGAGGAGCCAGAAGAAGAGCGACAGTGGCTCACACCATTTCAAAGGATAGAGATGTCATCCTAGTCCCTGGGAGGGGCAGGATTTTTATTATTTGGGGAGCTGGAAAGTGGGCAATATTTTTAACATTTTAATAAAGCATGTTTCTTTTTCATATTGCTGTTTCAAGTAGAAAGTCCATGGCAGAGTCTGTCCCTGTGCCAGGTGGTCACTGCTCCTCATGAGCTCCCACCATTGTGGCACTGGGGCTCATGTGTCCCAGAAGAGAGGAGGTGACAATAAACCAGATATTTACATCTAGGTGTTGAGACAGACTCCAAATGCTTTCGTAGGAAAACCGTTTTCCTTTTCCGCCCTCTGAGCAGAGATGGGATAGTCACCCCCTCAATGCCTGTTGTCATTACTTATGTCAGAGAGGCCATCAGCCCTACCTTCACTCAGTTCATGCCCCTTTAGCAACAGCACAGGATTTTTCCCATCTACTCAATAAATACTTATTTATGGCTTGCTGTGTGCTAAGCACTGTGATCCATGATTTGACGTGTCCTTTCAGCTTGTCTTTATCCTGTAAGATCTGGCAACAGAGGATTTTTGCCATTCATTTTCTTATCTCAAAATCTCTGCTGTCTCCACACAAAAGTTGGTACATGAATGTTCATAATGGCGTTATTCATAATAGCCATAAAATGGAAACAACACAGATGCCCACCAACTGATGAGTAGATAAAATATGATATATCCACATAATGGAATAATATTCAGTCATGAAAAAGAAGAGCACATGATAAGTGCTTCAACATGGGTGAAACTTGTTCATGATGTGCGTTATGCTGAGTGGAAGAAGCCAGTGACAAAAGACCACATATCGTGTGATTCCATTTATATGAAATGTCCGGAACAGGCAAATGCATAGAGACAGAAAGTGAATTAATGGTTACCTAGGACGGGGGTGAGGGAGGAGGGGAGGAGAATTGGTTGGGAATGAGAAGTGACTGCCAATAAAATGGGGTTTCTTTTTGGGGTGATGAAAATGTTCTGGAATAAGATAATAGTGATAGTTGTACGACCCTGTCACTATACTAAAAACCACTGAACTGTACACGTGAAATGAATGAATTTTGTAATTATGTAAAATGTATCTTAATAAGCTGTAAAAAAAAATCCCATATCAGAAGCTTAGCAATAAAAAATAATGTCCATGGAGCATTTGTAAAGTGTATGTAGTCCATCCTAGATCAGTGATTCTTAATGTATTTTAGGTTCACAGGCACCTTTAGGAATCTGAGGAAAGCTATGGAGCCTGTGCTCAGAAAAGTGATCATCACTCATTCGTCTTAAAAATTCATGGATGGTTTCTGGGCCACTTGAATCTAATTTTCTATTTTATCCTTAAATAATGTCAGGCCATTAGATAGTCCTGTGTCCAAGCCCCTTCCAGATTCCTGAAAAGTGCTCTCGATCTGTCACCTGCATGCTTAGAAACAGTCATAGCTTCACATTTCTCTCAAAAGGACGGAGAAAATTCCTTGGTGTACTCACATCTTTTCTGATCCTTTCCTTTCTCTCTAGCCTCATTGTGAGCCGTATTCCCCCTCATTCTCTCCACTTGAAGCCACAGATATTTCTATTCTCTGAACTCCTTCTCACCACAGGGTCTTTTCAAATGCTGTTCCCTGTGCTTGGTACACTGTTCCCTCCCCTCTTTGCTGAGTTAACTACTTCAACTCATCCTTCAGATCTCAGACCAAGCCTGTTTGCCTCCAGGAAGCCTTCCTTGACCTCCTTGGTGAGCTCTGTTACAGGCTCGTCACAGTAGCAACATCACAGTATTGGTATTTTCCTCACTAGAATGAAAGCCTAATGAGAGCAGGGCCCATGTCTGGTTTTGCTCACTGTTGTATCCTCAACACTTAGCATAGTCCTGGGCACTCAGCAAATAATCAGTATTTGTTGAGTAAATTAATGATTCAAGACTATCTCATTGCACAATTTCAGGGGCCCTTTTCACATGGAACACAGCATGAATGGAATGCCCAGAAGTTGTGCAATATGGCATCCTGAGATGAATGAAGGCCGTATTAAAAACAGACTAGGAAACTTGATATTGTCTCTGATGTTGAAGGCAACAACCATTGTATCAGAGTCATTCCTACATTGAGGACTCATAGGAAAAATCTCGTTTAGTTCTCACTTTAAGGAAAATCTGTGTTCATTTTTCCAACTGGTTTGTTTGTAATACACAGACTCAAGAAATCTCACAATTTCTCATGTTTCCGTTTTTGCTTTGACCACTAGGAGGCTCATTAGTCAAATTTACAGTCCATTTCTAGCCATTATGTAAGACCTTATGGCTTACCTTTATATATTAAATCTGTTCCTGGCTACTTCTTTTCCTATTGCCATGACTTTCTTGTCTATTTTGTTTTAACCATTGAGTGTGTACCTATAAGCTGCCACTATTCCTCTGGAGTATGAGATGTGAAGTTCATAACAATATATACTATAGGTTATTAATAAGCTATTTCTAATATTTGTAAGTAATTTGAAGAGGGAATGGAGTTGGAACTAAAAATCTTTGTGTAGTTTGGGCTCGGATTACAAGACTTCAATTCATATTCCAACTTGGGCCAATTCTTAGGTTTGTTCCAGGTGTGTAATCCAACCTCTTCTGAGACTGTTTGACCCTTGTAATCCCCTCCTCCCGGGATTGTTGAAAGAATTAAATTAGAAAATTTACGTGAAAGCACTTACCTGGCACATTGTAACTGCTTAGAAAGTGGTTTTGTTTTTGTTTTTATTAGATATGCTCTAACAGGAACAACATTTTTTAAATTTCAAAAACCTGCCTGAATACCGAATGCATTTTTGTTGTCCCAGAAGCTGAGGTATCAAGTCAATCCCCTTCCCAGGGATTTTCTAGAACTCTTGTATTGAGCTTGCCAGCCATCCTCCTCCCCCACCCTCAGCGTGTGTCTCCCTTCTCTCTGTCACAGATCTCCTCGCTGAAGAACAGGCTGAAGAAGGTCTCCACGACTACTGGCGATGGTGTGGCCAGAGCCTTCCTCAAGGCCCAAGCAGCTTTCTTTGGCAGCTACCGAAACGCTCTGAAAATTGAGCCGGTGAGTAGCTTCTTGGCAGGTTTGAACCCCTTTGGTCAGGGCTGAGAAACATACCTCAGAGGCCACAACAAACCCGCAATTCATCTGGTTGTTGAATTCACTGGGAGGAGGGTGTGTGTGTGCTGAGGAGCCTTGCCCTACCTCAGCAAGGAAGCTGTGCTGCCATGATGAAGCTCTCACTGCTCCTGTGAGCGTTAAGATCCCCCCTCTCCGGACAGTGGCACTGACTGTGTGTTAATACAGTGCCCCGCCCTTCACACACACCTGCTCTCACTGAGGCTTCACAGCAAGCCTGTGAGGTAGTGAAGAGCATCTCCACTTTACAAATGAGGAAACTGAGGCTCAGAGAATAGACATGACTTGCTAAGCAGTGGAGGAGCCAGATGGTCTCAAAGCCCGTGATTTCCCACCATGCCTTATCACTCTTTTCCCATAAAGGGACCTCTTCCCCACACTTGAGAAAGCAAAGCACCCTGGGGATTCACTTCTTAGAGTCTCCCAAAGTGGTCTTGGTGTAAATGACTACAAAGCACACCGAGGACTTAGAAATAATGTCCGCCTCCAGGGCCCTTCAACCTTTCTGAGCCTCAGTTGCCTCATCTGTACGCCTGCTTGCCCATTGAGGTGATTAGTTGTTGTGAGGATTTGAAGACATCAGGTCTGTCCTAAAACCAAGAAAGGACCAACTCTGCCAGCTTCACTGAGATGCTTCCATCTGACACCCCTCTGCTCAGCCTACTCTTAGCCTCTCTGCCAAAGAGAATGCAGAAATCAGCCTGGGGACCTGGGCCTCTGTACAGGAGAGGAGGTTCGGGTGAAACCTTGCTGACAGCCCTTTTCTGTCTGGAGCACAGAGCTCCCCCTTGATCCTGAGCAGGCAGGTGATAGCCACACCCAGCCTAGTCGGCGTAGAGTGCCAGGGACCAGCATAGGTTGCATTGCCTATAGGCTAGCAATGTTTATTTCTGTTTTTGTTTTAACCCACAGCATTTTATTATATTAAATGACAAAAGATGAGTGGATATCAGGCAGTGCGTTTCATGTGCAAACCCTGACAGTGAATCTTAGTCACACTTCCTCATAAGCCACTGTTGCATATTCTTAAATGACTCCATCATGTGTGGAAGGGAAACACAGAGTAACAGCAAACACCTTGCTTCCCTCCACCAAAGACATACTCTCTCTGAAGTGGCCGGGGCAGTGGGTACTCAGGGAGCAGCAGCCTAATGCCACTATCCTCCTTATTCTTTGTCTTCCATTCAGCACTTAGGCCTGGCTTTCTAGGATGCCTCGGCTTCGGGCAATGTCATGGTCACACAACAGAAGGGGTGTACTCTCTTTTTACTTCCTAAATACTTCCTTTAGGTCCTCTAAAGCCCTTCAGCTTAAAACAAGGTCCCCATGTCCTGTTTGTGTTAAGGGCTGGCATAATTCAAGGAAAATACTGATGTCTTCCCACCTCTGAAATGAGAACGGGACAACTGGCCTAGACCTTTCCTTGGGTTGCCAAGAACTGACAGACATGAAGTATTTCCACCCTTGCAATGGTCTCATTGTTGTCATGTATATGCCAGAATACAGAGGCTCCTGAATCTTGGTCTCTGTCGCTGGGCGTATGATCTGGGCACAAGTTGCTCCTCCAAAGAAGTTTATGGTTGTACTTGCACTGAAAGGCACTGGATTTAAGGTTGGAAGCCCTGGAGTTTAAAGCCTGACTCTGTACTTCTAAGCCATATGACCTTGAGCAAGCCACTTAACCTCTTTAAACTTTGATTTCTTCACCTGTGAGATGAGGATAAGAATACCTATCATTCTACATCTCCAAATGGTTATAAGGATCAAATGAGCCATAAATTGTTTCATAGTAGAGGTGAAACTTGACCTGGGGTCTAATGGGTAAGGTTTGGAAAAAGAAAGACAGAATCATTCCTTCTTGTAGTGGGTGTGGAGTTAACTGAGTGAGCAAAGGCTTGGAAGCAGGACCTTTCATGGCCACTTTGTCTGGAGTCATGAGTTTGAGTGGGAGATGGGGCTGCAGGAGAAGTTGGAGCCAAATTTGACAGAGCCTTGGAATGTCAAGCTAGGATTGTGAACTTTACCCTGTAGGGAATTTAAGTTTCTGAGCAAAGATGTGATGTGATTGAAGTCATGTTTGAGCAGAAATGCAGTGATGGACTGAGAGGGAAGCTGAAGGCAGAGAGACCTGTTAGGGGAACTCAGAAGAGAGCCCTCCGGTGGTTACGCCAGGAAAAGTTTCCATGAAGAAGAAATCCTAGTCTCAGTAATGGATAAAATGAGAGACAAGGGGCAAAGAATGTCAAAATGTCTCCCAAGATATGGAAGCTGGAAGAGGATGATGATGAAACACACAATAGAAAAAGGGAACTCTTAATGCTAAGGTCTTCCCAGTGGCAGTATTTATCATGGTAAAAAATTGCAACAGACTAAGTGTCTATAATAGGCAACTGGTTAAGTAAATTAAAGTACATCATATGATGGAATATTATGTAGCCATTAAAAGTATCATTTTATGAGGGTGGCCAGGTGGCATAGTGGTTAAGTTCACACACTCCACTTCGGTGGCCTGGGGTTTGCAGGTTCAGATCCTGGGCACAGCCACTGTTCATCAAGCCACACTGTGGCGGTGTCCCACATAAAATAGAGGAAGATCAGTACAGATGTTAGCTCAGCAACAATCTTCCTCAAGCAAAAAGAAGAAGATTGGCAGTAGATGTTAGCATTAGCTCACGGCCAATCTTCCTCACAAAACAAAGTATCAATTTGAGGATAGGATGATGGATTTGGTTCTAACATTGTGCATTTCATTGAATCTAAGCTGCCATTCAATCGTAAGATGTACTATTATTTTATGTACCATTAAGAAAGAGTGCTGCCAATTATAATTGAAGGATGCCATCAATTGTAAGACATATCCAGAGTTCAGAGGTTTTAGAATGTGAAGAAATTTGTGTCTTAGAGTCAACAAAATATGGCAGATCTGTTGTGCTTTCAGTCTGATTCATCTGTACCAGAGAACTTTTGTCTGTAAAGCCAAGAGGGAATCTAGAGGACCTGAAATTTTCTGACCAAGCATCATCACCATGTTACCTAAATGATTTTTAAACCATAAATTTAATTCTAGCCAATTCTCCTCATCCAGAAAATGGGATAACAACACCTCCCATGCAAGATTGTTTTGGGAGATTAATTAAAATAATGACTCAAAAGTACGTGTGAGCCCAAGAAGTGCTGAGCAGTATGGGGCAGCAGCCACATAGCTGGGGGGGTGGTGCCTGGGTGACCCTGCCCATGGTAGGCAGCACAGTGTGAGTAGATAGGGCGGCCTCCCCTGGGCCTCTTGTCTTCTAGTTTTTTCTCTGGTTATAAAAATAGCATGTGCTCTTGGTAAAAAAAAAAAAAGTTGAAAGGAACAGAGATCTAGAAATGAGAAAACACCCATAATCCTGTCATCTGGAGTTAGGATAACATGTTAGCGTGTTTCCTCCTAGGTTCTCGGGCTTGGGGATTGTTTTTGTTCCATTTTGTTTTGCTTTTTTACTTGTAGACAGTTGAAATATTCCTAGCAAAGCAATCCAGTTCCCAGTTATTTGTTTTGCCTTTTAGTACATTGTAAGCATTTTTCACATCATATAAAAACTCTCCTTACACATCATTTATAATGGCTGCATATATGCCATTGGGGGACCTCAGTGGTTCTCAGCCCTGGCTGTGGATCAGAATCATCTGTGGGGCTTTTAAAACGGCAAATGTCTGAGCCTCACTTACAGAGATTTTTATCAAGTTCCCATCATCTGAAATCAATGCCGAGGCCCACCACATTGTCCTAATACTGGGCCTTTTGATTGTCAGTAACGTTTCACCATTTTAAACCACACTGTAGTGAACATCTTTACATAAATCTTCATGCATGGTCCAAATTATTTCCTTAGGCAGAATCCCTGGCGTGGATTTACTGTGTCAAAGAATCTGACTACATTTAAGGCCTTGATTCGTAAGGTGAGGGAGAAAGCTGGTGACCAGGAACAGGGGCAGCCTGGAGGGGAGAGCCTCTGAGGCTGATTGCAGGGCAGGGCCCGAGCAGCAGTGCAGTGTGGGGAACAGCCTGAGGCTGAGGGCGAAGAGAGCCTGCGGGGTGAAGGGTGAAGAGAGCCTGCGGGGTGAAGGCCGAGAGAAGTGTGCCTGTGTGCAGAGGGCACAGCGGTGTGACTAGCTTTGCAGCATGCCCAGAGTGTTCACCACACTGCTGTGGTGTGCTGGCTTCCCACCCACAGCCAGCAGATGCAGTCATGGGACTCCTGTTACTGCAAAGTCACAGAGTTTGGGTTTTTTAAAACATGAAACATGACAGACTTGCAGTGCTCCTTTCTCCTCTGCTCCCGGAACAGCTTGGAGAACTGCTCCTGCTGAGCCCCTCGAGGCCCTGCCTGGCTCTGTGGGGAGGGGTGAGCCCCACTCTGAGAGGCAGAGAAGAGCAACTACTCCTCCACAGCCCAGAGCTCATTTGAGATTAACTCCTTGGTCCTTTGTTTTTTCTTTTCTACTGGAAAAAATTCAAAATCAGCTGGCTGGGGAGTCTTGAGCTTGGTCCTCTTTCCCCTGCTGGGAGGGAAGAGGGAAGCAGGCTCCTTGCTGAGGTCCAGCCACATGCCAGAGCTGGGCTGCTTGTCTCCTTCCATGCCCTCTGCTGTGCGCCTGTCCCAGGGCAGGAGAGCCTGTGTTGGCTCACTGGTGGTGTCTCTCTTCGGGGCCAGGTGAATTATTTCAAAGGGGTCTCCCAAGGATCAGAAAGCGAGACTCCAACAGTGTCCAGCTGCAGCCAAGTCTCCTACCTGCTCAAGCAGCCCATAGGGTGGGAGCTCTGTTCATCTCGGAGTGCTTCGCATCCATGATCTCAGTAAATTCTCCATGACGGCCCCTTTCTGTCCATTCTACAGATGGAGGATAAAGGCTGAGATTGCTGGTGATTTCCTGGGAGGTAGTAGAGCCGGGAGGCAGACTCAGATCGGCCTGACTCCAAAGCCCAGGATCCTTTCACCACACCCTCTCGCCTGTCTTTGTTCTGGTTTTCTCACGTTGCATGTTAACAACTCTTTCTTTCAGTGTTTCCAGTGCCAGGCATGGGTCACAGTATAGTGTAGATATCAATAAGTATATTTTGGAACAGTGGATGGAAGGACAGGTGAAAGAAATGAAGGAACAGCGAATCTCCTTCCAGCCTCTGTTCAATGTGCACACATTGCATCCTGTCCTGTCTTGAGGCTCGGGAGGTTGCTGCTGCCTAGCAGAGGGGAGAGTGTCTGCAAATCACAAGGGCATGTGACCCATTTTTCAGTAACCCGGAGAATATCAGGTGCAAAACCCAAGATATTTAACAATACCAGCCAAGCCAACTTGTTCTTCTCCACTTAAGTGACAGAAACACAAGCAGCCAGGCAGCCCCATTCGGAAAAACCCCCTTTATCCATGTCAAGCAGCAGCCCAGGCTCTAGCTCATTTATTTAGGCCTTTCTTGCTCTCTGACACGCCTCCTAGCAGTTGCCAGGCAACTCTGGGAGTAGCAGTGTGTGTTAGGGATTAACTAGTTAGGGCTGGGGTCCTTTTTGCCTAGAAGGGGATAAAAGACAAGTGATTTTAATTGCCAGGCCAAGGATCCTTTCTCTGCTTGGTGGAAGATTGCAACTTTTGGAGGATGTGTATAGCAGTGTGGCTTTTGAATTTGCCTTGAATGTTCCCTTTTCTCCCTCCTGGGGAAAACAAATGAATTTTAAAAAGAATCTTACTTTCCCCTCACTCCTTTGTTTAAAACTATATCATCATGAAATCTGAATAAGACTAACCTACCACCCTCTCTTTGAAAGATATTTCACAGCACAATGGCCTCAGTTTTAAAGAACTTTAAAAAATAGGCTGGTGTCCTTTAATTTCATCACTTTTTCTATTCAGAGTTTCTTATTTCATAGCTCATGCTACACGGAGTTGTCTTAAGACAGTGCACGTGAAGGTGCTTGTTCCCGTGTTTGGCCCACTGCAGGTCCTTGGTAAATGTTAGATCAATGAGCAAAACTGATGGATATTGGTGCTTTAAGACACATCGTGTTCTGTGCCAATATCTGTGGAAAGGCCAATATAGATGGAGCGCTATGAGAGTTGTTTATGCAACAAGCTTGTGTGCTCATTCTGGGTCAGCCTACGAGCTGGGCTTCCCCAGCATGAATGGAGCACAACCCCTGCCCACAGGGAGCAAATGCTGAGGTGGGGGCGGTAAACAGCCGGTCACGTGCTGTGAAGGAGGCTTGCAGGCAGCAGCTCGCGCCACCAGCCCTGCTTGCTTAGTCCATCCCAAGAGACCCGGCTTCCAGATTCAGCTGTGGGTACGTGGCGTCATCCACCTTACAGCCCCTGATTTTGTACATGATTCTGCTGAGTCATATTTATCCACCTAAAACCCTTTGAAGACAGAGAAGTTAAGATAAAAGCAGATTGATAGCCTGGCTTTCAAGCATGAACGGGCGAGGCTGTGTTGAGCAGGTCAGAAAAACACCCTATATATCTGTCTTATGGTTGAGTAACACCATTGATCTCACGGTTTAAAAACAACAACAACCATATTTATATGTGTTTTTGTGTAACATAAAATAGAAAAAATTTAGAAACTAGAAAAATTAAAACATTACTGTAGTCCCACTGAACTAACACAACTCCTTCAACTACCCTTTGTATATTATATTCTCTTTAATTATTTTTCATTATGCAAAGGGTTTATGTAGCTGCCATCAAATCTAAGGTAAAAGTTTTGGAGCCCGCCCTGACGGTCCAGTGGTTAAAGTTCAGCGTTCTCACTGCTTCAGTGGCTGTGGTTCGTTTCCCAGTTGTGGAACCACACCACATGTCTGTCAGTTGCCATGCTGTGGTGGCAGGTCACATAGAAGAACTAGAATGACCTACAACTAGGATATACAGCCATGCACTGGGGCTTTTGGGAGAAAAAAAAGAAGAGGAAGATTGGCAACAGATGTTAGCTCAGGGCAAATCCTCTGCAAAAAAAGAAAAGTTTGGTTCTCTTCCATTTAACATTACATCATATGCGTTTTTACATAGCTGCAGAATATTCTATCAAGAACAGATACCATCATTTCCGTAATCACTTTCTCGTGTTGGACCTTTAGGTTGCTTCAGATCTTTTGGTATTAATATTCCACCAAACATCTTTGTCAATAATGCTTTGAAATGCTATATTTTGAAGTCTCTGAGGAGAAGAAATACAGGTCTGCTGCAGGAGCCTGACTGTGGTGCCAACTTGTCACAACATGGTAAGGAAGCAGATTTCCGTTGACTCAGCCTAAGAGCAGCTCAAAATGGGAAGAACTAAGAACCCTTCATGGGGTGTGCTCCTTGCCCTCCACATAGGCCAGCAGAAGATACCCAGAACATATATAGGGATATTACTAATTTGTCTGTGCCTCCCTGGTGCTAAAAACGGTTTGAGGAACCTTAAAACATTGTGTACAGTACAGCAAGACGAGATGAGGAAGTGAGGAAACCAGGGGAGAGGCGGACTGAGATGAAGCCTGGAAGGGGCTGGTGTTAAGTATACAATTCAGTGGCATTACTTATATTCACAATGTTGTACAACCACCATCACTATTTTCAAAATTTTCAAAACAGAGTTTCTCTTTGGGATGATGTTAAGCAATAGTTCTCCAATTATTGCTGTTAAGCGATAATTCTCCATTCCTCCGTCTCCACAGCCCTTCATATCCTCTGATCTACTTTCAATTGCTATGAATTTGCCTATTTTAGATATTTCATATAAGTGGAATTATACCATACTTGTCCTTTTGTGTCTGACTTATTTCCCTTAGCATAATGTTTTCAAAGGTCATCCACATTGTAGCACGTTCAGATCTTCATCCCTTTTTAAGGCTGAATAATATTCTACTGTATGTATATACCACATCTTGTTTATGCATTCGTCTGTTGATGGACACTTGGGCTGTTTCCACCTTTTGGCTATCGTGAGTAATGCTGCTATGAACATTCCTATACAACTGTCTGTTTGAGCCCCTACTTTCAGTTCTTTTGATATATGCCTAGGAGTGGAATCGCTGGGTCATATGGTAATTTTATGTTTAACGTTTTGGGCAACCACCAAACTATTTTTCAATGCTTTTTTAAGTGGACAGTGATATGTTTGTGGAGCATGGATATGTACCTATGAATATTCTGTAGGGAAAGTTTGTGAAAGATTTTCTTATTTTCCAGTTTATTTTAGGCAAGCAGATAGGGAATTATAGCCAAGACCTACAGGCCTGAACTAAACAGATGCATTGACAGCAGGAGTCTATGGTGGACTAGAGAAGGGCCTGGTAACTTACTGCTTACCATTTTTTCTCACTTTAGTGTTCATCCAAGTCATAGGATCATGTCCTGGGAATGAAGCAGGGACAAGGGGAAGTACTCCCACCAGTGGGACTCTGGGGACCACCACTGTAGGTCTGTGGCTCACGAAGCCACTGAGTGTGATGGAAAGAGTATAGTCTTTGGAATCACCTGGGTTTTAATCCTGGCTCTGTCATCTGTCAGAAGGTGACCTTGGAAGTCACTTAACCCTCTGAGCCTCAATTTTCTCATCTGTAAAACAGAAATAATGCCTACCTTGTAGGACTGTTGAGAAAAATAGCAATAATGTGTGTAAAACACCAACACAGTGTTTTTGCTGATAGTAGATATTAACCAAATGATAGTGACCATTCCTGGGTGACAAGAAAAGGAGGAGAATGAGACTGTAACATCCTGGAACAGTGGTGGCCATACTTGTTCAGCAAGTGTCAGACTACGTGAAACTATTCAAAATACAATGAGATTATGGTTCTTTTATTCCTATCTTTTGAAGGAACTGTGAAAGTTTGGATGTGTAAGAAATCACATATTTCCTTCAATATTTATTTGATATTTATTCATTCATGTTATTGCTTGCCAGCACTTACAGGCAAATGGAGGTGGTAGGTACCAAGGGTTTACAATTAAGAAATGCATTGCAATCCATTTTAAATATACATAAGAGAAAATATAATTGAGAATCTTTTTTCTATTTCATCAAAACATTTTTTGTCTCTTGGGAGAAGATGACCGTTGTTTGATCTTGGTGCCAAATCTCCACCGTCCATCTCCCGGGGATACTGATGTTGCTCAGGAACAGAGTTTGGGAGTCCTGGCACCTTGGAGCTACACAGTGAGTGCTCGCTGAACTGAGAACCATTGTTCTAGAAGTAGACTGCCTAAGTAAAAAGTAGGTCCTTAAGTGAGAGAAGATGAGAACTGGCAGGAAATCCACTTAAACAGGATGATCAAGCTTAACTGAATGATTTCAAAGAGCATCACTGAATATGATCAAAATGAAATTCCCATATGTTCTAAGATACTTGAAAAATAAAACACAGCTAGTGTATCTTAGACTATCCAGGAGGAATTCTAGGCTTTAACTTGATCTCATTTAATAATCCTGGCTCCTTTCTTACTTTGCTCCGATAGGATGGGACCATGTTTATACTCCTTGGTGTCTCTCACATAGTCTAATATTTAGTAGATTCTCATTAAATGTTTGTTGAATAAATGGATGAACAAATGAATGAACGATACCTGTTTTCCCATGCTGTGCATCCAAAAGACTGGTGATCATATTTCAGTGTTGCACAATATAGATGCTTAGTTAAAAAAGAAAAATCATCCACAGCTTCATCTTAGAGCATGAGAAGAAAATCTGACACGAACCCCACGCCATGAATGTGTGAGTTTCAAACAAAGGCACCCCGCAGCTGCTACATGGTAGCTCCAGAGGCAGTTAGGGTCTGGTGTGGTCACACTCTGTGAAATCACCATGTGCAGTAAGCATTCAGTTCTAGCTAGGAAAATACAAGAGGCGAGTATATTAATGGAGTAAGCACAATACACTGTGGCAGTTTTAAATACTGTATCTTTGTGGAAGCAATGGCAAAGAGAAATGGTTGCTGTTACAGTGTTTTAAGTCAAATGATCTCGCTTTAGGGTTTTTTCCTTTTTCAATGAGACTCTGGAAAGGAAACCTTTCTGATCCATTTTCAAGCAGTGATAACATTTGACAATTTAGAGCCTGAAACAGTGATATATGACTTCATGTACATAGCTAGACTGTGAGCTTTTTAAGAACAGGATTTTGTCTTTTTCTTTCTTATCCCCCCAGCACACAATAGAGGCTGAGTACCGTAAGATGGAGCAATAGTTCTATGGGTTTGTTCTATGGAGGACGTTATGGTATTGATGATGATTAGAGGACAAAATTGTAGATTTCCTTCCTTCTACCCACCCCCTTGGACGTGCATCCGTGCTGATTTTCTATGGGGTGTGGATACATTCTCAGAAATATACAGCTATGTCACATTCAGTCTTACGCTGCCCTTTCACAGAGAAATGGAAGCCACTCTGGAATGCAGTGGAGTGTCGTGATTACTCATGTGTCCCCGGCGCAGAGCCTGACACATAGAAGGTGCTTGATAATTATCTGTGGAGTGAATGAAATAATAATAGTCCTTAGTTATAATGTCCTTCATTGTTTGAGAGCTGAAACACACTTTTGTTAGTTGAATCATTAAGACTTGAAGTCTTAAGAAAAAGAAAATAATATGAAGCATTTATTATATGCTAGACTGTTTACATATATTCCCTTATTTGATTTTTACAGTCCCCTCATAGAGAGAGTGGTGTAGCCCCATTTTACTGATGAGAAACCAAGGCTAAGAAAGGTTATGTCACACTTTTAAAAAGTGGCAGAGCCAGGATTCGGACCCTCCATCTGCCTGATTCTAGCAACCATACTCTTTCCTCTGACCACTCGCCACAATGGTGATGACCATAAGGTCCACGTTATGTACAATTTGAGGGCGTTTCAGAAGAAAACTGAGCTGGTTTCCTCTTCCAAGTCAATGTCTCTAATCTGTGCAATTGTTTCTTGAAAAGTACAAGTTAAACTAACACCATTTATAAACTATTTTGCAAAGGGGAAATGTCAAAATTTTAGATATCTTTTTGAAAACATCCCTTTAATAGATAATTTTAATTGCCTGATATTTTGTTGTTTAAGTACTTCATATTTACGGTGATAATTGGGTGAAGCAGTGACACACTTGCGGAAGCGCAGCCCTCTCTCCTCTTTTCCTGGGCTGACACCTAGTGGCGAGCTTTCTCGTGGCACTGTTAATCCGGGTGCTAAGCTTTCTTCACCATAGTTGTTTTTCAATTGATTTTAGGATTTTTAAAAATCAATTATTTTCATTATAATAAAAGTAACTACACTAATATAATGGTTAATTTATTAAGGAGCATCATAACAATGGAACTTTTATTTGATTTAATGTGAATTTCAAGTCAATTAAAATCAAGTCTCAATAGCAGAAAATGATACAGGTATTTATAGTCTTGGGGTATTTGTTCCCCCCACAAACCTAACTGAGTGACCACCCTGCCCTGGGCACTGGCTTTCACACACTGACAAATGAGACTCAGTCGCTGTTCTTAAGACAGTGAGGGGCAGAGACAGAAAGCTGCAGAGTTGCACTAAGGTGTGGTAACTGCTATAGTGGAATGTGGTACAAGGTGGTAGACATCCAAATGCAGGACAAATCACTTCCACCTGGATGCAAGGGAAAGCTTCCCAGGGAAGGATGCACCTGGGATAATACTTCCAGGAGGAGTTGCAGTTCTCCAGGTGTAGGGGCAGAAAGTAGCTCATGCAAAGGCAGGGGGCCTTGAAACTCCATGGCCTGGTTAGGTACTGTGAGCGGTCATGTGCCTGGAGCATAGACAGGAAGAAGGAATGTGGCGAGGATGAAGTGGACAAAGGGTCAGCTCCTGTCCATGAAGACCTAGAATGCCACAAAAAGGTTTTAGCACTAACACCATAAACCTGCATTTCTAGAACAGTGTTCCTTGAAATGTTAGCTCCACAAGATATTGATATGTTTTCTGAGCACAGAAAATTTAGGATTGTCACATATTGTGTACTGTAACTTTTTTTTTAAAAAAAAGATACTTACAGTGCACATTACTGAAGCTCTGCTGTAAAGAAATCTAGTTAACTTTGTTTACCTCCACATTTTTCAAAACCCTTTTCCTCCACAAAATACATATTAACATTCCATGCATCTACTACTCACCATAGTTTGGGAAATGCTGCTGTAGCTAATGATTGGTGATAAATTTTTCTTGCTCTAAGGCCATTGAATTAGGATACCAACTATGTTCATTTTACCCCAGCCTCATTGCTATGAACCTCAGTAAGAAAAGCAAGTTCCAGGGCCAGCCCAGTGGCACAGTGGTTAAGTTTGCATGTTCTACTTCAGCAGCCCGGGGTTCACCTGTTTGGATCCTGGGTGCAGGCATAGCACCGCTTGTCAAGCTATGCTGTGGCAGGCGTCCCACATATAAAGTAGAAGAAGATGGGCACGGATGTTAGCTCAGGGCCAGTCTTCCTCAGCAAAAAGAGGAGGATTGGCAGCAGATGTTAGCTCAGGGCTAATCTTCCTCACCAAAAAATAAATAAATTAAATAAATAAAGCAGCTTCATCTATAATCACAAAAACCTGGAAGCAACACAAAAAAAAAAAAAAGAAAGAAAAGCAAGTTCCTTTTCCAAAGCATTTATTGTCTGGCCAGACAGAGGTTTGTGACCAACAGGTGGTCTTGAGACATAGAGCCTAGCCATCATTCAGTTTTCTCAGCTTAGGACCACAGGCTGCCAGTTGGTCCCCTCTGTCTGGCAGCTTGATCATTGTATCAGTCAGAATCTAACCAGGACAACAGAAACCACTTCAGATGTTTACAAGAAGGAAAATAATTCAAGGAAGTAGTTCTCCAGTTGATAACCAAGGAGCTGAGGCTCAAAAGAGGGCAGACTGGTAATCCAGAGATTAGCAAGAGCAGAGGTGGTGGTCCTGAGTCCAGGCCCGGGGTCACCTGACTAAAACTGGAAGCTGTGTGTCTGTGCAGAAGGGGCTCGAGTCAGGGAGGAGGTGAGCCGCTGCTGGACAAGCCACCCATGCAGAGACAGACTGGAGAAATACTCGGCTTCTCCCTTCATCCTCCTCCCAATCACTTGCCAGGGCCTCACACGTGCCAAACCGAGGAGGAAGGTGGCTGACCCGGGAGCCCAGGGAACTCAGCCTCCCCTCCTTCAGAACAGAGCAGAAGAGTGGAGAATGGGTCTGAGGTCACACAGGCTCAGAACCAGCACTACCAGATCCCAGATATTAAGGGTATATAGTGACAACCCCCCTCCCCCACCCCAGGCAAATAATAAACAACATGGTGAAGTTAAAAGCCCCCTGACTCACAGTTAGACCTGGTGCCAACCTGGAGTCTGCCTCTTCTCAGCTGTGTGACTCTAGACACTAACTTTACCTTTCTGAACCTTATTTCCTCAGCTGTAAAACAGGGAAGAGAATCGACTTCAATGATACCTTGACAGGGCTGCCTTGACATATGCCTGGCTGCTTCCTATTTTATAATGAGACAAGAACAAGGTATTTAAAACTTTTGGGGCTTAGCCTAGAGCTAGTAAGAGTGTTAGAAATCCACATATGTTGATCGACTACTCCAAACTTCAGAGAATTTGCTGAAGTTTTATTAGCTAGCAGTTATTATCTAGTAGGTGTCTAGTTTCTTATCTTAATATATTCACTTCCTGGGGTCGCTGGAGTAGGGGAAGCTTGTAAAGCATGCGGTGGAATATTCGAGTGCTGGAGAGGTGCTCCATGTGTATTGTAGTTATCGGTTCAGTGCAGGCTGAAGAAAATTGAGATTCCAGGAGAATTGCCACTTAAGAGATGTAAAACCTCGGGACTCATTTCCTCCCTGAACCACAGGTTTTCATTTGTTGTATGGGGATAAAAATGCCACCCCCATGAAATTATTTTCAGAATTGAACGAGATGGCAGATGTAGAGTTCTTGTTCTCTGTGATCTTCCCTCCCCTCTACAGCAGACTGTGGAGGCAGCCTCCCTTTTATCCAGTGAAGGCCCAATTCACCAGCAGTCACATTCCATGGAGGTGTGGCAGGATTTTTGGAAAGCCTTTAACCGGAGATTATTTGTTTGGTTTGCTGGTCCCTGTTAGTGATGTGACCTGGCACGTCTCCCCTCACCCTGTTCTTGTCAGTCACAACTCACTGGCATTATTCATAAGCCATTTGCTTGAGACTGTCTTTGCTCATATTCTTACTGTGGTGCATTTTTACTCTCATCTTCACATTAAATGGTCTGTAGGTTTTGAAGGTGTCCTGAGCAGGTCAATTGCCAGCTTAAAAGGTCGTTATCTATTCTTTGAAGGGGAACTTTTACCCTGAGCTGATTAGTTTTATCCTTGGTTGATGAGTGTTTTGCAAAAGAAATACGGGAGGGAAAACCCTGATAGCTATTGAACCCCTACTTCTTGGCCTTTATTTATATTTTCTTGGCTAAAGGTGCATATTATCCCTAGTTTGATAGATAAGGAATTAAAGCAGAGAGAGTTGAAATCACTTAAATCAACAGCTTTGAACATACGTTTACCAACACCCTGCTATGCCAGACACTGTTCCAGGTGCTTGGCAATGCAGCAGTGAACAGAATTAAGTCCTAGCCCTGGAATCTCTGGCTAGAAACAGACAGGAAACAAACATGAAAGTCGATATATAACGTATCAGGTGGTGATAAGTGTTGTGCCGAAAAAGAAGGCCAAGGAAGGGGATAGAGAGCCCCAGATGAGGTAGGTGCTGGTAAGAGATGGAGCTAGGATTGAGCGCTAGGTCTGTCTGTCTCTAGAACTCACATTTTTCCCACTAGTCCCATGCTGCTTCTAATCCTCTTTGGTGATGATTTCCAGCATCTAGTGAAGAAACATGAACTCTAACATTCTTGCATCTGGAATGGAGAAGTCAATGTCTCATGGTGGTGACTTCTCATTCCTGGGGGACAGAAAACATTTTTGCTGCACTCCCTGCCGTCAGCAGCATGTAGCTGTTTCTTTTCTCTCTCTGGTTTCTCTCTTGATGCAGAAAGCATCTTGCCAGCGTAGACTTAAGCCCTAGTGCTGGGGAGACCAGTCTGTCCTAGAGGAGGGTCTTGTGACTGCTGGGTTCAAAGGAGCTCATTGCCCCTTTTCTCTATACTTCTAAGAAGTGATGTTATAGCTAGTGGTCTATGTAATCTTAGTATCTGTTTCCTGATCTTTAGTATTCAGTAAGTCAGGTTAATTCCCTAAGTAGATGCAGCCACCAAGAGATAGATCCAGTATGGAAGCTGTCCACAGGACTCAGATACACCTGGGTTCCACTTTCCTATTTATGTAATTTTGACTAAGTTGATTAACCCTAAGTCGGTTTCCTCATCAGTAAAGCAGAGAACAAATGTAATCTGCCTCACAGGATTGTTGGGAACATTAAATGAGATAGTAAAGCGTGATGCCTGGATGTGGAAACAGCTTAATATTAGGTGTTTTTTTTGTAAATAAACTTTATATTTTAGAGCGGTTTTAGGTTCACAGCAAAATTAAGTGGAAAATACAGAGATTTCCCATATACCTCCTGTCCCCACTCGTGAATACCTCCCCAATTATCACCAATTTTAATTTTTAAATATATAAAAATAACTCTAATTTATAGCTGAGTTTTCTCTACATTCTATCCTATGAGGAGACAGTGGAGTAGAAATGAAGTTTTCTTTTTCAAAGTAAAGACAGTATATGTATTTTAATGAAAGAGATAGTAAGAATTTCCATCATGATGACGCTGTTTACAAAGAAATGTTGACATTCAATCTTTAAAATATTTCCCGTTAGATAGGTATCATTACATGTTTTTAAAAATCTTTTTATTGTAAAATAAATTGTAAAACAAATAAAGAAAACCACCTTAATCAAATGAACGGATTAAGAAATCATTATCAGACCAATACTGCCCAGCACAAGAAATAGGGCTTTGCCACCCACCCTAGAAACCTCTTCCTTCAAAACCCTTTCCCTCCTGCCAACAGTAACCACCATCCGGGCATTCGTTATTTTTTTTAAATGCTTTTATTACACAAATGTTTATCCCAAGATGCTATAGTTTAGTCTTGGGCATTTAAAAAAATGATATGGCTTTTAATCTTCTTTAAACTTATATGTTCCTCCCTCACCCCTTTCCTTTCATTACAATTTATTTGTTGAAGAACCCGGACCTGTAGAGTTTTCCATAGTGTGAGTTTTGTTGATTGCATAGTCATGGTGCCATTCACCATGTTCCTCTGTCCTCTATATTTCCTGCTAATTGGCAACTGGGTCCTGAGATTGGATAGGCTCAGGTTCAATCCCGTTGGCAAGATTGCAGGTGGTATTTGGCAAGACTGTAGGAGGCATATCAAGTCTGGTTGTGTCTCTTTTAGTGATTTTTAGTAGCCAATGATGCTTAATGCCTATATCTGTTTCTTCATTGGGAATTGCAGAATGGTCATGTTCTAAGTTTATCATTTTTTTTTTTCATTTATTGGATGGAATGTTTTTATAAGGAGATACTTTCCCTCATTTACTATTTTGTTACCTAGTGTTACAGTTCATACAGCAAAGACAAGAGAAATATTTGATTCTTTCCCTTTATTTACCAGTTTTTAATATAATGAATTAGTTCCCCCACATCCTCAAAATGTGACGGTTCTTTTGTGTATGTATTATTATGACCTGGTGGATTTGAACATACTTGATGGGTTTGGACCTGTTGCAATTATTATTGTTACTGAAATTCAAACTGTTCCATCTTTGACCAGTGAGAACTTCTTCTGGTTGGCGCCTGAGTACTTTTTTTTTTTTTACATGACCCTAGTACCAGTCTTTGATAGCTCCTTGTTACCTATATTACAAAATGTTCCAGCCTCATCTTGTACATTTCCTGCCCCCAAATCTGGAACCAGACATTTCTTCAGGAAGCACTGGTTTCTTTTAGTGAGAAATAATAATATCTCAAGACCAAAACCTGGATGCTAAGGATACTTCACTACTACTGGATTGGTCATTGTTTCCAGGCCTTTTCAGTGGGCAGAGTTGGGAGATAATACACTCACACACTCACATGGATATATATTGATACTTCCAATTCAAATTCAAGACTACAGAGTTTTGCTTAACCTCTTCTCTGTTACATTTGTATTTCCTTTCTTCCATGCTGAGAATTCTGGATATCAAGGTCACAGGGGATAACAGAATTACAATATCCCAAAATTACTAATTTATTTTCATACACAGCAGCCTCAGTAAACAGTACAAATACTACCACTAGCATGATTACAGGAAATATTTTAACTTTTTTTGCATATCTCTCCCGATTCCTCCCCCCCAACCCCAAGATTTTGGCCAGTTGAACTATATTTATGTTTGTGAAACGTACAACCATTACACACTATACTCTCTCCCTGTCTGCCCTCCTTTAGTCTCAGTCTTTTGGGGGGGCTCGAACCAGTTCTAATGGTGATGGCTCTTCAGTCATGTTGTCTGAAACTTGCTCCCTAGTAGATTCATCAAGAAGGCTCTTGGGAACAGTATTCCCTCTGTTGTTAAAGGTGGATAATAATTTTTCTGTGCCCTTTCCATATGAAAGTCAGTTTTGCTGGATATAAAATCCTTGGTTCATACTTTGTTTCTCTGAGTATCTTACATATGTTAACTCCATTTGCTCCTGGCAAAGCGTGTTGCTGTCAAAGTCTGATGATAATCATAACTTCTTTCTTTAATAAGTCACATATCCTTTTTTGTTAGATGCCAGGGATTTTTTTCTCTTCTTTTAAAGTCTAGTAATTTTATTACACTTTCTTGGATGGCCATTCTGGGTCTGTAGGCTCAGGTATATAATGTTGTCTTTCAACATGTTTGAAACATATAGTTTCAAGTCTTTTTTTTAATTTCAAGAAAATTTTCTTAAATGATAGGTCTTAGCATCAATTTTGTTCTTTTGCTTTATTTTTCTTCTTTAGGGGCTCTAATTATTTGTATGTCAATCTTCTTTGCATGTCCTCCCTATTTTTCACTCTCTTTAAAATCTTTTTAATCTCTTTATTTTTATCTTTTTTTAACTCTTTATATTATTATTGATATAGAATCCCTCTTTTTTATTTTTAAAGCTTTCTCTTTTTCTTTTGTTTTTCTTAAAGCTTTATTTGTTGAGTTGATTTGTTCTTATAGTCCTTCTAGTATAGTCTTTATTTCTCAAAAGAGTTTTTCTTTTATTTCCAATTCTTTCCTGAATCTTATCCCCTCATTTATATGTTTTTATAACTGAGATATGTGTTGTTCTTTCATATCTTGTATGATTTTCTTAATGTCCTTAAGTCATTTTGACACAGTAGATTACAGTTTTAATCTATTTCATTGATGTATATTTCAGGCATGCTTTCATTGTCTACAAGGATATTATTCTGTTCCTTTTTATTTTTTTTTTCATAATACCTTTGTGTAGGATTTGACCTCAATGTTTTTATGTCATTTATTTTTAGGTGAAATTAATTTTCCTGACTTTAGAATGAGATGGAGTTCAAGTAAGCCTTTCTAACTTCACAGAGCTCCCTCATCTATTGTTTTTAGTAGTGTTCAAAAGTTCAGGCTGTGTTTCCTTCTCCCACTTGGATCTAGACCTTCTTTTCCTTCCTCTCTGTTGTCTCAGTCCTTCCCAATCCCTGCAGCTCCTCTCCAGTATGGATTCCTGCCCTGGAAGGAAGTCCTGGCACATTGTTTCAAGAGTTCGTAGGGGTTCCTAGGGCTCACAGGGGCTAGACCACTCCAGCCCCTTCAGCCCTTCTTGCTGTAGGTCCCCTGTGCTCACTGCTGTTGCAGAGGTCAAATCCTTCCTAGTTTCAACTGCCATTCTTAAGTTGGCCCACTGAGCTTTCTGCAAGGCCTGATTGGCTGTTTTGAGGTTCACTTGTTCTCAGGTCTGTTAACCCAGATGCCCACACCAAGCAGGTCTGTTGGTGGTTTGCAGTGTTGATGATTTATACTCACCTCCTTGCATTTTGGAGTCCATTGTCCACCTAGTTTTGTTGTAAATGTTACACATGCATCTGAGGTTTTGCTATCTAATTGTTCAGCCTTTTTTATATGGGGATTTGAAGATACTGAAAAAACTCTACTACTGCTACTTGTTTTGTTAGTACCATCAAGTTGATTCCAACTCCTAGCCACCCTGTGTACAGCAGAGTGGAACCCTGCCCAGTCTTTTTGTGCCATCCTCTCACCTTCTGGCACTGTATCAGACAATGCTCTGCTGCTATTCACAGAGTTTCATGGCCAATTTTTTCAGAAGTGGGTGGCCAGATCCTCCTTCCTACTACGGCTACTACTACCACCAAATTCCCAGAATCCTCTTTTCTGTTTTTCCATTTTTTCCTGAGAAAAGAAGTAAAATATCTTCCCCCAGTGTAGTGAGTGCCCTCATGGAACTTACGTTCTACTGGTAGAAGACAGGTCGTAAACACAAACAAAAAATGGAAGAAGATGATTTTAGATAGTGACGATTGCTATGAAGAAAAGAAAACACTGTAAGGAGTAGCGAGTTACAGGTTTGAGGGGAATGGGGAAGTGTTTTTGTGGTACTCTTCTCCAAGGAGGTGGCGTCTGAGCTGCAACCTGAATGATGAGAAGTAACAGGTATATAGGTATCTGGGGAAGAGCATTCCAGGTGAAACAAACAGCAAGTACAGAGACCCAAAGTAGGAATGAGTTGGGCCTATCTGAGGCACAGAAAGCAAGACAGTATGCCTGAAACAGAGTCAAACCTGGGGAGAGTCATCATAGGAGATGAAGTCAGAGAGGTAGGCAGGGGTCAGATCGTGAAGGACCTTGTGGGCTCTGGAAGAGTTTGGACTTTAATCTAGGTACAGCGGAAACCACTGGAGGGACTTTAGCCAGAAGTAGAATGATCCAGTTTAAGTTTTAAGAAGCTTGTTTTGGCCACTGTGTGGGGAAGGCGCTGTACGGGCTCCAGCATAGGAGTCAAGGAACAGACTCCTTAGGGCCTGGGGAGAGACCCCTGTGGCCAAAAGGTGATGGAGAGAAGTGGTCAGATTTGGGGACAATTTGGTGACAGGACTTGCTAAAGTGTTAGATGAGAGAAAGAGAAGAATCAAGGATGTCTTCTAGGTTCTTGGTCTATTTCCAATTTTTTGTCATTTTGAATCTTATTTCTCAGAGAATGTCACTAGAACTTTGCTCCTAGACAAATAAATAGATACTATAAAGCCAGTGTGAAAAAACAAGCCACACACTGAAGGAAGATATTTGTACCTTTAACTGACAGAGGCCTGGTTTCTAGATTATATGAAGAATTTCTGTTAATCAATAAAAATTAAAACAGGTAAAAGATATGAACAGACATTTCACGGAAGAGGTAACATGAATACTTCATAAACTTAATGAAAATATCTAGACTCAACTTCACTAATCAATCAAGGAAACTGAAATTAAGACCAAGGCATCATTACATTTTGCACCTATTAAATTGGCAAAAATTAGAAAGTCAGATACTGACGGCAACTACGTGGAGCAATAAGAGCTCTTATTTTGCTGGTTAAAGTTTAAATTGGTACCTCGATTTTAGAAAACAATTTAGCATTATTTTATAAAGTTGAAACTCTTGCCCATTTAGGCTATGAAAAATGTACAGAAACTTTCATAGCAGCAAAAAACTAGAAAATTCAAATGCACATTGAAGGCTAATAGATAAATTATAGTAGATTCACGTGATGAAATATTATATAGCCGTGAAAATTAGTGAAGCAACAAGTGGATGAATCTTAGAAACATATAGTACAATACCATTTAAGGCTCAATAATAAGCAAAACTAAATATTATTTAGGCCACATATATGTGTGATAAAACTGTTTTTTAAAAAACACTTTAGGGAGTGAAAAGCAGAATTGAGAATAGGAGTTAATGAGGTCTGGGAGAGAGGCAGGAGGAGACAATGGAGGGAAACCAAGACAATGCAATGATGTCTCTTTCTTAAGTTAGATGGTAGGTTCACGGATGTTCATTTTATTATTATGCAGTATAAGTTAACACAGGTTATGTATAGTCTTTTATATGTAAATATAAGTTACATGATAGATTAAAGGAAACTCAATGGAATTACAAAATAAAGTGTTAATAATTCCAAAATTCTGTAATTTTATAATGTGTTTAAAATCCAGCTCAGAGATTACAAGCTCTGGACTCTTGTAGTATATCACATTTCAAACTTCCCAAGGACTCTGAAATGTGGCTTGATCCAGTGTGTTGAGGTTCTGGGTTTCCTTGGTGGCTGTGGAAGTGAGGGGGTGGCTCAACTTAAATGTAAGTAAATATTCCTTCCCAGGGTTTTAGTAACTAAACACAGAAAATCCATTTCACAGCCTTCACCCTTTATTGGCCTTTCTAGGAAGAAAGAATTCAGAATCTCGGTTGGACAAGTAAATTGCTCCCTGCAGCTTTGAACAGAGTCTCAGAATGATCTAATGGGTCCCTCTCCACAGTGGCAGCATCATGCACCCTATTCTAATACCTACCTGGCTAGTTGGAACACTCCCTCCAAATTCTAACACTTCAGACACCCCACAGGACAGTACACACAAAGAAATCAGTCACCACCCGCAAACTCCCAGAGGTTTGTCTTTTTGAACTCCGTTTACAGCACAGGGAATGGCAAGGCAGCTTTGGAATCTGAGAAGTCAGGCTCCAGTGCAGTACCATTTCTTCCTCTATTATTTAGAGGATTATGAGGAATTCGCTACTATTTAGAGAAATAATGGCATTGTCATACCATTTCTTCTTATCTATTATTTAGAACCTTCCTGTTCTGAACCTCAGAATGCCAAAGGGTAGCAGAATGTTCCTGTAGATTCTGTAGCCATGTTTTTGGTGTGCTGAGAGTGAGTGAATGAATGAATGGATTTGTGCTATTTTCCTTTTAGTCAAGATAAAAATCCAGGTGGGAGAAAAAGTCCACCACTAACATGAATAAAAGCATTTTCAAAATGTTTTTTGAAACATATGTTGAGCACCTACTGTGTGCTTGACACAGAGCTTAGCTCTCTACAACCACATGGCACCTAAGTGGTAGAATTGTGATTCAGATACAAGGCTCGGCTCTATGGAAAATGTGCGTTTCCTTTTGCAGGAGAAACATTTCAACAGCAGAGACTGAGGAAGCCAAAATGAGATAATTAAGAATATTAGCTCATAACCCTGCTATTTCTACATAAAATGTCCTAAATATCCTTGTGTGTGGTAATTGTTGTTGGTGAGTGACGGCCTCTGGGTAAAGCAATGATGGCCACTCTCCGCATTATTTATCCATGTCTGAGATGCTTCTTGGATTCCTGCTGTGCCCTGGGCTGCAACCTTACTGGTTCCCTTTTTATCAATTAATACGCATTAAAACCCTTGCAATTCTTGGAAGACACATGGAGATTGGGGAGAGAGTATAAGATTTAGAGTAAAACAGACAGGAGTTCATATCCTAGCTCAGCTTCCGTATCTGCAAAATAGGGACATTTATGCCAACTTCAGAGAGCTGTTATGAGGATTAAATGCATATTACCATAATGTGTATAATTACCACATTGTACATGCTCAAAAAATGTTAGTTCCCAATCTTCCTCCCCCGTCACAACAGCCTTCCTAAAATATTAATCTGAATGTCAGACTTCTAAAAATGACTGTCCAGTGAGTGACATGTACTTCCTATACTTTGGGATATGGTGAGCCAATTACTTTCTGTGGTGGACGAGTTTTCTGTGTGTCTTTTAGTTTTTAATGCTCTTAAAAGAAGGGACTTTTATTTAAGGGCAGTTAGGTAACTGCCATTTTCTAGGTTTTCCAATGCAGATTTTACTTGATTTTTCAAAGGGAGCTATGATAAAAGGCATAGACCCTACCTCCACACTTGAATCACATTCAGGAACATTTCAGGCATTAGCAGTGCTTTAGCCAACAGTGATAGATTGAGGTGGGAGTAGAGAGTTTGACCTGAATTGAGGAACATTCAACAAAATAGCTGGCCTGTACTCTTCAAAAATGTTAATGTCTTACAGCAGAGAAAGACCCAAGAACTATTCTAGATTAAAGGAGACTAAGAGACTGCGTGCAATGTATGACCCAGGATTTTCTTTTGCTGTAAAAAGACATTATTGGGACAATTAGTGAATTCTGAATAAAGTCTATAGATTAGATTTTTATTGTATCAATGTTAATTTCCTGATTTTGATCATTGTACTGTGATTATGTAAGAAAACATTCTTGATTTTAGGAAATGCAATAAAATTGTTCTAATGCCTGTTTTAACAGTTTTGTTCTAATGCGATTGATGTCTTAGGGAACAGTTTGAGCATAATGTGAATTTCATGTTTAATTATGAATGACATCATCTGTGAGAAATACTAGGTGAATGCAGAAAACCACACCCCACCTAACCAAGATGTATCAGAATACACAAGATGCACCGGAATACACAAGATGCACACACCTCAGACATCTGCCACCCACCTCAGTTTATCACGTGTCTTATGAACCACGCACATCCTGTCCACAGCAGTGTTACAATTTTCCATCCTTCTTCCACCACTTCACAATCTACCCGTAGGCTACAGTCCTTCTGACACCCACTTCTAGAGCAAACTTCAGGTCCTTTTCAAGGTAAAATGACATATTCATTGTAGTATTTTTGTATTTCTTACCCATTGAACATGATTAAAATGGTGCTACTGTTTTTATTAGATTTCTATCTTATTTCTCACATGTCACTGATGAAGTTTTTGAGTGTTACACCCCTAAGCATGAGAATTTTTAGGAACATATATGTCACATTATACCAGAACTGACTATACTTAAGTATGTAGGGGTAAAGGGACATAAGGTCTTAAACTTATTCTCAAATGGTTCAGAAAAACATTTATACAGATAAAATATATGTATAACATATAATGATCTAATAATGTGTGCACACGTATGTGCAAGGGGAAAGAGAGAGAAGAATAAAGCCATTGTGGTAAAATGTTACTATGTGGGGAATCTAGGTGAAGGGTGAATGGGTGAATTCGCCCTTCTTTGAACTATTCTTGCAACTTTTCTGCGAATCTGAAATTATGTCAAAATAAAAAGTTAGAAGGGAAGAAAAATGGAGGGTTGGGAAGATTTAAAAAAAAATAAGTTCAAATGTGAAAAATGAAGGAAGTTAAAAGGGAAGGGAAAATGACTCAGCTGAGAAAAAGACCAAAGCAGACGGGGAGAGGGGATCCTAAACAAACCTTCTACAGAGTAGATTAAAACATGTGCTTAGTTTGAGGCAAGCTATTTGTAAAATATTGTAGGAAGACTACGTCTACAAAATGGAAAAGAGTGACATTTTGCTGTTCCAGGAAGATTTTTGGAGGGGGTCAAGCCTAGAATGCTGAAAAACAGAATAAACCTACATATATGGAAATCACATAAATTAACAATTCTAAATTATTTATTTTCTTATTCTCTTCCTAAATAATATAAAGATTTTAATATACTTTACTCATTGGACACCCTCATTTGCAAATCTTATCCTTATTAGATTATTAACTTTACCTTTTTACAAAACGCTAACAATAAAATGTAGACTGTAGTTAGTTTTGTAATTTATCAACATCCGTGTTCACCATTGTTTCCCCATGTGTTCACTTTTCTTCTTACTGAATTACATCTTTCATATTTCTTTCACTGAGGATCCACAAACCCCTCTTCTCTTTTTATGTCTGAAAATATCTGTATTTACTATGACTCTTGAAAGATAGTTTATCTGGGCATGAAACTGTACATTGACAGTTTTCTTTCTGCCCTTTGAAGATTTGTCTTTTCTCATCTGTTTTTATTGGTGAAAAGTCTGTTACCAATCCAATTGTCATGCTTTTATAAAAATCCATCTTTTCTCTCTAAGAACTTCCTTCACTTTACATTCTGCAATTTCACTATAATGTATCTAGGGATGGGTTTATTTTTATTTATCCTCCTTGGTACTCATAGTGTCTTTTCAATCTGAGGGCTCATGTCTTCCCTCAGTTCTGGAATATTCTCAGCCATTATCACTTCAAATATTACTCTTTGACAAGCCTAGCATTTCTTTTGTTTTTGTTTTTGTTTTGTTTTGGGTTTTATTCTTGAAACTCCTCTATAAATATGTTGGAGCTTCCCAATCTGTTATCCATGCCCTCAACTGCTCTTTCATCTTCTTTTACTCTTGATCTCCCTCTGCTTTGTTTTGCTGAACTCTTCAGTATTATCTTCCAGAATAGGCGATATTTTCCTAATTTTGTGGGGTTTAAAAAAAAAAAAAAAAAACCTGAGATTGGATTTTTCCCTAGATAAAGTAGCTAGTAAGAAGTAGAGCCTGGATTTGAACCCACATCTGCCTAACTTCTGACCTAGAGTCTGTCATTTATGAATTAATGAGTTCATCCCGAAAGTTAAAACCCCAGAACAGTGAAATAGCTTCAGATCATTGCATTATCCTGTCATGTGAGTGGATTTAATTGGGAGGGTGAATGTGACTTCAGTCCCAGACAATGCAGGATGCCACATGCTAGAAGACCTGAGAAGTGTCAAGAGTTATATTTGGCCTTTTTCCATTTTCATCCTAAGTTGTTTCTGAGAAAGAGAACGTTAGTTCCTTTTTATCTTTTATGGTGCACAAAATTTCCATCTTTCCTCCTTTGGCTGTCTAAATAGACTGTTTACCAAGGTTTGTTTGTATACCACTTGTCTCAGTAGCAGAATTTTGGGTTTTTTTATTGGGCAGATGTTGTTAAACTTAGAATTTTTCAGCCACAGGGAAGTGATGAAACGTTTACAATGTTGTTCTATAAGTACAAAAAAGTCTATTGTTATTATTCAACATTTGCTAAGCGCCCAGAGAGTGCTGGGTGTTGAGTATCACTATGGTGGGCGGAGGAAGGGTCCAAGCTCACACAGATTTTTTGTGTGCAAATCACATCCCTTCTAATTCTTTGTAATATTATCTGTGTTGTTTATCTCAAGTAGTTCAGTAACATTTTGTAGGAGCTCACACCACCCAGCTTGGGCACTACAGCCAAAGATGAGGGTGACGCACTATTTTGTCATTCATTCATTTAAAAAAATATTATATTGATCATCTGTTGTTTGACCAGAGAACTCACAGGCCCATAAGGAAAACAAACATGAAAAACAGTTGCAATGCAGTATAAAGAAGGAAGATGCTCAGTAAGAGAGTGGCACAAAAGCAGATGTGATTAACTCTGCCAGGATAGGTTGAGGGTAGCTTCCCAGAAAAGAAGATACTCACTTGAAATGGGTCTTGAAGGAGTTTTCCAGAAAGCAGAAGACTGCTTTAAGTAGAGGGAACAACAAGAGTCACCCTTTGGAAAAAATTCAAGTTGTTCTGCATGACTGGTTTATAGGCTTTCTTTGAAAGATGACACTAAGAGGTAGGGGCAAGTTTGTGGAATAATTTTGAATGCTTCACAGGAAGTTTGGGTGTCCTTCTGTAGTCAGTGGAGCCACTTAAGGATTTGAAGCAGAGGACGTTTGCATTTCTGGAGACATCAAGGAAGTTGTTTGGAAGGAGATGAGACTAAGGCAGAGACAGGACAAAGCTATTGTAATAGTTCTGGGAAGAAAATCTGAACTCAGAACTCAAAAGCAAAGAAAGCAAATCAGAGAGAGATTTATGAGATAGAATCAATTAGTCGAAAAACTAGGGGGCTGGCTGGAAAGGGGGTGGTCTAGGATCTCTTCTAGGATTCTGTCTTGGGGGCCTATGTGGAGATTTTTTCCACACCATCAGGCTCCAGCAATAAATATGGCAAATATTTTTCTTCATCTTGGTTTCTGTCAAGCAACTCCCAATCCTGGAGGAACTCAACAATATTGGTTTCCCCCAAAAGCCGTGTACTAGAGAAGCTGCTCAAGAGAAAAGGGCTCAACTTTCTCAGCAGCTTGCTGGGAAAGTAATGAGAATAACGTGTGGGAACTTAGTTCTTCTAATTTAACGTCTTTGGAGGAATCCTCTCCCTTGCACAGAATAGCTTTGATACTGAGTCCATGACTCCTGCCTCTAGCTTTCTTTCATCAGTGCAGATGGAGTGCTGGTCATGTGTCTTACCAACCAGCTATATTCTCTTGCACCTCAAAATGTCCTTTTTGAATAATTAGACTTTTTCACTTATTTTTTAAAAACATTTCTGATGCCTATTATGCACCCTGCCTGGTGGCAGGTGCTTTCACATGTCATCTCATTTAATACTCACAACAACCTGAGAGCTAGGTGGAAACATCAGTTTTACAGATGAGGAACTGAGATTCCAAGACGTTAAACAGTCAATGCCAGATCACAAAGCAAGTCAGTTGCAGAATCAAGGTTAGAAGCTGATTCATTCTACAAATCTGGTGTTTTTTTCTGCTATCCTATGGCTGTTCACTCATATAGCATGAAATTTTTTTTAAAACAAATGCATCTTTCTTTGAGATTTCTGTTCATTCATTGTTTTAACCATAAATAGCCCCTCTTATGTGTCAGCAATCAGATTGGACACTGGGTTGGCAACAGGGAATGAGACAGACCAGTGGAGAGAATGACAAGCAGATAGGCAATTATAATACAGTTTAATGAGTGCTCCAGAGGGGAGGTAGGGGACGATGTGGGAGACTGCAGGAACTGGGGCTAGGTGAAGGTGCCCCAGAGGAAGTGACATCTAAGCTGAGATTTGGGGAGTAAGTGAGAGTTAGCAAGGGAAAGGAGGGAGGGAAGCAGCCTCCAGGCAGGGGAATAACAGACACTGGCACAAGGGAGGGGCATGGCAAGAGATGAAACTTAAAGGTAGCTTTGGGCCAGAGCAGGGAGGACCTTATAAGCCATGTCAGGAAGCTTAAAATGCATCCTGATGTCAGTGGGGCAGCTATGGAAGAGTTTTTAAAACAGGGAAGTCACATGAATATGCAGACATTTTTAAAGGTGGCTATGGTAGTAGTGTGAGAAGAGAAATGATTAATAGGAAGGCAAGCTTGGAGGCAGAAACCACCTAGGAGGCTATAACCATAATCCAGGGGAAGATGATGGTAACCTGCATCGAAGAAGTCACCAAAGGCGTGGAGAGAAGTGGATGGGCTTGAGAAATGTGAGGGAGTAGAATCCACAGATCTCAGGAATCCAGTGAATAGAGATGAGAGAGAAAAGTAAGGCAGGACTGACCTAGTGACTGGGTGGGGCTTTTCCCATCCGATGGACGAAGGAAAAAGAAGAGTTCAATTTTATTCATGTTGAGTTTGACATGTCAGTGGACATCCACCCAAGAAATATCCAATTAGGCAGCTTTAAATATGAATCCGTGAGATCAGGAGAGAAGGGTAGGATGGAGATATAGATTTGGGAGATGTCAACATATGGATGGTAAATAATTAACCAGGGAAAATGTATAAAGTAAGAAGTAAAGAGAGCATTAGACAGAGAACATCTATATTTAAAAGACTACCGAAGAAAGGGGAGCTGGTGAAGGAGCCAGGGAAGGTACATCCAGAGAGATGAGAATAAAACCAGGAAAACTCACCAAAGCCAAGGGATGAGAGTGCTTAATAAACAGTGTCTCGCCACTGAAGAGAGATTAATTAAAGACAGAGACTCTCCTGTGGGTTTTAGCCACGAGAAAGTCTTGGGAATCTTGGGTGAGATTAGACAGCTCCTCTGGGCAGTTTGGCTGGTAGGAGGTTGAGAGAGAGAATGATGATAGCCAGATAGTTTGATGATAAGGAAGAGGGAAAATGGGGAGGGAGGGTGTTAGAGTTTGGTGGTGGTGGTTGTTGTTTGATAGGGAAGACTGGCCCTGAGCTAACATCTGTTGTCCATCTTCCTCTTTTTGCTGAGGAAGATTGTCCCTGAGCTAACATCTGTGCCAACCTTCCTGTATTTTGCATGAGGGATGCGGCTACTGCATAAGCGGTATGTAGGTCTGCACCTGGGATCTGAACCCGTGAACCCCAGGCCGCCAAAGCAGAGCATGCAAACTTAACCACTTTGTTGTTTTAACATTGGAAGAAACTTGAGCACACTGAAATGTTGATGAGAAAGAATCAGGGGAGAGATAAGGGTATTTGACAGAACCGGGGCCCTGAGAAGGAAGGCGTTTGGGAAAGCAGGGTAGGTGGATTGGCCTTGGAGCAGAGACTAGGCCCTCTGCCCCTCTGCCTGAGTGTCAGTGGGGAAGGAAGCCTGAAGCAGGGGGATCCAGGTAAAGGAAGAGGTATTGGGCCAGGGGTCCATTGATGGCTTTACTTTTCTCTGTGACATCCAGGCAGGAATGTCTTTTGGGCAGTGGTTGGGGACAAAGAAGGACAGGGGTCAGCATTTGGGGAGAGTGGAGAAGGTTTGAATAGAGAATGGTGGAGAGAGCTAGCTGGGTGAACCTGGAAGGTTTTGGCTGTCTTTGGCCTAATGCTGGGGGATTTACCCGTTTGTGAGGAGTAAGTGGACTTTCCATGATCTGCCTTGTTTTGTCCTGTGTTTGGAGCGTATTCTTAAATTATTTTCCTCTGTGGCTTCTGTAGAGAAGGGTCATAACGTTGGCTGATTTTTGTTCAGTGAGTTTTCAATCTGAGAGAGAAGGATCCCGTTGAAGCAGCTGCTCTCTGCCCTCTGGCTTGTGGTATTTGTCTGCCACCTACATTAGTACACAAGTGATTGAGGCAAACTCTCAAATCTCGGAGGTTTGAGAATCTTCTCTTGGAGTTTAGATGGTTAGCACCAATTTCAGGGATGCCCTCAAAAAGGGAGGCTGGGATTCTTGCTACACTCCTTCCTTTAGTCACCTTCCCACTCCCCCATGAAGGGTAAATGTAACCCAGCAGACCTGGTTGTACCGAATAGCAGACCCTGACAGCTGGGGAAAGAGCCCCTTTCTACGTAGAACTGTCTCTGAAGAGGGCTGCTCCGCTGGGCTGGGTTCCTGCACCGACCTCGACAGGTAGACATAGAAGGTATGCTTAGAAGGAAGCTTGCTCTGCTCAGTCATAGTGTGATCTTGAACATGTCTCCTCCTTTCCTGAGCCTCATTATTATCATCTGTCAAATGGAGTGATTATACCTGTGTGATATATAGTGAACGAGAGTATGTGAGGTGCCTACCGACAGAGATGCAGTCCCTGTCTATTTTCTGTCTTTTTGCTGTTTTCAGATATTAAAATAAGAGTAATTCCCTGGCTTTCCAGGTGTGGAACAGATTGGGTGGAAGTCCATCTGTCTTCTCCTGCAAGTAGCTAAATTGGAGATAAGTGTTTGGTTATGCTCCTCAGTTTCCATAATGAGACTGCACACCACCATCTGCTCACCTAAGCACTAAAGAACACAAAGGTACAAACATTTAGTCAGGAGGACAGATTGACAGCCCTTCAGATGCCCTCTCTGAAGACAGAGCCCTCAACCCTTACTGCTGGACCCCTCCATGGCCAGTCTGAGACATAATTTGTGGGGGGATTTTTGATGGGAAGACAGATATAGTCCATCCATTCTTCTATCAGAGGTCAAAACTGGCAGTCTGTGGGCCACATCCAACAAACCCAGCCCTTAAATGTGTTGGTTTGTCGAGTGGTGTTTTAATCTTTCTCTGTTTTGGATGGCTCCAAATATTTGAAGACAGAGCATGCCTCCCCTCTTTGCCACCATTCTGTTGTCTTACCCCTGCTCCTGTCACTCATTTATATGGCTATGGCTATGGGTGTGTGAAGGCATGTGAGTTTGTAACCTTTATTTCTAGATCCACTCTGGGTCTTTTGTTAGTGCTGTCGAGTCAATTCCGACTCCTAGCGAGCCTGCATGCGGCAGGGCAGAACCCTGCCCATTCTTGTTGCTCCACCCTCTCACCTTCCGGCACTGCATCAGACAGTGCTCCACTGCTAGTCACAGGATTTTCACGGCCAATTTCTTCACAAATGGGTGGCCAGGTCCTTCTTCCTGTCTGTCTCAGTCTGGAAGCTCTGCTGAAACCTGTCCACCATGGGTGACCCTGCTGGTATTTGAAATACCAGTGGCATAGCTTTCAGTATCACAACAACATGCAGCTGCCACAGTATGACAACCAACAGATAGGCGGTGTGGTTCCCTGACCTGGAAACTGTGGGCCGTGGCTGTGAGAGACCGCCAGGACTGGCTGCTCTAGGTTTTAGTCCTAAAGTAAGCCAGGCCATCAAGCCCGCGGATATCATCGAAAGAGTTTTTTGAATCCTCTTATTGTGTTTGCTGAAGCGTATTATTGAGGGTGTTGTTCATTTATTTATTGAAAGAGTATTTACTGAGTGCCTGCTATGTACCAAATATTATATGTACCCTATTCTCAATGTCTCGGAGCTTTCTGTAAGAAGCCCCACGTAAGTGTTCTCTTTTAGATAGATATCAGAAAGGAGCAATGTTTCCCCTTGAGTAATTTTGTAAAAGACATTATTCACTGCCAAGTCAACTCCCCAATTTACATGTACTTTTTGTCCCTGAGATGCCATCAGATCCTTTATTCTTTTTCTCTCAGACTACATACTCGGATCACCCTTTCTATCATCGTGCTGTTTCTGCAGTCACAAAGAGCCTGTTCTGTTGTTTTCTTTGTTCTTAGAGACTTTCAGGCCCTTTGCTTTTATCACCTCTTACAATCTCAAGCTTCTGGCCTAAAAGTGTCCTAATGGTTATCAACTGCAATGTTGATTCCAAAGAGCAGACCCAGATAGTTTCTGCATATATCCCATATGGTGAAATACTTCTAGGTAAATTCATTCTAAACTCTGGCCCAGGAATCGACTTCTCTTTTCCAAGTCACAGTACGCAGAAGAGCAGAGCCCTCTGCACTGAGCCACCAAACACCTCTGGCATTGAGAGCTCTTGAGCAAGGGTGTTAGTTGCCATTCTTTTATGTTTTTTCTACTAATTCTCCTTTTCATTAGAAGTAAGTTAATTTTAGGTATGAGACGCCTTTCAATTTTAACTCTAATATTCTAAGAACAAGCTGTGAACTTTTCAACTAGTGACCTATCAGTCTGAATCTAGTCAGTATACCAAATAAACTGCAGGTTTTTAAATCAGGATGACTTGGGTTCAGATCTCTAACTGTCTCTTTTTAGCTGTGTGACCCTAAAAGCAAGTCACAGCTATTTGAGCTTCAGTTCCACGTCTTATTGTACACATGGAGGAAGAATTACCACTTCCCCTGCTTCTGTGAGGGAGGCCTGAACGGGATAAGGAACACGAAGTGCTGAGCAGAGCACGTGGCCTGCGGTTGGGGATTAGCCTACAGTTGCTATAACACGTGAGAGGTTATGATACCGTCCATGCGTGACATAGCTAACAGACCTGGCCCACCAACTGGTGGGAGGCAGCACTCTCTAAATGTCCAGGCCTCCCCACACCCCACCCCAGGTCTGTTTTGTTTTGTCGGGTAAGTTACCGAATGCCGTCTTCTGACTCCCATATGTTAGCAATTAGATGTGGCCTCACATTAATGCTCTCCCTCCATGTTCCCACCTCCTGCCCACTAGACTGTGAGCTTTTTGAAGGAAAGGAGTTTCTTATTCATCTCTACATCCCTAGCACATAGTGGGTGTTCATTCAAGACTTGGCTCAGATGCTGCCCCATCTCATGAGCAATTTTGCTTATGGCTCCATCTCACTAGACTTCAAACTCCTTGCAGGCGGGGACAGTGTCCAGGTCATCCCACATCCCCAGTGCAGATACAGTTTACACTAAGTAAATGCCAGCTGATGGAATTATCAAGTGACATTTTCATCAGCCTGGGACGTAGTAGGAGTTCATTAAAAGGTAGCTGCTGTTATCATTATTAGCACAAAAAAAGAAAGAAAGAAAGAAAAAGAAGAAAAAAACAAGATGGGCATCTAGTCACCCACTTTGGCATGAAGTGTGGACATTGATTGGAAGACTATTTTAGAGAAACAAAATGGCCCTTTATTCATTTTGGGAGGGGAGGAGTGTTAACAAGAGAGAGGCTTTTTCAAGTGTTTGCTCCATCTTGCTGCCACTTTACTATGTGTGGCTGCTGTTGCTATGGCAATTCTTTAAGCAATTGAATAGAACAGCACTGAGTTGTTGCAAACCAGCTCTAATTGCTCCCATGCACCAGGCCTGCCCACACGACCACTCTCTGCACAGCATTCCCTTTTTCAGATGAGTAGTTTCGTAAATCTCTGGGCATTGTGCAGCTCCCTTGCTCTTGTGACATTGCAATCCTTGGGCAGAGGGCACAAGAAGCAACTCTGGGTGGGGGAGAGGGGTCTGCCAATTTTCGCTGTGTGAGTGAGCTGTGCAGACCCCTGTATTCAAGGGGGTAGCAGGATGTGGGCACAGCAGGGCCTTAAAACCAAATAAAACATTTGTGAGATAGGTTTATTATATTTATTTGCCATTGTTGGACAATTTAGTCATCTTTTTAAAGCCAACTGTACCATTCCTGCACCCTCCTGCTAGGAGGGCCCAGTTCATTGTGTAATAAGAACTTCTGGTTTCAACCTGAATATGATTGGGAAGAACTGAGATTGAAAGAAATGGAAGGGCGCTAGTGTGTATTGTGTCCCACCTGTGTGCCAGGCACTGTACTGGACACACTCTTCTGGGGCTCAGTCCACAGATACATTGGGCAGGGGGGTGGGTGTGGGGTCATACAATCCCTGTTACAGATGAGGAAACTGAAGAGCGGAGATGTAGTGTCAAACCTCAGGTCACAGCCAGTGAGTCCCAGTCATGGCTGGGATTGATTAGACCCAGTTCTGACTGACTCTCAGCTCTGTGCTCTCTTCACTGGACCACACTGTCGCCCAGGAAGGAGGCCCGCCTTTGGTGACACTGGGAAGCCAGATCTCAGTTGACTTGGCACATGGCATTTAGCCACCTCCCATGTCCTTCAACATGTAGGGCCCTTCTTTAAGGAATCGTGGAACTTAAGGATTGTCTTAGGAACAATTTCATCATAGCTATAGCTTCTTTTGAGCATTAACAATGTACCGAGCTACAAGCTAAGTGCCATATGAGTGTTCTTACTTAATCTTCCCCAAAAAAACCCTCTGAATTAGGTATTATCCCCATTTTATAGATGTGGAAGTTGAGGCTCAAAGGAGGTAAGTGACTTGCCCAAAGTCACAACAGCTAGCAGTAGCAGAGCTAGGATTCAGATCCAAGTCTGACCCCAAAACTTCTTAACTGTCAGGCTGCCTTCCAGAGGACTTATTTGGAAATGAATGCTCCACATACATTTAAAATTTTTCCTGTGACTATTCCAGGAAGCTTAATAGTCAGGAGAAAATTTTTTTCCTATTTCTGAGATATTTGTGAAATTAATTTAAATGTACAGTACACTGGTACCTAAAGGCAGAGCATAGCGCTGGGATGTGGAGGGAAATGGCACATTGCTGTGAGCTGTCTCAGTGCAGGGAGTCTGTGCTCACAGTAAGAACCTTTACTTGAACAGCCCAGTCCTGCACTACATTAGGATGGTAGAATTATGTTTTAAATTTTTTCTTTCTCTCTTTTTTCTAACTTTTTCTTTTAATGTAGTTTGTGTAATAAAAAAGTAAAAGAGAAACAAAAACCAGTTTTCTCATAGAAATGGCATGAATCCTACTCTAGCAGCAAGATTTTTTTTTTTAATCTACATTGAAAACTCTAATTCATTCAGACAAGTTTTGTTGAGTGCCTACTGTGTGCCAGACAGTACACCAGATGGGAGAGGGGTGCAGAATAGTGTACCAGGGAGCTTTCAGCTGCAGGTGAGGGAAATCTGGCTGGAATAATATGGACTTTATTATCGATCATGGGAAGTTCAGAGGTAAGCAGTTCTGTGATTGGCTAATTGATTGACTCATTCATGATATCAAAAACCCCATCCTTTCATTCTTGAGTCTGCCTACCTCAGCCTATTGGCCTTGCCACCAGGCAGGCTTCCCTCGTGGTCTCAAGACGACTGCATCACTCCCGGGCATTACATCCTGACAATGATCTCCAAAGGCAGCAAAAGGACTTTCTCTTCCTGATATCTCTTAAGATTCAGAAAACCTTTGCCAGAAGCTCTCCTAGTGACTTCTCTTCATGCATCGTTGACCAGAACTGGGTCACATGCCCATGCCCAAACCAATCACTGGCAAGGAAATGAGACCACTGAGGTTGGCTTAGGCATGAGGACCCACCCCCTGCCTCTGGGATGAGACCTGAAGCACTTGTCCTCACAGAGGGGCATGGAGGTGCAAACAAAATGGGGGTTCTGTTAGGAGAGAGGAAGGAATGAGTGTTGGGTAGACAGCCTATAGTAGTGACTAGGAACAGATGATCCCCTATCCTCAAGGAGCTTACATTCTAGTAAAATAGGCAGTAAACAAGGAAACAGACATATATATCATTTAAAATGTTCCATCAGAACTGTACAATCAGCTCTCCAGTATCAGCGGTTCCATGTGCATGAATTCAACCAACCGTGGATTGTGCGGTATTATGTTTACGATCCATGGTTAGTTGAATCCACCGATGTGGAACCTGTGGATACCGAAGGTCAGCTAAGGGACTTGAGCGTCTGTGGATTTTGGCATCTGTTGGGGGTCCTGGAACCACTCTCCATGAATACTGAGTGAGGGTCAACTGTACTTTAGGGCCTCTGCTTCAGATGGAGTAGTCAAGGAAGTCTTCTCTGAGCTGATATTTCACCTGTGAGATGAAGGGTGAGAATCAGTCAACCAGATTGGATTGAGGGGAGAAAATGTGCCAAGTAGAGGGAAGGGGGTAACATGGCACCTTGGAGGAACCAAAGGGAACTGGGGACCCCAGGATGTAGCAAGCAAGGAGGAAAGTGGCGTGAGTTGAAGTTAGAGATTTAGGTGAGCTGGATCACACAAAGTCTTGCAGGAAAGGAGTCTGGATTTTATTCTAAGTCAGTGGAAAGCCAGTTCCTGTTTTAAAAACAGAGCCTGTTTTAAAAACAGAGGTGTGACACAATCCATTTTATATGTTTAAAAGATCGTGCTGGCTGCTGGGAGGAGAGCCTTAGTGGAAGCACAGAGAGCAATTGCTAGTTCACTGTGATCACCCAGCAGGAGTTAGGGGTGGTGGCAGTGGAAACGAAGGGAAATGAGTTCTATTGGAGATCGGATCAATAGGACTTGCCAGCTACTGTGCTAGGGGCATTCCCCTGGCCTCTCTGTCTAGTCTTCTCTGTACTCCTATATGGTAATTTTTTGGTAAAGTAAATTATTGTACCTACTTTACAAATAAGAAACTTCCAAGAAATGGCCTGCACTGGGCCATAGCATCCAGACTGAGCCGGAGCTGGGAGAAGAGCTGGATTCTGGGAGAGGTAGGCAGGACCAACTCAATTAGCATTGCACTAGGATTGTTTTCCTAAATGAAGCTTTTGTTTTTGAGGGTGATATTTTGAGAAGTGCTGTCTCCGTGGGAATATCTTAGTTGTGTACAGCAGAGCCATCTCTGCATCTACATTTTGTTTAACACATGGCTGTCTTTATCATGCCTACCTTCTTTATGTGGGGTTATCAAAGAAATTCTGAATCTGTTCTACAACTAAATTAATGATATCCAGGAAACATTTATTTGGCTCCTTTTCTATTTATAATATTGTTACCAACTAATTGCCTTTGAATGTTCCTACTTATAGCGTCCTTTGTGCTGGTTAAAATCCATCGCACGTAGGTGAACCCCTAATGCCACTCAGGGCCACCCAGTCACTTGTGAAGTTTCTCTTCTTGTTGTAAGAACAGGAGCAATCATAAAAATTTACACCAGGGCAAAGGACCAGGGTGACAACATCTAAAAAGTAATGATGTGTATTGTTTTTTCTGACTGTAAAACTAATGTATTTTCATTGAAGAAAATTTGGAAAAGACAGATAACCATAAGGAAAAAAAGGTCACTCGCATTCCCACCACCCTGAGGCAACCAGCATTAAATTCTGGTGCATTTCTTTACCAATGTTTTTATGCCTTTTTACATAATTGAGCTCATACATTCAATACAGCTTTTTTCTTCTCTTTTCATGTGATCCTCATCACTCAGATTTTCCTCAAACCACGAGATGTTGTCTTTGTGAATGGTTATATAATTCCTTTGCTTAGATGTGCCACAATTTACTTAACTGTGCCCCTCTTATGGAAAATTTAAATTTTTGTTGTTGTTTTGTTATGAACAATTTTATATAGAGAGATTCACTGGCATTTGAGGTTTTCCTTAAACTAAATTCCCAGCAATTCCAATGCTAGGTTAAAAGATAGGCATATTTTTAAGGTTCTTGATACACTTGCAAAATTACTTTTCATAAATGTTTACTGTTGTTCATTCTTATCTGCATTGCATTTACAGCCACCCTGGGCTACAACCAGGAGTCTTATTTTTTTATCTTTGTTAATTTAATGTGTGAAAAAAATTGAAATTGTTTTCATTTCATTTCTTTGATTCCTAATGACATTGAACTTCTTTTCATGTTTATTAACTGGGTATTTACTTTTCTGTTATGGACCTTGCCCTCTGACCATTTATCTGCTGGGTTCTCAGTGTATGGGTATTGACCTTCTTATAAATTTGTAGCAAATAACTTTTTCTGAACTGGGACTTTATTTTTACTTTTTATTTTGAAGGTTTCCAGATACACGCAAAAGTACAGAGTACAGATCCCCCATCGGTCCATCACACAGCTTCAACAGCCGTCACTATTTCGTCATGTTTATTTCCTTTATTTCCTATCTCACCCTCCCCACTTTTTTTTTTCCTGAAGTATTTTAAGGCAAATTAAGGTATTTCGTTTCACTCTTAAGTTATATTAGTAAGCATCTTTTAAAAGTAAAAATTTGACATAATCTTTTTCCTTCAACTTTTTTATTTTAAAAAGAAAATTCAGACCTGTGGGAAAGTTGAAAGAATAGTACAATGAATACCCATTTACCCTTCACCTAAATTCACCAATAATTAATATTTTACACATTTGCATTGTTTTTCTAAATATATATACACACTGTACTTTTTGTTTTGCTTTATTTTTGTTGAACCATTTGAAAGTAAGTTGCACATATCATGATATTTCATTCCTAAGTATTCCAGCCTGTGTTTCCTAAGAATCAGGACTTTCTCTGTCATAACCACAAAACCATTATCACCCTCAAGAAATTTGATGTTGATACAATAATATAATCTAATTTACACTATATTCAGTTTTTCCAGTTGGCTCCAAAATTTTTGTAACTTTCTTTTTTAATATACCTGAGCTCAAATCAAGGATGATACATTGCATTTGACTGTTATGTCTCTTTGGTGCCCTTTAATCTAGAACAATCCCCTCGCTTTTTGTTTTGTTTTGGTCTTTCATGACATTGATGTTTTTGAAGAGTCCAGGCCAGTTGTCTTATAGAATGTCCCACAATGTAGATTATCTGATTATTAACTCAACTATTTTCCAGCATGACAAGATGCCTCAGGTTTGTCTTGTACATTTCCTGTCCAGATCCGGAATCAGCCCTTTCTTCAGTGAGCCCTGGTTCCTTTTGGTGGGGAATGGTATTCAGAGACCATTTTCTGAATACTAGGGATGTTCACTGCTACTAGTCTGTCATTACTTCTAGAGCTTCTCAGTGGACAGAGTTTAGATGTGTATTTTTTAAAAGAAGGAAAAATAATGAGTTCATACTGATATTTTCTTTTCAAATTTCAGAATTTTTACATAACTTTTTTGATTTTATACTTATATCTTTATTCTATCTTGAAATTTTTATTTCCTAAAAATGCTAATACAATATAATTATTTGTTTTATCATATAATATATACATAATAGTTTTAAAATTAAAAAATCAACTTTATTGCTGCCAGTAATTCTGAAATTACGAATTTTTTTTGTTCTTATTGTCCTTAAATGTAGTTAGTTATAGTTAGAATACTGTCCATAGGGTCTGTTGCAATAACTCTTTTCTCCAGGTGGTTATGTCACCAATGTAATATATAGTTAGGTTTATTTGTTTCAGTGTCTTTTCAATTTTTAGGAAGTCTTTAAAATTTAATTTTGTTTTTGATTTTGTGAACTCTTTACATGATTTAGAATATATAACAAAGTTCATTCAGAGAAATTAGGCTTTCATTCCCAATTCCTTCTACCCTGATTCTTCCCTCCCCCTTAACTCCTCTCTGTTACTTAAAAAACTAGCTACTATATACATTGTTCTGCATCTTACTTTTGTTCATGTAATCTATCCTGGGACTCAGTCCATACAGTGTATAGAGATCTCCATCATGCCTTTTCACAGCTGCCTGGTGCTTGGTATGGATGTGTCACAGTTTTTGTGACCAGTACCATGTTTAAGTTCTTTGGATTTTGATATTACATATAACGTCGTAACGAATAACCTCGTACATATATCGTTTTGTATTTTTCTAAGTATATCTTTGAGATAGGTCCTAGAAATGAGATTGCTGGGTCAAAGGGTATTTGCCTATGTAATTTTGCTACATATTGCCAAATTCCCCTCCGTAGGGCTTGCATCATTCTTCATTCCTATCCTGTTATCCCACAGCTTCACCAATAGAGTGTGTTGCTAAATTTATGGATTATTTCCAGTCTCATGGGTAAGAAGTTATGTCTTAGTGAAATTTTATGTACATCTCTATTATTGCAAGTAAGGTTGAATGTCTTTCTTATGTTTAAGGTTAATTTGCGTTTCTTTTTCTGTAAACTATGTGACCATTTTCCATTTTTCTATTGGATAATTACTCTTTTTTCTTCTTGATTTTTAGGAACTTTTTAAAATTAGGTTAATAAGCCCTTTGTTTATCATATAGGTTACAAATATTTTTTTCAGACTAGGAATTCTTAAAATGATTGTTGACATGTAGTTTCTTGAGTATCGTGTATGTAGCAGCTGTTTGTTCCCAGCTGTTTCCTTCTTATCTTTTTCATCCTAGAGAATAGAGGCTTGGGACAGAGCTGTTGGGCAAGGCTGCAGTGAGGAGGTGAAGAAGGTTTTGAGTTTTCATCTAAGCTATATCTCAAGCAGACGTCCTAGTGGGCAGTACAGGGAATATCAGTAGGGGTGTGTCCCACTATTCTGCACAGCCATTTGCCCAGCTGTACAGCAAGCCCAGCTGTACTGACCAATCCATCCTGTCCGTGAGGCAGCCAGCTAGTCCCTTCCTACCAGTGGTTAAGGGCAAGGCTCTGTATGTTGACTTGGGAGCCAGATCGGGGCAGCATCAACCCAAAGCAGTACTTCCAGTTCCTTGTGTAACCTGGAGGCAAATTGACTAAGCCTTTTGGTCTTCAGTTTCTCCAACAGTAAAAGGAAGAGATGGACTGGATGAAATCCAGAGACGCTTCAGCTCTGACGTCCTCAGACCCTGGGTCTTAGTTGGCTTCCTAGCAACCAAGGAAAGAGGTGGAGATCTTGACGGAGAAAATCACAGTGTAGCACTGGGGTCTGCAGAGAATCTTCCAGTTGCATTGGTTCTCTTGGATCTTATCTGTCCATTGGGACCCACCCTAGAAAAATGTATTTCCTGTTGGAAATTTCCAATAACACATGCATACAACATGCATAGAGAACTTAAAAACTGATCTTTTACCACAGCAAGTCAGTGGTAGATTTGGACTTCCAACCCGAGTCTATGACCCCAAATTCTGAGCTGCTTCCTTTGTGCCAGGCTGGTTCTCATTGTGGGTGTGGAGTAAACAAGGAGACCTGGGCTGCGCTGAGAGTCAAAATCAACAAAGAAGCTAGCCCTGAGCTCCTCCATCCCAGAGTGCAGGCCAGGGCTGCCTCATAGGGTGCCAAAGAAGAAAGGCCAAAAGGTAACAGACCTCAGGACAGTGTTTCTATAGTAATAAACTTGAATGATCCAAATTCTTGTAACCCATTCAGAGGAGAGCCACAAGGTAAGTTGCTCATTCTCTAGTTTCCAGAATACCAGAAATGTTGTAAAATATGGCAGCATATCTTCTTCAGATTACTTAAATTATCTGTGAGGCAGACACACTTCCAGCCATCTTCACTTCTCATTTAATTTAATCCTCACAGCAACGCTTAAGGTATGTATTATTATCCCCATTTTCCAGCTTAGGAAACAGAGACTCAGAGAGATGAGGTAATTTGGCCAAGATCACATCGCCATTAATGGCAAAGCTAGTATTAGAACCAACGTCTGCCGGCTTCAAATCTGCTGTTCCTTCCACGTTCCAAGCTGCCTACAGTTCTTTATTGTTGCCAACCAAACTTATATACACCCTTTGGGGGCCACCCCACACATTTGGGAGTCTTCCAGGTGCTGCAGTTCTGTTAAGTTTCTGGCTCCTGCTTTGTGGAGATCTGCGATGCTCTGTTGTTGCTGGCTTCCAGAATAGCCAGAGGACCTGTGCAGCAAGGAAAGAGCCCTGAAAAGAGAAGCGAAGGAACTCTAGTCCCCAGGATGCTGAGAAGGACACTCACCTTTCCTCATTTGAATCTCTAAGTCCACATCCCAGGATGCTGTTCTTGCCCGAGATCTGCGTCTGTACAGGCCTCTGAGCTTTCAAGTGAAGTGAGCTGAGTGCCGGCCCATTCACTCGCACCCCACTCCCGTGGCCAGGGGCCACGCTCCCCCTCGAAGCCAGCACAAGGCGAGGTCCTCCTGGGGCCGGGCCCTCTGCGTTCTCAGAGGAAGAATGAAAGTTGCTTTATTCTGCGGCCTCTTCACAGCTCCCATTATGGCGAGCAGGCTCCACAGTGAGGAACCAGGGCTGTGATATTTCTGCTTCAGCGTGAGAGATTCACATGTTTGACTAATCAATTCTTTGGCACTGACTTCCCGGCCTGCATTTTGTTCTCTTGCTTTTGATCGTCTGTTTGCTTTTTTGCCATTCTGCTGGTTCTTGTTTGGAGCCTTTCTTTTCCAGGAACACTTTGACCTGCTCGCTCTTCCATATTCCTCTCTCTCTCTCCCTTTGTCATTTTCCTCTCTGATTTTGGTTTCCCATGTGATTGACCGCACACAGCTTCCACATGCAAGCAAAGTGGAGACCCTTGAGTCACCAGGCTCTGGTGACTGCTGGGTTTTGTTTTGAGAGCCAAGGGACCCTGGGCCACAGACAGCCCCCAGCCAAGCTGGGCCACAGCTTTTCTGTCTCTCCTGTCCCCATTCTAGCCTCGCCCTGTGACGTACGGTCGCTGATGTTGGCTTGGCGCTCTGTGGTTCACAATGTCCCCTGTAGCACATGCAGCAAACCATAAGGGAGGAGGCGCAAATACTAGCATCAGTCACGTTTCTCAACTGAAGAAAGTGGGGATTGGAAATACAAGGTGACTTTCCCAGTGTTCAGAGCTAGTAAGTGGCCAAGCTGGGACCAGACGTAGGTCAGCCCTGAAGCTGGGCCTCATTCTGCTGTGCTGCTGCTGCTGCAGTTGTCGATTGATTGCTGACTTCATCCATTCTCGGCCAACACTGGCCAAGCAGCTGCTTTGTCCTCCACACCATCTTGTCCAGCGAAGCAGACAGTTGCAGTGCGAACGGTGGCAGCTCCCAATTCCAAGCACTTGCTCTGTGCCAGGCATGGTGCTGAGTTCTTCACTTGCATTAGCTCTCGGATACTCACTGTCACCTAAGCTCAGAACTGTCAAGTAGCTCTCCTGAGGCCACCCTTCTGAGGCCAGGACTGGGGCCCAGGTCTGACTGCCTCTGACGTCTAGGCTCTTAGCGGAAGAGCCAGGTACACAGGGCCATGCGAGCAGAGCGGAGGGATTCTCACCTTGTGGCGGGCTCAGGGGAGTCTCCCAGAGGCAGGGGTATTCGGAGGGCCTTCAGGCTGAGCGTAGTTTGCGAGCAGAGGAAGAGGAGGGCTGTAGCAGGCCTTCTGTACAGCCTGTTTCTTGACCCGTCCTGAGCTCACGTTGTTTCCTGATCAGTATTTTGCATCTTAGAATCTCAAGGCTGGAAGGATTTTGTGGCCTTATCGCCTGTTCCATGCTTCAGTCTCCTCTACAACATCTCCCCATGAGGCTTTCCGGCCTCTGCTTGCATACCCCTGGTGCCAGGGAGCTTCCTTCCTTCTGAAGCAAGCCTGTTCCATCTTTTAAATGTTCCTATTATGAGAAATCTTTCCTTATTTTAGTGATAAGCACTCCCTTTGTGCCCCCACCTTCCATGTTGAGGAGTGCCTCGGGGCCGTAGCACGTGTCCTTGAAGGCAGTTCACACCAGTAGCTGGACTGTGAGGAGGAGCTGAGGCTTTTGCGTTTCTGGTTGCTGAGAGTGGCATGGTATGGTGGAAAGGCCAGTGGCATGGAATCCAAAAGCCGTGGGTCACAGCTCATTCTACCAGTTGTGCTGTGTGATCTTATATGGGTCACTCTCCTCACCTTAATTTCCACGTCCGTAGAACAGGAATAATAATCCCCACTCCACCCATCTCATGCGGCTGCTGTTCACGAAAAATGGCAAGCACTCACATGCTTCTTAAAGTGGAAGATGCCACACACACAACACTGTCCATCTGTATTGTACACATTTGTGGTTTGTCCATGTGAGCTCACTCTCTGCTTATTCCATTCAGTATTTCTCTTTATCAGTTTAACGTATATGTGTGTATAATGTGTACAAAGTTGTGATCAACAAATTCACCCCACTTTCCTGGGTACCCACTACCGGCCTGGGTCTGGGGTTGATGCAGGGAACGTGAGAATTAATAAGACATAGTTTGCCTTTGAGGAGCTCTCAGTGTGGTGAGAGAGGCAAGAGCGAACCTTTGTGTGGCTGTGTGTCCAGAGCTGAAACACAGGCTGCAGAGTGAGATGCACAGGGCCTCAGGCAGTGCTGCTGGGGCTGTGGGGAAGAGAGCAATAGTTGGGACATTTGTCCTGATGTTTAAGCTGAGTCTTTGGAGAGGGCAGCTCTCCTGATCCAGGAGGGGGATGAAGAGGCGTGAGGAAGCAGAGACAGCTGTACACACTTTGCAGGTAGTTTCACCTCAAGTTGGTGGCTTCTCAGAAGTGGGGAGAAGGACATGGAGGAGTTGGCAATGACCCTGAGCACATAATCCAATGAGTAAATGAGTGGAGATTTCCTTGGCTGAAGTCCGGAATGTGGCAGGCTAAGTGGTAGGGGAAACAAAGAATTCAGAATTTGCGTGTCAAGTCTGAGGAACACATGTGTCATCCTAGTGGAGGCATCCCATGTGCAGCTGGAAAATCACACCATGGGGTTTGGGAGGAAAGTCTATCCCAGAGCTGGAGAATTGGAAGGCTCTCATCTCTTGTCACTTCATCTAAAACCGTAGAAACTGGTTTGGTGCCACCCACAAACAGGAAAGGCGGGAACCCTTCTGGACTCACTGTGCCGTCCACTGGCTGCCTAGAGAGAACGCTAAAATCAAGGTCATGCAGAAGGGACAGGACTGATAGTTCCCTTTTGGTGAATACCTCCCAGGTGTAGGATGTTGTGCTGCAGCATCTCTACACCATCCAAATGCCCTTCCCAGGAAGTGTTTGTATCCCCACTTGACAGAGGAGGAAACTGAGATTCAGATGAGGTTAGTCAGCTGGCTGGTGCCAATTGAGAAGACAGACCCATCTGACTCCCAGCTCCACTTACTCTCCGGGACAGCAAGATGTCACCGCCTGTGTAGTTTCTCATGCGCTGTGTAATGGTGAATCTCTCCAACAAAGTGAAGCTTCCTGACATTTGCCTTTCTTCTTTGCCCTCAGAGCCAAAGCTCACTCATGGTTGCATGTGTACATTCATTCTCTCTTAGGCGTCTTATTTTTGCAGATTACCTACACGTACTGGTGTGTGTCCAAGTGTGATGAGTATCAGGTGAACCATCCCCTGCTCACCTTTGAAACAGTAATCCTGTTACCCAATCAAACAGACACACGAGGGTCTCCTCTCTCCTCTTCCCTTCATCCTTCATCTCATGTTCCGTTCCTTCACTGGGCCTTTTAGAGGCTGACGGTATTCTGTGATGTAAATGTGCATTTTGTAGGTCATAATTTTACTTTGTATTTAAATAAACTGTGTGCCCACGGAGTGTGAGATGCATGCAGAACACAGCTGGGGGTACTCTACTCTGAATTCCTCTGGCTTCAATGTTTCTTTCAAGTTTGAAAATGTGCTGGGAAGAAGACAACATTATAATAATTGGAAGTTCAGTATATCTGTCTTTTTCCTCTATTCTTTTAAACTTTTTTAGATATAATTAACACTTCACACTTCACCTGGTCCCTCCTTGGTTACCTTTGACACTTCCTTGGTATTTATTTAGATGTTCATGGCACCTTCACTTTGAACTCAGGTTAAGAGATCAATAATTTTTAAAATAAGCATTTTTCCTCACTGAAGATGTGCAATTAGTGCATTACCTACCTGTGGATGTCCACTTATCTTTTTTATGTCTCAAAAGCTTGTGGCACAATTATATGAAAATAGTAAAGAAAAGCAATTTACCATCAAATGAAAATACCTGCTGTGAAGTTGCAGCAACAGCTCATTTTATTACATTTTCTAAAATGGAGTATTTCACAGAAGATGGGAAATTGTATAGAGAGAACTTCAAGGGTGTCGTCTTGGAATTTACAAACCATGAATGATGCATTTAATTTGAAATGGCTGTATTTTCTGTAAGCATGTGGGAATGCAAATTTCAAAGACGTACTGGAATTTGACTCTCCTATCAGGTGCACACAATATGATCTCGTTGTCATCACCGAAAATGAAAGTAAGAAATGTGCCTTTTGGCAGAACTTTTGCTCCTTTCCCAGTCTCATTTTAGGAGCCTTGTCTTGGGTGACATTGGCTCTGGACTTGCCGAGTCTAGCTGAGGCAGTATTTTCTTGATTAGTTCCACCTCCCTTTGCCTGTGTTATTTGGGAGCTGTCAGATAATGTCATCATTAGCCCATTGCCGATGTACTTGAAAAAGAATGCTGAAACTCTAGATGGATTTTAATGCTAGAACTTGAAAGACAAAAAGAAAGTGTTTTCTGAGTGAATACATTTTAAGGGGAACCGAGTAAGGCCAAATGAAATTTCACAGTAGAAATGGAAACCATCTTTGACTCTGTGAATGCTAGTTATTTTAAGACAAACATAGTTTTTCTATATTAATATTTTCCTGCTTTAATCCATTTGGGGGAGAGAAGTCATAATCTTACATAGTCTACTTGAATAGCTCTCAGCCAGGAACCTTGCACATAAACGCATAATAAATGAGTTAACACACTTTATCATAACTGTGGTTATCCTCAGTTATAATAAAGATACCAGTTTTTTTACTTGATTCATTTACTACATCGGATGACTTCAGTCATCTTTTTGTAGATAATAAGATCTATTTAGAATTCTCTTTTGGACAGAAGTTATGGATCTCATAAGAGAAAACAGTAGTAGTTACAAACTTGTTCCTCTCTGCATGGCTACCCATATGAAAAATATTATGTGTTTCTTTGTTAAAGAGTATATGGAAATTTTGAGCCATGTCTGGGTTCTGAAGTTTGAACATGTGTCTGTTCTGTTGGTCCTGAAAGCAACATCTCTTAGTGGAAAGAGCCCTGAACTTAAGGCAAGCCTGGGTTGAAATGGCTGTGTGACCCTGGACAAATAACTGACCCTCTCAGAACCTATTTCCTCATCTGTGAAAGGGCCTTCCTTACCCCTACCTCAGTACATTGTTGTGAGCACAAATGTGGAAATACTCATTAACAATAATCATAATAATAGCGCTTACTCTGTGTCAGGCACTCTTTAAAGCACCTGACACGTATTACTCATTTATCTTCACAACAACTCTATGAGGTGAATGCTGTTATTTTTCCTATTGTACAGATTAGAGAACTAAAGCACAGAAAAGTTAAGTGACTTGCCCAAGGTCACACAGCTAGTAAGTGTTAGGGTTGGAATTCTAGTGCAAAGGTTTTGCAAAATTCTAAGGCAAAGAACTCTTAGCTCCAGAGTTCTTGCCCTTAATCACCATACTGTGTTGTCTCTCAGAGCCTGGCCCACAGTAGGTGTTTGATAAGTGCTTGTTGTATCTGGAACCTTTCAGGTCGGGTGCAGAAGGGGACATACTCATGCACACTGAGGAGCAGGGGCACAGCGGGCGGCGTTCCTAGCCTACTCTCCTTCCTGATCACAGGACACTTGTCTAAGTGAAGCCATGTTACTGGACAGAAGAAATAGCACCTCAGACCCAAGGCCATCTGGGATTATCATGTCACTGGGGAATCTTTAAATATCCTATTTCTAAATTTCAAAGCTTGTTTGGGCTATATTTACAGCATTTAACATATGAAAAATCATTGGGAAAGTGGGCTTTTAAGTGGAACGGTTGTGTAATGGAATATTTCACGTTCCGGTTCAGCCATAAAGCTCAGGGCTGGTAAACAAAGCATCTGAAGCCAAATGGCTCCTCATCTGACCCCAATTAAAATAAAGATTTCATTCCATTCTGTCCTGACAGAGAGGAACATATTGTTGCCTTTAAGGGAGTTTGGTTTAGTTAATGAAAGAATTTTATTTCATTTTTCCCCCCAAATACAATATCTAATTAAATAAGATTCAATTTGTTGGGACTTCTGGTAGGGCTGTGTTAACTCTTTTAAAGCTGTGTCGCCTATATGCCTCGAGACGTAGAGGATACTTGTGAATCCCACTTCACAATCCATTGTTTAAAGAAGAAATCAGCCCAAGTCATTTAAGCACAAACATTATCTCCTCCAAAGTAAATCTGTTTACACATCTATTACAGCAACCTGTGTATGTAGGTAGCATGGAGTCTGTATAAAATATCACATATTTACATAAAGCCCTGTTTCCTAGAAGCATTTGTACTTGTACATATTGTAATTCACCACTCACCATAGATCTGTCCATATAGAATATCTCACGCAGGGAGTTGTAGCCGCTGAAATATGTTAGGTAACATAAGTTGGATATTGATGCCAAATTATCACGGAGTTCCTTCAGAGTTATCTTGAAGAAACATGTGACTGTCTAAAGAATTCATCATTTAACATTAAGAGTGAACGCCGGCCAACTCTTTTGGGGGGCGGGGAGCAGGCTTTTCTTGTGTCGTGCTGTCACTGCTTTTTTGTAGCCTTTTCTATATGTGCTGCGGCTCATCCTGCCTGTTGAGTCTGTACTTGCCAAGCAGAACATTTTGGTGTGATTATGGAGAAGTTCTCTCCAGCTCAGCCAGGCATGAGGGGGCAGTTGGATTGCAAGACCCTGACCAGTCACCTCCATATCCCTGAGGAATTGCCTGTGAGGTCCACGGAGCTGCAGGGAAAGAGGGCTGGCCTGGGTGGCCGGAGAGCTGCCCTTGGGGCAAGCCCCTCCCTTCTCTGGGCTTCAGTTTCTTCATTGTTAAAATGACACAGGGGGTCAGCGGATCTCTGAAGGCCCCTTGGCTCTGCCTTTTCAGATTCTGTATTCAGTAGAGCAGAAAGTACATGATGCTTTTAAATCCACTAAGAATTTATAGTCAGATGCTAAGGATTTATGTTCTGAGAAATAAAAAGTCTTTAAGTCTATAAAACCTAAGGCATTTAAACCATATTGAAAAAAATTCTGTTACTTTGCATGCAGTGGCTCCTTCTTACATTCAGTGAGCATTTACTCAGCACAACTGAGCACCTGTTTTGTGTAGGCCAAGTGCCAGGTGTACAGAGAAAAATTATTCATGGCCCTGCCTTCCAGGAGCTTCTCTCTCGTGGAGGAGGCGAAAAGCAAGTAAGCAGATCATCTCTTTGTTACAAGGGACCCCTAGGGCAGTCTAGGCGGGGTGGGTGAGATGAGACGAGGGGCAGGTGTCGCAGAGGAGGGATGCTTTGGCTGGACCTTGAAAGGCGAGTGCAGTTTCCCCAGTTGGAGAAGGGATACTCATTCTAGGCAGAGACACGTGGAAATGAAGGGTGCAACACACTGGGGCAAAGCAATGAGTTCTGCACTGTTGAAACGGGGTGGGCTGATGAGGGGCGGAGGGAGGGATAAATCTGGACCGGATAGCTTGTGAAAAATCTTAGACTCTTAGAAGTTCCCTTCCAAGGAACATGCCCAATATGTTTCAAACTGGTAGTAACAAGCATTCTTTGAATAAAAAGGGTTCTGCAGTCAAGAGACGCTGGGAATACAGTTGCCTGCGTTCCCCTCTTGGAAGTACACAGTGTACAATAAAGTCTTCATGTATGCCTCAGCAGTTACCCCTATAAACTTGGGTTAACCCAGTCTTTCTCAAACTTTTGACCATAGAACCCTTCTGAGGCAGAAGACCTATTGATGCTCTGGCGCCAACTTTACGACATAGAGTTCGAGACGAGGAGTTGCACTGGAGAGCTACAGTTGGTAGAAATACAAGATCTGATCAGCATTTACAAGGGTCACTCTGGCCTGAAGGAGGAGGTGGAGCTGGGTATCAGAAAGGCACTTAGTTAGACACCTGGGTACACTTGGAGTTGTTCAAGGTGCGTTTGAAGGAAAAGGCCTCCTGAATACAATCCACCCCTCTCCATGCTGATCTGTGAGCCATACAAGAGTCCTGCAAGTAGGAGGCCTGCCAGTTGGTGATATCTAAAGTCATCTGCCTAGCAGCCTTTCAAGAGCTCATGGATAACATTGGTGACTAACACAGGAATGGGCTTGGTGTTAGGAGGTTGGAGGCAGAGTATAAAGACTGATGCTGGGGCCGGCCTGGTGGTGCAGTGGTGCAGTTCGCACATTCCGCTTCGATAGCCCGGGGTTCGCCCGTTCAGATCCAACGTGCGGACATGGCATTGCTTGGCAAGCCGTGCCGTGGTAGGCGTCCCACGTATAAAAAAAGTAGAGGAAGGTGGGCATGGACATTATCTTAGGGCCAGTCTTCTTCAGCATATAGAGGAGGATTGGCAGCAGATGCCAGCTCAGGGCTAATCTTCCTCAAAAAAAATAATAAAATAAAAAACATTTTTAAAAACATAAGACTGATGCTAAAGGTTTCCATGGCTCCCTGAAGCCATTTGTTGAGGGCCTACTATGTGCCAGAGACTGTGGTAGGTACTTTTACATACACTCCTTGAAACCATCTAAAAGCTATTGCTGTTGTTCCACTTTGATGAGTAAAGAGAAAGAGGCATGGAGAGGGTGGTTGACTATCCCAAGGTCACATGGCTGATAGTCAGGACTTAAACGCATCTGACTGCTCCTGAGTCCCTGATCTTAACACAAAGCTGGACTGCTTGCCCCAAAGAGCCTCCCTTTAAAAGCACTGACCATCTGCCAGGCACTGTGCAAAGCACCTTAAATGCATTTTTTAATTTACTCTCTCCTGCAGCCCTATAAGGTAAGTGGTATTATCCCTGCTTAATCGGTGAGTAAACTAAGGCTTTGTTAAGTAGCCGAGGTCACAGCTAGACATTGCAAAGCCAGGAACTGAACTTCGGTGTGTCTGCTCACTACTCCCTCTAAATAATTCTGAGGAGGTTTTTAAGAAATCGCTCAGAAGTATTTCTCTGTAGACATATTAGAAAATTAGTGGGCTTTCTTTTGGGGGTAGCAATACTCCAGCCCTGGGCTAAGTTGAGCCCCATGGTTAGATGCTGGCCTTGATGCTGGAGATGAGAAACCCAGATTTGAGGGAAGGTGTTTTTGCATTAAATGCTGCACTGCAGGAGCTGCCCCTCCCCTAGCTATGCCGCTGAGCGCCAAGCTGGAGCCGGGCATGCGCAGAACACGGTCTTCGCCCTCACTGTTGAGTAGGAGAGACATTTGGAGAACTCTCAATGCGGCGTGTGAAGTGCGATGATAGAAGCCTGGTCAAGGAACCCAGAAGAGGGAGAGATTAACTCTCTTTGAAGGATTAGGCCACGCTTCACAGGAGGTGTGTTTACAGTGGGTTTTAAAGGATAGGTAAGAGTTTGCCAAATGGTGAAGAGGAAAATGTCTGAGGTTATTTTTCTCTTGGATTGAATGTTGATGATCCACTTAAGAACAAAAGCAAAATTCATGTAGAGCTTGAAATTGGTGCCTTCGTTGCCCTGATTTGCTTTTAAGAAAAATTCAATCCCACCAACCTGATGTGATTGGAACCGTGAGCTGTGGTGACCTGCGGGGCCTTCTGCGTCTCTCTCCTCTGAGTGGCGTTTACAAATGTTTATTCGTTTAGAGGCCATGGTGTATCCAGGTGACTTGCTTCCTTTAAAGTCGTTCAAATGATGAAACCAGGGGAGAAAGAAGTAAATTTTTAGACTTTCTGCTTTTAATTACTCCCCCACCCCCACCCCCCAACCCCCATTTAGGCTACAATGAGTGTGGGGTTTTTGTCTGCCCAGGTGTGGAGTGAGCCCGTGCTTCCTTGCTCATCAGTTCATTCAGCCGTGGCAGGATGCTTGCTCTGTGCTGGGCTCTGAGGGCACAGAGAGGGGAGGACACAGGCCCTGCTTGCCAGGTGCTCATAGATGAGTAGAGGAGTCAGAGGTGGTTCATGTAGGCAAGAAGTGCTAGGGGAACAGCCAGCTCAGCCAGAGGAGAGGTGACCGAGCTGAGCTTTGAAAGATGAATGACCACATCGCCATCAACCTGTAAGCAGGAGAAAGCGGTGGGTAAGCCTGTGGGCTCTGGAGGTGAACTGCAGGGTCCAAATGCCAGCTCTGAGTGTCCTTGGCAAGTCCTTGATTTCTTTGTGCACCTCATCTATAAAATGAGAATCATAATAGTCTCTACCTCTTGGGGTTGTTGTGAGCATCTAACTGAGTCATCTGTGATTAGCCCACTGCCTGGTGCATAGTAAGGGCTGGAAAAACACTAGACAATCATTGCTGTGTACCAGATACCATATTTTAAGTACATTAGCTCCTCCCCGCAACCCTTTATGGTACGTGGTTTTATCCCCGTAATTCCGATGAGGAAACCAAGTGTTGAAAATGGCCAAGTGATTTGCCCAAAACCATGCATCTTGTAAGTGACTGAGCAAGGAGTTGAGCACCAGCTTGTTGGGCCCCAAAGCCCCGGCCCCTCCTTCACGCCTTCTGCTCACACCTTTACTGTGACCTTCTTCCCAGCTCCTGGGCCTTTTGATTAGTGTTCTTGCTTCAATGCTAGTGAAACCTCTTTTCATAAGAGAAAAATTGTTTACTTTTGGTAAGACATGTATGGAGAGAAAGGATGGACTTAGAACAGGAGAGACCTGGGTTCAAATCCCAGCTCTGCCCCGACCAGCACCCTGGTGAGCTTGGATATGCTCTGCCCCCGACCAGCACCCTGGAGAGCTTTCACAAGTTAGTTTACTTCCCTGAGCCTCCTCAGTAAGATAGGGAAAATGATTCCTGCCTCACAGGGATGGCCATAGAGTTTAAACAAAAGATGTTTGTAAAGCTAGTGTGTGCCATGTGCACATAATAGGGACTCTAAATGTGGCGTGTCCCCTTTGTCCTTCCTCACCCTCCTGTGTTGTACAGAACTCTTCTTTATAATTGGAATTCCCCTGCAGTTATTTCGGTCAAGGCTTTACATATTTAAACCATCTCTTAGTTGACAGCATGTAAATTCTTCTATTAAAAGTGTCTTTCTGACATGAACCCTAAAATTGCACACCTTTTTTTCAAACCTGTACCTGTCCGTGTACACTCTTGAGGCTCCTTGCACAGTAATTACAACCTTTCCTTCTCCTGGCGTGGGACCTGGGTTGATGAGGCAACTGCTATTTTGTGCTTTTGCTTGTAAAATCAGTGTCCCATTTCCCAAGGTTTGGGACTGACTTGACGAGAACAGTGATTATTTTTTTAGGTGGAAGGGAGCTGGGTCTATGGAAATAAAACTAGAAATAGCCAGTACTTATGTGGTTAGCTGTAGAAGATAGATTCAACACACTTAGTTTTTAGAACTGGAATAGTGGTCATAAGGCACTCTTCTATGCTGCTGAGAGGAGTCTAGAAGCAACGTGGTGATTCACATCAAGAGCCTTGAAAATGGCCATGCTCTGTTGGATTTAGCAAGCTTTTTTTGAGTCACTACCATGCACCGGGCCATGTGATAGGTAGTCATCCCTAAGCTCTAGCTGCACACACTCAAGTAGAGGAAGTCAGCCATGGAACAGACCCTTCCAAACAGCCTTGGCAGATGCTATGATAAAGGTAAGCCCCACAGAAAGCATGCCAAACCCAGTCCGAGAAAGGGATGCTGAGGCTGTGTTGCAAGTTGTTACTCAAGGAAAATTTGAGGAGGAACCCATCATGGAGGTGAGCAGCACTGATGGCTGAGTAGCTAGAACATACCAGAGGAGGCATGGGAGTGGTGGGAGACTGTGCTGGAGAAGCAGACAGGGTCCAGATCCTGGGAAGCCCAGAAATGCACATTCTGGTCCTCAACCCAAAATGAGTTTGACTCCAGCACAGTGTGAGCGGCCCCACGAAGATGGTTCCCACCAAGAGTCCTGGCAATACCCAAGCTGCAGTTTATCTCTACGTGCTCCTCCACGTCAATAACAGTGTCCTAATAGCAGCTTCTAATTAAACTGCGTCACAGTCCTGAATGCACCGCTGACCTGCACACTCTTCCAGTGGGTCTGATTCAGGGGACATTTGTGCAGCTCTGCAGATTTGAAGAGGTATTTCCTGTCATTTTTGCCTTCTAGTCCGGCAGCAGTCCTAATCTGTGTAAGGCAGCTTTGGTAATTAAATACAAAGTGTGCTCTGTGAAGTGAAGCAGGAAAACTCAGGGCTAGGCCGTCTTGCTCAGTGTATTTATGTGCTTAGTTGTAAATACCAGTGAAATCCTTAAAATGAAGACCTGTTTGTGTTAAAAATAAAAAAGAACCCACCAAACAGTCCTGTTCAGAATCACTCAATGAAGCTGAGTTGTTTGAACTCTGACTGGGGCTTAATTGTAGCTACGCTTTTGTTGAAAGGCCCAGGGAAAGCAGCGAGGCTTCAGGTGTTGGCACTTCCTCTTGGGGAGAGATGACAGTGCTCCTCCAAAGTTTGTTCCTTACCTTTCCACCTTTGAACAATTGATTTTGATTAGAAACATTACACCCAGCATTTACTTTGACATCCCTGAGTACAAACAGTCATTTTAATGGTTTTTTAAAAAACAAAATCATGACAGGGACATCAATCCTTCGCCTGGTGTATGAAGGCCTGGTATATTAATTGGCTGTCAGATTCTGAAGAAATAATGGATTAATGTGCTTGATCGTAACGCTGTGTTCAGAGACTGAAGTTTGATCCTGATGTCCCCAGTCTCTCTGCTTAATGCAATTACAGATATGCATTCAGGACATTTGAGTGGATTGCATTTCATTAATATGATTTGAGCGGACAACATTAGGCTGCTGTCGGGTCCTCTCTGACAGCTAATTACTAGAATGAAGCGTGTGTACCGCTAAGGAACAATGGTGCCCTTATTGGGGCCATTAAAACAATAGAAAAATAGTGCTTTAAAACACTCAGAGTTCCTTTCCATACTTGTCATGGGCCATGAAGATAGCTCAGAGGAGGAAGTTAGATGGAAAGAGATGGGCAGGAACTGAAAGAGTCATAGCAGGACTCTTGCTTGTCTTTGAAAGAATCAAAAGTCTAACCCCTTGTCCTTCTAAAGGAATTGGGACACTGCTTACTCAGTATTGATCCGGGGGTTCTTTCAGGGTGTGGAAGTGTCGTGATCTCTGACCACGCAAACCTGATATTTTGCCCCTCCTCCTCACTCAACACCCCCCATCCCCAAGATGTCTTTCATATTGAAAGTGGCAATTTGGAGCATCCACTGTTTAATCTTTTTCCTTTGAGGAGAAAAGGGGCCCTTGTCTTGCATTGTTATGCTTCCGCCACTTGGGCCATTTGAATGTCTCCCCATTCAAATGAATGGAGGGAAGACCTGCAAGCTGTTAATGAAAGTTGATCCTCCTGGGGCTGTTTCTACCTCCCAGAACCCCTGGGCTTACTAAGACCAAGCATTTGAGAAGCATTCATTTGGTTCCCAATGTGTGTCCAGCACTGCTGGCTCCTCGTGATAAAAAGGTGAATAAAGTACAGCCCCTTGTCCTCAAGATCCTCAAGTCCTGTGAGGGACACAGACATTAAAAAAAGAATGATGGGTTGGGATAGATGGATATATAAGAGAAGTACAAAAAAAGGGAAGCCGGAAGACTTCTCGGAAGAGAAGGTAACCTATGAGGCAGGTCTTAAAAGATGAGTAGGAGTTTGCTGACAAGGTAGGAGGTGAGATGGGCTCCGAGACAGAGGGCAGCTGTGCAGAGGCTACGAAGTGGGCAATGGGATTGTCAGACAGTGTGTCCTTAATAAGGAGGATCTAGCTTAGTGATCCGTCTGAGGTCTAAAGTGAAATAGTCTTTCTAGCTGCACTCTTAAGAGTGTGTTCTGCAACCTTGAGCCACCTTTGGCCAAGGCTCTCCACAGGCTATGGGATAATCCTGCACTCAGTATCAAGAGTTCTGGATTCTAGCCCTAGCTCAACCCCCTAAAAGCTGAGTAAATCCCCCAAAAGTCATTCGCCCTGTTTTCTCATCTACAAAATTGAGATGCCACCAACTCTGCCAGCCTCTGGATGGGTCAGGATTGATTAAAGAGGGCAGGGGGGTGTAGTTGTGTGCCCAGGCTCCCCTGGCTGCTGATGAGGGTCACAACCACAAGTTAAACTCAGATTAGGCCAACTTCAGGGCCCATATACGCCACACTGCTGCAGTTCCTTTGGAGAACCAGTGTAAAAGTTGGTATTATGAGCTAACTAGGAAGCTCTAGGGGATCCAGCCTCATCTCTACAACCTCTTCCAGCAATGCAAGATGACATGACAATTCCTGGCACTGAAGCAGCAGTCAGTTGAGAGACCCTCAGCCCTGGCCCAGTCAAAGAAATGCGCTCTGCTGCTCCACCAGGACGTGTGAAGAGCCTCCGGCTGCCTGCTCAGGCCCCTGTTCCCCCAGGATGTAGCACTCCTGGTGGAGGGGATTGCCCCAGAAACCTTGCAGAGTGTTTTGAGCATCCTAGAGACAGGTCATCCCAGCTTGCACCCAAGATGTCTACATCAGGAGAGAGAGCTGGAAGCTGTTCATGAAGTGATGGTGGTATAAGCAGTCGCCCTCTGGTCTCCCAGCCCCCACCTTCTCCCCTCCAATCCATTCTCCACACTGTCCACTTCCTACCTGTAGCTCTTAAGCAACTCCTCATCGCCCAGCAGTGCTTCTCAGATACCCCTAAGGCAGAGGGTCCAACTTTGACCCCAGAAATCAGATCCTTGGCCCAAGCTGAATTTCTTCAGGTATTAGAAGCGCCAGACTGGACCGTACAGTGTAGAGCAGAGACTATGACTCTGTTCTCTAGCTCCTGGCCTGTAATAGGCTCTCCATGAAAATCTTTTTGATGAAGGAGTGTCTGAAACCTAAGAGAATCAGGAAGGAAGGGAGTTACTAGTGTGATGGCACCACTCTCTGGATAACCCCCGTTTGTTGTAATGGCAGTTTCCAACCTTCAGTTTTCATTCCAACCAGTGAGTCACCTCTCCTCTTTTCCACTCTTGGTATTCTGAGGGATCACTATGACAAGAGGAATGTAGCGCTAAGCAAAGTAGCGGGGAGTGGATGCGTGAATAACGAGTCCCGCCCTCCCTCCCTTTGCCCAAATGCCACCACATCAGGGAGTGTGAGCTTCCTGAGGACAAGGCAATGCCTTAGTCATCGCACCATCCCCGGTGCATCACCTGGTGCCTAGGAGAGTGGGTCAGGGGTGAAGGCCCAGCTCTTGCAAGGGACCTAGGGATCACAGCCCCGCCTGGAAAGGCCACTTCTGTGCACCTGAAGCCTGTCCCAGATTGTTGGGTGAATCTGCTGCCTCCTCCAGGGTTCCTCAGGTGGAAGATACATGTGCCATTATTCCTCAGGAGCCTCACTGGGCAAGCATAGAAGCCCCTGCTTTCTTCTCTGAATTTTATTTGCTAATTTCTCCATGGGTAACACAGCCTTGCCAAGACCTGATTCCCTCCTATTACCTGCCTGGCATTTTTCTAATGGCTCCCTTCCTAATGATCCTCAAACAAAGAGACGATGGCAGAGGGCGATGCCTCACTCCTGCCTCTCACTCCCTGGTCATTCTTGCTAACAGGCTTAGCCGCGCTTCACAGTCATTATCACATGTCGCACTGTCTTTGGGATGCAGAGATGATTTGCCAGCTCCATAATGCTTCATTTTTACTAAAGTGAAGGCAGAACAAAAGAAATTCTTACATTAAAAAAAAAAGGTACACTTACTCCTGGCAGATCTTATCTTAAAACCCTCCTATGTCCCCCAGTCCATACAGGATAATGTCTCAACTCCTTGGCCTGACATCCAAGACCTTCATGATCTGGCCAGCGATCTCTTTCACTTTCCTCACAGTCTCCTCCCGTTACCCAAATCCCCTTGTGGAGAGTCTTGTTCCTGAGTGCCCTGGGCTGTTCTGCTCTCTGCTCTTGCTCATGTGTTCTCTTTGCCTGGAATGCCCTCCAGGGTCTGCTCAACGATGCTTTCAAGGCTCAGTATAAGCATCACCCACTCTGTTCCTCTGTGATGCTTTTCCTGACAGCCCAGATGGGATAGACCCCTTCTTCTTTCAGGCCTCCTTTATACCCAGGCAGGCCTCTGTCCTACCACCTAAGCCCTTTATTCCCCTTACTCATCTGCCTGTCTCTCCCTGGAGGCGACCAGGACCTCAATGACAAAAGCCCCATCAGAGTCCCAGGGTCCTTGGTAGCCCCTGGTGCCCAGCACAGAGCCTGACACTCAGGGAACCCTGTGAACATCTGGGGAAGGAAAGGAAGCCCTTCTCTGAGAGACCTTCCCAGGCTCCCCGAGGTGAGAGTCGTCTTTGTCTTCCTCTGCCTTTCCAAAGGGCTCCCATGGAAGTCCTCTATTTCAGCCAGTTTTCTTTATATTAATTACATGCACCTCTCCTACTAGGTTGTGAGATCCAGTTTCCAGGTCAGAGGGGAGCCAGTTGGCTCAATAGCAAACTCACTCAAATATGGGGTCACAGAGGAATGGGTTGAGGGATGGGGGTAGGAGATAGGAGTTGAGTTTGGGACATGTTGATGTTGAGGTGTCCATGGCACATTCAGATAGAGATGATCAATGGATAGTGAGACAGTCAAAGCAGGGCTCTAGGCTTCCCAGGATCTTACCTGGGCTGGACCCGACTCTAGCCTTGAAGCCCTAGAGAGCAACTGGAAGTGTTCTTTTTCCATGAGATGGCGGGAGGAGGAGCGCTCACACAGACTCTTTAGGGGGGAGAGCCTCAGAGACCTTTTTGTCATACTTTCTGTTCACTATATTCAGTCGAGAGCCTGCAAGTTGACAACATTAGGAATGTTCACCACAGACCCTTACTTGTAAGCTCCTTGAAGGGTCCCACAATGTCTATATCTGATAAGCAGAATTACACAGGCAGCAGTGAGGGTTGGCCAAAATAAACCTGTCACCTCCCAGGAAGACTACTTGAAGGAGAAAATATCTTTGGATGTGTATGTCCTGGTTTGTTGGCTAGACAGTCAGTCATTTTACTTCATGGTCATACTTAGTGTCTCTAAGCCTTGAATCTCAGAGTTGATAGGGACCTTCGAGGACGTCCAGTGTCCTATCAATGCATGTATCCTCTTCTGCAGGTCAGCTGGATTCTACTTACATGCCTCTGATGTCAGGGAAACTCACTCTTAAAGAGCCAAAATCTTAACACAGTTTTCATCTACTAGACCTAATTTTATGCTCTGTAGCCACGTAACATGATTTTCCTAGTATCACATGATTTTCCTAGCAGTACTGGGACTGTGCTAAGGACTAAGCCTTCTCATCCTAGTCCTTCAGCTAGTCTTTGGAGGGCTCTAGTTTGTCATTGTCACTCCTCAAAGCCTAAAATACCAGATATATCAGATGTGGTCTGATGAGAACAGAACTTGGTGGACCTGTCACCACCCTTACTTTAGCCATGCAGTGTCCAGTACAGTAGTCACTGGCTACTTGTGGCTGTTGAGCATTGAAATATGGCTAGTCCAGATGGAGATGTGCTCTAAGGGTTAAACGATACACACCAGATTTCTAAGATTTAGTGTGAGTAAAAGAATATAAAACTCATTAATAATTTTCTATATAGATTACATCTTGAAATTAGGATTTTTGTATATATTAGCTAAAATATAATGCATTATTAGAATTTTCTGTTTCCTTTTACTTTTCAAATGTGCTACTAGAAAATTTAAAATTACATATGTGACTCACATTATATTTCTATTGGACTCTACTGCACTTAAATGTAGCTCAAGATTTTCTACTTCTGTGAATATAGCAGCTTGCATTATTCTTTTTTGAACCGTATCACACTGTTGGCCAGTGCTGAACACGTATTGAACATAAAATTCTGCCTCTTTTACACCTACCATATAAATTGCTTTTAAAACAGGTCAGCCTTGACTAGTACTTCTCAAGCTGATTTTTTGAACCTAAGTATAGGAATTTACATTTGTCCCAAATACATCTCAACTTGTTAGTTTCAGCCCATTGTTCCAATCTCCTGAGAATTTTCTTAATCCTAGCTGTCACCATCTCCTTTACAGATTTGATCAGCATTTTCTATATTTCTATCTAAGTCACTCTTGATGCTGTTGGTTGGGATCAGAACAAAATAGAGTTTTACTGCACACAAAACATGTTGGCCATCAGTTTTGACAATAGCTACAAACCCACCATTCACCTGTGATCGTTCATCCCATGTGTCTTCATTTTGCCCACATGGAAGCTGAGTTTTTCTAGTTGTCTCACCAACACCAGCCTGTGTTATATGTAAAGTAGCCTCTTTCCCTCCCACCCTAGCCGTACCCCAAAGCTGCCTTACCTAACCTGTTAGGAAAAGAAACATAAAATCTGGTGTGACTTGTTCTTCTGCTTTTAGACACCAAAGGGATTAACTAATTTCCACTAAAGTGTTAATGACTGATAAAGGCTGAACTTGACTTTTGTATTAAAAATAAGAAAACATACAAGATTTAACTGGGGCCATCAGTACCACAGGCAGATGGAGAACTTTATTTGGAGCTCATGCCAGTGAGGCAGAGTCAATCAGGAAGAAGTTTTGGGACTTCGGTGAGGAGGGATGAGGGCCTTGTCCAGTGCCCCTCAAATTTTTCCTCGTTACTACTGCTAAAAGATGCTCTTTCCTGTAGTTGGTGATGAACCCCCATCAGTAAGATCTAGTGAGCACCAGGATTTGTAGAGGGGAGCATCTCCTGTGTGTGCCCACTGCCGTGCTGGCAGGTCACAAGGAGTGCTTCTACCCACACTCTCTCCTAATCTCCTTTAGTCCTAGTAAGTTTGGGAAATAAGAATTGACCCACTAATGTCAGATCACGTGCTTTTGGCATGACCTTCATCTATGGTCTGAAACCTAGTCCATTCCTTTCTAGCAAGATGTGTAGTTCGGTTCTCTCCTGTAGCTGCACGTGTGCACACGCATGTGTGTGTGTGTGTGTGTATGTGTGTGCATGTGTAGCAGAAGGAACAGAAAGATATTCTCTCAGCTGGCACAGGGCAGAGGGGAAATCTTTTTTCCCCTTTCTACCTTTGAAGCCATCACTATAGGAAATGTTTGAGTGTGGAAGGCTAGCGGGGAGCATTTGCAGACCTCCTGCCTGGCCAGATTGTAAGCATTAGCTGTCTTTCCTGGGTGGCGCGGCAGGCCGTCTCTCCTTTTCTTTAGGGATGACAGATGAAGGCAGGCACCACAGGAAGGTACCTGTTTTCAAGTGCACTGCATGAGGGATGCTCGCTTTATTTCTGGTTTATGGAGCATTTTCCCCCGGAGGACAGAGTTTACTTTGTGTAATGTTAACATTGTCTGTAACACTGTCTCTTTAAGAGAATTACATCCTCTGCTTCACAGAGTTTGAGGTTCCTGTCCAGAGGGTCTCTAGGCCAGCACCATCAGATGGCTAGGACTCTCAGGGACCACAGGGAAGGTCCCTTACAGAACTAAAACTGAGCCAGGGTAGGGGATGCTCCCTTGGCCACAAAATTAGAAGAGGATGGTGAGCCTTGTGGGTATCTCACCCTCAAAAACAGAAGGATAACTTTTGTTGGACCAAATAATTCTGGTCCACTCCTCAAATTGTCTGCTGCAAACCAGACTCCTTCGTTGTGATCTATCTCAGAGGATGTGGTATCTTTTGCATTTGGAATTAGCTGGATGTAATGAATTCTGGGTTTTACATATTTATTACCATTGTCCGTGCTCCCTCTGGTCTTGTAACCACTTCTCCTCCTCAGCCTGACTCTCTCCAGGGAGAACAAGAGGGAGGCTCAGAGGTGCTGGCAGTCACGCAGGCAGCTGGGGGAGGGGGAGCCCTCTTTGGCTTACAGTTGAACAAGCAGGGTTCAAATCATGGCTCCTCATCCACTGATTTACTCCAGCAAACATTTATAACAACCCTGCCCTGGGCCAAGCCCTATGCTGGTGGATAGAGATGAATGAAAAGCAGTCTCTGCCTTGAGATCTCTTCCAATGGCAGAGGCCCCCCTGTAGCCAACAGGACACCCTGTGGGAACTGCCAGATGGAGGGCCGTGGGGGCTTTGCTGGAGATTCCAGGAAGGAGGCCTCAGGTCTCATGGGAGACAGCACTTGAGCTTGGCCTTGAAGGGGAGGAGTAGGCATTTCCCGAGCTGTGTGATGGAAAGCAACTTACTTAACCCTCTCTGAGCCTCAGTTTCTTTATCTGTAAAATGGAGATTGTAATGCGTACGTGAAACGCAAGGGCTCCAGAGGTATCAGCATCCTCTTTCAGAGAGCTTCCTGCTCTTACTGGGAGCAGGTCTTTTGTTTCTCTGCCCTCCTTTTTTTTTTTTTTTCCAATTATTTTAAAGCTATTGATTTTATAGGACATTGTGTATATTTATGTTTTTGTAATTTTTGTTGTTCAGACCAAGAAAATGTTGGAAAACATTCTAAGGGATCTCAGAAAAATGCCTTTGAGAAATAAACAGGAGTCTTTATAAGGAGCACGTGGGGCCAGAAAGTGTCCACAGGACAAAGGCATCCAGGAGAGCCATTTGGGCGCCACAGGCGTTGCTCTGAGAGCAGCCTCTGGTCCTGCCATGTCTTTGCTTGCCTGAGGTCAAGAACTGTGACCCTGACTCATAACTAAAGGACACGAGAGGGAGAAATGAGTGTGGGAACTCTGTTCTAGTTAGGACAGTAGCAACAGTCATACGTTTTGGGGAGAAAAAAACAACCTGCAGGGTGACTAAAATGGCCCCAGACTTGGTTACACCCAGGCTCAGCCTGTCTTGCTTGTAGATGGTAGAAGCCCAGCTTAAACCAACTTGGGCAAAAAAAGCAGGAGCAAGAATTTCTTGGCTCACATAACTGAGAAGTCCAAGGCTTCCCTTGCTAGAGGCATGGCTTTTCTTTGCCTGTTAGTTTTTATTTTCAAACATTCTGTTGCTTTGCAATAGAGGCTTAAGGGCCTGTGTGGTAAGAGAGGCCCTCCCCACAATGATTGTGCATCAACTCTCAGAGGAGACTGCTTGACCCAGCATGGCCATGTCTGCGCCACCCTTAACCCATCACTGTGACCAGAGGATGGGGCCCTCCAGCTGGACAAGCCAGGGTCACATGCCCACTCCTTGACTGGATGGGGTTTGGCAAGATCAGTCCCAATAGGAAAAGGGAGTTTTGTTACTTTCCATTCACGTTGGAATGGAAGAGACAAGTGTGGGGAAAAAGTAATCCCAACAGTGGTCCGTGGTGGGGTGGAGGGTATCAAGAAGATGGAGGGACTATGAAATATTGGGGGTGGGGCAGGGTGGGGGAGTTTGGATATCAGGGAAAGGCTTCACCAGGGTGCTCATGTCAGAGCTGAGGCTCCAAGGACAAGGAGGATGTCATCAGCAAACTGACCCTCAGGGTTTGTTAGCTGGACACATGGACTCAGTCAGTGCTGATTTTCTGAGGGCTCCTATTGGACATGGCTACAGGTGCAGAAGATCGAAGCGGGTGCTCTGTGGAGTGGGTCTCATGGGGGAGACAAGGAACCAAGCTCCTTCCTTCCCCGCCTCCCAGGAGTCTCTGAGGGCCTGTTGCTGAGATGGAAAGCCTCCTGGGTGGGCTGGCCACAGGGCCCAAAGCCACAGTGAGAGAGCTCTGTAAACAGTGCAGACGTTCCCTGGCGCCAGCATCTGAGAGCCCAGTTTCCAGGTGCGGGTCTTCCCCCGCAGCCTTGCCCAAGGATGCCTTGCCCTTTGGCTAGCCCAAGTCCACTGTGGGGACTTTATTGGAATTATTTTCCCATTTCCCTGATGATCAGTCTCTCTCTCCTTTTACTGAAATTTTAAACACACAATAATTATAGGTGAACTACTTTTATAAATGGTTTTATACCTTTGAAAACGCTCTTGCACCCATGATCTTATTATGCTCCTTTTACAGATGAGGAAATTAGGGCTCGGTTGTGACTTGGCCAAAGCCACAGAGCTGAGAAAAGTGGCAGTGCCACAATCCATCCATCTGTTCTCTTCCCACCACCCCTCCTCTGGTCCACCCACCATGCATCTAGCGTATCGATGACACCTTGGGATGCCAGCCACTGAAGATCCCAGGGGAAATCAGTCCCCAGTCCATGGGTCACTGAGCCGACAGGCCAGGGAGGTAGATACAGAAAGAGAAATTGTCCCAGTGCCAGCTAAATGTTAGTGGTGGCTAGAAAATCTGGAATTCTAGGCATGAGAGTTTTGTCTTCCACATGTGGAGGCCAACAATGAGATTCTTTGATCCACTCCTTAAATCCAGGAAGGCTTACTGTAAACCCCAGTGCACAGCTTCCCAGCACATGCTCCTCAAAGGTGAATGAACACAAAGAGGAAAGCATCTTCTTGGACCATCTGGCTCCTCTCCCGGGAAGCTGAACCCATGCTGTGTGTGCATGTGTGCTCGTGTATGTGTGCACGCACACGTGCATGTGGGTGTGTGTGGCATCTCCTGGCAGAGCATGGCAGGGGGAGAGGTAAGGCCTTCCAGCCTCTCCGGAGCCAGTGGTCAGGTCCTCAGGTGTGGGAGCCCTGCTCGCAGCCCTGAGCCTGCTCTGCTTGTGTTCAGTGGAGGAGATTACAGGGCTTAATGATCAGCTCCTCCACGCCGCAGCTGATGCCAGCCTCTACCCCCTTTACACCTAATTAGTCTCATTAATGAGCTCCTCTGCTCTCCATAGAGAGAGTTTCCTCTTTGGAATAAGAAGCAAAAATACCTTGCCCAGGTAGATTGCTGAAGCCTTTAATTATTGCCCACACCTGCTAAGCCTTGTGACTCACACCCAGTGATAGTGCTGAGCTGAAATGGGGCTTGTTTATAAGCACGAGCAGATTTTAACTCTTTCAACACCAAAAAGGCTTTTGACTTAAAGAGACACACTTCCCCAAGACTTCACACTCGCTCATTTCTAGCAGGCCAGGCTCTGCCCCTCACATGGGTATCCCGAGATAGCAGAGGCACTGTCCTCAAGGAGTCCACAGGCCAGTCAGAGAGAGGGGCAAGAAACTACATAGACAATCTTAGTGGCTACCATTTACCACATCCCTGCCACAGGTCTCCTGAATCCTCAAAATAAAACTTTGAGGCAGACATTACACCTCTCTGTTACCGACGAGGAGACTGGGGGCAGAGAGGTGATGGCACCTGTTCCAGGTGCCCCAGGAGGGAACGGTATTAAGCTGAGTGGAACCAAGTCTGCTGGCCACTGTGGCCAGTGTACTTCCCACTCTTGCCCCACATCTCCCTTTCATGCCATACCATGAACTGAGGGCCATGGTGGAGGTAAAGTCACATTGTGAGGCCAGGAGAGGGCAAGAGTCACAGTCAGGCAGGTGGATGACGTGAGCAAGGACCATTCAAGCAGAAAGAACCTGAGCACAGACTCAGAGGTGAGAGCTTTCCCTGCGCATTCACAGACCTGCCAGCACGTAGTACAGTGGGATGAAGTGTGGGGGGTGGGGGGCAGCGAGGCAGGAGGGGAGGCAGGGGCCAGAGCAGGAGGCCCTCAAATGCAGGGTGAGGAGGCCGGCCCCGTGGCTGAGTGGTTAATTTCTTGTGCTCCGCTTCGGCAGCCCCAGGGTTTTGCTGGTTTGGATCCTGGGTGCAGACATGGCACCACTCGTCAGGCCATGCTGAGGCGGCATCCCACATGGCACAACTAGAAGGACCCACAAATAAAAATATCCAACTATGTACTGGGGGGATTTGGGGAGAAAAAGGAAAAAAAATACAAGGTGAAGACTTTGGACTTCTGTCCGCTGCACCCTCCCCAGTACCTAGCATAGCACCCAATATGTAGTTGGCTCTCCATGTTGGTGAATGGAAGGACATCTACCCTGAAAGCAGGACAACCACTGAAAGATTTAAGGCAGGGGAGGGACAATATCAGAGGGCTAGCTGGCAGAATCCCTGGGTGGATCTCTCTGCACATGCTCTGATCAGAGGACACTGGCGTCGAAGGTCAAATCCTTACCACAGCCCTTTGCTGCCATGTGACAGACTTGTCGCTAGGTAGTGGGGGTGGGTTTCAAACCCAGATCCACCTGCCGAACCCAAGTTCTCTCCCGTCACCACGTGGTCTGCTAGATAGAAGCTTACTAAGTGGCTGAGAACACAAGACAGGGTTGCCTGGCATGGGCTCCTTGGATTCTGAATACGAAACTTCCAGGATAGGCACCAGTCTTCCCAAAGACCAAAGCTGCCCACTCAACAGAACCAAGTCACTCTGACCAGATTTAGACAAATTTTAAAATGAAGAAGGTAATATTTAATAGCTTATATTGGTGACCACAATTACCAGGACACACTAACCAGTTTGCTATTTAGTCCTAGGAGACCGAGGATGAATCTTTTTCTTAAAAAATAAAGCCATGTCTCAGGGAAAGTAGCAACAGCTCCCAGTCACTGAGTCTCTGTTACATGTCCAACCCTGAGTCAGTGCCTTATATAAAATCTGTCAGTCCCTCATGACAACTCTATGAGGTAGGTTGCATTATTACCGTATTACAAATGACAAACTGAGGCTTGGGAGCTTAAAACTCTCCCTCAGTCACATGGATAGTGAGCCACAGAGCCAGGATTCTCAGACCAGCCCAGCCCACTTTAGAGCCGGAGCTGCCCCAGAACATGCTCTGCCTCAGAAGCCATCCAAAATGGGACACCAGTCAACACAGGGCACTTCCTTCACAGCAGGTGGAGTGTAGGACAGACTGGCAAGCCCTGAGTGTGCAAACGTCCAGTCAGCCAGGAGCTGGGGAACTGGCAGAGCCCCCAAGCCTTGGCCGGGACTCTTGTGCTTTGCAGACATGGTCTGCAGGCAGAGGCAGGCAGGCAAGGCCCAGGCTTTGCTCTGCTGGGAACTTGTGTCCTAAGTTCTTGGAAGCTGCCATTGAAGGTCAACTGGCAGCCAGGTAGAGGAGTTGAGCAGCCAGCCTTGGAGCAGCCCACCAGCCCTTCATCCAAACACTCACCAGTGTCTCTGGAGCACCTTCTGTGTGCCAGGCTCTGCTCTCAGGGTTGGGGATTCAGTGGTGAGCAAAACATAGTCCCTGCTTGGGGCCTCTGCTGGACTCTCAGGAAGGAGGCGGCACTGGGGGACCCCAGCTGGTTCTACGCACCTCTCCAGGGTGCCCAGCTTGGTAGGGGGGATGGTCAGTCTGCCAGATCTAGGCCATGACAGTCCATATCAACTCTTACCTCCTAAGATCACTCTTGAATTCCTCCCTTTCCATTCCTATTCCCCCAGCTTCCGTCATCTCTTACCGGGATTCTCCTGGCAGCTGCCTCAGTGGGCACCCTGCTCCCATTGTGCCTCCTTGGCAGACACGTTCTGGAGACTAGAATGATCCTGCCAAAGTGTGAATATCTAACCCCACCCCCCAAAGTTTCAGGGCTTCCCCATTGCTTTAGGAAAACTTGGCCTAATAGGCCCACAGGATCTATACCCAGCCTTCCTCTTCAGCTTGACTCATGCCCCTCCCCCTTTGCTGTATGTTCCAGCACTCTGGCCTTCTCTTGGTTGCCTTTGCACTCCTCCATCTCACCAAGGCCTGGCGAGCTCCTGCTTACCTTCTTCTCTCAGCATGCCTGTCACTTCCCAGGAATACTTTCTGCTGCCTCCAGACTAGACCAGGTCTTGGCACCCTGTTAGATGCTCTGCTAGCAGCGGGAACTTCTTTATCCCAGGTGATAATGACACAATGCGAGGTTGCTTGACTACCCTTGGGTAGCTGACCATGATAGCCCAGTGGCTGATCCCCAGTAGGTACTCAGGGCTACTGGCTGAATTAATGAATGAAAGGCGAGGACTGCCCTTCCTTGCAAATTTGGGAAAGGCTTCTTGAAGGCAGAGTCCCTTGAGTTGCGTCCTGAAGAATGAGTACATATTTGCCAGGCCAAGGGAATGATCAACAATGTGTATAATGTTTATGTTTTAAAAAAAGATAATGTACATACTGGGTTCTACCACATGCCAGTGCTTTCAGGCCTCACAGCATCCCGTGAGCTTGGCGGCATCAGCTCCATTTTCTTGGGGAGGGAGCTGGGGAAGTACACTTGGCTCATAGGGATGAGGACGAGAGTCAGGGTGCAGAAGGCCTGCTACGCTGGCTCAGTAGGGGCACAGAATCTGTTGTGGAGGGCAGGTGCATTCAAAACCTCACACCCCCAAGGATAGGGGTCTGCTCAAGAGGCTTTCCTGAGGTCAGAGCCCCTTTCCTAAAAGCTGACAGCTCTTTTCTGCACAGGCACAGAGAAGCATAGTCAGATGCAGCTCAAGTGTTCCCCCTCCAGGAAGCCTCCTCTGATCGCCCCCCCTCTGGCAAATAGCAGGGGCAGTGATGCCTGCTGCAAACTTCTTAGTCACCAGCTAGTGGCAGGGTGGCTGGTAGAGCCTGACCCCACCACTTTCTTGTTTGGGTTTCTTAATCTCTCGGAACCTCAGTCTCTTCACCTTTACAACAGGAATAATGATACCTGGTAGGCAAAGTCCGAGTGAGTGAGGCCAGCTTGCACAGTACCTGGCACAGGTAGGCAGTCGGTAAATGTGCACTGCCTTCCTGTTGCTTAGACTTTTCCCCATCGTTTCATTCTCCACCCCCTTCCCTGTTTCCACTTCTTTCTGGGCATCCTCACTGTTGGTAGGTTTCCAGGTAGTTGCCATCCTGCCTTTGCCATCTCCACCAACTAATAGCTGCTGTTTAGCTCACCCGTGCATATTTTAGCCTCATAATTTTTCCTCCTGAATCAGCCTCTGCAGATTCTAATCACCTCGCTTTCTCTTCCCTGAACTCCCTCCAATTTGGAGATTCAAAAGAGGCGCTTCTCTGCATGAACATGCTGTGATTCAATTTGAAAATAAATTTCTCCTGGCAGCAGCCATTTTTCTGAAAAGTGACATTTAAGACTGACAGTGGACAAGATTGTAAACAGGTTTCCAATAAGAAAAAAAAGTCAGTGTTAAGTACATTCTATGAATTTTTTTGAACAATGTGTGTGTGTGTATCTATAATTGCAACCTTGCTGTGACACCGTCTGCTTCAGGAAGAATTCTGGGATAGTGTGGCTCTGTTTCTAACTATCTTAGTATTCTTTTACTTTTCAGAAAGTTTCATTTCATGGGACTCGCTCCCATTCAGGATTGTAGACAGTTCATTCATTCATTCATTCATTCAACACACAGGTATTCATTCACTGCCACTTGTGTGCCAGGCTGTATGCTCAGTAAGGGCACTGTGGACTGATAAGACAGTTTACTCCCTGTCCATAAAGAGCTCACATCCTCAGTGGCGAGGCGGGTGGGTAAGCAGGTAACTGTGTGTGATATGATAGAGACAGTCTTGGGGTGCCATGGGAGCCAAGAGGAAGTTCCAGAGAGGGAAAGCCATGGGGACAGGGATGGCTTCCTGGAGGCCATCACACTTGAGCTTGGCCTTCTGAGAAGGAGTTAGCATTCCAGGTGAAGGGAAAGGCAGGGAGGTCTGAAACAGTGTGCTATACGGGAAGCTCCAGGCAGTTCCCAGTGACTGAGACTTCCGGTTTGCAGAGGGAAGTAGCAGGGGGTATTGCTGGAGGGCCCACTGGGGCTCGCATCCATCTCAGAAGAGCCTTGGAGCCCTCACAAAGGCAGCGAGGAGCAGTGCAGGCTTTAAGCAGGTGTGATGTCATGAGATGGTCAGAGTAGTGCTTCAAGAAGATCCCTCTGGGGTGGTGCGACAGCAGGATGGGTGGAGAAAGCCTGGAAGCAGGGCCCAGGGAGGAGATGAGGAGGCCTCATGGGTCAGAGGGAGGGCTCAGGGGAGAAGGATATTTAGAAATTAAAGAAGGTAGCCCTGTAGCAGAAGATCTGTTATCCTGTGTTTCTCTTAAAACAAAGTGTTCACAAGTACCTCAAATTACCAGCTTTTTTTTTTCTTTTTTTTGGTCTATCCTGACACCAGAGACTGTATTGCTAGTAAAATGGATTCACCTGACACTTGCCTTCCCCATTCGTCATGACTAAATAAAAGCTCTTCCCGGGGGTTCTTGGGATGGTGTTCTGACACTCCCTCTGGCTGGAGCCACAAAGTACCCCTCAGTCATCTTCCAAAGGAAATGAGAAGTGAGCGACTCCCGATGTGCCACCAGAGCAAGAGGGGGAATTGTTTGGTCCCTGTAGAGGGATTATTGGTAAAAGGCCTTTGGGATCCTGGAGGGGCAGACAGGCCAAGTGGGCATGAAAGGCCTGGAACTGTTGTCAAAACTCTCATCCAAATACTTTCTTTGGGCAGCTTCTCTCTTCTTTCTGCTGAACTCACCAGCCCCCACCAGCCCTGGGGCAGAGGGAAGTGGAGGGCTGAGCAGACAGCCTGTCACAGGGCACATGGGCGCTAACTACAGGAATTCCAGAGCCATCTTCCAGGGTCCTGTGAGGAGTAAGTGAGGTCATAATTGGGAAGCCACCTGAAAAGCTGTGAGGTTCCCAACAGAATTAAAGCAGGTGGTTGCTGGTGCCCTGAGACTCAGTGTGGTGAGAGGCAGGGTTGAAAAGAATGACTAGATTGAAATTTGGAAATGACCTTGAGATGTCAGTTTTCCATGTAGCTCCTCTCATCAAGAGCAAATGAGATTTGATGATGTTAGTGACCTTTTGGAATGTGGCAGGTGACAGAGGAAAGAACTCAGACTTTAGACTCAGATGTGCCTCGATATAAACCCCCAGCCCCCATCTGTCATATGGTCTTGGGCAAGTCACTTGACCTTTCAGAGCTTTATTTCCAGATCTAAAAAAAGGGTAGATGCCCTCATGTCCCTGTCACATATTTGTGTGTGTGTGATCTCACCATGCTCTCTCAGAGGAGGGACCCTGACTGGTTTAGTCATTACTATTCTGGTGCTTAAACAGTGCCTGTCTCATAGTCAATGTATAATAAATAGTTTGTTTTTCATTTATAACTCACTCTTAATACCTCCCTGTCACTAGATCAGCAATCAATTGGATGACACAATGTCATGTTTGGTGTCCCCTCAAGACTGGTCAATTGTGGAATAGCACACCCTGCCTCTGCCCTTGCCCTTCTGAAGTCTGGTATTTCATGTCCCCTTGGGGGGTTTTTCTCCAAAATTTTGTTACAAAATTTTTCAAACATACGGAAAAACTGAAAGAATTTTACAGTGAATACCCGCATACCATCTAGATCGTCCTATTAACATTTTACTGTGCTTGCTTTATCACATATCTATCCATCCATCACTGCATCTTCTTTTTTGATGGCTTTCAAAGTAAGTTTCAGATATCGGTACACTTCCCCCTACAAAATTCAGCAGGTATATTGCTAACTAGAATAAATACTGTTTGTGAATAGCAGACAACTGCTATTGTTGTTGTTGTTGTTGTTGTTGTTGTTGTTGTTGAAAAGACAGTCATAGTGATTTGATATTCCCAAAGATAAGACACCTGCAAGCCACCGTGTTGGAGAGCTTGCCATTTCCTGGGAACCAGACTGTCCTTATTTTATGGACTGGCCTCAGGCAGGAAAATGGCTAGAAGTCACAGCCACTGTGGTGCCCCAGGCACAGACTTCAGCCCATCCCCTGGATGTTCATCCCCTTGACAGCCTCCGAAAGCCTGTGGAAGACTTATTAATGAAACCATAAAAACGGAGGCGGGGGTTTGCACGATGGATTTCTGCAGGACTGGGTCAGGTTTAGTTATGGGCTTAGTCCTGCCAAACTCCTGCTGAGTCAGATCCAGTCCCAGCCTCCTCTCTCCACATTGTCTATCACAGAGGGATCTGGGACACAGAGATCAGGACCTGAAAGGTCACCAATCCGGGTTCTAGAAAGTCAGAATCAGGGGCCCTGATGAGTGAACGCCTTGGCCTCATGTAGGACTGTTATTGTCCACATGTCCCAGTGAAAAAACTTAGGGTATAAAAGTCCCCTCTGAGAACCTACTCTTTGCCAAGAATCGTGTTGGGCCATAGTCTCCACTCATCTGTTTACATTCAGTCAACAAATGTTCATTGAGCGCCCTTGTCTTTGAAGCTAACCACCTTGGGAGAAACAGAGGCAGTCCACCGGAAGGATTTGGAAAGCAATTTAGTTGATAAGGGAGTCTCACGTCCATTAATCCTCACATCCCTCCGGCAGAGCAGGAATTTGCTATCATGTCCCACTAAACTATAGCAGGAGATAAAGGAGCAAGCCAGGCTTGGTGTCAGATCCCAGTCCTACCACTCACTGTGAAACGGCCCTAAGCTGCTTAACGCACTGTTCTGCCCTCGATTTGTTCATCTGAAAATGGAGGGTATGATCCCAGCTTCCTCGGGACACTGTGAGATACAGCCTATGTAAAAGTATTTAGGTGTTTAATGAACATATCCATCACCTACTCGGGAAGGTTCTGCCCTGGGCACTGGGGATACTGTGATGGAGAAGAGAAGCAGAGCCACTGCCCTCTTGGTGCTTACAGTCTAGGTCAGGCACAGAGCCGAGCAGACCACCTGGGTCAAATCCTGCCTGCGCGAACCTAGAGAAGGTACCTCACATTTCTGTGCCGCAGTTTCCCAATTATAAAATGGGGACAGCAACAATATTTACCTCATGGGGTTGTTATGAGGATTAAATGAGTGGATACATGCAAAATACTTCGAAAGGTACCTGGCACAGGGTAAGCACATGTAAGTGTCTGTTACTATTGTTGACACTATACCACTACCCCGCACCCCCAGGTTACCAAAGGCATTAGACTCCTCTGAGCAGCTTTGTAACAGTCTGAGCCATGGCCCACGAATCTGCATTAAAGAGAACCTCCCTACGTGAGTTTCCTTGCAATTTCAGATGTAGGAACCACTGATCAAAGTGATCCACAAATAGCTTCCCATGGAGGTGAGGAAACCAAGACTCAGAGAGGGAGGGGGCCTGCCCAGGGGGACACAACTAGTCAGCACTAGAACCAGAACACCTCAAGGCTGATGACCCCACATCCGGGCTCTTAGAGAGACTCTTGGCCAAGACCAGCCAGCCAGTATCCTGTGCCTTGAACCAATGGTGTGTGTTCTCCACACCATTGTGACAATTTGTCATGGTAAAGGGTGCAGTAGAACTGAATCAGCTGTGTGTTCTGGGGAAGATCATCTCTCAAGTAGGGAAATCCCTATACCTCACATATAAAAAGACTTCCAAGTATTTTAACCAAGAAGCTCTCAAATATTAAGAGTCCACCAGCCATTAAATAACTCCGTGGAGGAGGCATAAGAAATTGTCTCCCCAAATAGTCGCTTCACCTGCATTGTAGATGCAGGAATATTCATGCCACTCCACTTTATCTGGGTGACTCCTATAATTAATATTTACTTAAAACAATCATTAGTCTCTGCTGGGCGACATTAAACCCACGTTAGCAGTATTTTTAGCCGGGCATTCTGCACACCTGCGATGGCAGGCACTGTGTGGCAGTGCGAACCCCTGCCGTGCTTTATAAACAAGCCTCCTGGCTCCTGGACCCACCTGCCCTGCAGGCCACTCAGGCAGCAGGCCAGCGGGCCTGGTGGTGGCTGTCCTGATGCGTGCCTGCCCCAGCGGCCCGCACCTCTGGTGGGGGTCCTCACTTCACTTTACTTCCCAGACCTCAAAAATGAAACTCATTTGTTTTGAGACAGTGTAGCGTCTGTACCCCAGGCTAGACCCATATAGAAGGTGTAATTTTTCCAAAAGGGTTGAGGTTTTCTCCAGTAAGGGTGAGGAGGATCATAATGACAACCATTTATCATATGCTTTATGTATGCTGTTCCTTTAAACCACACAACACCATGACAAGGTAGGTCCTAGTTTCCTCCTTTTCCAGAAGAGGAAACTGAGGCTCAGAAAAGATGAGGACTTCCCCGAGGCCACACAGCCATTAAGTGGGATTCCAACCTGCTCTAACTGAATCCATGCTTTTCACTGTGCTCTTTCTCAACCTTAGTCTTATTTGATTCAGTTAAATGATCAAGGAGAAGGGAAATGGAACTAAGATTTTTTGATTGCCTACTATGTGCTAGGCAATTTACATGTATTGTCCCAGTTAACTCTCACAACTGGAAGTAGCTCATAGGAGGTAAGAATGATTATTCCCATTTTCTAGATGAAGAAACTGAGGCTCTAGAGAGTTGAAGTTACTTAATGAAGATCACACTGCTAGTAACCATCAGAGGCAGAATTCAAACTCAACTTGATTCTCCAACACTAGATGTTTTCCCACCTCACCAAAGACATTGAGACACATTTGCCATACAAGTGGGTAATAATGTATAGTTTCATTCAGAGCCTGAGATTTTGTTATTTTCCTACTACCCAGCTGATAAGAGCTTTCTGCTTAAAATTTTTGAGGTTTATAAAGAACTTTTTATCCTGGTACATTTATATAGGGTGTTATAATTCTTAGGGCTCTTCCATAATTATCTAATTTCATCCTTATAATAATCCTGTGAAAGTAGGTGTTAACAAAGCCCATTTTACAGAGAAGTATACTTAGCTTAGGCTGAGCGCATGCCCAGGGCGAGTACCCAACAGAGCAGGAGCTCAGCCACGAGGCCCATGTTTTCCACACACTCCCACAGCGTTGCTCCCAGGTCTGCATCTCTTCAGTGGGACTGAAGACTAAGGAATTTAGACGCTTTTAGTAGAGAAAGAGATTTAGGGGGGAGCCTTGCGGCAGTGGAACCTGCCATCAAGGACCCCTTCATTAAAGGTGGTGACATTTCCTCACCCACAGGAGCAGGCCGGAAGTTGTGATGGTCAGGGAACTACAAAAATAGCAGCTTTCGCACTGATTCCTATGCAGGAGGAACTGGTGGTTCCAGGGCAGATAAGAATGACTTTACAAGATGAAAATGATCAGTGAGGGCACGCAGGTCTGGAGGGGAGCGGAGTTGGCATTTTTTGGCCCTGCAAATAGCTGCCCATCTGCTCTCTGTCAGAATATGTTAGGAGTGCATCTGGATTGCTGCCCCTGAGTCTCGGCTCCAGGCTGGTCATGTGGTTGTCTCCACGACAACTCCAGGAGCGGTGTAAACTGCTGCGCTTTGAGCCAGATGCTGCTCTGCACATGTGGTCTAATTAGACGGCGTTCCGGCCTCCCGCCTCCCTTCCCTGCCCCTCCCAGTATACGCACCACATTCTCTCCTTTCCCTTCCTCCCTCCCGCTAACCCTCATCCTCACATCCTCAGTCAGTCTGTCTTGCTCTGCACCCTGTTGGCCTCTTTCTCAGAAATGTTCCTGTTGCCTTATCTGCGGTGAATAATTCATTCAACAAGCATCAGAGGGCCTGCACTGGCCCAGGCACTGTGCTAGGAACTAGAGATACAGAGACAAATAAGATACCACGCATACTCTTGAGGAGTCCACCATCTAGCAGGGGAACTGACAGGGCAGCCAGGCAATGCAAAAATGGCAGTAAGTGCGCTAGTGGAGGTGAGCAGAGGGGCTGTGGAACCCAGAGCAGGGACGCCTGACCCAGCCCAAGGCAGAAAGAAGACGAGGGGCAGGATCCCAGGGCAGCTAGCCCCGAGTTAATCCTTGAAAGGTGAGGGGGAACTTGCACAGCCTGAGAAAGTGGGATGGGAGGACCTCCTGGCAGAGGGTGCAGCACATGCAAAGACAGGAGACTACAGACCAGTCTGGAGAACTGTAGCCGGCTCCAGGGTGTTTGGGGAAGTGAGGAGCTGTGGTTGTGAGCTGTGCAGGGTCACACGCCTGGAGCGCTTCTCTCCAGCTCCGCACTCCGCACGCCTGCACAGATCTGCAGGCACTGGGAGCCAGGGACAGGGGAGTGGTCCGGTGGCTGTTGGAGCAGCCTGGCCTATCCAGGGTGGATTGGAGGAGGCGGCTCTGAGTAAATGAAGCCCCTTCAGTAAGTTTCCCTGTGAATGGAGTCTGCTCCTCGGACCCAGGAGGCTCAGTTCAGGGCTGGGCGGCTTGCTCAGGGGTGAGCCACCAGCATGTGCTGAGTAATTATTTTTTGCATCTTTCTCAGCAGTTGTTTATTCTAAGGGTCCAACATCCACCACTCCTCAGATCTCTATCTCTCAGTGAAAATGCCCCCAAATAAGGAAGAGGAGAATGAGCATATGTCTCGCTTACCCCATCTGTGACATGCCTCCTGAACTCTGAGGACACAAGCTCCTCACTGTGCATCACCAGCCGGGCCTTGTCACGGCCCCACTCCTCTGCTCACGCCCTCCTCTGCTTTCCCATCTAGCGAGTACCTGGAGCTTGGTTTTTATATCACCTCCTCCCCCATGTGGCCTTTCCTGGAGCTCACCCCACCCCACCCCGACAAAGTCACCCTGGCTGTGCTCTCCCAGCACCCCAGTCACAGGTATTTGTTGAGTGAACGATGCAGAAGGTCCCACACGAGATGTAACACCTAGTTCTCAAAGGGCATCTGAAAAGAGCTGTTAGGACTTAACCTCCGCTGAGCACCAGCTGTGTGCTACTCAGTAATGGCACCTTGACGGATGCCGTATCATTTCAAACCTCTCAACTTCCTCTCAATATGAAGTAGGTAATATCCCCAATTCACAGATGAGGAAACTGAGGCTCACTTGCTTCCCCATTCCTGGAGCTCCGGGCTGACCTGAGCCTCTTTTAAGTCCCCAGGCAATACACAATCCCCGAGTAAAGACTCTGGGCTCCTTGGATGAGGGCTGCAGTATGTGGCAAAGGACATTTCTGTGTGGGAAATCGTCTGCTGTGTCTCGAATTCCCCACAAACCCAGAGAAAAAACGTGTTTGGGCAACTGAGCATGCTCAGAGTGCCGTGGGGTGTCGTGGAAGAGCCTGCCTGGGCTTTGGAGTCAGACAGAACTGACTTCAAATACAACTCTGGCTCTTCTCAGCTCTGTGGCCTTGGGCGAGTCACGTCCCCTCCCTCTGTAGGAGGAGGATTAGGAGCTCTCTTCACAGGGCTGTTAGGCAGATCCACCCTTTAACCCTGGGGACCGTGTGCCTGCTGCACCCAGCCCGTGGTGGGGCTCTGCCCGAGGTGGCTTTGTGCTACTCCCGTTTCTCCTTGCTCTGAGTCACGGTCTTGACTCTACTCACCCAACGTGTGTCCTGGGCAGGTAGGGCATGTCTCATGCCCTGAAAAAGGGCTGCTTGAAGTAAATCACTGAAAGCATGCTTTGGGCAGAGAACTGCCATTATTTGGGGTAAAAGACTACTATTGTTTCACCCCTCTAGGAGTGGAGCCCTGGGCTAAGCTGTTTACACAAGTCACCTGTGGGGTAGGAAGTCTCTCCCTGATCTTACGGGTGAGAAGCTGGTCTGAGAGGGTTTAGGGCCTTACATGTGATCCAGACACAGGAAGCAGCAGTGCTGTCATTCCCACTCGAGTTCACTCTCTTCCCGACTCTGCAGTAGAGGCTGTGCATCGTGTCTTGTTTCTCTGTGAGGAGCCGTAGGTGACCTCGTGGAAAAAGGCCCTTTCTGTGCCTAGAAACAACACATTAGCATTAGAAAGTATCTTGAAGATGTTCTAGCTCAGTACCTTACCATTTCACAGATGAAGAAAGTGAGGCCTGGACAAGGAAAAGGAATCAAGGCCAAGTCAGGGGTCTGACTCTTCTCCTTGCGCTCTTTCCCCTTCACAGTGCTGCCCTTTGTTTATGACTAAAGACTTGCTGCCAGAGCCTCCTGGGCACCAAGTCCCATCAAGGCACTGGAGACCGGCCCTGAACAAGTGGCATTCGGGAGAGGGGTGATCATAAATAAGCGAACCAGTAAGTGAGCCTGACAATTCAGTGTGTGGACAGTGCTGTGGAGGAAGCCCCTAAGGGCTGTGCCGCCAATGACTGGGGGCAGCATTTCTTTAGTGAGGTGTGTCTCTCTGCCCCTCACTTAACTCAGTTAGAGGGTTGGGAATTTTTCTTCTCTGCAGACTAATTTGTGCTTCTTCAGTGTTCTCTCGTGTCCTTTAGCCTTTTGCTCCGTGAGTCCCGTATTCCCATTGCCGCAGCTCATGTTGGTTCTCCTGCTGATCACTTTTCAGGTTATTTACGTTTCTCTGGGGGGTCTGCCAGGCCCTCAAAACCCACCCTCTCTCCAATAAGCTCTCAAACTGCCTTCTCCTCACTCTCAGGGGACTGCAGTCCTTGGCTCTAATCAGTTTGGCACATCCTTTCTTGGGACTTGGGAATGCAACGGTCGCTGTGTTAAAACCCAGAATCTGGCTCTTGGTGACAGTGAGGCACACTCAGGTGCAGCCGAGGTGGCTGAGCCAGGAGGTGTTTGGTGCTGAGGTCTCGGCATGTCCCTGTTTGGTTTCCATCTGGGGAGAGAGCTGTCGCTCTGCTGCAGCACAGAGATGGTCACCATCTCTCATGTCAGCTCGCTTTGAGCGGCCGCTGCTCCTTGGACTTGACGACACGATGGCGCTGTATGCTTAGAGGGTGAGGTAGGTGTTTGTGGTGGAGGCTCCAAGAGGTGAGAGGGCTCTGGAATCACATAGAGGAGCCAAAACTCACACTCATTTCTCCAAAGCCCCCTCTCTTCATGACCGCCTTATAATCTATCTCTTTGAATTGCTAGAGCAGCCCCAGTGGCGGCTAGTACTTCCAATACTATCTTGTGATTGTTACTTTTAATCAAGAGATACTATATTGTGTTGCATGAGCCCCAGAGCCAAACAGAATTTACATCAAACTCTGGTTCTGTCATTGACCAGCTCTGCAACCTGAGGCAGGTGACTTCACCTTTCTGAGCCTCAATATCCTTATCTGTAAAATGGAGATCATAACAACACTTCCTGGGCTTGCTGTGAAGAATAAGTGAGATAATGCATGTAAAGCCACCTAGCACAGGGTCAGCGCTCAGTAAGCGGTAGCCGTTTTTAATCACTGCACCTGCTGTCCTTGTAGAGCCGATTTCCATCTGCATTTCTTATGGAAGGAAAATCTTAAGCTGGTATGCATGAAGCCCCACTTCATTGTGTCTCCTCGGCTTCCGCAGGCCTCCCCGCTCATCTGCCGTTCCTGCGCTAATCAGAATTTCCTGACTTCTCCCTGTTTGTCTCGGTTAATGCAGAAGGAAGGGGCTGCTGGCACAGAGGAGCTGAGGCGTGGGCCGACGCGCCTGTGATTTGAATGTCTTTACTGTAATCTAGCGAGTGTGTGCGGGGGCTTCTGTCAATACCGGAGCGGCTGGCCAGAATGGGCAAATACTGTCAGCCCAGCCGTCCCTGCCCCGCAAATCATCGGAGTCGCTTTGTCAGGCACCCACATTTCCCCGACTTAAATCATCCGAACAGTGAGCCAGCTTCACAACGACACATTGATTCTTTGTTTAGGCCTTGTTATATTGTCACGGGCCCAGGCTGGGAGTCTGTCCCAGCGTGCCTGAGCTACCGCATAAATGGTTCAGAAGGCTGGCTTGGTCCTGTCACCACAAAATGTGGCCCAGCCCAGCCAGAGCTGTCTGACTATGGCCATTCAGTGACCACCTTCCCAAGTCCACCCTGGTGGCCCTCGAGCATGTACCATGTTGTGCCTCTGAGGGTGAAGGGAGAGCGTGCTTGGACTTGGGAGTCATTCAGAGCCACCAGCTTTGGGACCTTGGGCAAAACACTTCACCTGCACGGGCGTCCTTTCCTCATCTGTAGAGTGGGAGTCATTTATGAACGTCTCCAAGCTCTGGGGAGGATTAAGTGAGGGTAAGGTCCAGGTTGGTCCAGAGCAAGTGCTCAGCTGACATTGGCACCCTTCTCCCTAAACTCCTGCCTGCTTCTGGCTGACCTGAAGTTACTATAATCTAATTCTGCCTTCCGGTAAGTAAGGATTTGGCATTCCCTAGGCCAGACACGCTAAGCCTTTTCTGTGTTGGTTCCGTGGCGGCCACCACAGCTGACCCTGGGAGGAGCCGTGCTTCGGCCCCAGCTCGGGAAGTGGCGCTGAGGCCCAGAGCAGGGGCCTCCGCGTGAGATTTACCCGTGGCTGGTGGGGCAGTGTTGGCTGCCCAGGGGAGGCTATAGGAGCACCCTTCTGACTTCAGAGCTGGGTTCTTGGCTGCACTGCACTTTGGCCAATGACTTGGGTGTTGTCTTAGGAATTCAGAGGTATTTAAACAAAATGCAGCCAGTTAGGACTGCTGGTGATAAATGGAGCCGTATTCCTTGGCTTTCTTTGTTCCGTTTCTTTATTCTCAGATTTTAAAAACTGTGTGTTGATTGGTCTAGGCACTGCGCTAGTAGTCACTTTCACCTGTCCCGGTGGTTCTCCCCTTGGCCACATTGGAGTCATCTGGGGAGTTTTTGAAACTGCTCCAGCCCTGGCATTGGGATTTAAAAATTGCCCCTGCTGATTCTAATGCATGGCCAAGGGTGAGCGCCACTAACTGCACCATCGCATTCATCCCTGTTTAACCTCCAGCAATCCCCTGAGGCAGTAGTTCTCCCCGTGTTACAGGTGGTGAGAGGGTGGTCATCTGCATACATGGGCAGAGCTGGCACTGGAACCCAGCTCTGTGTCCCACTCTACCTCTGCCTCTGCCCGGGATGGCTCAGCTGACGCCCACTGCCTGCCAGCCACTGAGAGTAGATCAGAGCCTACCCCCTAGGATCCTGCCGTGGGCTGGGGGCGGTCAGCTGGGCACAGGTGGTGATGGTGGTGGTCGTGGTCTAGAGACACCGAGGAGGCACTGGGGCGCCCTCTTCACCTGAAGGAATCAGGCAAGGTTCTCAAAAGGGGCCAACACGAAGAAGGAAGCCAGAGGAGTGAGAGTGTGAAGAGGTTGGGGGGTGGTAGACAGTCCAGAGTCTCTCGAGCAGGGGATGCGTATGGGGACAAGGTGGACCAAATGTCATAAGCAAGAAAAGTCAGCAGGGGAAGATCACAAAGAGTCTTGAATGTTGTGCTCAGGAGTTTAGAAAGCCCACTTCTATCAACCCACAAACTTGCCTGAAGCTGTTCGCTGCTCAGTCAGCTGGCAAACAGTCAAGCAAGGCCAGAGTCCCTGCTGAGATGTAACCTGTGCAGGGATTGTGGAGAAAAGAAGTGTGAGACCTGGGCAGACACAGCACCCCGTGCTCAGAAAGGCCCATGCCTGGCTCAATGCCCTGCTGTCACCATCTTGAAATTCTTAATAATTTTACCTCCAAACTTGTTTTGTAAATGAAGTCTGATGGGACAGAGGAGCCATGCGCATGAGCAGAGGAGACAGGCATAATGTCCCTCCTTGGAGCCTTGCCATCCCAATCGCATAGAGCGTCTCAGTGCCCCATGGCACAGAGTTCCAGCAGGCTCATGACGTGTGGAGTTCAGCAAGACTCAAAGCAAGACTGAGTCAGTGGGGCACTGACAGCCCCAAGAGGCCACACTTTGTATTAGAACCAGAACTTTCTTCAGTGCTGAAAGACAGCAAAGATGGAAAGTGGTGGTCTAAGAAACATGGGTGACCATGGAAGCTATCACATTTCTTATTCCTGTTGCTTCCTTGTATTAGCCAACCACTTAGTGTGAAAATGATGACATAGAAGGAGAGGGAAAGATGGAGCAAGCCTAGTTCCTTGTCTTCTCTCATCAGTAAGCAAAGGTAGAGGGTGTTAGTAGAATGTGCATATGTCAGGAACTGAAATTAAAACAGCTGAGTTAGTTTTGTGCAGCATTTCCACTGTCTGGTAAGAACAAAATACAAATGCATATACAAGTTACAAAATACTATTCCACATATGTTAGCATTTAAAACTGGCATTGCACAATATAAAGTTGAACAATAAAAGTCATGCTAATAATTTAAAATTTTATTTTTTCTTCACATAGAATGACATTAAATAGTAAATTTAAAAAGCACCATAATGGCTCTAGAAAGAGACTGTGAGAGAAAGAAAAAAGCTTTATATTTTAGTATGGCACTTTTATACCTAACGGCAGCTTCTTCCCGCATATTCATTTTGTACTGGGTCCCACAAATTATGTTGTCAACTCTGGTAAAACCCGATCTTTGCCCTCAAGAAAACAGTTATTTATGGAAAATCTGTGTGTTGTAATCTGTTTTAATTTTCCAGGCAAACCTATGAGGTGGGCCAGCCTTGAGTAATTGTCACAGATGAGGAAAGACAAGTCACCTGAGGTCACAAAGCTAGTATGGTCTGGGTCAAGGTTCAAGTCTAGGTCTTTCTGACTCCAAGACGTGTTCTCTCCCCAGCGTGTTGTATTACCTTAAATGGAGCAAATACCTTTAAAGGTGCCTTTACCCCACAGAAAAACAAAACCAGTCCTCTGGTATACCACTTGTCACACTGCACTGTAGTTATTTATTCCCCGAACTAGGCAGGATTCTTTGATGACAGGAGCTTTCCTTTTTGGCTTTTTATTATGGAAAACTTCAAATTTATACCCAAAGAAATGAACTCCCACGTACCCATTGCCCACCTTCCACATTATAAACATTCTATCATTCTTTTCTTTTAGATTTAAAGAAAATTTTAATTATGGTAAAATATATGTAACAAATTTTACCACTTTAACCATTTTTAAGTGTACGGGTTAGTGGCGTTAAGTATGTTCACGTTATTGTGCCAGCATCACCACCATCCATCTCTAGAAGTCTTTTCATCTTGCAAAACTGAAACTCTAACCCATTAAATGACAATTCCCCATCCCTGCCCGCCAACCCCTGGCAACCACCATTCTACTTTCTGTCCCTATGAATTTGGCTACTCTAGATATAAGTGAATCAGACAGTATTTGTCCTCTTATGACTGGCTTATTTCACTTAGCATGATGCCTTCAAGGTACATACATATTAAGCATGTGCCAGAAATTCCTTCCTTTCTAAAGCTGAATAATATTTCCTTGTATGTATATTTTGTCTATGCATTCATTTATAGACACTTGGGTTGCCTCCATCTTTTGGCTATTGTGAATAATGCTGCTATAAACATAACATTCTTCCGTTCTTGTATCATCCATACCTTCATCCACTCCCCACCCCTCATTTGGTTATTAGTATTACTTATAGGAACTAGATTTTATTCATCTTTATATTCCCCTAATGCAGAGCCTGGCACATAGTAGGTGTTTTAAAAACATTTGGATGAATGACTCTTCCGAAATTATCATCTTTAAAATTTTAAGCAAGGTCCATAAAGAGTGGACACCTCCTTTTTGCTTAGAATTGCAGAGTAAATGTGCACATAAAATTTTGATAAAAATTCAATTTATGAAGGAAGATAAGAATTTAGTACTTTAAGCATAAATCAGCAGAACAAGAAAAGTGGCTGAAGACTCTGAAGGGAGATTTTATCTTTACACCAGTACCCATAGTGATGTAGATAAAAGCCATTTATTTCTGGAAGTATCAAAAACCTTTGAATCACCGACTTCACCTGTTAACAAACGTTGACTCACTAGTAATGGAATTTTCAAGTGATTCCGTATATCAAGAAGATAATCCGAAAGTAAAACTTGTCTTTTTGTAACAAAGTCCTTGGTAGGGTTAAGCAGCTGTGTTTAACTGTCCTTCAGGTCATAGATGGAAAACTCCACTAATGTCGTCTGAGCTTGAATGCTCACGGCCTGACTTGCCTGAATTAATGTCGCTATCAGCCAGTAGCCCCAGCACCTAGAGTGTCGCCTAAGAAGACAAAAGGTTTAATCAGCCTAACAGGAGAACTAAATCAGCACTTCTTACAAAGGAGGGAGTTAACAAGACATCTTGCCTTCTCCTCTCCACTGCAGAGTGGAGTGGGGGCGGCCCTTGCCGCGACAGGTGGGGAATGGACCAGGTGGTGGAAATGGTTCAGCATCCTCCAGTTGGGCCTGTGACAGAAAGAGCCTTCACAACGCTTGCTCACTCCAGGGAGCTGTTTGTCTCTGAGAGGCAGGTGGTTTGAGTGTCCAACTTTAAAGAAAACTCTCATGCTCTCCAGCGGATGTCCAAGTGCAAACAGTTAGAACTGAGGCCTCAGAGAAAACCTAACCACGTGGACCACGTGGATGATGGCTAGGCTTTGGAGGCCCCGAGGAGAAAACCCTGACTCTGCCACATACGGGTCATGTGACCTTGGGTGAGTCACCTGACCTCAGCTATTCTGTAAAGATCAGGTGAATTGTGATTATGGTCACTTCCTTAGCAGGTGAGCAGCTCCAGAGGAATGAGCCCTCTGTGCCTATTGCCATTCAGACCTTTGTACATGACTCCGGGTAACAATGTCACTGTTTTTCAGCAGGATTAGGGTAGAACAGTTGCCCTGAACAACTAGGATTTGCTCACCTAACTCCTATGCACCCATCCAGGCTCCACTGAAACATGCCCACTTCTCCTCACATTTTCTGACCTGCTGCCCTGGGAGGGTTAACTTTTTCCTCTTCTGACTCCTGTGGACATTTTGCAGCCCTGCACACCGCCCCCACCCCCAACACCACCACCGACTACACTGTGTGGTGGTAGTTGTTTCCGTGTCTAACTGATGCTGCTGATGTTGTCCTGTAAGCTCTTTACAGAAAAAGCTCCCATTGTCACATTTCCCTTGACTCTCCCATGCGTGCCATATCCTTTGGTCTGTTTTTATGGCACAGACATATGATCCAGGGGGATTTCACTGCTAGTAAGTAGACGACAGGCCCAAAATGTTCATGTCTCCTCCAGATGAGATTCTTCTCTCCTGCAGCTAAATCCTGCCTCAGGCTACCCCCACATACAAATCTGGTTGTAAACTCTCTTGAATTTATTGGTCCCTCAGCAGACTTCTCCTTCCTGGCAATGCTGAGCCAAAGCTCCAGGACGGAAGGCTAACAACTCCACTGAGCATTTCCTCTGAGCAGTTCTAAACTCCTGGGCACAGGTGTCACTCACCTAATATCCTGCTCTGAGACTGCTTTACCATCAGGCCAAGCAGTACCACCACAAGGCTCCTATGCTGGGAACCAGGGCCCAGCTCATTCTGTGATTCTATAACCAATGTTCCTGAGCTGCTAACTGGGGGCTGGGCTCTGCACTGTCCTGGGGAGGGTAGAGATGGTCCAGTGGGGCCTCTGCCCTCTCAGGCTCCTGGTCACAGGGGACACAGTGAAGATTGCCCAGCAGCCAGCGGTGCACAAGGCACTGTGGGGGCACCGAGCAGGGTGAGTGACTGCCACCCAGAGGCCTGTGTTTAACAGGAGGATAGTCCAGGTGGAAGGAAAAGAACTGGCAAAAGCAAGGAAGAAAGTGGAAAGCGCCCTGGCATGTGATTAGGAGATGCATTAGGAGCAGAAGATATGTGGGGGAGCAGAGGAAAGTGACACAGAGGGTTTGTTTGTCCGGCTAAGGAGCTAGGACTTTTTCTTTCCTCTCCCACCCAGGACCCCATGTGTGTGGCACACAATGTTGAACAAAACAGGTACCATTCCTGCGCATAGAAGCTTATAGGCTAGTGGAAGAAATAGACATTAATCAAGGAATCACACAAATGTAACATCTCTGCAACCAAAGTTCTTGAGCAGGATATTGACATGATCCAATTTGCTTTTTAGAAATCACTCTGGCCAGAAGAACTGGAGTAGACTGGGCAGAATGAAGCAGGAGAGGGGCGTAGAGTTAAACCTCCACACATCTGTCAGGCCTGTGCCGGGGTCGTGGGATGGAGAGTAGGAGACAAACGTGAAACATTTCACTGGTAAAATGGGAAGGACTTGGGAAGTCTGATAGGTCTCCTATGGGTGGCCATAGATAATGATAACTTAGAAAAGAAAGAAAAACAGATTTTGGGTGCAGTCCAAATGGGATAATAATTGGGGGTTTGGGCCATTTTGAGTTTGAAGTGCTAGTGGGCCATTCCAGGTGGGGATGGAGACATGGGATTAGAGCTCACGAAAGGTGTCTGAGCTGACAGTATTTATCATTCAGTGTGTGAGGGACACTGTGCTCAGGGATGAGATCACCTGGAGAGAGAATTAATTGCCCGGCTGTGCTTCCAAGGGTAAGAAGCAAAACTTCCAGACCACAGGGATGGAATTCTGGGTGGGCTTCTGTTGGTTTCCACAGCTGATCTCTCAGCTCTTCAGCACGAAAGGTGTAAATCCACGTCAAAGTAATAAATGTCAGGAAAAGCTCCGTCTTTTTCCCGAACAACTGGGAGGCTTTTTTGTCTCATAGACAGTGCACAGTGTGCATTATTTCCCTTCTTGCTTTAGCAGCCAGGAAGCTCAGAGCTAATTTTGTGACTTAATTTTAGAAACCATATAGGAGCTGCATATCCAATACTATTTTCCCAAATAAATACATTTTATATCTTTATGTATTTTCCAACTCTGATTTTTTTCTTTGTTTTAGGTGCTTATGTAGGCTGCCTCAGATCCTGTGTAGAATTCGGTGGTGTATACCTCTATAAAAATCAACATTCCCCTCCAGCCTAATTTTTTGAGGTCATCCGTGCAGACTTTGTGCAGTAAGTCTGCCCTGTTGCTGAGCTAACATTGGCTAGATTTAAACAGGAAGATCTCTTGGAATTTATAGCAGCTAGACAGTAAATTTAACACTCACGTAACTCATTAAAACAGGATAAAAGTGGAGCTTCAAACATCTCTGTGTTTGCCACCAAGTCTGTGAAGGGAGGGGTACCTTTAACTCTGCTCAAGATGTAAAAGTCTGATCTTTCAGAATGGAGAATACACCATCGAAATTAAAGACTTGTCTGTGTGGATGAGCACTCCAGATACCTTCAAAGGAGGATTGAGGTGTTGACTACAAGGATGGGATGTTTTTTAAGCTTAGGGTGTCATTCTCTTGACTCATAAAACGTAGTTTGGTGAAAGCAAACTTCCTTATCAAACAGCATCAGCATAAAATTGATGGTAAATTTTATTTTTGATCATCCATGCTTTTTCGTATAAATAATTATCTTAAAATTATAATTTGCTATTGGTTAAGATCACTGTGTAAATGGTTTTCAAACTGGGTTCCACAACTGGTGCCTCAGGGACTGCGAAGAGGCCGGGGGTCAGAGAGGGGAAGACGGCCCAGCAAGGCGAGCCCGGCCCCCACCCCCTCCCCGGCTCCCCAGAGCTGCTGGGCTGTTTTATGTAGCAGAACTCCTCCTGCGGAAGGTGCTCTCTGAAGAAAGCGTTCCACTCCCAAAAGCAAAAAGTTTGGAAATCATCACATTGGAGGGCACATGCCACTAACTCACTGTTGGGACGTGACTGTGGCTAATGTGGAAGGGACCGGGGTGGGGTTTAGAATCCTGCTTTTGCTTCCCGCTCTGCCTCCTGCCAGGTGTGTGACTTTTGGCAATGACTTTTCCCCTCTGACACAGCTTCCTCATCCACAGGCTACAAGGCTGTCAATGATAACGGCCACTGCACCAGGTACAGGAGGATTAGATAAATCAGCAGATGTGGAAGTGCTGCCTAACGGGTCGCTCTCACTCCGTTCCTCTAACTCCCCTCTCTGTCTCCATTTCCCAGGAGGAGCCGATCACCTTCTGCGAGGAAGCCTTCGTGTCCCACTATCGCTCTGGAGCCATGAGGCAGTTCCTGCAGAATGCCACACAGCTGCAGCTCTTCAAACAGGTGCCAGCTCTCCCGGGGTTGGCCTGCGTCGGGATCCCTGGCGGAGATTTCTGCGGCTGTCTCCACGCTGAGCACTGAGGCTGCGGGCATGGGTGGGGCTCTGGCCTCGGCCTGCAGCGGCTCAGAGTCTGGGGCGGGGATTGGGTGAGACGAGCGGTCAGGGATCAGACAGACCCTCTGCAAATATGCCACACGGTTTGACAAGTTATCATAAACATGCAGCCAGTTCTTTAGAAACTTGCTAGTTGAAACTCACGTTCTGAAAACTCACAGTTCTCAAGGCCCTTTCCTGTCTTGGAAAACATGGTTGTTCTTGGTCATACACTAAGGTATCCAGCTGAATGGATTTTTCTCCCATTTCTGTGTGCACAGTTACGTTTTTGTTTTTTCTTTCTACAGTTTATTGATGGTAGATTAGACCTTCTCAATTCCGGTGAAGGTTTCAGTGATGTTTTTGAAGAGGAGATCAACATGGGCGAGTACGCTGGTGAGAAGCATTTCATTTTCCCCTCTGTGCTGTGGGCTGCTGTGTGGGATTAGTGTGTGCTTGGCAGGAGTAACAGTGGCCTCCTTTTTCCTTCATTGGGAGTTAGGGAAAAACTGATCTCAACCTTGGCCTTGAAATGTTTGAGGAATTCCTCTTCATCTTCTGATGAGATGCACATTGGCCTAGCTGAACTCTTCTGTCCTGGGGTCAGTTGCTTCCCCTGGGTGAGCAAAGTCTAGTTAACGTAGTTAATGTGATGCAGTGGGAAGCACAGCAGGTATCGCATTAGGGACCTGGATTCAAATCAGGACACCACCTCCTCCCTGGCAGTGAGTACTCGGTCGAGTCATTTCACCGCTTTCAGCTGGAGTTCTCTTGTCTTTGCGCTGAGAGTAATGGTGCCTACCTCAGAGGATTCCTGTCGAGATTCACCCAGAGTCTGTGAGGAAAGGTTTGTGCAGCCACCCAGGACAGACCTTGGCGCAGGATCACTGCTCAGTAAATGTTTCTTTAAAATGTGGAAGTCACCACAGAGTGCCCGGTCTCTGCGGGCCTTTAGGGCTGGAGGGATCATCGCCTCATTTTTCAGGAGACATCTGAGGCCCAGAGAGGTGTTAGTGACTGACCCTCCCTCCTGAGTCCCCATCTGGTCTTCTTTCCAGGTTGCAAGGCCTCAGTCTTTGGCAGCAAAGTCAAAACTAAATGCAAAATAATAAGAATCACGCTGCTGGCCCCCTCTTATTCTGAGCGTGTGTATGGACTACAGTGCTGATCCAACTAGCAGTCCATAAACTCAGAGACAGGCGTTATCTCCCCTGCAGAACCACTTTTAGAGGCCCCATCAGCCTGTGCTGCACGGAGAGCACGATTAAGCACGTCCGTGCAAGTCTGCCGACGGTAATAGTGGATCGTCACTAAGCATTTCCTGAGCAGCTGCTGTGCGCAGAGCCCTGCAGAGTAGAAATGGGGGACCTAGTTTTGCCCTCAGGGAGCTTTTACACTGGCAGGAGGAGGAGATACTTAACTAAAACACATACAAATTAAACCAGCTCAGGAGAAGGAGCAGAAACAGGTTTTTGTGCCATTAGAATAGTTCTCTATCAATTCTCACTCTGTAACCTGAGAACTGCACAAAGGAGGCAAGTTTGGGTAGTGTTCTAATAGGTGAATATGAGTTCTGAGGAGAAGACGGGCTTTTTGTGTTGCTAAACTAAGTCAGGTCATTCGGAGCTTCTAGAAGAGCCGTCACCCATAAGACCTCCTCATCCCACCAGATAAAATGACAAGTTTCCCAACAACACCTCCTTTTCTTGCCCTGTCACGACTCAAGGGTATTGAGGGCCGAGTGTGTGTCCAGCAGAGTGCTCACGCTGGGACACTCGGCCCTGTGGTTCCTGTCCTCGGGTGGCTCACAGAGCTTCAGAGAACTTGGACTTCTGAATGGATGCTACCTATTTTAGAGGGCTGTTTAGAGGAAGGAGTAGGAGAAAGGAGAAGCTTACAGAGGAAATGACATCTGAGCTGGTCATTGAGGGTACTCAGCAGAAAGGAACAGTGGGGAACAGGAGGGAACAGTGGCCAGAGAAGGGGAACAGCATTTGTGAGGGCATGGAGGACTGCAAGGACGCATGGTCAGGGAGCCCGAGGTAGTTCCTCGTGGTTGGAGCATAAGGTAGTACAGAATGGTCACACAGGATGGAGAGGCAGCGGGTGAGGGGGTGCCAAGACAAGACTGGAGAAGAGAGGCAGGCTTGCTAAGAGCTCGGACCTCTTCCTTTGGACAATGGGGAGGATTTTGGTTTGTGCTCAGGGCACTGATAGGATCAGGTCTCTGTGTGAAGAAGAGAGCCTGTGGCGGCAGCTCATTCCTGCCTCCTTCAGAGAATGGGGCATGGGAGTCTCCACGTGGTTCTCCAGATTTTGAACTTTCCAAGCCCTCCATGCTGAGAGCAATTTGAGGAACTCCTGAGGGCACATAGCTTCTTTCGATAACAGCTTCTCTGACTCCTCTTTCCCCAGGCAGCGATAAACTGTACCATCAGTGGCTCTCCACAGTCCGGGTAAGTGTGTACCACCACAGAGCCACCTGGGCCCCTCCTTAGCCTCCTGGCAGCCCTCTGCTTCTAAGGCCACCCACAAGGCTGTCATTCAGCCTGGGGCACTCCATTCTCTCAGCTGAAGATGGTCTTGTTTGTAAAGCCAGGCTGTTCTAGTGCCAGGTGGAGCCTAGCAGGATGAGACTGTCCAAAGCCATCCCTCGGTGAGGGTGAGGAGAGCCAGGAGAAGCTTCTGGTCTCAGGGAGCTGGCCAACGCATGTTGAATAGGTGTGGTCATCTTAGAGCATCTCTGGGGGGGCTGGGGGGGGGTCTCTTTCTCGGACCAGTGCAACTGGGAAGTTTTCATGGAAAAACCAAAAATGTGACCGTCTTGCTGCTCTGCAATATTTTTCACAGCGAAGGCTCCTGAAAAAATGGGGGACACATCACTGAGAGAATTTTTCATCCCCTCACTGTTGTTGTGAACAATTTCTTATTGTATTGGAAGCCAGGTGCTTAGGACTTCAGAAGCCACTAGAGAATTCAAATTCTTGCCTTTCCTTTACATGGGTTTATCAGTGAGTATGTGCTGAAGGCCTACTGTGTGCCCGGTGCCACACTGGGTCCTGGGAATACAGTGGGGAGCAGGACACAGGCCATGCCCTAAGGAAGCTCCCCATCTCATTAGGGGGCTAGAACACAGACAGGCAACTCCAGCATAATGTGATGTGTTCTCTCCTGCTTGTGGGCCAAGTGCTCTGCTGCCAAGGCAGGTCGGTTGGAAGTGGCTGCAGTTGGCCAGGAGTAAGCAATTCCTCAGTGAAAGACTTCTTTTGTTCTTCTTGAAGGGCCAAACACAGCACTTGGCAAATCATAGTCAAGCAATAAGGACTTGTTGATTGATTGATAAAGGGAGTTTTAATACTCCAAAGGACCATTGAAATGGGATACTGAATAATTTTGGAAAGCACTATGGAATAAATGAGTGGGTGAAAATTTCATATTGTCCTACAACATAGAATGCTTTCTAGGTCAAATTGTAATGTTTTTAACTAATGCTCAAAATTTCTAATACAGGCAGTTACCAAAAATTGTGCTAAAAGTTAATCCCAATAATTACATTAGTGTATCTTATTCTTTTATATACCCACTTGATCCAGTCTCTCAGTTTGAATAAGTTGGAATTATCTTTCGAAACCCGCACAAATCTGATTATGTGATCCATTTGATTAAAAATCCTCTGGAGTGTAGACTCCTTACCCTCGCCCTTCATGAGCTGACCCGTCTGGCCTCTCAGCCTCGCTTGCCATTCCTCCCCTGATACACTGACCACTTGGTACTCATGGAACACACCCTGGCTTTTCAACTTCCGCACTTTCCCATGTGCTGTTTCCTATCCCTAGAATGTTCTTATCCTTCCTATCCCCTACATGAACTCCTACTCATCCTTTATGGACCAGGCCAAACGGTTTGTCCTCTAATGCCTTCTCTGACCTTTGAGACAGTGAGCTGCCCCGACACTCCTTGTGCACACGACCAGTACAGCTCTCATCACCTCAGGTTGTCAGTGTTTACCCTGTGCCCCTCCAGACTGGAGGTCTGTGAAGGCAGAGAGCAGCCCTCCTGTGGCTCAGTACCCTCAGAGCCTGACACATGATGTCCCCACAATGAGCTCTCACAAAATGTCTGGAGCCTGTGTGCACCATATCCATTCATTGCTTCCTTTGTGTACTGGGAAAGCCTTCCCTCCCCCTCTTACTCCTCTGCTCTCCTAAAGAAGCTGAGCCGAGAAATGATTAACATTTATGGCTATTCTTTCCTTTTCTTAAGATATAGGTGTAAGGAAGGCAGCCTACTTTCCTTGTGATTTAAAGCGGCAACACAGAAAACCAGGATGAGGAGAGGAAGGTGCATGGCTGAGGGTAGCATGTCTCCAGAGTAGCCAGATAATCCTGACTAATCAGGCCCCCAATTTTCTGCGCCGGTTTAGCATTAGCTGTAGAGTTCCTTGTCTTAAACTTACCTTGACATTGTCCGTGGTAGCTAGAATTTCTTGAGAAGCTGTAGATTACTCTGGGGAAACCCTTGCCTCAGAGCGCCTGTGATGAGCTTTCCTTCCAGCCAGCGGACTGGTGCCAAGCAAAATACTGAGCCTAGAGTCCACCCTCAGCTGGTTATCTCCATCCTCATCCCGACCTCCTCCTCAATGCCCACCCCTGGTGAATCTGCCATGGGCTTAACTAATGGCCCGGGACCAGTTACTATCTAGGCCTGTTTCTCTAATTAAATTACATACTCTTGAAATGTTGCTCAACTTGATTCAAGAGAAGAGGTCTTTGTTGGTGTTGGCCTACAGTATCTTCAGTCCAAATTGCTAATTGACATTTTTATTACAGAAAGGAAGTGGAGCAATTCTGAATACTGTAAAAACGAAAGCAAACCCAGCCATGAAGACTGTCTATAAGTTTGTAAGTACGGGTCTTGGTCTCAGGTCTCAGATCTGTTCCTTAGCATAACAGAACTCTTAAATATACCTGATCCAATACAGCAGAGAGGATTCAGGGGCCGCTGTGCTATTTCCTAAAGCTCTCAATGCTCTTAGAATTATTTAGCAGTGATATTTTATGACCAGGTCACTGACATTTTTAATTTAAAGTGTTTCTGCTCACGGTTGCTGTGATAGAGAAGTGGGAGGCTACTGGTTTGGGCTTTTAAAACGTAGGCTGGGTGGCTAAAATTCTGGCTGCTGCATGCCAGTGTCCTTGGGACCCGAGGCCTGGCCCACCTGGTGTTCTGGCAAACCTTTCCTATGGGTATCCCCATTATTATGTCAAAAGAAGGCAGCTCCTTTGCAGGTTACTGAAGAGTGTTCATGGTGGAAACACATCCCCTAATTTTTGTCCCAAATCCTTCATCATCTCTCTGATGACTGCCCTATAGGAAATGCATTGTTTGTGAAACTCCTGCCCACAGCAGAGTGAACATGGGAGAACACGTCGGTTCCCGATGCTCCATCTTTTACAAGCCTCAAGTATTTTCTTCTCATGGTTTCTCTTGCCTGCTAATTTGACTCTGAGCCACTTAACTGGGGTGGTTTTGTTTTATTTCCATTTTTAATTTTGTTAGTCCTTTCTGTGCTTAAGCTGTAGTTATTTTAATGGGGTGGGTGGCTGCCAACAGAACCACACAGGTCTAAAATGACAGAAAATAAAAGCCAGCGTGTCTGCTGAAATGAGACTTAAGAAACGGAACTAGAGAAACCAAGCAATGTGTCTGTTCAGGCCATTCAGCCTGGGCAGAAAATTGGTCCTGAGGCCCTGCCCTAGTGAAATGTAATAGATATTCTGAATCTTGCAGACAGAAAAGCTGCTGCTCTACTCTTACTGGTAGCTGTCGCCAGGCTGCTGAGATAAATAATTACAGAGAGCAGAAGAAGGGCTTCGGAAGGGGAAAAAAAATTCAGTGCCATCAAAATGCAGAAAATAAAATCTCTGTAGCCTCTTTAAGGGATTTTTTTTAACCTTTTAACATTGTATTTGTTTTCATAGCCATTATGTTTTTGACTTGATGATCCCATTTTTCCTTCCTTTTTCCAGTAATCAGAGAAGGTGATCCGCGACGGACTGAAATCAAGCATAGTCCCTGCTGGAAACAGAAAGGGAATCTTAACTTAAATTAATTTTTCATGCAGGCAAAAGATCATGCAAAAATGGGAATAAAAGAGGTGAAAAACCGCTTGAAGCAAAAGGTACTTGAAGTTCTTATTCAAAATGTCTAAGCACCGTGTCTGAAATGCGTGGCCACAAAAAAGTATGATGTGATCAATAGAGGGCTGTTTGATACAGTGTTGTTAGCACACTTCAGAATGCAGTACCAGCTGTCCGGGAGCTTTCACACTGTTATAAATATTCACAGACAAAAAACTGTCTTCAAATAACATTAAGACTCTGGCTTAAACCCACAAAGGCAAGCAAGTTCAGAGTTACCGCTGTTGGTCTGTCCCTCGCCCACCCCACAGGGCCTGGGGTTCACAGGGTTCTGTAGAAATTGGCTCAGCCTCCCCATCCCAGCACAGCTCCCCTCTCCAGCTGACCTCTGCCCTGGGGCTGGTTGTGACCAAAAGCAAGAAGCATCTCCAGGGAAATGACTGCCGTGGTTCTGCATGCACATGGCCACCATGCAGACACAGGGCACAAAAGGTGGGTTTGAGGAGGATGCTGTGGGCTCTCCTCACAGTGGTGGAGTAACCAAGAGGAGCCTGGCAGTTTATGTTTGAGACCTTTAGGGGGCAGGGAGAGGCTCTGCTTGTCTTTTTGGACCGTCAGTAAAATTGTATGAAATCATACAGACTACATCCTTGCTAAGAGTCCCCCTACCTGATTCTCCAGACTTCTACAGGGAGGCTAATATAATAGAGAGAGCATTTTTATGTTGTTATGAATGTCGTCATCATTATTGTTGCCGCCCTTCATTCAGCACTTACTAAGGATGGTCCAAGCTAGGAGCTCTCACATTTAATCCTTAGAACAACCCTGGGGGTATTATTCCCATTTCGTGTGTAAGGAGACTGTGGTTCAGAGGTGAAGTTTGCCCAAGGTCACACTGTCAGAGCCTGGCAAAGCCAGGATTCCATTCCAAGGTCACACTGTCAGAGCCTGGCAAAGCCAGGATTCCATTCCAAGGTCACACTGTCAGAGCCTGGCAAAGCCAGGATTCCATTCCAAGGTCACACTGTCAGAGCCTGGCAAAGCCAGGATTCCATTCCAAGGTCACACTGTCAGAGCCTGGCAAAGCCAGGATTCGATTCCAGGTCCACCTACTTGCAGCATCTGTGTTCTTACCACTACAATATTTCATACTACTGTCCTGAAACAAGTGTTTTGTTTTCCAAAAGATGTTTGGGATCACTTGCTTCATTATCCCTACGCCCCTCAAATGTACCACTCTAATAAGGGCCTTTGTCTAGCTCAACAGTTTTTTAAAAATTGAAAGCAGTTTTAATTTTATGAAGTCAGAAAGGACCTCTCATTAACTTGAAATGGTCAAAGGAATTGATTCCTTCCTTTTAATTGCAAAATAATTTGCTCTGACTAAGCATTTAAATTCTTAGTTTCAGCTGAGAGTGAATTTTTAACAGCTGAGATTCAAGTCCCGAAATAAAAGTCCTGTAGTGTAAATTCAGATAGACTTAACTGCGGTCTGTTGCACCCTGCCAGAGACTGGCAGCTGGAATTCTTTACTTGGCTGTTATTTAAGTCCCTAAATATACCTTTTTATCTTCTATCCCAGTCGCATGTAACTGAGTTGGATTGCAGGTATAAAATGGAGTGGCAGGGAGGGGGGAATTCTCTCACCAAATTTTCCCTCCTTGATGACTGGCTCCCGGGCTCTGGCTGGCATTAGAATATTACTTAAAGCAAAGAACAGGGTCCCTCCTCATGCAGAGGACAGATGTGCTTCACCGGTCACATCTGCTCTCTGCAGACCATTGCCTCCCTCCTCATACACGTAAGCACTGGGCCTCAAGAAAATCCCCTTTTTATGATATGTAACATTTCTGCAAATAACCAGTTACACTCAGGTTTTTTGATGTTGTTCAAAGGTTCGCTTAAACAATCTAGATCTCTCTCCCTCCACGCCATCTCCCTTTTCTTCCCTTGATAGTGTCTAAAGCCGATCTTCCCCTCCCCTTCTCCTCCTCCCCGGCCAGTCTTTTCAAGAATAGCTTCAGCAAATAATGTTCTATAGAGAGTGTCAGTACATTTCAGGTGACGCAAATGGTGAAGGCATTTTATAGAAATGTGGCTTGTCACCATCGGACTGTTGACAGATCTATTAGTATACCCTTTTCAATTTTCACTTTTCCCCCCTTCGATCTTACAGATTTCTACAGACTTGATATTTTGCAGTTGTTCTTGGAAGAGCTATTTTGTAATTGAAACTCCAGCGTTGTTCAGTCCAGACAGGACTTGGTCTTCTTCAGTGCTCTCCAGCTCCCTTTCTCGAGCTATTCAGGATTTGGCTTCGTCTGACCTCTCTCACTGCAGTAGAAAATGTTTCCTTGGCTTTTTTCTCCCTGCTCCCCACCCCAACCCCCACCCCTTTATATGGCAGCATATCTACGTGGCTCTCCAGATGAGTCTAATGCAGACATCTCAGATTTGGTTTCTGCTATGAAATTGAGGCAGTTCCCCACAAAGATCTAATCTTCAAATGTACTGGGTTGTCACCTGGCCTCCTCTAACTCTGCATAGCAATAGTGACCTTGCAGATATAATCAAGAACCCAATCTCGCCCTCTTCACTCTCACCTTGGGTTTGAATTGCAAATAGAAAATGTGGGGCCGACCTCTGGAGAGGTCACCGTGGTGTGTTGGAGGGTCCATCTCTAATATGACTGAGCAGAGCCCCTTCTCCATCCCTTGTTCATTTGTGCTGCAGATTTTCAAAGCATCTGGAATAGGAGCTTTCAGAGTATCCGTGTGACCATTGGCAAGTAATTGTTAATAGATACTATAGTGTGGCTTTATTCCATACCTGCTCTGCTTCAGCCCAACAACAAAAAAAGAAGGATGATAACATATTTCTCTGGATAAATGGGAGCAAGGTGGTCAAGTTCTTCTATAGCTTGGCTTCTTTTGAAGTCTGACTTGCTCAAAATTAGGAAGAGGAAATGGCAAAGATGCTACCCAGCCATCACTTTCTAAAGGGAGAATGTGGTGCTTTCCTCTGGAGTATCTCCCTCCAGACCCTGCCTGCAGAAGAACGCCGTGTGGCGGGGCTTGTGCCTGTCACCAAACAGCAGCATTCTCTTGCAGCACCACACAAGCCTGGCATCAGAATGCCAGGTTTTAAAAGCGATGGCGGCACACATGTTCCTTCTCACCTGCAAGGAACATTAAGATATTCACATAAGGATGTCATTTTTTTGCCTATTGGGGAACCCCTGAAAAATTATCTGTTTTAATCAGTATCAAAATGATTTAATCCAGTGGGCTCATTTCACAGCCCTTTTAAAATCTTTATCTTAAAAGATAAATTGAGCTTGTTCATTTATAGTCTCTGTGATTGAAAGGAGAAATTCACAGCTGGCTTAGCAAAGACTGGAGTTCCTGGCCAAATATTTCCTAGTGTATTAAAGGAGGTGAGTAAGCGTGTGTGGGGCAGGAAAATCTAGGTAGACTCTTGTAGAACAGACATTTTCACACCTTAGCACACAACTGTCAGCTCCCTGTCTCCAGATAGGTTAAAGTATGCTGCAGCCTCAATCACAGAAATTCCAACTTTGGATGCTATTTTGATATCAATATTCATATTCTAATTTGCATTTGCTGTGGTGTGAAGTAGACCAAAAAAGAAGGGCACTGCACAGATCTGAGAATGGAGACCAGCAGTCTGAGTCAGAGAGGGTAAGGCCTCTGCCTCTTACCCACGGGGCCTTTCGGCCCCCAGCACTGTGGCATGGGATTTGGGCCTCTGAGGCAGACGAGTTGGGTTCACTGCTGGTTGTGTAGGATATTAACTGTGTGACCTTGAGTAAGTTACTAGATCTCTCTGAACCTAGTTTTTCTCATTTGTAAATGAGGGGAAATATCAATTTTTAGTGGGTTACTGTAAGGATTAGAAGAGGTAATGAGTTTAAACAGCAACGCTTAGTAGCTACTCAGTAAATGCAAGTTCCCATCCTGTCCTTTTCTCATATCTCACCTCTGGAGCAGCTGGTACCCAAATACCCACGTGCACGTACCCCAAGGACATGGCTGACATGGGATTAGCTCCCTTCTGGTCATCCATACAGCCACCAGAGCAATCTTTCTAGAATACAGCTCTGAGCAAGTCACTCTCTTGGTTGAAATCTTTCAGACCTTTCAAACTTTCCACCTCCTTGACAGGGGGATTCTTGGAATGCCCCAGTGGCTGGACCACCTGCTGTTCCTTAACCAGGCTCCCTGCTCTCCCTCCCCTGGGCCAGGAATGCCCCTCTCGCATCTCTGCCTCAGGAAGTCTTATCCTCAGTTCCTTTCCTGTCCAACCCCCATCCCAGCTCCTACCTAAGGTCACTCAGGGCCCTCCTCCTCCTCTGGGTTCCTACCGCCTGACTTCACGGGTGCTCTGTCCAAGGACTTAGCGCATGCTGCCCCTGCCTTCTCCACAGACAGCTAGAGATTAGATCTCAGTCATGATTTTTGATTCCAGCTGACGCTTAGGGAAGATGGTAGGAATTGAATTACTTTCGGACTCCTTTGCTTTACTGAGGGGTGGGAACTGGTAGGGCCCCAGTGCTCTGAGCAGAGCTGTAGGGCTCCTGGGAAGAGATTTGCCACCCTGCAGCAGCCTCTGATCTGCAGATCTGTCTCCTGTCTTCCTCCTGTGTGACCCTTCGGGAAGGAACAGATCTACGCCCCCTGTCAGCTTCTTGTTTTTTTTTTCTTCAATTATTTTTTTTTTCCTTTTTCTCCCCAAAGCCCCCCGGTACATAGTTGTATATTCTTCGTTGTGGGTCCTTCTAGTTGTGGCATGTGGGACGCTGCCTCAGCATGGTTTGATGAGCAGTGCCATGTCTGCGCCGAGGATTCGAACCAACGAAACATTGGGCCGCCTGCAGCGGAGCACGCGAACTTAACCACTCGGCCACAGGGCCAGCCCCTTGGTTTTGTTTTTTAAAATGACATCTCAACAGTCAGTTTCTTCTGTTTACAAACAAAAAACCATGTTTATTGGAGAAAATTCAACAAATCAGATAAGCAAAAGGAAAATGATCTTATTTTATAACCTGCATTTTCACTTATCATATTCTGAGCATTTCCCAGACACTAAATGTTTCTTCCACATGTCACCATTTTAAATGGCTGCATAAGGGGCTGACCAGGTTGTGTAGTGGTTAAGTTCACGCACTCCGCTTCAGTGGCCCGGGGTTCACAGGTTCAGATCCCGGGCACGGACCTGGCACTGCTTATCAAGCCACACTGTGGTGGCATCCCATGTAAAATAGAGGAAGATTGGCACAAATGTTAGCTCAGGGCAAATATTCCTCACCAAAGGAAAATAAATAAATAAAAAATCAACGGCTACATAAAATTTTATCTGGTGGACATATATACATTAATCAATCCCATTGTTGGACACTTAAGTCAGTTCCAATTTTTTCTAGGCAAATATCCTTATAGGTAAAACCTTGAAGGAATTCTTCATTATTTCATTAGGATAAATTTCTAGAAATGAAATTAATGGGCCAAAGGGCGTGCACCTCTCTTAGGGTTTTGAGATAAATTGCCAATTTGTAGTCCCACCAGAAGGGTATGAGAGTGCCTGTTTTCCCAGACCCTTTGCTGACAGCTTCTCGATTAGTCCTTAGAGCACAATGTCTTTAATCACAGGTACCAAAAGTTGCTGAGATGGATCCTGCTGTGCGTAAGATCTCTGCTGGCAGACTCTTTAGAGCAGGTGAACTGGCCCTGTTTCCCTCTTGGCTGGGGCTCTTCCCACCCTGCTCTCGCTGGGATCCCGGGAAGGAGGCGTTGTCCTTCCCCGTGTGGAAGAAATAGTGAAGAAGTTAATACATCGGTAGGGCAAGCCCCGGGACTTTGTGAGAAGGCGTTTGCACCTTCGGATCTTCTCACTAAAGAAAATTGATGTGCAGCCCTGCTTTCTGATGCACAAGCACCTTTGTATTTTGGCAACATTTGCCTTCCAAATATTCATCTCAACTTAACAAGGATTTATTGGAGAACATGTGCTATATTCAAGGCTCTGGGGCAGAGAACCCAAGCCCCAAGGAATTCACAGTCTATAGGGATAAGAAAAGTAAGATATCAAAGCAGCACGAGATCAGTATAGCAAGAGGGGTTTCCGAGTAGGGATGGCATCTGATGCTTTGTGGAGCACCTCCTAACTCAGAATGCCTTCACTGGTGCTGTTGTTATGGGTCCATATCGTATAAGTGCCAGAGAGCATTTCTGGGTTCCTCCACTTGCCAGCTGTGTGGCTTTGAGTGAGCCGCCCACTCTGAGCCCCTTCCTTACCTATAAAAGAGCCATTGATCCTGTTTCACTTGTGATTGTTGTGATACTAAGTGTGATAGTGAAGGTTGAGGTTCTGGAAAAATGCCTGCCAGCAAGAGGTGCTCACACGAGGCAGCTTTTCTGTTTAGATGGTGCTCTTCCCATTTTGCAGGAATGAGGATGTAACATCCAGTTTGCACAGGACTAACATTTGTCACAGTTTCCTCCATCTCATCTCATTGAACCCATTCTCCCTGGGGCTTGGAAGTTCACCAAGCAGGTGGTGGTCTCCCCACTGTAAAAATAAAGAACTGGCTGCAGAGAGGTTCAGAGCACTGGAAAGATCAGCCAGCTAGTTAATGGTAGAAACAAAACTAGAAGGCAGCATTTTTACCTATAAGCTTAAACTAGGGTGCTTTTCCCAAAACTACCACATAGTTTTTTTTAAATAGCTATCATCTTATAGTTTTCATTAATATCAATATTTTCTTACCATGTTATCTCACAGCTCCATTTTTTTTTCAGCCAACCACTCACACACATGCAATGTTTTTTCTGAACTAAAAGTGAATTTTTTTACTGTTTAACTCTCCTCAACCTCTTGTGTCTGTCCTCTCTGTAACCCCACCTGGATCCAAAATGCCTCTTTTGCCCTTTGCTACTTTCTGGCCCAGAAGGAGCCCCTCCCCCTCTTTGTTCCACTTGACCTGAGCGCCTTAGGGCAGCCCCTTTCCAAAAGAGCCATTTCTAATTGGCTGTCGGCAGCCTCTCTCATCGCTGAGCCTCGGCTGGGCTGAGACTTGATGTAAGCCCTCCCTGCAGAACCAAGAGGTCATCATCTCCCTGTGTTGTTACCGGGCAGTACAGAGACTGCCGCGGGGTGTGTGGGGTTAAATTGAGAGAGAGACAGAGACAGAGAGAAATCCCTAGAGTTTACTGAGCACCTTATTAGTATGTACTCAATAATTATTATTGAGGACCATATATAGTTCATTATTGAGTAATAATATTCTAGACACTTTTATGTTGCTTCATCTCCTCTCCTCCTTGTAGCTACCGTATCACCATTTTACAGTTGAAGAGACTGAGGTTACATCTGTTTCTTCCTTAATGTGTTATTATTCGATTAGGGAGCACGTCCCTCCATGTGCCACCATTCTCTGTGTTTGGCTAAGAGCAAGTGTCAAGTCTTTTATGTGCAGAATTTAATGAGTACTAAGGGTATGTGTTTTGTTGACCAAAATGTGTATTTGCTTTTGCAATGAAAGGAATTGGAGATTGTATTTATTTCATTCTGGCTGTGAGTTATTTTTACTTGGTAAAAAATAAGGACTTAAATGTTTTCTATTTGCACATTTTTTCTCTGCCTTGCTCCAGAGAAGATTTAAGCAACTTTCATAACTTGAATAAAGCATATGGTCCATATCACACAAGTGGGTACCACCTGCATCCCAAAGAACCCGTAGGTATAGTCCATGGCCGGCCCCTGCCAAAGGAGCCAGGAGCTGCCTTTTGCACGTTGGGGTTTTTCTTTTCCTTATAATTTGACTTCATTTGTCAGAAGCACAAATTAAATGTGAATGTCTGAATTTAAAAATATGAGATTTTCTCTAAGTCATAGATCCTAACTCAGACTTCAGTCTCTTCATTCTCTGCCAGAAAGGCTAGGGCTAAGAAAGAAGGAGCTTGAACACATTATTTTCACAAACAGTAACATCATCAGTAAACAAATGTGGAGAAAATGTCCATACTCACAAATAATCAAAGTAATGCAAATTAAAGCAACAATGAGATCTAATTTTTCACCTCTTAAATTAGCAATACATTTTTAAAATGATAAGGCTAACAAGTACCGTGAAACTGATAATGCATCCATTGCTGGTGGTTGGTGTAAATTGGAAAGCAATTTGGTGGAATGAATAAAAAGCCTTAAAAAGGTTTATATCTTTTGACCTAGTAATTTCATTCCTAGAGATTTCCATAAAAGAAATAATCCAAAAGAAACAAAAACTGCAATGTTTATCACTGTGGTGTTTAGAAAGTAAAAAAATTAGGAGCAACCTCAATGCCCAACAGAAGTAGAATGATTTATTAAATTATCGTATATCTGCCTGATGAAATATTATGCCTCCATTAAAATTATTATTATAATGACTATGTAGCACCATGGAGATGCTTATAATATAGTAGGAAAAAATAGAGTGTAAAATTATGCATGAGCTGTGATTGCAAGTAATTTTTAAATGTCTGCATGTGGACAAAGTGAATATGTAAAAATGAAAATAGCCGTGTAAGGTAGTAGAATGAAAGACTGTTTTTCCCACTATTGTGAATTATGATGTCGTCTTTGTTATTTAATGTATTTGATTTTGGTTTCTCTAGTCCTTAAAAGTCAAAGAGCCGAGTTAGCCTCCATTTCCTCCATCTTGAGCAGGACAGGCTCTCACTGTCCTGGGGGGAGTTCCATGGCAGGCCTCTTAGCCGTGGGGGGCGAAGGAGCACCTGTGCTCACGGCAGGTGCCATGACCCCGACACCAACCCCCGACCGGGCTTCTCCCTGCAGGACATCGCTGAGAATGGCTGTGCCCCCACCACGGAAGAGCAGCTGCCAAAGACGGTGCCGTCCCTACTGGTGGAGGCCAAGGACCCCAAGCTCCGAGAAGACCGGCGGCCAATCACAGTCCACTTCGGACAGGTATGTACCCTGGCCCTTTGATTGGTCTGGGTTTTGGGTTTTTTTCTTTCTTTTTTTATCAGAAGCTGTAGCCCATGCAGCAAGTGTTTCACTTCAATTCTCATTGGCAAAACCAAACAACGCCGGAGTTTTGCACATCTTCAAATGTTTATTTGTCGCACACATGTTTTGCAGTTGAATTTTCAAAAATTTTGGGGAGACAGCATGGCTCTGGTCATAAACTAGCTCATCTCTTGAATAAAGTCATTAAATGCAGCTGCTTCCTCCCCACTCCAAGGCGCTCCGTTTAAGGTGCATCCGTTAGCTAAGCGTCTCATTAGAGCACTTGAGCATCCCAGGCCCTTCTTTGCACCTTCAAATAAAAGGCAACAAGCGAAGTCTTAAAAAAAAATCAATTAGGAGTTCTTTATTAATGTACTTCCTGAAAATCAATATCGGGAGTCATGCTTCTCAGAGTAAACCCTCCCGCTCTGTATGATTCTAGACATCCGATTCTTTAACCAACTGTTTTCGGCCACCTGAACGTTTGAAACACTGTCTCTTGGTTTGATTTTTTTCCCTTAAGTCAAACACTGTACTCTGTATAGAAACAAATTTTTTTTATCCATTTCCTATCAGTGGTTATATTTTCAGTTGAAAAAGATTGCATACCCTCCCCTACTTCTCTTGAATTGATTCTCTCAATTAGCAAAAGTCATAATTTTGGGGTTTATTGAGAAATGGCTCTCTTAACAACATGACTGCAACAAGAATTTGCAAGCTTATTTGTTCTTAAATTGCCTGATTCTTTAGCCATTTATTGGATAAAGCATGATTAAAATAATCTTTATGATTTTATCTTAAATATCATTGCTATTTTATCACATAAAGGACCTAGAAGCATACATTTAAGATGTTACTGTTTTTAACAGACTTTTATCAAGAGCCTACTACGTACCAGGCACTGAGCTATTTAGAACTGAAGAGACTTAATGAAATTGTTGCTGTGGGTTATTACTGTAAGGGGTGAGTTTATTGAAACAGAAGAATCTTCCTGTGTAATCAATATTGTCAGATAATACATTCATACATCTTAAACTTGTGGAGGTTCACCCCCCTTTTCTGATTTTACACTAAAAGGGATGATATAAAAATTGAAGTGTAGCACAAGAAAGAAGCATCCATGGGGCAATGCTCATTTGGTTAATGATTATCTTCAAATTGCATTGGTGTTTGCACCCCAAAGAGCTGCCTCCTCCCCGGGTTCAGGCCCTGTTGGAGAAATGTGCGCCCCAGTTCCCTGGCTGTGTTTGCTGAAAGCACAGCCCCCGTTTGTCGCCAGCACAGCATTCCAGAGCCAGCTTCCTGCCTTCCTTTGTCCTCATTCCTGCACACAGTAACCTTCCCATGAAAAGAGCCCCTCGCTGGAGTTTGGAGCCCATTACAGAGAAAGAGGGGGCGGGGGAGAGGGATTTCATGGTGTTAAACATTCCATTTTCGAAACACAAAAAAGAGGCCCTATTTGAAATGGAGAAAGACCTTCTTTCCATTTCAGCAAGAAGTAGAGATGCTTTAATGTCATTCCCAGCTAAATGCAGAATAAGAGTGTGTGTGTACGTGCGCATGGGGGATAAACAATTAAAAAAGCCACCCCAAACTCTGTTGAAATAAGAGCTGTCTGTGCCTTCACAGGTCTGTAAACTGGAGAGGATGAAAGTGGCTTTTTTTCCCCGTTTGTCACTTCCCTCACGTGGCTGCCAGCATTATGCAAGTGTACAGGAAGGCAGGATTTTTTTTTAATGCATGCATGCGGATTAAGGTCAAGCCCCGAGTATCAGCCATGCAGCGGGCTCTCCCTTCCAGCTGCAGCCGCAGAGCCTACCCACAGCCGCGAGATGCCTTAATTGAGACGTGCTGTCAAAGTGACAAACACATTTGCATACAGTCTACACTCTATTTATTTTCTCTGGAAAGGTCTACAGTCTGCTGTTGGTTGAACATTCTTAATCAGTTTGCTGTTAGTGAACTGCCAGCCAGCTCACTTGTGCTGGCCGCTTCTTCATTAGGTGACAGATTAGCTGCAGGGGGATGGGCCAGGGGAACCGCAGACCCCTTTCTTTTAACTCTTTCCAGCTTTGCCCCTGTGCTGGGCTGTCCTCCAGTCCTTCCCCAGGCGCCTGGTTTGTTGGGCCATTGACCGTAACGCGTAGCTTTTCTAGAGCACCTACTCCTGGTGGGCATGAGTTCTAGGGACTTTACATTCTCAAAGGACAGTCTTTTGAGTTCCACTTCAAAAAACGTTGCCACACTCTCCTACCATTTGTACTATTTTTTTACTTGATATTTTCCTTTAAACAGACTCAGGCCTGACACCTATACCAACTTTAGCCTCGTCCTAAGCAATGACATTGCTATAATCAGAGGTTTGATGTACCAGTCCAATTTTTTCCTAAGGCATATCAAAAAATCTAAGTGTCCATCCACGTGTCACCAAACCACTCTGTAGCCCCAACGGTATACATTCTCCTTTTGGAAAAGATGTGTCTTCTCTGCCATGGCCCTCTGAGAAAAGGATCATTGGCCACATTTTATGGACCCAGAACTGGAGCTCAGGGACCGGAAGGGACCTGCCCCAGGCCATATTGCCAGCGTGGAAACTCAGGACAGTCTGATTCCATCACCCACTCCGGCTCCCTCACCAAGCAGAGACTTCAGCTGCTTTGATATGTCTGTTAAAGCTAATGTGTCCTGGCAAAATCATGGACTAGCCAGATAGTGCACGTTAACCCCAAAAAGATCCTGGTATTGATTTCATTCTTTAGAACACTTAGCTTTCCAGTGAGGACAGAGACTGTTGAGATGGTTATTACATTAACTTCTCCATCTTGCAAAGCTGGTGCCCTGTTACCAGCCAGGGGAGCTCCGTGGGGACATTGGCAGAGTGGCAGGGAGCCCGCCCAGCTGTGGAGGCCTTTGCAGAGCCCTCAGACGGGCGCTTAGTCCTGAGGCCAGAGGAGCCTCTGCGAGGGGAGAGGACATGCTCTCTGGCCTCTGCCTCACGAGAGCTTCCCTTTCAAGGCTTTGACCATTCCTCCATTCAGTTGTGCATCTTGCATCCATGTATTGAGACCTACCATGTGTAAAAAAAAAAAAATAAGTCGTTGTGGGGCATAATGAGGGAGACAGACCAGCAAATGGACAGTCTGACCCAGAGTTATCAGAACAGTGAGAGGGGTGAGCTCAGGGTGCTCTGAGGGCCCCACAGGCCTCTTCACCCCCAGGGCCCAGGTCCCAAGTTGTACCCTGTACGTAAAAGATATTTTGTCAACAAACTAAACTCATAACAATTCATTTGTTTTCTGAAGCAGATGTGTAAGGCCACTCAGAGCTCGTGATGAGCCATGTTGACAGTTCCAGACAAGAGCAAAATCAACGGCTTTTTAGTTAGCCCCTGCATCCTTATCAAGTATGGTTTCTTTAAAGAGTTCAAAAATCTCAAGTAACTTGAGAATGCCTGGTCCTACCTTGGAAAATGTTTAGGTTTAGAGAGGCTTTAAATAACTCTTTTTTTCCTCTTCCCATGTTCAGAATCGAAAAATAAGGCTCAGGAGACAGTCAAATGAGATTAAAAAAAAAAAAAAAAAAAAAAAGCCAGCTTTTTTACTGATAAAGCTGAAAGGAGAATTTTGCTTTAGACCTGAGGCCAAATGGGCTTACTAAAACTTCACCTCAGAGTTAAAGACTGAGCACCTCCCCACAGGAGAAGTGGACAGTTGCAGGCAGCACCCAGCAGTCCCTGTGGACTGGCTGCTCTGTGGGAGGGAACCAGAAGGGCACACGGAGCGTGGAGCATGCTCAGTTCCTTCTCTCAAATTCCGAGAGAAGGACGACTCCTCTGGGCGGAAGTGAGTGAGAGGGCGCAGAGAGAAGCTAAGGATTCCCCCATGCTTTTCTCTCCTGGGGTGAGGAACAGACGTTCCCTCCTTTCTGTGGCTGTGAAGCAGGTAAGGAAGCAGTGTTCTCCCCAGCAGGGCCTGGGCACCCCTCAGCCAGAACACCTTGCCTTGACTACCTCCCCTTCTGAGAAATCAGCAGAGGTAGTGTCCCCATGGAAACTGCTCTGCTCCCTGCATTTAATCAGATGGACAGGCCACTAGGGGCTTTCACATCTCTGCTCATTTCACTGAATCTTCACCATCAGCTGGTAAGGAAGAAGCACCATACCTATTGTACAAACAAGGAAACAGACTTGGAAGACATTTGCTTGAATCAGTAGCTAATTCATACTCCGCAGCTCTCCCTCCCTGGCTGAGGGAACTGGACTGGCTGTGGGAGCCCAGTGGCGCTGGATACTAGTCCTGGATGCATGTTGCCAATGTCGTGGGCCTTGGCCAGGGGTTGGGCCTTCTCAGGGTGGGAGGATGGGGCACCCCTGAGAACGTCATGACAAACCCACTCCAGGGACCCTTGCATTGTGTTTCTCCCAGTTGATTGATCCTGCAAACAAAATAATTGGCTACCTTCCAATCTGATAGATTCCAAAAAGTGTGCATTGAAAAGTGCTTGTATTCTCTCAGTTGAGCAAAGGTTTCTACAGATCTTTAACATAAAAGTTTGAAAAGCCAGTTAAACCAAAGCCCAAACTAAACACCGTGTGGCTTCCAGAGACCTGGGACAGAGTGGTTTGGTTACATCCCCAGAGCAGCTCTTGGAATGTAGTTGCCTGCTTGTCTGTGTGTATGGAGAGTTGTGGCTTTACAAGCATGAGCTGGGTCATTTGATGACAGTCTCGCACTGGGCTGGAAAAGCTGCCCAGCCAGTGAATACCTTCTCAGCACCTTTGGCTCTGAGTGCCCTGAGAAACCCCTTCTGCCCTGTTGAGCTTGGAAGTCACAGACGATTCTCTCCAATTCAGCCACTCCCTCCCAAACACCTCCAGCAGATGTTCCCTTGTTCCCCAGACACCTCCAGCCACAGGCCTGCGGTCTGAACGTACGCTCCTTGCCAAACTCACTCCTCCTCTTCTGTCTCCCACCTCAGCAAATGGCACCGCCATCCAACCAGAAGCCTGGGTCTGCTCCCCCGCCTCCTCAGAGCTTCTCCCTTCTACCTCCTGGACACTGCTTAGTCCCTCTCTCCATCACCTCCATCACCGCTTAGGTTCAGGCCATATTGTCGCTCACCTGGACTGTTCCTTTGTCTTTGAACTGGCCCTTCGGCCTTCAGCCTCACCCCCGCTGTATTCCCCATCTGACCTTGCAGGGTCCATTTGAAGCATGTATGAGTGGCTGTGTCACCTCCCTGCTCCTAGCCTCTCCTAAGGATTCCGCCTTTGCCCTTGGCATGGCATATGAGGCCCTTCGTCATCTGCCTCTCTGCCTTCAGGGCAGGCCCCTTTGGTGAATCCTCCCAACGGCCCTAGGAAGAGTTGGTTGCTCCTGTCTTTGTGCTCCCCCAGAACTTGGCACATGCAGAGCGTCTCAGGTAGCCTTGTAATTGCTTCTTTAATACTTGTCTCCCCATGAGAATATGAGCCCCTGCAAAGTGCCCCACAGGGCCTGGCACTGAACTAGCAACCATTAAACATCATGGGGTTTTATTATTGACGTGGACTTTCAAATTGATTGATAGTTGATTGATTATTGTTTAAGTACTTGCTGTGTATCCAAAAAGTTATTTGATTTTATTTCAGTTGCTATGCTTATAATTCTGTTAATTTGAAGAAGAAAAGTGAATATTCCATTAATGGTCAAAAACTACTTCCAAATCACTTTCCATAAATAAAGGTTTTGTTTCTAAATAGAAACAGTTTTGTATTATAGGAATTTAGATCTTGTCTCCTTTTGTTTTGTGTTTTTATGAGCTCTTAAGGTCTAGTCATATATGCCCCAGGAAAAGAGGAGAGGGAGGAGAGGCAGAGGACTGTGACTACCCATGCTCCCAGGACGGGTCACCCTGGGGAGGAGGGGAGCTGGAGAGAGAGCAGTCAAGGGAAGGAAAGGCCTGGCATCCCTTGAATTATATCAAATAAAGGGAAGATTTTATCTGTAAAAGAGACAAGCCGTGTAACCCAATGCAAAGTATGAACGTGAATAATTAAAAAAAAAAGCTTTAAAGACATCCTTGAGAAAATTGGAAGATTTGAAGATGGACTGGGATGTTAGGTGATGTGATAGAATTATTGTTTTTTTGTGGGTTTTTTTGAGGAAGATTAGCCCTGAGCTAACTGCTGCCAATCCTCCTCTTTTTTTCTGAGGAAGACTGGCCCTGAGCTAACATCCATGCCCATCTTCCTCTACTTTATACGTGGGACACCTACCACAGCGTGGCTTGCCAAGCAGTGCCATGTCCGCATCCAGGATCCAAACCGGCGAACCCCGGGCCTCCAAGAAGCAGAACGTGCGCACTTAACCGCTGCACCACGAGGCCAGCCCCTAGAATCGTTGTTAATATTATGGTGGGTAGGGGCTTATCTTTATTCCTAGGAGGTGCACATTGAAGTATTTAGGGGTGAAGGACCATGATGTCCGAAACTTGCTTTCAAATGGTTTGGTCAAAAAATTACACAGACACACACATATATAACATCCATTCACAGAGAGAGAGAGAAAGCAGATACAGCCCCCATTGCCCCCAAATTTACCTGCTGAAAAGGCAAATACTGATCAGTTGCTGGAGACAATGTGGTAGAGAGGACAAAGCACAGATTTTAGAACTGGGCAGCTCTGTCCTTAAATTTCAGGTCTGTCACTAACTAGCTGGTGACCTTCAGGAGTTACCTACCTCAGTGAATTCCGTTTCCTCGTCTTTGCACTGGGGATAATAATACCCACGCCACAGGTCACTGTAAGGCCTCAGTGAGAGATCGTCTGTCTAGCTAAGTGCTAAGGCAGAGACTCTCGGTAAATATCAGTCTCTTCCTCCGCTGGGGAAAAGTGGAGCCAGCTGTCGGTAGCCCACTGACAGAGCCTCCCAGCCAGCCGGTCCTTGACCATCGCGGCCCTCAGATCACACTACTCGCTCAGTGGCAGCTCTCCTGCATGCACACTCTTGTAACTGACCTGCATCTCTACAGCACTTGGTGGGAAAGTCAACACCAAACCTAGCAGGGCTGGCAACATCGAGCAGAGGGAGAGGTGCTGGGGGCATGGCCGGGAGAGGTGCTGGGGTCATGGCCAGGAGATGGTGCTGGGAACAGCAGAGGGTGGCACCCAAGTCTGATGCTCACGGTGAACAGAAGGGCTGTGGGGCAGGTCGGGGCAGCAAGTGTGAGTGAGCAGGTGAGCGTTGTAGTCTGCAGTCCAAAGTAGTTTTCTTGGCCTAATTCATCAGCCATGTTTTCACGGTCCACAAGGCACTACATGGGGCTCTTTCAAACCCTGTTGTTTTCAGATCATATTTCCCCCTTTTCCATCGCCGCTTTTTCTGCTCTTTCAGCCATATCTTTGCGTGGGAAAGTGGGTGCTGTTGTGGCGATCTCCCTGCTCCGTGCCCTCCAGCTCCTCCTGCTCTGATCCCCGCTTGTGCCAGCTACACAGGGTGACTGTGAGGCAGCTCTGCCTTCAGCCCGGCACGTGGCTGTCCAAAGTTGTTTTCACTCATTCACCTTCATTACCAAAGCAGCGTGGTCCCTCATTGGTAGTGGCTCTGTCAGGTCTGTCTGGCAAGGGTGGCTGACTGGGCCTGTCTTTGCATTTGGCCTTGCTTTTTCATAGCCCAGGCTAGCCCAGAGACAGCTTTCTGATGGAAGGTTAACAAGGCCAGGGTTTGCTCCTCTGAGCAGACATGCTCGACTTCAGGAGGGAAAACTTGCCAATCAAAAAAGAGAAATCAGATTCTGGGAATTGGTAAGAATTGAGTTGGAAATTCTGGAGATTTCTGATGAAGCCTGTGCTGTTGCCTTCTCTGATAGTATTCTTCTCATCACAGGAAGCTCAGCACTGAGGGTAGATCTCCTGATGTGCTGTGGAAGGGCTGAGAAATGTCAGCAGCCAAATGAAAGTCCAGGTTCACATCATCAATTCGCTTTCTAAGCTACACCACCTGATCTCCATTCAGCACAAGTTAAGGATGGCTGCAGAAGGGCCAGGGGCCAAGATCAACCCCCTCCTCCTGGGACTGGAGCACTTTAGCAAGAGTGTGAGCGCCTCTTATGTGCTAGGCATTGGGATGTTTAAGAGCAGTGGGAGAGATCTGAGAATGAATTGCTCACCACACCAGCCGCCACCCCGAGACCTGGAGAAATGGGCCTGTGTTCCAACTCCAGATACCATGCTAGGCGATTCCTATAGGTGAGCCCGCTTAATGCTTTCAGCCACCAGTTGAGTCTCAGGTATTATCTCTTAAAGAGGAAGAGACAGGCTCAGAGACTTAGCCAAGGGTTATAGCTCAGAAGCAACAGTCAGGATTCAAAGCCGTGTTGTTTATTACTAGAGCTCAAGTTCAGACCCCAGCTCTGTGCTGAGAACGTGGCAGTTTCCTGCTGAGTTTGTAGTGATGGGCTCACTGCCGCAGCCTAGGCCAATGGTCCAGGATCCCAGGATGCTGGACAACAAGGAAGGCCTTGTTCCTGGTTTCCTTCCAGATCCCAGGCCTTCCTTAATGTTTAATGGGCCTTCCTTAATGGGCCTCAGTTGGCACCAAGACAAGTAAGCTGGTATCTTGCATCTGGCGTAGATTCTGTACACCAAACCCACCATTAGACACTAATGGCATGTTCGGTGCTTTCCTGGTGTGTGTGAGGGAGTAGAATGCAGGATAAAAACTGGGCAAGTGCAAGAGTTAGTATTGGGGGTGTCAGGAGCCAGTCTAGCCCCAAAGGTCAGGGGCAGGGCCCATAGTGGGAATCTACATCAGTTAGGGTTCTTTGGGTTGCAAGAGACATAAAACCAAAAGAGAAATTGTTGGCTACACTAGCTTCAGGTATGGCTTGATCCAGGTACCAAGTCATGTCAATCACACCCAGTTTTTTGCTGCATTTCTTGGCTTTGCTTCTTCTGCTGGTGCCATTCTCAGGCAGGCTTTCTCTTCATGGTGGCAAGATGACTGCAGCAGCTCCAGACCGCATCCTTCCAGGTGTAAGACCAGCAGGAAAGTGTCACTTCCTAGTAACTTCCACACAAGGAGTGGGATTCACTCACTGAACCAACTTTGACCATACACCTATCTTAAAACCAATCACTGTGGCTGACAGTTTTCTTTGTGCCACAGGTAGAGCCCCGCGTGAAACAGATATAAGAGGTGAAGAAGGGGTAGTTCCTGGGAAGGAAATCAGGGGGCTTTTATCAAAAGAAGGACAAACAGATCCAATTAATAAATGTGCACAGTGGCGAAACAGGTAGCATTGTCCCAGCCTCTTGTCCTCTTGTCTGATGGCAGAGAAAGGTTTACACCCAGAGCTGTGGGGATCTTGAAACCAAAAGAGTATGCAAGGCTGACAGTTAAGGTCAGAAGTCAACCAGGGCACCACATGGGGGACAGAAGAGCAATGGCAGGTCAGTGCATGGCAGGGAGGTAGGAGCCAGGGGTCGCAGGTTATAAGGATGGGCACAGTTGCACGTGATAGCTTCTGGGCAATGGAGTGTGGCCCATTCAGGGCCCGGGAGTGGAGAGAGACAAAGCCAAAAACTAAGGTCACTTGTTCAGGAAATAATCACTGATTCCTACTCTGTGCCACACCTGTGAAAACAGGACTGACAATGACATAGTCCCTGACTTCAAGGAGCCCACACTCCCATGGTGGGCAGCTCAGCTTAATCTGATGGACTGAATCCAACTGGTAGTTTTGGAAGGCCCAGATCTGTGTTGTGGGATCATGTCACGGTGCATCTCAAAGTCTCCTTTTCAGGGTTTTGGGGGGTTTTTTGAGGAAGATCAGCCCTGAGCTGACATCTGTGCCAATCCTCCTCTTTTTGCTGAGGAAGACTGGCCCTGAACTAACATCCATGCCCATCTTCCTCTACTTTATATGTGGGATGCCTGCCACAGCATGGCTTTAAAGGCAGCACATAGGTCCACACCCAGGATCCGAACTGGTGAACCCTGGGCCACCAAAGCAGAACATACGAACTTAACCGCTGCGCCACCAGGCTGGCCCTTCCTTTTCAGTTTTTTGTTGTCATTTTTTATTGAGGTCGTATTGGCTTATAACAGTGTGTAAGTTTCAGGTGTACATTATTATATATCAGTTTCTGTGTAGACTGCGTGGTGCTCACCGCCAATGGTCTGGTTTTTATCCATTACCACACATACGTGCCCCTTTACCCCTTTTGCCCACCCCACCCCCACCCCTTTCCCCTCTAGTAACCATTAATCTGTTCTTCTTATCCATGTGTTTGTTTATCTTCCATATATGAAATCATACAGTGTTTGTCTTTCTCTGTCTGACTTATTTCACTTAGCATAATACCCTCAAGGTCCATCCACATTGTCACAAATGACTCAATTTTGTCTTTTTTATGGCTGAGTAGTATTCCATTGTGTCTATATATACATACCACATCTTCTTTATCCATTCACCCATTGACAGGTATTTGGGTTGCTTCCACATTTTGGCTATCGTGAATAATGCTGCGATGAACATAGGTATGCATATATCTCTTAGAATTGTTGATTTCATGTTCTTTGGATTAGTACCCAGTAGTGGGATAGCTGGATCATATGGTATTTCTATGTTTAATTTTTTGAGAAATCTCTATACTGTTTTCCTTAGTGACTGCACCAGTTTGCATTCCCACCAGCAGTGTATGAGGGTTCCCTTTTCTCCACACCCTCTCCAACATTTGTTATTTCTTGTCTTTTTGATAATAGCCATTCTGACATGTGTGAGGTAATATCTCATTTTAGTTTTGGTTTGCATTCCCCTAATAATTAGTGATGTTGAACATCTTTTCATGTGCCTCTTGGCCATCTGTATATCTTCTTTAGAAAAATGTCTGTTCATATCTTCTGCCCAATTTTTGATCAGGTTGTTCATTTTGTTGTTGTTGAGTTGTATAAGTCCTTTATATATTTTGGAAATTAACCCCTTGATGGATATATGATTTGCAAATATTTTCTCCCAGTGGGTGGGTTGTTTTTTCATTTTGTTAATGGTTTCCTTTGTCTTGCAGAAGCTTTTTACTCTGATGTGGTCCCATTTGTTTATTCTCTCTTTTGTTTCCCTTGCCTGAGTAGACATGGTATGCAAAAAGATACTGCTGAGACTGATGTCAAAGAGTATGCTGCCTATGTTTTCTTCTAGGAGTTTTATGGTTTCAAGTGTTACATTCAAGTCTTTAATCCATTTTGAGTTAATTTTTGTGTATGCTGTAAGATAATGATCTACTTTGATTTTTTTGTACGTGGCTGTCCAGTTTTCACAACACCATCTGTTGAAGAGACTTTCCTTTCTCCACATTGTATGTTCTTGGCTCCTTTGTCGAAGGTTAGCTGTCCATAGATGTGTGGTTTTATTTCTGGGCTTTCAGCTCTGTTCTATTGATCTGTGTATCTGTTTTTCTGCCAGTACCTTGGTGTTTTGACTACTATAGCTTTGTAATATACCTTGAAGTATGGGAGTATGATGCCTCCAGCTTTGTGCTCTTTTTCTCAGGATTGTTTTGGCTATTCAGAGTCTTTTGTTGTTCCACATAAATTTAAAGATTCTTTGTACTATTTCCATGAAGAATGTCATTGGGGTTCTGATTGGGATTGCATTCAATCTGTAAATTGCTTCAGGTAATATGGACATTTAAACTATTCATCCAATCCATGAACATGGAATATCTTCCCATTTCTTTATGTCTTCTTCAATTTCTTATAGTTTTCAGTGTATAGGTCTTAACCTCCTTGGTTAAATTTATTCCTAGGTGTCTTATTCTTTTTGCTGCAATTGTAGATAGGATTGCATTCTTGACTTCTCTTTCTGCTAGTTCATTATGAGTGTATAGAAATGCAACTGATTTTTGTAAGTTGATTTTGCACCCTGCAACTTTGCTATAGTTGATTATTTCTAATAATTTTCTGATGGATTCTTTAGAGTTTTCTATATATAGAATCATGTCATTTGCAAACAAGAAGAGTTTCATTTCTTCCTTTCCAATGTGGATCCCTTTTATTTCTTTTTCTTGCCTAATTGCACTGGCTAGAACTTCCAGTACTATGTTAAATAACAGTGGCGAGAGTGGGCAACCTTGTCTTGTTCCTATTCTCAGAGGAATAGCTTTTAGTTTTTCAGCATTGAGTATGATATTGCCTGTGGGTTTGTCCCACAGCCTTTATTATGTTGAGGTACTTTCCTTCTATACTCATTTTATTGAGAGTTTTTATCATAAATGGATGTTGGATGTTGTCAAATGCTTTCTCTGCATCTATTGAGATGATCGTGTGATTTTTATTCCTCATTTTGTTAGTGTAGTGTATCACATTGATTGATTTGTGGATGTTGAAACATCCCTCCATCCCTGGAATAAATCCCACTTGATCGCAATGTATGATCCTTTTGTATTGTTGTATTGGATTTGCTAATATTTTTTTGAGGATTTTTGCATCTTTATTCATCAGCGATATTGGCCTATAATTTTCTTTTTTTGTGTTTGTCTGGTTTTTGTATCAGAGTAATGTTGGCCACATGGAATGAGTTAGGAAGCATCCCATCCTCTTCAATTTTTTGGAATAATTTGAGAAGGATAGGAATTAAATGTTCTTTAAGTGTTCGGTAGAATTCATCAGAGAAGCTGTCTGGTTCTGGACTTTTGTTTTTTTGGGAGGTTTTTGATTACCATTTCAATCTCTTTTCTTGTGATTGGTCTGTTCAGATGCTCCATTTCTTCTTGATTCAGTTTTGAGAGGTTGTATGATTCTAAGAATTTATACATTTCTTCTAGGTTATCAAGTTTGTTGGCATATAGCTTTTCATGGTATTCTCTTATCACGTGACTTGTGTGAAACACTAGACCAAATGGACTTAACAGATATATGTATAGAACATTCCATCCCAAACCAGCAGAATACACATTCTTCTCAAAGTCACAGTCTTACAAGTCACCTAATCCTTTGTATTTCTGTGGTGTCTGTTTTAATTTCTCCCCTTTCATTTCTGATTTTAGTTATTTGAGTCTTCTATCTTTTTTTCTCAGTGAGTCTGGCTAAAGGTTTGTCAGTTTTGTTTATCTTCTCAAAGTACCAGCTCTTGGTTTCACTGATCCTTTCTCTTAGTCTCTTAGTCTCTATTTCATTTATTTCTGCTCTGATTTTTATTATTTCCTTCCTTCTATTCACTTGGGCTTTGTTTGTTCTTTTTCTTGTTCTTTTGGGTATAGGGTAAGCTTGTATTTGAGATTTTCTTGTTTCTTGTATCTGTATTGCTATAAATTTCCCTCTTAGTACTGCTTTTGCTGCATCCCACAGGTTTTGGTATGTTGTGTTTTCATTTTCATTGTCTCCAGGTATTGGTTTCTCTTTTGATTTCTTCACTGATCTGGTAGTTGTTCTGTAGCATGTTGTTTAGTCTCCAAATATTCATGACTTTCCCAGTTTTTTTCTTGTAGTTGATTTCCATTTCATAGCTTTGTGGTCAGAAAAGATGCTTGATATGATGGCAATCTTCTTAAATTTATTGAGACTTGCCTTGTTTCCCAACATATGGTCTATCTTTGAGAATGTTCCATGTGCACTTGAGAAGAATGTGTATTCTGCTGGTTTGGGATGGAATGTTCTATACATATATCTGTTAAGTCCATTTGGTCTAGTGTTTCACACAAGTCACTGTTTCTTTGTTGACTTTCTGTCTGGATGATCTATCCATTGATTCAGGTTGGGTGTTAAGGTCCTCTACTATTGTTGTGTTGCTGTCAATTTCTCCCTTTAGTTCTGTTAACAGGTGTGTTATATACTTTGGTGCTCCTGCGTTAGGTGCATGTATGTTAATAAGTGTTATGTCTTCTTGGTAGAATGTCTCTTTATCATTATATAATGCTCGTCTTTGTCTCTCATTATCTTTTTTATCTTGAAATCTGCTTTGTCTGATATAAGTATGGCTATAACTGCTTTGTTTTGCTTGCCGTTCAATTGGGGTATCATCTTCCATCCCTCACTCTGAGCCTTTGTTTGTCTTAGAGCTGAGATGTGTTTCCAGGAGGCAACATATTGTTGGATCTTGTTTTTTATCCATCTAGCCACTCTGTGTCTTTTGATTGGTGAATTCAATACATTTACATTTAAAGTGACTGTATATAAGGGCTCAGTACTCCATTTTATCTTTTATTTTCCAGTTGTTCTATATTTCCATTGTTTCTTTTTTTCTTGTATTTGCGTCTGCCATTTAAGTTTGGTGGTTTGCTGTGATGGTTTTCTCAATTTTCTCTTTATTTATGATTTATGACTCTGCTCTGATTTTTTGTTTTGTGGTTACCATGAGGTTTGTATAAAAGATCTCATAAGATGAGATAGTCTTTTTTCTGGGAGTGTCTTATCTTCGTTAGCCTACGCAGGTTCCAACCCTTTCCTCTTACCCTTCCCTGTTTTGTTTTAGGTTTTTTTGTCACAAATTATTCTTTTTTGTGTTATGAGTTTCTGATAAAATTTAAGTGTTTATAGTTATTTTTGATGCTTTCTTTCCCTTTATCTTTTATGTTATAATTAAGTGTTTGCTAACCTATTCAGATATAGAGCTGCAATTTTATGATTTTATCTGTCTGTTTATCTCCTTAACACAAAGCTTTGTAAACCTTTGCCTTTTTGTTTCAGGTGGGAGGGCTCACTTCAATATTTCTTGTAGGGCAGTTCTAATGACAATGAACTCACTCAGCTGTTGTTTGTCTGGGAAAGCTTTTATTTCTCCTTCATATATGAAGGATAATTCGCTGGATAGAATATTCTTGGCTGATAGTTTTTATCTTTCAGTATTTTTAATATCATTCCACTCTCTCCTAGCCTGTAAGGTTTCTGCTGAAAAATCCACTGAAAGCCTGATGGGGGTTCCATTGTAGATTATTTTCTTCTCTCTTGCTGCCCTTAATATTTTTTCTTTGTCATTGACTTTTGACAGTTTTGCTGTTATATGCTTTGGAGAATGTCTTTCGGGATTGATGTAATTAGGAGTTCTGTCAGCTTCATGTATTTGCATGTCCAGTTCCTTCCCCAGGTTTGGGAAGCTCTCAGCTGTTATTTCTTTGAACAAGCTCTCTGCTCCTTTCTCCCTCCCTTGTCCCTCTGGAATACCTATAATCCTTATGTTACTTTTCTTAATTAAGTTGGATATTTCTCAAAGAATGTCTTCATTTAAAAAAAATCTTAATTCTCTCTCCTCCTTCAGCTAAAACATTTCTATGTTTCTATCTTCAAGCTCACTAATTCTCTCCTCCATAGGGTCTACTCCATTTCTGATGCTTTCTACATTATTTTTTATCTCATTGTGTTCTTCATATCCAGAATTTCTGTTTGATTTTTTTCTAGAACTTCATTCTCTTTTGTGAAGTATTCCTTCTTCTGTTCATTAATGTTATTTCTGAGCTCATTGAACTGTCTGAATTTTCTTGTAACTCATTGAGTTTCTTTACGATGGCTATTTTGAATTCTCTGTCAGTTAGATTGTAATCTCCTGTGACTTCAGGTTTGTTTTCTGGAGAACTGTCATTTTTCTTCTGTTCTACCATGTTATTGTAGTTCTTCATGGTGCTTGATGAACTGATCCTCTGCCAGTGCATTTGTGATAGTAATCCCCCTTTCATATTTGGGTATGGTTTTGGTTACTTTGATTCTGGTTGCCTGGGTCTTGTGTTCCTCCACTAGCTCTTCACAGGCTTGGATGCTGTTGTCCCATGCACAACCTGCACCACTGTTCCCCGGTGTCTAGGGGTGCTTGTTGCACTGCTACCAGGGTTGCTGTGTTCACCAGTGTCATTATCAGTGGCAGGGGCCCAGGGACTTGTATGTAGCCCTGCTGCTGGTGGGGTTGGTGTCAGGGATGCTGCCCCTGGGAGCTGGGTACTCCCACCCCATCTGCTCACAGTTGTGCTGATCAGGCTGTGCCATTGCTCCACCAACTGCCGCAGGGTGGGGCCACCACCACTCCACAGGTATTCGTGTATGTGGGGCCAGGCTGCTCTCACGTCCACTCACATTCACAAGGGCCTCTACATGAAGATCTGTGCCCTGGATTGCTGCTGCTAGGGGAGGAGGAGGAGGCTGCTTCCCTAGTTCCACTGTTTCCCCAGGGTCCAGTCCACTCACCTTCAGGTGTATAGCTGCCTGGATCTCTTAGGCATTCTGTTGTGCTGTGTAGGGAATCCTCAGTTGGTCGATGGGTATCTGTTTGGTTGTAATTTAGAGGAGAGCAACAAAGGAAACCACTCACTCCACCATAATGCTGATGTCACCCCCCCATCTCGTTTTTTTAAACTTAAACCAGTTTGGCCCTCAGGCTGGTTCCCTGCTAGCATGCTCAGGAAGTGCTTGCCATCTCATCACTGCTGACTTGCTGGAGACTGCTGCAGAATAGATGCAATGTTTAATGAACACCTTTGCTCCTCATCGGCTTCAAGGACTAGGCAGAGAGCTCATTTTCCTAGGAAGGGTGGGAACAGCCTTCTTCAGGCTATGAATCAGATACCTGGTGAAGATTCTGAACCTGAGAGACCAAACACAGCAGCTGTTCTAGCCTGTTCTAGACTGTTCTAGACTGGGGCGGCAGCCGACTTCATGTTAATCCCTGCAGTTCCTGGCACCTGGCCCACATGCTCCCCGCTGCTTTCTCTGGCTGGTTGTAGTAGAGAATTCAAGCCTTTAAATCACTCCTTTGGCCCAAGGTATAGCCTCCAGAAAGGTCTGACTAAAACGTGCAAAAAGAAATGTAAATTGGGCAGCCGGCTGGAGCCTAGTGGATGGATAGAGTGTAGGGCCAGCAGGATGGGAGAGCTGAGCTGCACTTTGCTCTTTGGTCTTGAGCTTTGTGTTTGGTCCTCCTTCTCTTGGATGGGCCCTTCCTCGGCTCTGGCCTGCCTCCCCCCGCTCTGCACTCTGGGGAGCTCAGCCAGACCTGTGGCTTCTAGCACCACCTTTGTTTTGGTGGCTCCCAGTATCTGCTTCTGACTCATTCTTGTTTCACGAGCTTTACTTGCTATAATCTCTTAGTCTGTCCTTGGCCTTCCCCAAACCTTCCCCACCCCAGTTCCACCAGGGCATCAGCCCTGCTGCTTCTGTACATCCCTCATATCCCTGGAGTCACGTGTCACCTGCCTCCGGTGGTCTGTGAGGCACAAGGGACATCAGAAAACACTAGCAAGTACTGAGACAGGCAGGCTCTCCAGAAAGTGGGTCCCTCTCCATGATGCCCTCCCCAGTCAGACTTCCTGATGATCAGGAGAACTTACGCAGCCTTCAGGGCCCTGCCAGAAGTCACCCCTTCCAAGCTCGCTGCCCACAGCTAGGCCTTTTGAGTTAGAGGTACCTGCCACCCTCCACTTCTGGCCAGTTCCTCCTCACCTTGTAAGACTCTGCTAAGTGCCCCCCACCCTGGACAGAGTTCCTTCCCCTTCTCTAGTCCCTAGCACACAGTCTTGTACTCATTCATTCACCACTCTTCTGGGCGTCTACTCCAGGCCAGGCCCCCTGCTGGGTGCTGCAGGAACCCAGACATGAAGCAGCTCGTACCACCTACGCTGCCAGGAGTGTCCTTCCTCTTGCGTTCCACCTGACAACATCCCGTGCACCTTCCAGGCCCTCCTCAGGTTCTCCTTCCCCCAAAAGCCCTCCCTGAGTCCTCCATGCAGAGCCTTGCCCTCCCTGCGCTGGGCCAGCACTGTCCCTGCAATGACACACTGGCCCTGGACAGGGACAGTGTCAGCCTCAACCTGTGACCTTGGCACCCTCACAGGCCTGGCACAGACGAGTTGCGCAGTGAGAGTTTGGGGAACAACGAAGTGTGAGGGAGTGAATGCACAAAAGGCAGTGACCGCAGGAAGAGGTGAGGGCAGCTCCCTGCGCGCCCTGTGCCCTTGAGCAGCCAGGCAGTTCAGCAGAGCAGGAGAAACCAAAAAAGGGGTGGCTGTTGTTCTGCAGCGCCTGTGTTCACTTTAGAACCCCTGCGTGTGCTGCCGTGCATGAGTGACAGGCCTCCTGCGTCCCCCGAGTCTGTCCATGTTCAGCAGTGTGACAGCAGGGCCTCTTTGCCAGAGGAGTGTCCAGAACCTAAAAACAGCATTTCTTTTAAGGTCTGTGCTGGAGCCGCTCAGAATCCAGCTCCCTGCCAGGGAGATATTAAGCCCAGCAGGACAAGAGCAGGAAATCTGATTCAGCGAGACCAGAGGAGGCATTTTCTCAGATTAGAATTCTCTGTGCCAAAGGTGGGGAGTTTATCACAGTGGGGAAGGGGAAATAAAACATAAAATATTGAAAATAAATTATATCCCACAAGCCAGATCCTCCAGGAGACTCAGCTCAGTGTCACTGGCTGTGCAGGGAGTCCCCACCCTGTGGCCACAGGAGTGCTGTGCCAGGAGCTGCCTGTTGCATTGTCCCCCATCAGTCTGTAAGCCCATCTGTGGACTAGGCAAATGATTAACCTGGCTATGCCCAGAGGGAAAGGATGACAAGGAATAAACGAGAGACAACAGTATAAGGAGGCGTCAGATTGACGGGTTGGTTTTCATTATAATGTGAACCTACTGTGTGTGAACCAGGCCCATCCACAGCCATCATCTCACTTAATCTCAACAACCTTAGAAGATCAATGCAGTTATTATTATCCCCAGAAAGCTAATGCCCAGAGAGGTTAAGCAGCTCCCCCAGGGTCACACAGTTAATGGCAGAGCAAGAATTCCAAACCAGATATATCTGATGCCAGAACTCCCCCCTCACTCTACCCCTCTCATCAAGCGCTCTTCGACAGTTCCATCTGGATCCTGAGGCATCTGGTAGTAGTTGCCAGTGGTCTGGGGCATGTTTAGAATCCAGTGTGTGGCTTAGGATGGCTGTGGAGGTCAAGGTCACTCTGTTCTGCTTCTGCCCCGCTCCTGGCTAAGGCTCATGGCTGCTGCCTGGATTTGGGGCTTTGCCTGCTCCCAGAATAAACCATTAGAGCCCCGGATTCCTCAGCACGTGGGTAAGAGCAGCAATGAGGCTGCCCTTCTGAATGCCTGCTGGGGCCAGGCAGTGTGCTCAGCAGGGGCTTGCATTCTTTCACATTATCTTCCCCAACAGATGCAGGAGTAGGGCCAACAACCCTACCCTAGTTCCCTGGCTGGTAGGATGGATTCAGATTCAAAGTCCCAGCTTCTCTACCTTACCGCCCAGCTCCCCTGACCCTGGGACAGCTTGACAGGGACAGGAGCTCCCTGGCAGCAAAGGCCGCCTGCCAGCCTCCTGCACACTTGATCTGAGCTTGCACTGACCATGTTCCTAATGTAGGTCATTGTTTTTTTATTTAGTTTTACTGTCAGCCTGCTTAGTTCCATGTCTTCTAGAATATCATATCACATCTCGTTTATACTGCAAATAATTTTAAAATGTAATAAAAAGATAGAAAGAGAATATATAAAAGGGACTTCTCCCAAGGGATTGTTGATTATATCCCACTTAAAATGCAAAGTGTGATGGGGGAGTAGCATTGCCTGGAAGCAGTTTAAACTGACTTTCTGAGACGTTGCTGCCCATCAGCCATGTGGTTTCATGGTAACAGCCACCTCCCAGCAGTCCCTGGGACGTCCCAGTCCCAAACCCCTTCTAGGTAGAGCCCTGTTCACACTTTCTGGAGAGGTTGACAGGGAATGTGTCCAGAAGGTCAAGCCTTGGCAACATGGTGCCTTGAGAGGCCAGGTGGGATGAAGCGGTCAGCAGAAGGCCGGGAGACATGACTCTCCAGGTGTGCCCACCTGTACAGAGGCAGGGAGGGAGAGGGTGAGCTTCTCCCCAGGGCTGTCTACCAAACACCTTCCATTGCCCAGACCATAGTGCCCAGCGAAGAATTCTTCTCATGCTGCCCTCTATCCTTGTGGTTAAAAGTCCTGAAGCTTTTGGAGTTTTTTTCCAGGCAGAACTCTGAGTTATTCTTTTATGCCCTCATTAATTCCTTCTTTGACGTATTTAACATGTAACGAGGCATGTCAGATGCCAAGCCCTGCCCAAGGCCTCAGGGTCGCAGAGGAATGAGATGTGTGTCCTGCCTTCATGGCACTCTTTGTCTGGGAGAGAGAATTTACAAACCATATGGAAAGAAAAATACTAAGGGACAGAGGTGTACTGGCTGGAGAGGGGCCCTAAGGATGTCTGAGGAAACCAGGGCAGGCTTCTCAGACGAGGTGGCGTTTCTATGGATCTTGACAGATGAGTTGTATATCAGGTGGAGCCAGAGGAGGAGGGCATTCCAGGTAAAGCGATTGACATCTGCAAAGGGTGGGAGAGTCTGACTCTTGAGAGAAGAGCGGGGCTAGCGTGGGGAAGGAAGAGGCCGGGAGGCAGCTGCTGAGGGCCAGCTACCTGCAGAGGTAGGAGGGCCCAGGCCTTGGGGGAGCTTGAATCATATCTGTGGGTGTCTAGGAGCCAGTGAGGGGTTGTGTTTTGGGGATGGCATCTGGGAAGATTTACTCTGGGCCACTGTGGGAAGGGGTGGAGGTAGGCGGACAGGGAGACCACTAATGATGCTGCTAACATCGTTAGCAAGAGCTAGTGGCAGCCTGACCTAGGATACTACTTATGGGGGTAAAGAGGAGGGAAAGATTTGAGAGAGATCTAGGGGATGAAACAGACAGAAGCTGGTGGTCCACTGGACGCCCTCCATGGGAGCTACTGAAGTTTACCTTGGACCGGTGAAAGGCTGGACACAGGCTGCATTTCTCTTCCTCCAGCCAACGTGCTCTGACGAGAACTGAGCTGCAGCCCATGACGAAGAGAGCATCTGTTGGGGTGGGTGGGGCCAGTGGACACCTCCCTCTGGCCCAGGGTGAAAGGCTCTGCTGAGGGAGAGAATGGCCTGCTTGGAGGAGCTAGGGTACAGCAACCTCCACCCTCTCTGTCCTGCTTTTGCCCCAGGGCTGTCTACTCTTGCCTTCTTGGCACTCTCTCAGGTCCTGTAACCAGGGTAGCCACAGCTTACTCCACCCCTCCCCGCATTCCACAGCATGGAATGTTATGGCTCCAGTTTCTGGGTTGCCAGCTCTTGAGCATCCCAGGTCATTTCCGCCAAGGATGATGTATAGCATTATGCTAAACCAACTTTACGGGCAGCCCCTTAAAATGCAAGCCTCTCTTCATGATGGATGTAGAACATCCCGTTGTTGAGCCGACCACTTACAGTTTGTTGCAAACCTGCAGGAACCACAGACAGGCGCCTTGTTAGGCCTCTTACTCCAAGGACCCCATAAATAAACAGCAGAGTATGTCTTGGTGCATCAGGGCTGGAGTATGGAAATAGAGGTACTGTGTAAATAATACATATTTACAAAATAAATATGTCGGTACGTTGGTGTGTGCAGCCATAAGCAAATCACCTAGTGTAACAAGCATGAAAAGATCCAAGGTCTGCCAAGTGATTGGCTTCCATCCATCTGTGTGCATCAGAATTAGAAATGACCGCCAAAGGGAGGGGGTCCTCCTGCCCGCTGACCTTGAGGCCTTTGAATTGAGGCAAGTGGTGAGATTGCAGGTGGGCACCCTGACACACAGCTTTTCTGCCAAGGTGTGAAACCTACTGCGGCCGTGTGTTCCTACAGATGTCTTGAGGTCTGCCGAGAAGCAGAAGGCTGATTAGCACCAAGATGCAGGATGTAATGGGTTGCGCCTACAGGAAGATGGCTGGCTGCGGGGGGAACGGATTTTGTAATTATGCAGATTCAGATTCGCTTTGGCTTAGGAAGGGAACCAGTGCGTTGACTTTCCAAGTGACTCTCACCAGAGCCCTATAACTTTCAGCCTTTCACCCTGCAGGTAGGGCTGGGTTTTCGGAAAGTCGGTTCCCTGTCTCTGCCGCCCCTTTTGGAGCTCTGAGCCCCACTGGGCATCTGGCTCTAGCATCTGGAGCTCGGAAGAAGCAGCTAACAGAATGGCCGCTGGAGTGGGCACCCCTCCCCTCAGTTGTAATGGCACAATGCTGGATTTCAGTATTTTAAATGAAAAATATATGCAGTTAGCTGTGCGCTGACAATGTCCTTGAGGATTTGACAGTGAGATTTTCCAGCAGTTGGTCTTCGTTAGGATCCTGGCGGTGTTTAATAAGGCAGTCGAACTGCTGGCACCTTGGGTTCCTGTTTGTTCTCCGAGGGCTCTGGGGCTGCTGCGGTAAGCACATCGACCAGAGCTGATCATTACAAGGGCGTACGCCACCATGAATAAAAATGTCACACGTTTTCCCATCTCACAGCGGTACAAAATGTCAGTCCTGTCAAACACACATTGCAGGGAGCTGTGTGCAGTCCGTACAAATTGGAGAGCTGCATATTCCCCCAGCCTTCTGATATTCTTCATTTGAAGCTGAAGAAAAACAGTTGTTAACCTATTAGCTAGGATTTTAAACTCTGCTGAGGCGGTGGAGGGGTAGACTTTGACACAGATAGAAATGTAGTCCAGGGTCCAGGAATTTTAAAACCGGGTTCTCCATCCATTTGTTCCAAGGGAATTAAAAAACCCCCTCTGTCCGATGAACCTGACTGTCTTTCTTTAACAGACACACTGAGAAAGTTTGGGATATTTCACATCTAAGTTTCCTACTGCTTCCCACTTTTGCATTGCACTCAAAAAGTCTCTTGCTTTTTGGGATGGCCCTTGGCCTCAGCCTGCTAGGCCAGGATACCTCTAGGTTGGGAGTTTTTCCTGATCAGAAGCATGCCAGAAATGTAGCCCGCCTTGTGGACAGAGTGACTCAAGTGACGAGGACAATGACTATTTGTCTGGATTAGTCAGATGCAGGGCGATGCCTTACTGATGAGCTGACGCTAGTTCCACAGTCTTGGGCAAGCATTTACTTTGCACTCGCCCCATGCCAGGCCTTGTACCCAGGGCCTTGGGTCCAGATGTGAAGTACACACAGCGCCACTCTCGAGGAGCCCACCATCTTTAGGGGAGGGACAGAAGAAAGAAGTCCAGGAGGTGAGGGACAGCTTCCAGGGAAGGGACAGACATTTGAGGGATGAGCAGAATCCACAGGTAGTTAAAGTGCAGAAAGGGCACAGAGGACGAGCACATGCATTGTAAAGAGCGTTGGCACATGAGAGGCAGGGCAGGGTCTCTGTAGGGCTGGAAAGAAGGGGCTGCTTGTGGTGGAGTGGGACATGAGGCTGGTGAGGGGAGGGGCGGGGTCTTGAGTGGCCCACTGAGGACTGTCGGCAGGGACATGACCAGCTCCCCACGTTGCAGGTGGACCTTGAGGAGGATGCTGTCAAAATCACCAGAGTCCCTTTCTAGAGGATGCTGTGCGATCTTATCTGTACAACAGCAAAATTAGGAGAAGGTCTTTATTTTAGCTTCCTAGTGGTGTACTGCTTGGGGTGGACATCATGGAGATGATAAATTAGCCTTGGTTTTGCTGAGCTGGCCCTGGCCCTTAAATGCAATGAGAAAACCCTCACCAAGTCAGGACACAATGCAGGCAGCTGCAAAGTCGAACCTTTCCGTGCGGTCAGTACAGACTTAGCAGAATGGAAAGCTCAGAGTCTATCAGGGGAGAACTCCCTAGGGAGAGAGGAGCACCCTCAGTCTCAAGGGGATGGGTTTCAGCATCTTCCTTCTGCTATTTGTGTATCAGGTCTGATGGAAGGAGTGTGGGCTTCTTCAGGGTCAGACATACTTGGGCTTGGATCCTGGCTCTGCCACCTGTTAGCTCTGAGGCCTGGCCTGGGCCAGTCCCCGAGCCTTGCAGCCTCAGTTTCTTCATCTGCCAAATGGGGATTCTCCCTTCTCCACAGGGTTGCTGAGAGCATTAGAGACCATACATGTAGAGCTCCCAGCACAGGGCCTGGTATACAGCAAGTGCCAAAAAACAGTAGCCTCTGCTGCTATCAAAGGGGGATCATCTCTCCCAATATCTGGAAGCCCCTCCTCATTTCCCTCCCCTCCTGGGAATGTCACCCAGGCACCCTCGATAGCATCCCAGATGGCTACCCTGGTGTAGATAGCAGTGAAACACCACCTCCTCCTTCTGTCTGGGCAGAGAATGGCACGCGGCAGCAGAGCTCCCTGCCCCTACCCAGCCACCGGCCGCATCTGGTGCCCGACCTCCAGCCGCCAATGGGATGCCACCTATTCAGACCGAGCAGCTGCACCTGACTGAAAACAAAAGGCCCCCCTCCCCCGCCCCATACTGGCCCTCCTCCCTCCCCCGCCTCTGTCCCCCAAGCGCCGGGGTCACCCGGCCCCCTTGCAGCCTTCCCTCACAGCTGCCTCGCTGCTTTTGTTCAGCATGTGAACTTCCCCATCAGCCGAGCTCCTTGCACGGGAAGTAATCAGGGATCTTGACAAGGCTTCAAACCACAAATGCCACTACAAATTAACCAGCACCACTACAAAATACTACTCCTGTCAACATCGGAAAGAATGCGCTCTCCTCAGGACCAAGCGGAGACGTCTTTCAGCTCAGCACTCGTCCCTGCATAGAGAGGGCCCAGGCCCAGCCTGAGAGGACGGCCTCACAAGGTGACCTGCTGAGGCGACTGAATCCCAAGCACACCCTCTCCAGAGATGATGGCCCGCAGGCCCGATGGCAGGTGCTGTGGCCTTTCCTCAAGGGCCACCTTCAGTCCTGAGCACCCCTCACAGATGGTGCCTCAGGACAGCAAGTGCAGGGCACGTAGCCTCACTCTGGAGTGCAACAACCGAAGCCCGACGGCCAGCCCTGGGCTTCCTAACTACATGGTGTGAATTTGGGCCAGAGGCTTCAGCTTCTGTCTGTAGAATGGGGATCATGATGGAGCCTCTGCCCAGTGTTTCAGGACTGATGGATGTTCTGAGTAACACCTGGCCCATCGAGGGTGCTCCAAGATAAGGGCTCCTCCCAGCCTCCCTTTCTCATGAAGAATCACCTCCTTATCACTCTGTGCGGACGGGAGGGAAACTTCTTCCTCAGCGATGATGTAAAAGTCCATTCTGTGCGGCCTCTTGTGAGGAGCATCCCTCCAAGGTTATAGCCTGGAGCTTAGAGTTACCTCTGCAGATGCTTCAGGGTCCAAGGGTCCCAGGATCCCCCCTGGGGGCCCAGGCCCTGCCCGTGCTGTTGGCACAGAGCGAGTGCTGTAGGACACCAGTGCCCAGTCTTCTCCAGTTGTCCTTGCAGAAACTCTGAAGCGGAGGCAAGCATTTGATCCTCCCCAACAAGCAGGACCAGCTCTGTCGAGGGTGGACAAGAGGATTGGAGATAATGACAGGAGTAGGGGGACGGGCTAGAGCTGTGCCCGAGAGAGCTGGTTGGGCATTTCAAAGGAGACACTCCACACAAATATAGCTTCAATACACTCCTTTTTGGAGACATATCAAAAGAAGCCCTCTTTTATTTCCATACCTTGCATAATAGCGGCTTTCCAGTCCCGAGGAGTAGAGGAGCCTTGCTCTCAGCCCAGAGGCCCTTTGTAAAGCCACAGAAAGCTTTGTCTTCCTTTCCCAACTGGAGCCGTTTCATGCACAGGTCAGAGCATTGATGTGGCTACTAGCCAGGAAAATTAACCAGGTGAACTCTTTCCTCGTTAAACAGCAACAGAGTTTAATTGTGAAATTTCTCTCTCACCCTCTCCATTTCTGGCAGCATATCTGGTTGGGGCACATCTCTGGGACAGAGAAATCCCTAGCATCCATCTCAGACTCCCCTCTGGGGATGCCAGGGCCTCCTCCATGTGGGCTAGACAGGAGTCTGACGGCAAAGGGACAGTTCAGAACACCGTTCAGACACAAAGGATCTGAGACCCCCCTGGGCCAGTCTCAGAGGCCAGCTCTCTCATGTCTCCAGCTGCCACTGGGCACACCCCACCTTCTCCGACCCTCAGAAAGGGGAGCTGTGGGGGCCCTGGCTGCCTCCTCAGGCAAGTTGCCTCCTCACCCCAGGCTTTGCATGCACAGCCCTCAGCCTTCAGCAGAGTTGGTTGGTTCCTGTGGCCTCAGAAGTCTGTGTTCTTTCACCTCCTTCCCCACACAACTAGTCCATGGTTGGGGTCTGGCTTTTCTCCCCACTGACTCTGACGTTTCACCCTCTGTGTGGCCTTAGGTAGCGCCTCTTCTGCCTCCCTGAACCTACTTTCCCAGCAGTGAAATGGGAGTGCTGCTTCTGACTTCGAAGGGATCTTGAACGAAGAGTCAAGTCGTGCCCTCCATGGGGACTGAGTAAATCCATGTGTTGGTTCCTAAACAGCCAGCCCCCTCCCATGTACCTCACAGGACCCCTGCCCCAGCCCGAGATTAACTTGAGATGAGCTCTTGGACCCCCTTCTGAAGGCTTGCCATCCACTGCTCTATGTGACCTGGGCAAGTCTTTGCCTCCCCTCATCTGTGAAATGAGGTAATGATGCCCGTTCCTGGCTTGAGGGTTCCCCAGGCTAGCAAGTGAGCTGGTTAGGTGCCGGAACACGGCAGGCAGGAGGTGCTTGGGCTCTGCCTATTGTGCAAGCTGCCTGCCCTGCACCAGCTCCCTGCCTCCCCTCCCCCGGCCCCCACGTACACATTGTGTTTTCTGCCCCAGTCAGCGCCTCACAGTGGAGCATCTTCCACCTTGCAGCCCAGTGTAGGGTGCCCGCTCATCCGTGCCACCCAGGTAATTAAGTTGATATTCCAACACAGCTTCCCCTCCTGACCTTTTGGAAACAATGTGTTTTGCTGCATCAACAAATTAACTGCAAATCACATGCTGTCCTCATAAATGTGGGTTCATATCCAATGAGCATACTCACCTGGCCCACACGGCTGACAGCTATAAACGCCAAGGGCCATGCAGAGACCAACAGAGGCCAAAGAGTTCCTCTCTTCTCTGGGACCTCCGTGCCAATCACGCTTTTGGGCTTACCCTCTCATGTTCACATCTCCCAGTAGTCACGAGGCCAGAGGTGGTAAGCTGACAACATGGAGGCCCAGGCAGGCCCCTGTGGCTGGAGAGAAGTGTCTGTCCTTAGAAACCCACCCATCCTCTTCCCATCCATCTTTTACACCAGGGCCTCTGCTGTGTCTGCCTAAATCCTAAATCCCTCCCCCTGTGCTCGGGAGAAAACCCACACTTCTTAGCCTGACATTCAAGGCCCTATGTTATATGACCCCCACCATCCCTTCCATGGTCCTGGCCTGCCCTCTCCTCATATTTGCCCTCATTCTAGTCTTGTGCGACCTCTGTGGTTCCGCTTTACCATGCACCTGAGTTCCCTTCCACCCCCATCCCGTGGCAGAGCCCCTGCTTTGTACCTCCCTTGACCTCCGTCCTCCTCTGTCCCCCTTCTTTATAACCCCCTCCCTCAGAGTGGGCATCCTGTGAAGGCAGGACCATGTCTTGTTCAGTGATGTACCCCTGTGCCTGGACAGAGTATACTCCACTTCTTGTTAAATGAATGAACAAATGAATCACACGCCTCTTTTGGAAAGCACTGGAAAGAGATGCTCAAATAAGGAAGGAAAGGAAGTCATTCTCTTGCTGGCCGTTTCTCTAAGACACAGATCTCTAACAATAGATTCCAACTTCAGAAGGGACAAGGATTAGAAAAACCATCCCAGATGACTTTGGAAATTTGGGTTGACAAGGATAGCACAATGGACTAAGAATACTTGCTTGTTTTAGTTCCTGCTACTAGCTGTGTGACTTCATACTAGTCCCTTAACCTCTCTGGGCCTCCTATGTCCTGTCTCTATAGGAGGGAAATAATCCTCCTCTAATTTGCCTCACCAGGGCATATGAGGCTCAAAGGAAAGAAGAGAAGTGGAAATGCTTTGAAAGGAAAATGCAGCATAAAAATAGAAGAGATTATTATTAAAATCCAGGCTCCTTCAACAGTGCCTTGCTGACAGCACGCTCCCTTGGAAAATCAAGGTCCTCACATCCACAGGACTTTTCTAGAAAGACTTGTTGGTCTACCGGGAGGACAGAGGATTGGATGGTCCCATTTCATCTTCCTGTTGCCGGACCAGAGACTCGCACAGCTGTAATCACACTCTTGTAGCATCCTCACACCAGTGCTTGTGATTCGGGAGTTGTTGCCATTTCACAGAAGAGTTAACTGAGACTGAGGTTAAGTAACTTACCCAAGTGGCAGAGCCAGCATTGAACTCAGCTAGAAAATGACAGAGCCAAGACATGAACCCCAGTCTTTCTAACACAAAGTGTATTTCTTGGGGCTTTAGCCCAAATACTCCTTGTAGTCTAAGAAAGATATTCTTCTGTGAGGTAGGTCAAACCCCGTTAGACCGTACATTCCTTCAGGACAAGGACCGTGTCTTGTTCTCCTGGATCCCCCAGACCTGGCCCTCGTAGTTGTTCCATAAGTTTACATGGGAGGAATCCTTCCGTTCTGTGAGAGGGTCCCTGCTTCCCCAGCTGGACGTGGCCTGCAAGAAGGCAGGTACTTGTGTTGATCATCGAGACCTCCAGCCCCACCATCCCTCCTGCCACGGCCCAGCTCAGGAAGTGCCAGATGAATTGTGGAAGAGAACTCTTCTTAGCAAAAGATTCCAAGGCCCAGCCTTTCTGAACTCACTTAAGGCAGTGTAGCCAGGGAATGGAGGATCGCATATAGTGTGACTTCTGTGCAAAGGTCCTGGGACCACTCAGTTCTCTGTTTCTTCTGCTTTAAGGCTTTTCTGGTTTTGTCTCCTCCTCCTCCAGCGATGGGAAGAGCACCGGATTCGCAGTCCAGAGGCCTGAGGTCTGCTCCCAGTGCTCCCCATCACCGCCTGGGGGCCTTGGGTGGGTCTCTGTACCTCTCTCCAGTCTTTCTTTGTCGACAGAAGGACAAGTGTCCCTGCCACTAAGGCCCTGGGAAGAGATGAACAAACTCCTGTGGCTGTGGGCTGGGGGTGCCAACAAGAATGAGAGCAGGTCTCTGCTCTTGGGGAGTGTGGGGGATGGGGAGGCTCCCGGCCCATGTAAGTGACTTAAGTGACTTTCACTGAGTCCTGGCCAGCTCTGCGGCCTCCTCAAGCCTGCTGCACACTGCCGTAGTCCCCACGTTCAGTTAGTCTCGGATTCAGCTTCCTGAGCACTGGGGCCACGCTCTGAGAAACAGTGTGTTGGGTTGAACCTTCCCTAGCTTCTCTCTTTACCCCCCTTCCTGCTCAAATCACCACCACTCACCCCCCATGGCCTGTTCTAATTATCCCGAGAATTCAGCTCTCCCCAGCCTGCATCCCTGTCCTCCCACCCCAGCATCCTGGGAAACTGCGACCACCGTGGCCCAGCAGCCCTGCTCCTCCTCTTCCAGGAAGCAGAGTGTGTGTCCGCTGTGTGCCTGGCCCTGGGGCAATGCTGGAATACACCTGGCGTCCATGCTGTGGGGCCCTCCTTGTCTCACTCAGGACCTTTGTTCCACATCACCCTTTCTTGGAATCTTACAATCCCCATGGTTTCCTCTGTCAGCTTCCAGGGTGGATGTGGTCAAGAGGTTGCTTTCCTACTACCATTTATAAATTCAATTGCAAAAGAACCAGCACTTCCTGATGACAATTGAAGGAAAATCAGTTAATTACAGAATCTGGAACCCTAACGTTTGTTGAGTTTCAACACATGCTGTGAAGTTTCAGCCAAACATCATGTGCTGAGCATCTATTATGTACCTGGAACCACACTAGACCCCAGAAGAAATGGAGAAAGGAGACAACCTGTGTGCTGTGAATACAAGGTGGGGAGGTGGGGGCCAAGCACCTAACCCACACTGCTCAGGGAAGGGCACGGAGGGCCTCCTGGGGGAGGCGGTGCTTGAGCCAGGCAGCAAAGGATGAATGAGAGCCACCAGGAGTGAGAGAAAAGGAAATGGGAGGGTGTTTCAGGCAAAGGGCCCAGCATGAAAGCGCAAAAAATGCGAGAGGCTTCCAGAGAGAGCAAGTGGGCAGGCAGGGCTGGGGAAACGAGCTGGGGCGGCTGTGCACCAGAGATGAGACTACAGAGGTGTGTGGGGAGGTCGCAGAATCTGGAGGGCTTCAAACAGACAGGTGGCATTTTCCAGGGGTATATTAATAGATGTTATGGGGAAAGTGAGTCTGTGCTCAAATAAATTGGAGGAACAGAACTTTTGAGAGAAAGAGTCAGTAGGATTTTTGCCTGCCAGGGTAAGTTTTTTATTGTAAGACTTGGCAGCCTTTGCCGTGCTGCCCGGCATTGTGACCCTCCAAAAGGAGCAAGACAGTGGACAGCCTTGCACAGCTTGTCTGCCTCGGGACCCCCCTTTTTTCCCTTCGTACAGTGCCTCTCCCGGAATGGTGTTTCTCAAAAGGCACCTTGGGGGATGCCACCCTTCCACTGAGATGATTTAAGCTGGCAAGTGACATGATTGGGCATGTATTTTTTGAGTCTACTCTGGAACAAGTGTGGAAGATGGACTGGGAATGGAAGAGGGTGGAGGCAGGGAAACCTGCTAATGGTGATAGTTGCCAACATCTCCTGGGGGCACCGTGCAAAGATCTAGGCGAACATCGCCTTGAATCTTCCTAACAGCTCCCTCAGGCAGGTGGCACCGTTTCCTGTGTATACGGTTGAGGAAAGTGAGGCTCAGATGGTTAAATCAGGCCGGGGGAACCTAGAGAGTGAGGGGGGTTGGGGTTCGGTCCAAGCCCCTCTCACCCCAGAGGCTGCCTCCTGAGCACTCTACCACACTGCCGCCCCAGCCAGCAGGGATGGAACAGCCCAGGTCAGAGGTGACAAGCAGTGAGGGCTGTGGTGCTGGAGGAGGTGGTCATCTGGAAGTAGAGTGGCCAAGCACAAGGGAAATAGAGGGGTATGTGTGAGAGTGGGGCATCTGACAGGGCAGCAACTTGTGCATCCATGGAGGGGGCTTCCACCCCACCATCCTTCTACTTCCATCCTGATGCAGTGTGAGCTGGGGGTCTCCATTCCCCTTTGTCCCACACGATTCCAGTAAGCCATGAAAGGGAAGAAACATGGCCCAGTGGGCAGCCATGCTCATCTCGTTGGGTAGCATCCCCAACTCCCAGAGAGCCTCCAACTGAAGGAGGGACACCAAGCACAGGTTGGCCCACGTTCCCACCTAATGGCTGAGGATCTGGAAACCACAGTGTATTTCTATCCAGATGTGCACTCAGAGTGCCATGAGGGACCCTGGTTCTCTACCAAGTCCCTGGACCAACTTTCCCCTCAGGCCACTTTCACAAGCCCTGTGCTGGGTACCAGGGATCCAGGGACCCCTGAGACACGGCCCCTATCCTGCTGGAGTCAGGTTCAGAGAAGAGGTTGTATGGCAGGTCTAACGTTTGACGGATCCCTCCCACCAAGCACTCTCCGAGAGAAATGTAATGGGAGCCACTCGTGCATGACATATGGAATTCTAAGTGTTTTAGTAACTGCATTAAGAAAGTACAAAGAAGCGTATGAAATTAATTTTAATAGTATATTTAACCAAAACTTCCAAAATATTTTCATTCCAACATGTAATCAAGGAGGCGGCAGTGGGGGCAGCAAAGGTCTCGAAGCTGAGGTGTGGCAGGGTCATATTGCACTTTAGAAGACCCCCCCTTGGCCTGTGTGGGGAATGGCTGGAGGAGATCCAGGCAGGGGGCCCTGTGGGAAATGCTGACAGTGATCCAGACCAGAGACAAGGCTAGAACGAAAAAATAGCAGTGGGGCGGGCCTCAGAAATGGAATGTGCAGGACCCAGGGACAGTTGCTGTGGGGGTGAGGGAGGCATCTAGGACAGCCCTCAGGCTCTGGCTTGAGTGACTAGACACTTGCTCTCAAGCTGTGTGTGGAAATGCATCGAACCTTCTCCGTGTGTACTGATGTCTTAAGTTTCACTTTAACACAGCCACAAAGACTCCGTCCCACCCGCCCGCCGCCTCCCAAGATACAGCGCTCCAGGCCCGTGAGTAGCCGGTGGTTCCGCCCTCCCCTCCTAACACTGCCTGAGCGTCTCCCTGCCTGACTAAACCTTGGGAGTGTGAACTCAGCTGCCTTGCGAAAGAAAACCGGGAATTGGGTTTTTTCAGCTTCCCTGTCTGCGTGGCATGAACCCGAACTTGCATTTTCTGGGCTTCTCTCCCCTTTTCTGAGTCAGTTTGGCGACTTGCAGGTCAGAAATGTAGGTAGCCAGGGCCGCTGTGTGGTGTGTTTGCTGTGTGTGCATCATTTGAGCAAATCCCCTAGGTTGGGCTGTATTTCTGGCCCACGAGCTTTAAAAGCCCTTCTCTAACCGCCTCTTTCTCACAAAGGAAGCAAAAGTCAGGCAGCACAGATCTCGTTCCCTCCAGATCTTGGTTTGGAAATTCATTTGGTGTCCCTTCCCGAGGGTAAGGCTATGCCCAGAGAACATGACCCGGCTCAGAGGGAGACAGGGGCTCCTCCTCTCCTGGGCTTCACGCAGAGCGCCACCTTCCCAAGTGAGGTGCCAAGGAAGGGTGGAAGAGCAGGACGGGATGTGATAAACCCACCAACACCTGGGAACAGGGTGGACGAGGAACAGAGACCCGTCCATGTTTTTTACAGAGAAATACCGTGGGAAAATATTGGGTGTGGGACCCATGTTCAGCATCAGTGAAGTCACTTTCCTTGTAAGCTCAGACTAGCCGTGCTGAGGCATAACAACTTTAGCAGCTTCCTTTAAAGTGGGCAACTTGTCAGGACCATTTGGTGAGGGCTGTTTACCAAGAGAAGAGTTTCTCTGTCTCTTATTCCGAGCAGCCACCTGCTTGTGCTCCTGCAGCCAAGCACAAGCGGTCAGGTTCCCACCCAGCTGCGATTCATATCCTAACCCCCTCCTGCCCTCTCCAATGCACCGTCCAACTCCATCTTGTGAAAGGGGTGGTGGCCGAGGGGTGCAGGGGCCTGCCTGAACCATGTCTGAGGTTAATCCTTGGTGCGCGTACCCAGCATCAATTGGGTTGCGGCTCTCTGTGAGGATGTTGGAAAGTTCTCTGGCACTGTTTCTTTCCCTTCCCTACCCTGTGTGGGAATTAGAGGGCTGGGGTGGAGGCTGGGGGGTTTGGATGCCTTTGTCTGTGGCAGTTGTGAGTCTACAGTTCCAGCCACGTGTGACGGACCCATCCCGTACCCCAGTCAAACCGTGATTAGCCCAAACCCTCATCAGCGCAGCTGTCAAGGGGCTGGAACGTTTCTGCTCACCGTCACTGGAAGGAAGGCACAGACAGCAAAAAGAAACTTCTTTGGGGGACAGGAAGCCCCTTCTGGGTCAGACCTTAAGTGATCTAGTGAGGGTTCAGTACAGTCGTTAGCAACATGGATTTGGGGAATAGGCAGAGCTGGGCTTAACACCAAAGCTGTGTGTCTTTGGGCAAGTCGTGAAGCTCCCTGAGCCTCCCTTCTCTCTCTCCTTTGCCCTCATCAGAGAGGGTTGCTGTAGAAGGCACGTGGATGATGTTTGTAGAGCACCTGGCATAGTGCCTGGCACACAGTAGTGGTTCTTATTCTTCTTAACAGGTTTTTAAATCTTCCAGCTTCTAAGGAATGGCCCAGTTTCTTAATAACCGTCATTTGCCTAGGATTTTTCTAGTCAGCAGATCGTTCTTAGGCACATCATCCCAGTTGAGCCCTAATAGTAACTCTGTGAATTAGGCATCATCTCCACTCATTTTACAGATGAGAAAACTGATGTTCAGTAACTTAACGCAAGTCCTGCAGCTGCAGATAGGGGTCGCCAGACTCTAGACTCCGAGGTCTTTCCGGCTTACCAAGCTCCCTGGCCCTCTATCTCCATTTCCATGGAGTCCATCTTAGTATAAAGTGCGGGGGCAGAGCCTTCAGTTGAGAAAAACTAATCAGCAGCCTCCTGGGCTTCGAGTAGAATCTCTAGGGCAGAATAGGTCCTGGCAGGGATACAGAAGTGAAGAGAATTAACACTTATCAAGCACTTTTTATGTGCCGAGGACTGTGCTGGGCACTTGTTTATTATTGTCTCATTTGTCCACAGTCCGGAGGAGGCAGATGCTATTTCCCCAGTTTGCCACCAAGACCACAAAGATGATAAGAGGCCAAGCTGGCCTCTGAGCCCAGGCCTGCCTCGGCACGGCCTCTCCTTGCTCCTCACCAAGCAGCCTTTCCTTAAACCAAAGTCACCCAGTGGGCAGCTCCCAGGATTCCCTGTAGACACCCAGGATCCAAGGCAGGCAGGGAATCTCTGGGAAAACATGATCCAGGGCAGGATTGCTCCCCTTGCAAAAACTCAGGTACTGGAGACGGCTCCCGTGGACTCCATGTTGTCTCACCAGTGCGGGGGCTTGTGTGGATCTGTTGGGGAGGCAGGGCACATCCACTGGCAGCTGAGGACTTGGGAAGGCAAACCTTGCCCTTGGAAAAGCCTGAGTGGCAGCAGCCCCGCTGCTGCACTCGTGCAGGAGGCCATGAGCCGCCCCTTGGGTTCTGCGCACTGAAGAGGCCAGGTGCCTAGCAGAACCAGTTCTCCTGGGCTTGGAAGTCAGAGAGGCACAAACAGCAAAAAGGTTTGAATCACAGCTTAGCTACTTCCTAGCTGTGGGACCTTGGGCAAGACACTTACCTTCTCTGAGCCTTAGTTTCATCATTTGTAAAATGGCTTTAGCAACACCCACCTGATGAGGGTGATAAAGTCATATGTGTATAGTGCCTGGCACAGTCTATGGCATGAAGTGGGCACATATACCCCACTTCTGCTTACCCAAACCTCTTCTGCCAAGCAGGGTCACTATGGGACTAATTTGGGAGTGCTAGAAGGTTTGTGTTTTCTGGGCCCTGTGGTCCCCAGCACCCCAGGGTCTGTTCACTCCAAGTGCACTCGTGTGAACACTTCCGGTGGGTGCCACTACACACAAGGGGTGAATCTGGGAGAGGTGGGGTGTGGAACCCCTCAAAGGCCTCGAAGAGGACGACCAGACAAGCTCCCATGTCAGAAACCACTGGCCCCCACCGGGCTTTACCAGGTCACTTAGCTGCAAATGTTCTGGGCAGAGGAGCAGCCGTTGGCCCAGGGTAGCGGGAGCGCGGGGGCTAGCCATTCAGCCTTTCTGGAAGGAGCATTGTGGCCTGGCACCTGTGGCTAGAGTTCAGATGTCACCAAAGGATTTAGATTTTCTTTTTAAAAAGAAGAAAAAGGAAAGAGCAGAAGAAAGCCTCGCCGGTGTCTGGTGGACTAAGGGGAGCGGGTCCGGGCGGGCAGGGGAGAGGCAGGCTGTGGTCAGCCGCACGGGAAGCGCTTTATAAGCTCTGTATTTATTATTTCTTCCTCACCATTAAAATCAAATGTACTTAGTGCTTTTGTATTCAATACACATTTAACCCTGCCGACTTAGATTTCTCAGGTTTTAAATCCAGTGGGGAATTGGCTGGTTTCCAAACTTCCCCCTCAAGTCCCCCTTGAACAGGGCTCAAAATCCCTGTTTAGCATTTTCTCCCCTGACACTGCTGGGATCCTACCACTGGTGGGGCCAGTGGCTGTTGTGTGTGTATGTGGTTTCTTCCCTTATCCGCAGCCCCCACCCTTCCTAAACCCCCCAGAAAGACGGATGTGATCGCTGAAATATGACGGCCAGTTGTCTCCATCATCTTGTGATTCGGGCTTAATTAAACCATTTTGTCTGTGCGTGTCTGTGCCTGGTTGTGGCTCTGGCAGTACGTCTGAGGCTGTGTGTGTGTGTGTGTGTGTGTGTGTGTGTGTGTGAGAGAGAGAGAGAGAGAGAGAGAGAGATTCACGCATGGCCTTTGCCTCCTGTGCGTGCCTCTGTGAGTGTGTGTTTGTGAGACAGTGTGTGTGTCAGCATCTCGAGGCCTTGTGCATGTCTCTGGATGGTTGTTGCTGAGTATAATTTTGTGTCTGGCTTTGTCCACACCAGTCAGGTGTGCGTGACTCTGGGTGTGTCCGTAGCCATGCGGGTGCCTGTCTCCAGGTCTGTTGTGCTTTCTCTCCCTCCCCCGCCTTACCCTCCTCCCTGCCCCCGCCCCCTCCCTGCTCTGTCTGTTTTATCATCCCTAATGAAGCAGTCTTCTCCATCGATCCTGCTGATTGCCAGCCCGGTTCCTTTTGTTTGTTGGCGCTGAGCCATTCAGCAGCGCGCTGACAGCTCAGCTCGTCTAATTAGCTCTGTTGTTCTTTTTCCCCATGTTTCACCACGTTGCAAGTTCCGTTGAAGTTGCCACAAACTTAATCCCCCCATTTCAGCCACAAGTTCACATTCCTAACCTGCCTTTATTGTAGCAAGGAGCAGCCGTGGGCAAGGACAGGCTGACAGGCCTTAATGTCTGACCTTTCCTGAAACCCCCACCCCAGAACCCCTGGGGCAGAGCAGAACTGCTGGACGAGCCCCACTGCACCTCTGCCTTTGTGGTGAAAATCTCGGGGGACATTCCAGCCAGGCAATCCTGTTTCCCAGCTGTGAGAGGAGTCTGACTGTGGTTGGCGAAACCAGTTCGGAGTTAGAATGGATGGGAACGTACTCATTCGTTTATTCAGCACATGGTGACTGGTTGTCTGCTTTGTGGCAGGCACTGTTCTGATAACAATGATAATAATAGCAACATTATTATGCACTTCCGAGATTCCAAGCAGCTACATTCATTTGTTTCTAAAAATCTTGCTGAGCAACCATTATAATACCAGGCACTGAGCAGGATGCTAGGCAGGGTAAGGGCATCTTAAATCTCATCTTCGGATTCAGAGCCTCCTCCACCCTCATCTTCCTTTTGTTATTGATAAGGTCACAAAGAAGCAAGGTGAGCGTTTATTGGGCCCCCACTGTGTGCCAGGCCTTTCCCCGCATCGTCTCGTCGGACATTCACAGTAACCCCAGAGAAGAGGACAGCAAGTTTGGTGGAATGCACCTGGCTTGTACCACATCTCTGATTTGCCAAACAAGGCTGAGATCAGACTGGCCGCTCCACAGGAGAAGCTTTGGTTAGGCCAGACGTGCAGAGACCTGAGGGCCGGATGGGACTCTACAGTTTATGCACCCAACTTCAGTAATCTGTGTTCCTAAGCCGTTGTGCTGTGTCGCCCACAAATTGCTGGGGGAGGGGGTACAGGGGGAGGTGGGCAGGAACTGGAGCAGGTGGGTGCTCTCATTCCCCATCTTGTCCACGAACCTCAGCAATTCTGGCATTTCCTATCTTGGTCCCTCATCTACAGAGAGAGCATCAGCCCCCTGCACTGGGATGCTCAGTCGTTTTTATTGGCAATGAAATTCACAGATAGACTTTCTTAGCTTCGCTCTCTCCACTCCCTCTCTGGCAGTGAAAATGTTCAGAGATGATGGTGCCAAATTTAAAGCCATGTAATGTTGATTGGATCAAATGAGTATCCTTCTAAGGGCACCTAAAAATTCTTAGCCTAACTCCAGTCATGGGCGCTGGTGGGAGAGGGCTGTCTTTTTCTATGGGCCCTTGTCTTGGCTTTCAGAGGTGGCAGATCAGAAAAAATCCACCCTGTTGCGGCAGCCAGCTACGGATTAGGGAACTGTGTGCTTCACCGTCAAACACACCCGTCACCGACCCTCGAGCCAGGTCTGTGCAGTCAGAGCGGTGGCCACGCGGGGGGTGCGGCCTTCGTGCTGAGCCTGCTCAGGATGTCCCTAGGCAGCAGAAAGATGGTTTGATTGGCACTCCCTAATGCTATTATTTGCTCTCTTCCCCCTCCCATTTAGAGAGGAAAATAAGTATCTTGTCATTCAGTTGTAAAAAGAACAAAACGAGCACATGTACTCTGAAAACAAAGTCTGAGTAAAACCTTTTTGTTCAACCAAACCAGTTTCTGGGTTCCAGAAGAAGGTGAGCAGGACTTACTGTTAATGAGGGCCTCTTTGTTCCAGGTCCTGTGCAGACAGTGTCTCATTGAACCCTCTTGGCTGCCCTGTGAGGAGGCAGGGGCAACCGTCTCCCACTTGCAGCTGAGGAAACCAAGCTCCACAGAAGAGCCACAGCATTCTGGTTCATGTAGCCACTGCACATTCAATGGCGATGTTTCCATGAGAAGCAGAGCCTTTGAGCATATACTGTGACAATCCCTTGACGTTTGTTTTGGGGCTGCTTTTCCAAATCTTCAGAATGTTCCTGTATGGCTTTTCCAACTCACTCCTTCTCTGGGATTTTTCCCTGTGCCCATTCTAGGTGCGCCCTCCCCGTCCACACGTCGTTAAGAGACCGAAGAGCAACATCACAGTAGAAGGCCGGAGAACGTCTGTCCCAAGCCCTGAGCAGTGAGTACCCCCTTGCTCCCCTCCCCTCTGTCTGCAAGAATCCTGCGGGGGCCGACGCTTTCTGGAGCCCATGCTGCAGCCCAGCCTTTGAAAAGCTTCCCTGGGGCCCCGAGCAGGTGTCTCACAAAGAGGTCAGTCGGGGAGCAGGGCTTGATCTTCAGTGTCGGCTTCCATTAGCAGTTGTCACACCAGTGGGAGGCCCCAGAGGCCAGGGAGCTGGGCACCTGAGCTGAGTTTTGAGTGGTGATGCCCGAAGGGTACTTGGACAGGGTCAGGAAGTTCCAGGCCTTTCCTTATGCTGAAAATGTAGGGTCAGCAGGAGAGAGTTAGGAACCTGGTCAAGGAGGCTTCCTATTTAACGAGGGCTGCCACCTTTCTAGGCCTGGGGCTTAAGGTCTCTAGAGCCCAGATTTATGCACAAGACTGAGCCTGCCTGCTGCCCGACCCCACCAGCACCTTTGCTCACCTGTGCCACAGCATTTATTGTGTTATGGCTTTGCTTCTCTACCTCCCCTTGGGCGCAGAGCCCCTTGGGGCAGGCACTGGGTGTTATACCCGGTCCCCAGCATAGTACCCAGCTTAGAGTCACTTGCTGGGTAGATGTTGGATAGATGAGGTAAATGATGAGGCGGGTGGATGTGCAGTGACCAGGTTGAGCCGCCTGAGTTGGGAGGCTTACAGCTGCCCACAGCCTCGACTCCAGAACCTCCTGGAGAAGGCAGTCCTGCTTCCGCCAGAGGGATGCAGGGCACACAGCCCATAGTCTCTGCCCAGACAACTCAGGAGTGACACACTGGTGTCCTGTGATGCCTTGAAAGGATCTAGGGTTGTTGAGAGAATCAAAAATAGTGCCCAGGGACCCTTGGGGAAAGCTCCTCATGTCTGCCCTACTCAGAAAAGTTCTCAGGGAAAGAAGTTAGGGAAGATGGCAGGTCTTAGCCAGAAAAGGAGCTGAAAGGAAGAAATGATTCCGAAATGTCAAGCTGTGGCCTCACCGAGGCTGTGACTTCAGCTTTTCCTGGATTCTCTGGTTTATGGTACGGTATTGCTTGAGACTGTCGCGCCGTCATAGAACCAGCCCTCCAGCCCAGAAAGCTCCGGGAAACGGAGAGTGTGTGTGGGTGCGGGTACGGATGTGTGTCTTGGGAGACACTTGGTTATGCACAATTTGGAAGAGAGGACTCCTGAAGTCAGGTGTGGGTTTAACTTTTGCTCTGCAATGGGACACTGGGAATACTGAGGGCTTGCTCCCTGGCCGTGACTAGCGTGGGCTTTGATTGCCCCCTTGTGGAGAAAATGCTGCATGGCTTCAGAGTTCCTCAGACCCTGAAGATTTCTTCTTAGGGGCATGAAACTCGTCACTTTTCTTTAAAGCCACCTCTTTAAAACTGGGCTAAATCTTTTAGAAACTGTCCTGGGATACAGAGTCACTGGCCTGTAGATACTGAAATGCAAACCCAGAATATCAGTACATTACACACAAACACCTCAGACCAACAACACTCCACACTCTCCAGAACAGCGTTACTCGTTTTGTGGCCAAGCTCTCACTTGGAGGTTGGACTTCCTGTCACGCTTACTCACACTGTGGCTTTTCCAGCCCAAGGATAGGGGATGCCTCTCTAGGGTGTGCCAGAGGGCCAGTGTCTGGTAAGCCCATCCTCCTGGTCGTTACCAGAAGTGCGTCAGTATCACTTTTCTGTTTTTTCAGCAATGTGCCTTGTTTTAGACTTCTGTTTGGGAAACATTTGGGGTTGAAATGATGGGGAGCATGGGGCTAGTTTGATAGATGGGCAGAGTGGCAGTGATGGAAAATAAATGACAGGTTTTCTGTGACCATATACCACGGTGGCTCTAGCCCACCAGGAGACAGAGGTACATTTTAGGACATCATTCCAGGAGTTTCTGTTCACATTTTTTCAAATGGAGGGCTGTTCTCCCATAATGCCAGTGACATTTCTGGTGCAACCTGAGTGTTTTCCTGCATCTCTTCCCATACTGCCTGCCCGCCCCGATTGTGCTCCTCCGCTTCCAAATGCCATGTCACAACAGCACTTGGATATGTTTTTCTCAACTGTCATCAGCTCCAGCTGGCAAGACCAACTTCTTGAAACACAGGAAGCATCCAGCGGAAAATATTTTAATAAAACAGACTCCTCATCAAACATTGTTCTGGGGGGGAAGAAACCAGCTCCACCAATCTGTCAGCATGGTGTTGGGACACACAAGGAGACAAGCCAGCAGGCAGGAGCGAGATCCTAATGGGCCTTGGTTCCAGGTGGTTCTATGTTGGGCACACAGACTCAGCACCTGGCCCTTTAATCTGGCCTGGATTTTGTTGGATCATGGATCGTTGTCTCCGTTGGGAATATCAAAGAGCATCAGAATCTTAGAGGACTTGGGCTGCAGAAAGGATCTTTGAAGTTGAGCAAAGGATTCCATCCTTCTGACTGCTTGCCCCAACTCTTCCCAACTTCCAAATAGCACATTAAATAATTAACTTTGCGAATAGCAAGGTGGAGCTGACTAAGAATAAGATGGTCTCCACGGCCTCCTGCAGCAGCTCAGCACCTAGAGTCCATCAAGGCCCAGTAGCATTGGCCACCAGCACTCTGGCCAGTCTGTCCATTGAAGTCCAATTTCTTTCTTTCCAGCTGATGTCCGTCTGTCCATTCATTCAGCAAATATCTTTGAAAACCTCCCAGGGGTCAGCTCCGTAGGATTTTAGAAAGGAGTCCTTTAAAGAGAGTCTCCGTGCTGACTCTTTTGTTGACTTGCGTTTTCCCAAAATGAAATTTCTCTGGTGTCAAACTTTCTTCCTGAATCAAAGGTACGAGTCCTACCCCCTTAAAGCCATCTGATGGCAATTGGAAGAACACTTCAGAAAGATTGCTGGAGAAAACATTCTGTTTTTCGGGTAACATTAGCTAATTAATATTCAGAGACTGCTTCTCCTCAAGAATTATTAGCTACTTCCATTATTATTCAGAACAGGGCCGATGGAATGCCCTGAGGGTCCCCTAGGGTGAGAGTTAGGGTTAGGAGGGCTCAGGCAGCGCGGGCTGTGGGTCGGAGGCCGGTTAGCAGCAAGTGCAGTCGAGCACCTCTTGTGTCCTAGGCCCTCTTAGGCTGGTATTCGTTTCCCCTTCCACAGAATGAGAACTCAGGCTCCGAGAATGTATCTGACTGGTGTTCCAGGGCCACCCAATTAGAAAGCGGCAGGGCCAGGACTCCAAATGCTGCTTGATTCTATCTTCTCAATTACACTCTGCTGCCCATGGGGGTCCGTTGTTAGTCTGGCTCTGCCCAGAGAGACAGCTCCACGTCCTGAGATGACTGCCTAGCACACACCCATCCTCTCTGGTTCCCTGGAGGCTGGAGTTGGGTACAGGAGCTGTTCAGTCCTCTTCCTGCCAAAGAAGCAGTGTCCACTGGTGCCTGGGTGTTTCTACCTGGGGAAGGAAAGAGAAGTAACATTTACTGAACATCCCTTAAGATTGTGAAGCGTAGGTGGTAGCTTTCCCATTTAACAGGTAGAGAAACAGAGGCTCAAAGAGGTATGTTAGTAACTTGCCCAAGGTCTCAGGGCTAGAAAATGGTAGGATCAGCTGTCTAATGACAGAGGCCTCACCCTTTCTTCTGCATCATCCAGGCTTTTTGTTAAGAACCTAATTATGACTATGAGCTACTCTGAGTGGTGAGGACGGTGGCGGCTGCAGTGTACACGGTGAGGTCCACAGCTCCCCACCTGTTAAGGGTGGACCCTGGTTGTTTCAGCCAGAGTATGCCCAACTGCCAGGCCCCACCTTTTTTCCTTTTGGCTTGCCAGGTATAGGGGAATTGCCCATCAAACTGGCACTTCAAGAGAGCTGACAGCAAACTCTAAAAGGCAGTGCTGTGCTCAGTACCGCCCACCCCTCCAAACCACACACAGTGTGCAGACAGGCCAAAGACAGAGAGTGGCCTGCTGGTCCCCAGTGCTTCTGTCTGCCAGGCTGCCCATCATTCATTCGCTGCAGTAGGGGCCAGGGGCAGTAGCCCTCACAGGGTTGCTGAAAGCGTAGAACAAGATAGAGGCAGCCTCCACCTTACTAACTCTTCACACCAATCCAGAAGGGCAGGGCTGCCTTCTAAGTCTTCATGCTTAAGGGGCTTGTGGTCGGCGTGGCTCCGAGATGTACCCGGTCCCGACCAGCTGCAGAGCCTGAGCTCCTAAGTCTGCCAACAGGTGAGACACACAACACCCTCCTGTCACGTGAGAGTCCTAACTGGCAGCATTCTGCTTATTTGAAGTTTCACTGTGCTAAGTAAGAGTGGGCCGGATTCAACCACCACAGGCCCACAAGCCATTGTCCTGCTCACCTCTCTGGGCAGATCCATGCAAAATCTGCCTTTTTCAAATAATTTTATTTGTTTGTAAAAATGACCCAGTAGCCTTATAGACAATCAGGAAGTTAGGGAAAAGAGAGAAGTTCATTCTGAATCCAACCCACTAATATTTCTGCAGGTTCCCCTCCCGTCTTTTTCCTCTATGTATTTTGCAGAGCCGCAGCTTCCTTGCAATGTCCCATCATACAGACGTGCCCCATGTCCTTGTAACCCCTGGTGTTTGTGATTATGGAAGATTCCATTGTGTGTATGTATGTGCATGGTCTGCCTAACCACACCCCTCATATTGGATCTGTAGATTGTTCCAGGTTTTCACTGATACAAAAAATGCCAGAGTGAACATGCTTGTTCTCCAAGCTTTTTCTCATTTTATATCATTATAAGAAATAGAATGATTAACAACTACCATTAACCAGGAATCGCATGCTAAGCACTTTACATACATCGTTTCATTCAATCCTCACGAGGAATCTGGGGAGGGAGGTATCATTAGCTCTATTTCACAGAAGTAGCAGAGACCCCAAGAGGTTGTCACTGCCCATGGTCACACAGCCAGTTAGTGGCAGAACTGAGTTTCAAACATGTCTCTTTAACACCACAGCCCGTACACCTAACTGGTCATATAGGCAGCTTTCTACTGTGTATTACTCAAGAACTTTCTAAAAGAGATGTACCACTTTACATTCCCGCCAGAACTGCGGACTCCCTGGGAATACGGGTCTGGGGGACCCAGAGGAATGTGCGGCCGGCATTAGAAATCCTTCTGGCCCAGGAGAAATTCTGCAGGTTGTGCTGGCTAGGCGGACAGTCTGCACAAAACGGCCCGCCCATGCTGCTTAGGAATTGGAGAGTCTGATCATCTGAATCGCACTGCCTGACCCCAGCACCCAAAGCCCCAGAAGATTAAAACAAGATCAGAAGAAGCAGCCAGAAGCATTTAGTGAGAGCTCTGCCCAAAGACCAGGTCTCAGAACACTTTGCGATTGTATCTCTTTGGACCAGTTGCACACACGCTCTGGCAGAAGCTGACATGCTGCTCCACCCCCAGTCTCCTCCAGACCTGGGCTCAGCACGGCCTCAGTGGCCGGTGATCACAACGGGGTAGAGCCCCTCTGCCTCCTAGATGGACCTGGGGCTGCCCTGGGGCTGCGGGCACTAACCTGCTGCTTGAGCGGTGGCTCGTGCTGGGCAGGACTTTGGCATGGACAGACCTGAGTCAGCATCCTGGCCCACCAGCTGCCAGCCTGAGACCCTGGGCATGTCTCTTTGCCATCTATTTTTTTTTTTAAACACACTCCTATTAACATCCTAAGGAACACAGTTTGGGAAACTGCCCACAGGAGCCACATGAGCATCCTAAGTTAGCGGGGCCCGCCAGCCTTCCCTCCTGCCATCTCCTGAGGCAGCTGCTACAGCCTCAGCCATCTGACCCTCCCCTGATGCCTCCCCACAAGCTGTGCACTCCCTTCCCATCCCACGATCCCTTGAGCTTCCCCTGAGGTAGCACTGAACTGCCACGTTGCAGTTTCGCTTTACATCACACACAGGTACACACACAACATGCACACACCCTCCGGTAATCTGTGCGCTCCTCCAGGGCAGAGCTGTCTGTCCTTTAGCTTTGGCTTCAATTCCCGGGCCAGAGCCTGGCCCAGGCTTCTGCTCAGGGATATTCCTGAATGAATCACAAAGGAATCGCTGGAGGCAGGGTGAAGCTCACGGCCCAGCACCCTGGCGATGGGAGAGGGGTGTCAGTTAACAACCACAGTGTGTAAAGAGGACCTACTGTGTACCAGGTGTGACTAGGATGTGACTGTGAAGCTACCAGCACCTCCCCGGCCCTCTAAGAGCCAGAAACTGCCATCAGCCCCAGAAGTGAGTCTCCAAGATGCCAGCTGAGCCCTGGCCCAGGGGTGGGGGCAGCTGTCTGGGGCCTACCCCCTGGCAGGCCACCAGGACCCACTCCCTGAGTGGCTGGAGTCCAAACACCCAAGCAGAAGGTCACGGACCCAATTAGCAAGGCAAGAGGCTCCTGGCCTGACTCAGGCCCCGTATCCTCTCCAACAGTGGGTTCTGGGCCCTGGAGACAAAGCCAAGCCAGACCTGAAGCCTGAGCCCAGACTGGAAAAGCAGGAACTGCCAAGGAGCCCCAGGGACACGCAGTTGCCCAGGAAAGCATAGGTCCCCTGGTCTCCAGCCGCTTCTCCCTTCAGAGGGAAGGGCTTTTCCTGGGAGCTGCCACGATAGGGGATGTTAGTTCCCACTGAAAAACCAGGCCTTTAGGATGCCCTTGGAGAAGGTGCCCCACTCTCAAGACAGTATGATTTCAGTGACCTCTGAAAGCCTTTGCCCTCTCACCAGGGCCCCTCCCTGTCCAGACGCCGCATCCCATTTCCTCAGTGCCCATGGCGTGCCCATTGCGTGCCCACTGCGCTCACGTGTGTCATCCTGGTTAGCCTCCCCGCTCTCCATGGGCTTCACAGTCAAGGCGTCGTTAGCATGTTTGTTCTACCACGAGGCAGCCAAGGTTCTGACAGGTGGACTGACCAGCCCTGGGCCAGGTCCACCCCCAGCACTGCCCCCGGGCAGCACAAGTCCCCTACTGGGGAGGAGGACCTGGTCTCGCACTCACTAGTCCTCATGGGACCGGTTCACCTGACCGGAAGTCCTCCTCTCGGTGGCGATCATGACTCGATACAGCAGTCGCTCTCTTCGTTATTGTCTTTAAGGAGATAGTCACATACAAGTGAGGACAAAGATCCAGTGTCCAGCGGGTTCCCATATCTGTCTCCAGTTCTTCCTCTCTGAGAACACCCTAGCCCTTACCCCGGGTCAAAGGCGCGGTTCCCGAGCTTCCTCTGTGGGCCCCGCCCCAAGCTCATTTCTGCAGAGACCCCTCTGACGTGCTTAGAGCCTTCTTTTATGTCTTTAGCCTATGCACATGCTACGGTGTGTCTAGAGCGTTGGCCTGTGTCGTGGTGATGGGTGGAAGCCGTGGCAGGACCCCCCAGGCAGAGGTTCTCAGATGGTTCTGTGTGCTAGGATGTGTCCAGCGGGACCAGTGACCTTGACTGGGAAGGTCTTTGAAGGCAGGGACTACCTTATTCGTCCTTGAACACCTGGGGAAGACCCTGCACGGTATGAAAATGCCCAAAATCTATTTGTTGGCAGGTGAATGTGGCCTATGGCTAGCAATTGAATATGGACTAGGCACTACGCAAAGCGTTTACAAATATTTTCTTTCAACTTTTGTGATAAGACCATCAGGAGGGCTGTAGAATCCCCATTTTGCAGATAAGAAATTGAGGTTCGGGGAGGAAATAACCTTCCCAAGATCGTCTGGCTGGGAAGTGCGGGATGGGGGAAGACTGGACAGACTGACATCCACCAGGCAGGCAGGACAGGCCTTGTCCTGGGGCCTGTCCCTGCTCATCAGCCCCACAGGGGCCTCATAATCAAGGGACCCCAGCGCGGCCCAGACATTCACAGAGTAAAGATGCTTTGTGCTGGAGTGAAATGATCCTTTAGAAAATGATCAGCAGCTCCCCTTGTTACCTCCAGAGACCAAGTCCTTGCTGATTTTTTCCCTTCTCTATCTCAAGTACATTTAAATGTCAATTAAATTTGAAATATCTACATTTGTCAGCATTTCATTTTGGGCCAGCGTGACGTGCTGCTGATTTGTCCACGCGATGTGACACATGAAAAAACTCTCAAGATGCAGATATTCCTCATTAAAAATAAGCCCGTGCGATCCCGGCGCGGCAGAGAGCCACAGAGCACGTCCCCGCCTCCTGACGCCGTGTCTCTGACATGGTATTTAAAAAGGAACAGCCGCGCCTGTCACCACTGTCACACGCGTGCGCTAACCGGCGACACGTTAAACCAAACATTAGAAAGGGTTCGGGAAGTCATCTGCTTGGGAACTCCGCACCGAGACGAGGTGGGCAGAGGCGGGAGCAGCCATGGGAGATGATGGGGCCTGAACGGTGATGGACAGCGGGCCTTTCTTTCTCGCCAAGACTCCGGCAGCCCTCGCTGGGCAGCCAAGTTTGCCACAACCTGCCTTTTCACAGACAGCTCTTTGTGTGTAATAAAACCCAGGCAAGTGGTGGGTGGCAGACTGCAGGGTAGTAGCTGAATTGGGTTAATGAGGGAAGAGGTGCAATTTTTTTTTTTCATATTCTGCCTTAAGCTAATAAAAAATTTAAACCTGGACGTTTGCAATGGTTTATCCTTTATCTCTGACAAATATCTGACTGTATGTTTCATGGGAGAACATGAGCAGCTGAATTTAAATAAGTTTATTTTGAAATCTCCCCTTTTATTAAAAGTAGAAGGGGAAACACCCTACCCCTTATTTCATTGTTTCAGATCCACGAAACTGAACAGGCAGGATTGCCAAGTGGTTTAGAGTCAGGCAAATCCAGATTACCAGCTCTACCTTTAGCTGCTGTGTGACAATGGGCAACTGACTCCCCCTCTCTGAGCCTTGGCTTCTTTATCTGCAAAGTAAAGATGTGATGATGAATTAATTAGAAACTGTATGGACAGCATTTAACCCAATACTTGTATGTACTGCTAGTGTTATCATCGTCATCCATGTGGCCTGAAGCCTGACTTGAAAACAACTCTCATTTGACCAAACTGCATGGCAAAGTTCTCGCCTGGGTGCTCCGTCACTCTCGAGAGACAGATGGCGTGTTCAGGAGACACCCTGGGCCTCTTGTTGGAGCCACTGCCCACCCAGCCTGGCCTGGCCAGGAGTCACCTGGAAAGGGAAAGTGGTTTGTGAGGGGAGTTCTAGGCTCCCTCCCTTCTGCCTCCCTCACCGCCCCCGGGATCCCGCACTGGATTCTGACAGCGCCATGAATGGCAGCAGCCTGTTTTCATGAAGCCAAGGTCCAGTCCAGCACAGAAGCTCTTTGCTCTCCTGTGAGTCCAGACGTTCCTGGCAGGTTTAGTGGCATTGGACTAATGTGCCAAGCTGTGGTCTCTGCTTTGCTGTCAAAGCGAGAGGAGGGGCTGTGCTTGGATGGGTGTTGGAAAGGCATTCAAGGCGGATCTGAGGGCATCCAAGAGCCCCAGTCAGTGTGACCCAAGCAGAGGTGCGTGTCCGCCTCATCTACATCCGCCACCAGCCCAGCTCACAGGAGAGTGAGGGCGCTGGGCTGGCATCCCTGCTCGGCACGTCCTGGCTGGTCACCGGATCACAGCTCTTCGTCACCAGTGATTCCCACGAGCACTGGGTCTGCTCACAACAAGAGCTCAGGAAGTGCCTCTTGGTTGGGTGTGTGGATGGACTAATGACAGTCTTGTCCTCTGTAAAATCAGTACAGTGATGCCCTCCTGCTAGGCTGTTGGGAAGGGTAGAAATAACCTATATAAAGCCCCTGGTACGTGCCTGCTTCTGGATTTTATTCTTAACCTTTTTCCGAGACTCCCGCCTGCCCCTGTATACCTAACACCCCCACCCCAAACGTGGTCCCATTCTCCAGGTCTCAGCCTCCCAGAGGACAGATGGGCAACTCAGGGGACATTTTCATACTGTGTTAAAAGGGACAAGTGCCGTGGCCGGGCTCCAGGAAGATGAGTGCGTGATGAAATGGGGAGTGTGTAGCGTCTTGCCTCCCCAGCACACTGCTTCCACTCATTCGATCAGCAAACTTCTCCTGTGCTAATGCTGCGCCCCAGGCGGGGAGAGAGAAGAGTGAGCCAGGCCCCTGCCCTTGAGGAGCTGCAATTCAAGGTTAGGTGGTATGCATGGCGTGCTAAGCGTGCAGCCCGAGGAGAAGCTAACTCCATCCAGGAGGAGACTCCAGCCGGGAACCCCAGGAAGGCTTCCTAGAAGAGCCATTTGAGCTGAGCCTTCAAGACTGAAGAGCAGTGGGTGCACCAGGCAAAGAAGACAGGCACTGGTGGCCTCCGAGGTGGACAGGGCCAGGCGTACCGCACGGTGTCTGCCCTGCTTGGAGCTGCTGCTCTGCAGCCCTGGCCCCCGCCCACTCAGCACATTCCACCGGCTCCCAGCGCAGAGCATGAGGCCAGGGTGTCCGCCCACCCCTTCATCCTTCGCCTGCTCAGGAGAGCAGCCCAGTGCTGGGGAGGAGGGGTGGGCCTCTGACTTTAACACGGACAAGGACATTGTTCTGTAAGTGTCTGAACCTTGATGTTCCTAACACTTTTCTCAGTAGGTTTAACTTGCCACACAACCTATTGCCGTGAGAGCAATAGAGCGGCGAGTTTACAGGTGTTAAGCAGGCGAGTGACAGGGTCGGCTTTGTGATTGAACAGGATTCGCGTGGCTGTGTGGAGAGTGGCCCGGGGCAGCGGGGAGCCTGGCCCCTCTGCTGCGCCTTGTTCTGTGTCCTGGTGGAAGTGGCAGGAGCCGGGCAGCCTTGTCCTGAGGCTGACCAGGCCACATTTCTGCAGATCGGATCTTCTTCCTATCCTCTCTGGGCCCGGAGGAAAATGCCCCTCCAAGGCTGGTGCCCCTCTCTAGTCCAGGGAGGGCCAAGGTGTGTCTCGTCCCTAACACCCAACAAGGCGGCCTGGGAGAGGAGTGCTGTGACCCGCCAGCTCCCTGTGTACGACCCTGGGTGAGTGGCTTCCCTCTCTGAGCCTCGACGTCCACTTCAGTACAAAGGAAAAACTCTCTGCCCAGCTAATTTCCAGGGCCCATGCGCGGAAGTGCAGGGGTTCTGGGGTGGAAGTGCTGGGGCGCTCGGCAGCTCCTGGCAGCTGCTCTGCTGCTACCTTTGAAAGAACAGCGTGTTCTTGGGTAACAACTGGCTTGGCATCAGCGATGGAGAATCGTGGCAGATTCCGGGCACAATCCCTCTCCAGTGCCCGGGGACTTGCTCTGCAGCCGTGGTTCCCACGCACTGGTTTCAGACACCTTGCCCTTCCCTGAAGTAAACCTGAAAGAAATTGCATCATAGAAAGCAAAGGAAGGAGAGTCTCTGGCAGGGGGGGATAGCCCCCCCAGGCACCCTGTGTCTCCTGCCCCACGCTCTCCCCAAACTGCCCTCGCCGCCTGGGGATCCTCAGCGCTTGCGCAGCCCGCTGTGCAGGGCAGAGGCCTGCGCTGCCCGCCCCCAGCTGCGAGCCTGAGCCGCAGCCGTGGGGCCGGGACTTGAACCGAGGTCTGCCCTCCATCCCTTTCTGGGCACACATCGTGCGCGGGCCCCAGTCGGTGTATAATTCATAGGACCGGGCGTGGAGTTTCTCTGGGCTGTGTATGTTTGTGTTTATAGAGGTAGAGCTCACAGGTGGCTGACAAGGGAGATGTATTTTTTATAACAATGAATATTTAATTTCCACATCACAGATGAAAAAGACTCTCTGAAGAGGCATCTGAGGGAGACTCCAGAGAGCAACCGCTAATCAGAAAAGGGCCTCCTGGCGAGTGCTCTTCCACGTGGCTCACCTTCTTCAACTTTTTTATTTTTTATTTTTTCCTGATTAGTGAAGTCGATATGCACATTGTAGAAAATGTAGAAGACACAGAAAACAAAAGGAGGCAGAAGAGAAAAATCACCCATAATCCCACTAGCTCTTGTTGACATTTAGGAACATACCTTTCCAGTCTTTTTTCTATGCATTTCTCTATTAGTAGATGAGAGAGAATGCTACATAACTGCAATTCTGCATCCTGATTTTTAGATTTTTCTTTATAAACATTATAACTAATGGGAGGATAATATTCAGCCAACTGTACCATAATTCACCAGATTCCTGTTGCTGGAAATTTAGGTGGTTTCATGTTTCAACGTTGTAAACATAGCAGCCATGAACATCTTTGTGCGTGATTCCTTGCTCCATTTAGGGTTATCTCGATGGAAGTGGCATTACCAGGTCCTCGAGGATGGGACTGTGTGTTGAGAGCTCTTGACACATGTGGCAAACACACAGCTTCTTTTCTGTTTGGGACCAGCTTTCTCACCATGGGGCCTGTCGGGCTTCTGGTGACCTGTGGCATTTTCCAGGGAGCCTCCACCCCAGGCTGGCAAAGGGAGGCCAGGGCCAGGCGCCGGACACAGAGGCCTCCTGCCCACCCTGCCGTGTGGAGTTCTGAGGGCACCGCTTAACGCTTCTCTCCTCTCTTGTCTCCTCTGCCCCAGCCTGGTAAAGCCCTTGCGACACTATGCGGTCTTCCTCTCCGAAGACTCCTCTGACGATGAATGCCAGCGGGAAGAGGGCCCGAGCTCTGGCTTCACCGAAAGCTTTTTCTTCTCCGCTCCCTTTGAATGGTCTCTCCTTCCTTCTTCTATTTCCCTGAACTCGGCTTGGTGACTCTCTGGGGCCACTTATGGGGGAGGGGGTGGCCAGTGCTGCCTGCGCTTGTGTGTGTTGGGGGAGGGGTGTCTGGAGCTGCCACCTCCGGTGCCCCAGTGCTACCTTGCAAGGGGAATGCCACCTCTGTGTGCCTCCTCCCAGGGCCTTCGTTCTGCCAGCCCACAGGTGCTGTGACAGTGGAGTGAGGTGACAGGAGTGACAGGGCTCTAAAGGTGTGAGACAGGAGCATCAGTCTGCATTCCTTATATGGGGAAAATGCACTTAATTGTTAATGGAATTGGTGGCTGCGTTAACCTGGTGGTTGAGGCCTGAATCCTTTATCTCAGCATATCTAGGAAAGCCATGGAGCTGGAGGGTCAGGTTTTAAGTTTCAAAAAAAAACTTTATTGATATGGAATATGTATATTAATGCTGGCATATCCAAATGTTTTATTCATCTGCCTGACTTTAAGATAATTTTTATCATTACTATTTATAGCTTAAGCCTCATTCTAATTATAAATTGCAATAAAACAAGAAAAAAAAAGGTTCACCCACAATCTACCCACCCCCAAAATTGGGCTTTGGGAGTTCCCCTTATTTTGCTGGTTCTTGCCCCTCCAACCACAGGTTTTTCAGAGCTAGGACTGAGCAAAGGGATGGCTGTTGTCATGTTTCCGTGTTGACAAGGTTGTGTGGTGTTTCTAATGGGAGCCTGTAAGAGAAGGGAACCGCCCTTGGCTGAGCACCTGTGGGGCCCACTCAGCCCTCTAGGGAGTAAACTGTTATGGCTGTCGCAGAGGAGGGGCTCCTCCCTCCAGCCCTTCACATCCCCTCCACCACCTCCCTGTCCCAGTCCCCAGCATCGGGCCCTAGGTGCCAGCCCCTCCCTGTGGTCTGGCCTGAGGACAGCTGTGCTCCTGCCACTGCCCCATGGGCCCTTGTTGCCACCAGCTCACCTGTGACCATGGGCAAGTCGATCCCCTCCTGACACCCTCACTTAGAAAGTGGTGGCCTCAGTCAGTGTTGCCAAGGCTTCACGTGCCACCTTTTCTGTACATTTTTTCTTTCAAATTTTTCTTTAAAACTTTTAGAAATCAGCCTCGTCCTAAGCAATAATATCTATGACATCATACGCTTACTGTATCAGTTCCCGTTTCTACTATTAATTAAAATAGAAAATCACTGGAATAAGAAATGTTTATCCGGGTATGAGCCTGAACTCACCATGCAAGTGGAGCACTCTGCCTGGGTGATGTGCAGGCCCCACTGCGGAGCCCAGCAGGCTGTGCTCTTTTTGAGTTAATTGATGCCTTACTTATTTAAATAATGGGTATTGCTCACTCCCTTAGCCGTGATCTATAAAAGTATTGGCTTTTGTGTGTAGGAAAAGGAAGTGGCCCATCTTAACTCTAGACAAAGTGGGCTCTTTTTAAAGATCACTATTTCCTTAATTGTAAGAAGCACACTGACTTTTCTGTATCTCCTTCATTGTGTTCAACTGGGTTAAAGGGGCTTTAATTCCCTGGTCAGATGGCTTAGTCAGAGTGAGTGAGGGGCTTTTGAAGTCTCTCATACTTGGCTTTCATTTCCACCTCTTGCCAGGTGCTGTGTGACATAGAATGAGTCACTTAGCCTCTCTGAGCTTCAGTTTCCTCATCTACAAAGTGAGGGTATGAGTCGTACTTCATGGGCTGCTTGTGTTGCTTCAGCAGGATACCACAGGCTGATGGAGTCCCTGCCAGTAGGCTGAGCCCTCTCCCTCTGCTGTCTGTCCTCTGCCCTGGTTCCTGAGAGTGGACCTTTGGGACCAGCAGGTGGCGTCCTTCCCCCCACTTTACCTGAGCCAAGGGCAGTTTCTGCCTGACCAGCCCCAGCCTTTTGGTGAGAGGAGGCGGGACGTGCTCTGGCCCCGGCTCCGGCTCCGCTAGAGCTCCAGTATATCCAGGCACCTTTCTCCAGGTACCCAGTGGTACCCTGGGGCTCAGGCTTGTGAGAAAGGAAAGCACGAGGACCCTTTGTCACCTCACCTGGGTCCCTGCAAGGTTTGGGTGCATGAACGCGCAGAATGCTGTTAACAGTCTCTGCATGCCTGCTGTGCACCAGGTGCTGCATTCGCTCACAGTCTCCACCACCACCTACAAGGGAGGTGCACTCTGCAACAGGAGCATGGCTGAGGCTCAGAGAGGTTAAGTGACTTGCCCAAGGTCCCACAGCAAGAGATGGTATGACCAGAGCTAGAACTGAGGTCAGCACAGGCTGAGGCCCAGACGGTCCCCCTGAGGATCCCGGGGCACACTGGGCAGCTGCCCTGGGGACTTTCCCCAGCTGGGTTCCTAGGACCCAACTGCCGCAGTGGGGGTGGGAGCGCAGACGGTGGGCTCAGGAATGACTCTGCGTGCCTCTTCCCTTTCCAGACATGTCTGCTTCCTCAGAGCTTGTCTGAATGGCTTGCAAGCCCATTAGCCAGTTTTGTGGAAGGCCATGTGGTTTGAGGGGAACTAAGTGGGCCCCCCAGTGCAAGGTAGAGCCAAGCGACTTGCCCAAGGTCCCACAGTGAGCAGCAGAGCCCAGGTTCAGCCCCAGGTCTGTCAGTGCTGCTACCCAGACTCCTGCACTCACGGGGACCACAGGATACTCTCCTGACCCCAAGGCTCCCAGGAGCTCGCCTCCAGGCCTGGAAGTTCCTGGGAATGGGTGGGGGTGGCTGGCTCCTCCAGGGGAGGCTCAGGGTGGGAGAACCCAGCCTGCTCTGCCTCCTCCCAGGCCACAGCCATACCGGACACTCAAGGAGTCAGACAGTGCCGACGGCGACGAGGCGGAGAGCCCGGAGCAGCGAGCCCGGGAGCCCATGGGCCCTGCCCCAGCTCCGCCCGACCGGGCTGCCAGCATCGACCTCCTGGAAGACGTCTTCAGCAGCCTGGACATGGAGGTCCCACTGCAACCACTGGGCCAGGCCAAGAGCTTAGAGGACCTTCGGACCCCCAAAGACCTCAGGGAGCAACCAGGGACCTTTGACTATCAGGTATTATGCGGGCGGGGGAGGCCTTCCCCACACGAGCAGGTTGCCCATGTGACAGTGAAGGAGACCAAGGGAGAAACAGCGACTTGTGCAAGGTCCTCAGCCAGTGCTCAGGGTCCGTCTGACTGTAAACCCCGCCAGGTGGGCCAGCGGCCAGACCACCCTCACAGGGATCACTGCAGAAGGTGCTAGAGCCTGATGGAAATCTGACCCCCACTTCTGTTCACATGTCAGACGGGGGGGCAGCGATCCAGGCCACTCTCCCCAGGACTCCCAGCCCGACCCCGAGGCAGGGCTTCAACCCCTGATGGAACCGGGATTGCTCCCATCCCCACCAAGTGTCCTTGGAGAGCCTTTGGATCAAAGTTCCTGGGTTCTGGATTATTCAGGTGTGACCACTGATCTTCTGTTGTGACTTCCAATCTATCACACTCCCTCTTTGTGCCTCAGTTTCCTCACTTGCAAGTGGGGGCTGCTGACTCTGCAGTCACTGAGTCACACTGTGGAATTGACAAAGCTCCCCCATATCCAGTGATTCATGTGTCACCCCTGTGGGGAATTACTGTTCCCACACGGCTGATGAGGAAGCTCGGGCCAAGAGAAGGGAAGCGACGCCCAGTCCTGTCACTTGTGTGCGCAGAGCCCAGTCCCACTTCCCAGCCAGTGTGCCTTCGCCCCGCCCGCGCCTCACTCGCCCACCTGGGCTAACGGTGATGGACAGTGCCCACATGCTGTGAAGAGGAAAAGGGCCTGCCAGGAGAGGGTCAGGAGATGAGTCGTTTTCCTAAAACTACCTGGCAGCCACTGGCGTGAAAGGACAAGGGCTTGCTTTGGAATCCCTTTGTGCCACACTGTGAGAAAAGCCTGGGTGGGAGTCCAACAGACCTGGGCTCTCTGCTGGTGACCTGGGCTGAGCCCCCAACTGCTCTGAGTCCTGGCAGCTACTCAGCCACATGCCTGTGAGCGCAGTCCCAGTGACCGCCCAGCACCCGGGGTGGTGGGGGGACATGGGGACGTGCAATGGCATGTGCTGCCATCCAGCCTGTCCCAGGTCAGCCTGTGGTCACCACCTCCCTCATTCCCTCCAACAGAGGCTGGACCTGGGCAGGAGTGAGAGGAGCCACGGGATGCCAGTGGCCTTGAAGCTCGCCCACCCATACAACAAGCTCTGGAGCCTGGGCCAGGACGACATGGCCATCCCCAGCAAGCCCCTGGCCACCTCGCCCGAAAAGCCCTCAGCTCTGCTCGGGAACTCCCTGGCCCTGCCCCGCAGACCCCAGAACCGGGACAGCATCCTGAACCCCAGTGATGAGGAGGCACCCACCCCCACTCTGGGCAGCATCACCATTCCCCGGCCCCAAGGCAGGAAGACCCCAGAGCTGGGCATCGTGCCCCCGCCCCCCACTGCCCGCCCAGCCAAGCTGCAGGCTGCTGGCACCGCCCTTGGCGACTTCTCAGAGCGGCTGCAGGCCGAGCGGGAGAGACGAGCTGCCCTAAGCCCAGCCCCGTTCCCCGGGCTCCTCCCCAGGGCTGTGCCCCAAGACCCCACTGAACTGCTCCAGCCGCTCAACCTGGCCCCAGGGACTGCGGGCACAGGCAGTGACGCCCTGCTGGCCCTCCTGGACCCACTTAACACAGCCTGGTCAGGCAGTAATGTTCCACCAGGCCCTGCAGCCCCAAATGTAGCCACCCCCTTCAGCCCCCAGTTCAGCTTTCCCCCGGCAGGGACCCCCACCCCATTTCCACAGCCATCACTCAACCCCTTTGTCCCGTCCATGCCAGCAGCACTGCCTGCCATGTCCCTGATCTCCACTCCAGCCGGGCCTCTTGGGGCCCCTCCTGCCTCCTTGCGGCCAGCTTTTGCCCCCAGCCTCCTACTGTCCAGTTCTGGCTTCTGTGCCCCACACAGGTCTCACCCGAACCTGTCTGCCCTCTCCATGCCCAACCTGTTTGGCCAGATGCCCATGGGTGCCCACACCAGCCCCCTGCAGCCCCTGGGCCCCCCAGCAGTTGTCCCTTCGAGGATCCGAACGTTGCCCCTGGCCCGCTCAAGTGCCAGGGCTGCCGAGGCCAAGCAGGGGCTGGCCCTGAGGCCTGGAGACCCCCTACTCCTTCCTCCCAGGCCCCCCCAGGGCCTGGAGCCAGCACTGCAGCCCTCTGCTCCTCGAGAGGCCAGAGACCCCTTTGAGGATTTGTTACAGAAAACCAAGCAGGACGTGAGCCCAGCCCCGGCCTCAGGCTCGGTGGAGCAGCTCAGGAAGCAGTGGGAGACCTTCGAGTGAGCCGGGCGCTGAGGCTCTGAGGCTTGTGGCCCTGCCGCGCCTGCGCTCTGTTTCTGCCCAGGTTCTGCTGGTGGGAAGGGATGGGACCCCCCTGCTGCCCCTCCTCTCCACCACACTGCCCATCTCTGAGGTCTGGCTGCTCGAGAATGGCGCCAGTTCTGGTCTGGAATGGACCCAGCTCCTGGGTGCCCGTGCCACCCCGCCACCACTCCTCCCCAGCACCCCTGACTGGGTTTTGCACTAAAGAGGTCAGCTGGGCCAGTGGCGGCCCCAGACCACGTCCTGCCCACCTTCCCTCTGGAAACCTCCCACCAGGAGCCCCAAGGCTCCTCAGGCATCTCGTCCCGAGCCCTGTTCTCCTGCCCATACAGCCCGGCCCTGCACACCCCTCCTCAACGGGCGCAGGCGTCAGCAGTACCCTCGGCGTGAGCTCGTCTGCCAGAGATGCGTGGTTTGGAGTTTGAAGTAAGGAGCCCCCCTCCCAGGCTGGAAGACCCCCCGGCAGGCATTTCCACACCCTCTCCAGCAATATGCACACTCATTCTTTTGTGAGTCTTCACCCAACCCCAAACTTCAGTTGTTTCTGGCTCGATAGGGATTTGGCGGCTGAGGGATCCTTGAGATCCCTCATGATGGCCAAACCCAGCCCCAGTCAGCTCTGCATGGGGGCTGGGAGCACCAGCAACTCTGATTTGTAGAAGAGAACACAGCAACCGGCAAATCTGAGTGCTTCAGAGGAGGAGCCAGGCCCTCATCTGTCCAGGCGCTCACTCTGGCCCCCCGCGGGTTCTCCTGGTCTCGTATTGCTGTCAAATGGGGCTCAGGCTCTTGTTGCGTGGACTGCAGGGGCAAAGCCAAGAAGCAGGCCCCCAGATTCCAACTGGAAGGCCAAGCTAAAGGCCCACAGACTGACGAGGGGTCCCCGCTGCCCGGGCTCCCGGGGTCAGGAATGGGCAGGGGCACTGCGTGCCTTCCCCAGGCCAGTGGAATGGACAGACTTGGCTTCCTGCACCTGGAGGCAGGAGGAGGGCTGGCGGCCACCCCCTCCCTGCACCTCGGATTCTGTCCGCCAGCACAGAAATTCCTGAGGCTGCCGTCACCAAAGCTAAATTGAAATGTTTTGTTATTGTTTCTTTTATCTTTCTTTTTCTTTACTTTATTGGTTTGATGAATCTTGAAATTGACTAGTTTGAATAAACCAAGTTAAAAAATGGCCCAACCATTTAAGAAAACAACCATCTGAGACATGCAGGAAATTGTGAGCATTTTGACCTGGTTTCTCATTTCCTATTTGTGAGTGGTCAGACACACAGTCTCAGGTGTCTGACGGGACAAGGGGGTTGCTGGAGGCCTCCGAGCCCCAGGGAGCTTTTTCAGTGTCTGAGGGGCTGGGAGGCCACCCCCGCTGTGGTTCCCTGAGGCCTGGAGCCTTGGCCCCAAAGTCTGCTCCGACGCGGGGTGCGATGAGCTGCTGGCCTGGCATACCCCTTCCTGAGTCAATCACAGCCCCTCAGGCAAGTCTCTCAATCGTGAGAGTGTCTCTGGCTGCTGGGAATGGCAGCGGTTGGGGGGAGCCATGTCACACCTGGGTCATGTGGGCACCTAGTCTAGGATACTCAGGTGTTTCAGCACAGATTCCAGAACCACCCATCCTGGGCGAAGCCCTGAGCCCCATCAGGGACGGGGCAGCCCACCAGGTGGGCAGAGTATGAGACAAGAGGTACCAGGCGGCCCCAAGAAAATGGCGCCCACACCTTGGTCTCCCTGGCTGTGCTGGGGGCTCGTGGTGGGCGCTCCATGTTCACATGAGCACTGCTGTCTTCACTCGCTGGATTGAATTTGCAAACCCAAGGATAAATTTTGTGTGTGCATTCAATAAAATCTTCTTGGGGAGAAGACTGGCATCCTTGTCCTGAGGAAGCTCTTGGGGGAGGGGGGCTCAGCCATCTTTACACCCCCTTCCGCAGAGGTGGAGGCAGGGGCTCGGAGCCATCAGGGAAGGATCTGAGGGCTTGGGCTGGTCAGCAGGGCTCTGTGATGTGGAGGCACCAGGCTCCAGGAAGGAACAAGTTCAAGGAGACACCTAGAAAGCCGGCCCCTAGATCTCTCATTAGCAAGGGCAGAGCTTCGGAACATGCGCCTCTGTTGACATTTGTGTCAGGAAGGGAGATCTGGACCGAGCACCCAGGGGGGTCGTTAAACACACCCACTCACACCCCATCCGCCCATCATCTGGCCATATCCCCCTCCCCAGGCTGCCTTTGAAAATGACGGGTGCCCAGAACTCTTAGGAGCAGGAGAGGACAACATAGGGCTCCCCAAAAAAGAGCAGCCCAGCTTTTGCATTTTGGGGTTCCACATAAAATGTCTTAGGAGTCTGCAAGAACACAGTTTTGCCAAATTTCTGACAAACTAACCAAGGCACCAGCTGTGGCTAAGCTGTTGGTACCAGATGTTTCCTTCCCTTTCCCAGGAGTCATGAAGAAAGGTGGCCCCACCTCCTACGGGGTCAGGACCAAGCAAGCCCTGTAACCTGGTGTTCAGGGCCCTTCCTAGCCCAGCCTCAGCCCCCCAACCCCTCCCTTCCCTCCGCATCGACACAGGGCTCCACCTGGTTTGACTCTGGAAGCTGGCTGAGACCCCGAGGGGAGCTGGGTAAGTCAACCTGCAACCTGAAAGTGGAAAGGGGTCTCCTGGCCTTGGCAGAGGAGGCGCTGGCCTGGGAAACAGGAAGGAGCCAAGGGTAAATCTCCAGGTCAGGAACAAAGGGACCCTGTGAAGCTGAGAGGCCAGGCCCTCAGGCGGGTGCCCCTCCAGGATCAGAGATCCCAGTGTGATGGCATTGCCAGGGAAGGGCCTGGAAGCAAAGCTGCAAACTCTTCCCCTGCGTCTGTGCCTGTCTGCAGCACCAGCCCCTACACAAAGAGGCGGCAACACCGTTCGCTGAGCACCTGTGCTCCGCAGAGTGCTTCCGGGGAGTCCTCTCCCCACATCCTCCCAACAGCCATCTAGAGAGTGAGGGAGTGGCCTCACCAGGCGGCTTCGAGGAGGAGAGATCGCTGGCGTTGGTGGAGCCGCAGAACCAGAAGGGTGGGGGTGGGGGAGGGCAGGTTGCTCCTTCACTTCCTCACCCTCTGCTTCTTGCTGCCCCTCAGGGAGGCCCCTTCCCCCACTCTTTCCTTCAACTCCGTCAAGGGAGACAACCCTTCCCAACATCTAAAAGAACCCAGACAGCCCTTCACAGTGGACCCAGCTTACAGAGTTCTTTCCTGGTGTCACCCCTGCTGCTCCTCACAACAACCCTGAGGTGGGCAGGGGCTGCTCTCCCATTCTAGAGATGACAGCCCGGGGAGGAAGGCCACACAGAGCCCAGACACCCCCCAGCAAGCTGGGCAGCTCAGGGCGGCCCGTCCCCTATTCCTGTGGGTCTGCCCTGGATGTGGCCTGCGTGCCGCACGTGCCTGGCTCCGGCACAGAACAGAGACAGGTCTGCCTGAGGAGCATTTGTTCTGGAGCCAGGAGCCCACAGGGCCTCTGGCTAATGGCCTCTCCGTGATTTCCAACTCCTTCCAGGGCAGGGGCAGCCTCCGAGGTGGGAGAAGATACAGGAGCTGGGACTTAGGTCCTTAGGCAAGCCCTGGCCTGGCCTCCTGGAGAACGTGTAACCTGCGGTTGCCCCTGCCCCAGGTGGTCCCCGTGGCCCCACGGCCAGCCCTCCATGGGATCCCCTCATGGGACCGCCAGCGGCCATCAGACAGTCACATGAACACACAGCAAAGACCCAGACACACTCACAAGCCCCATCCAGGACACTCTCACTGGGATCTGGAGATTGACGGCCCCCAGATACACACACACACACGCACACACAGTCCTGAACACTGTGCACCCACATGTGCCCTGCCCCTGCACAGCAGGCAAGACTAAGCAGATCCAATGACGAAGTCCACGAACTGGCCGGCCCCTCTCTGCTTCCCTGAGCGCCCCCTTTTCCTCAGTCCATGATGGGGCAGAGGCAGGGCTGCCGGCAAAGAGGACGCTTCCCGAGGGAGTGTTCCGGGCCCTGCAGCAGCTCCCCAAGGCCGAGAAGGGGCGAGCCACTCCCGCCACTCCTGGAAGCGGCCTCCTTGGGTCTCCCAGCAGAAATCGTCCAGGACTCATGGGTGCCAGAGCCGGCAGCTGCAGGCCTAGATGAGTCTCTCCTCGGGTGGCACCTTGAGGACACTGTCCATTTCCAACCGGGCCCCGGCCACCTCCTGCTGGCTCGGGCTGTAGGTGCCCTCTGACTGGCGGCGCTTTCTGGCTGCCAGGATCCCTGAGAGGAGGCCCAGGAGGAGGAGAAGAAGGCAGGCGCAGGCTGCAGGCACAGCCACCTCCAGCAGTGGGAACGGCAGTGGCAGCGGCAGGCCCTTCTGCAAGAGACATGACAATGGGGCCTAAGGCAGAGGAAGGGGGAGGCCCCCAGGCCCTTCGGAGGAGAGGAGAAGAGGGGCACAAGGCCTGGCTCAGAGAACATAGAGCTGGGAACAGGCTTCCCTGGGCGGTGGTGAGAGACCTGGCTACTAGGGTATACAAGCAGGTGCCGGGGAGACACCTTTCACAGCCACTGCAAGGGCATTCCTGTCATAGCCAGGGGCTCCTGCTAGAAGGAGAGGAAACACATTTATGGAACACCTGCCATGAGCAAGCACTGCGCATGGGATTTCACATAACACTACAACCATCGGACAGAGCGGGAGTGAGGACAGGAGTCTGGTTTCTTCTGTTCCCGGTACACCTCGGTGCCCAGAGCAGGGCCGCACAGTGGGCACCAGTAAGTATTAGGTGAGAGAACAGAGGCTTTGCCCAGATGCCCTGACAGTGACTAGTGGGTGGCAAACCAGGACTAGCATCTCCCACTTCTGCCCCCAACGCCACCCCATGCCCACCCCCACCCCACCTTAAACCTCGAATTCCAGCAGAGGCCATTCCTGCACTGGCCAAGATGAGCCTCAGTGCCCAGCCCTGCCACCCGGGCTCCCTGCTCAGCCTCCCCCTCCTCACAATAAACTCATCCAATCTGGGCCCATGGGGACTTGACTCCTCCCCCATGCCAAAGGGTGGTCTGGTTTCTTCAAGAGTCTGCGTGGATCGTGTGTACCGCACAGTGGGAGGCATCTCAGCTGCCGCAGGAGAGGCTCCCCAGCCAGGCGGCCCAGGCAGGGCAGGAGCAGGGGCAGCCCACCTGGCTGACGGTGAGCTCGGAATCCACCAGGGCCTGCCCCCTGGGGAGACTCAGACCAGGCTTCGGGAGGCCTGCCAAATCTCCTGTCTCCACCGCCTCCCAGGATGCCCCCAGGAAAGATTCTCCACACCTGGAATTCTGAAATCCCAGAATCACAGAACTCCAGAGCCACGGGCTCTCAGACTCACCGGCCCTCCCTCTGTCCCATGAGACCTCTCAGCCCACTGTGACCTAGGTCCCAAGTCCCAGCACCCAACCTTGGAGAAGGGTCCAAGGCTGCAGGGAAAAGTTCGTCCCAGCCCTGAATGGGCCCTTACCAGCCTCCACCCCGGGCACTTCTGGGAGAGCCATAAAGCCATTTCCTCCCTCAGCCCTGGAGGTGGGGGGCATCCAGAGGCTGTAAAAGTTCAACTTGAAAGGGAACATTCCCCAGAAGCAGAGGGAATTTGTGGGTTTATGACCCAGGCTGCCAGCAGCCTGTGGAGATCAAGGCTTCTCCCCAGTCCCTGCCCGCACCCCTCCCGCCAGCACCCACGGTGGGCTCACTGCCCGCTGGGCCTGCGGGGCCTGCTCTGCTCCGTGATGGGGAGGGGGTGAGAGGGAGGTTGGAGCTCCAGTGGCCCCCAGCCCCTGTCTATCCGGGTGGCTCCTCAGCTGAGCCTCCCTGGGGTCAGGGGCTGCCTTCCTGGCAGCTGAGCCTGCTCTGGCTCCAAATCCTGGGCTCCCCAAATCTCCCTACTCTAGAATCCTGGCTCAGAAACCACTAGAGATTACAGGCTCTTCAATTCACCAACCGAAACCCCAGAATTCCAAGATCCTGTGGGCCCCAAATCCTGGGCCCAGATGGGACTTGGCAGAGCCTAACTGTTCCCACTGTCACTCCCCAGAGGGATGGCGAGGGCCCCCCAGACTCTCCCTAGAGTGGCAATGCCTCCTGCCTGGGGGCGTGGAAGGGACCTGAGTGTCTCTTCCCGGCTGCTCCCCACCCCACGACACGGTTGGTGCATGAACAGCTCCTCAGGTGCTGTACACAGGCCCCCACATCATCATCTCACCAAAGTCCAAAATAGGGCGCCCCCACCCCTCTGGCACCACTCACCAGCACTTCACAGAACCGGCCTGAGAACCTCGCGTTGCAGATACATTCATACAGCCCCCCAGCGACCCGGCAGGTGCCCCCGTTCAAGCAGGGGTTGGCTTCACAGGGCATCTCACATCTGCGAGGCAGAGAAGAGGGTGGAGCTAAGAAAGCTGCTCCGTCCCATGCTGCCTCTTGTCCCACAGCTGCTCCAGCTCCTCAACCCCCCACAGGCATCAAAGCTCATCCACGCACTGTCCCCACACACTATCCCCCCTGGCTGGGCCCCGCCAGATAAGCAAGGCTGAATGTGATCTCCAGCACCCACCACCCGCCTTCACCCTGGGCATTCATGACTGAGAATGACTGTCATTCCATCAAATCCCAGGGAAGCCTGTGTAAGGGTAGCTGCCCAGGGACTCTGACTCCATCCGTCTGGAGTGGGCCGGGGACCGCACTTTCACAGTCTCTCCAGGCCGTCCTGATGCAGGTGGGCTGAGGCCGGGGCTCTAAGAAACGCCCCCAGGCAACTACTTCCCCACAGGTGTCTGCCCAACAAAGGATGGTCCTGGAAGCCTCAGAAAGAAGGAACTCCAGTGACAGACGTGGACTGTCTGGCACTGTGATGACAGGGAGGGCTGAGAAGTGAGCGGGGATCCACACCCCACTTTGCCTGCCCTGGTTGGAGGGGATCCAGGGGCCCACCCTGCCCAGCTCTCCACACTCACCCGCCCACCTCCCAGGACCCTGGCCCCAAAACCCACCTCTGGCCAGGAAAGCCTTCCCGGCAGCTGCAGTTGGCACCCCTGGGTCCTCCCTCACATGGGCCACCCTTGATGCAGGTGGAGTTCAGGCTGCACTCCTCTGGCAGGACAGGAGACCTGGGGAGAAAGCAGAGAGGCTGGACTGCCAGCAAGCCACCTGGGACTGGCCCATCCCCACCCCCTGACCACAGGCCACCTGAGCCTCTGGTCTGTCATCTGTGGAATTCAGGGCCCGCCTCTCACACACTGGGCTACCAGTCACAGAAGTGGCATCTGAGGTGGAAGGGACCAGACACAGGGCAGTCACCCTGCTGCTCCAGCCCCACCTCCTACAAGGTGGACAACTCCAGGCCAGGGCAGGGACCTTTCCCCAGGTCCTCGGAGGATGGAGGACTCTCCTCAGAACAAAAGCATGCTCCTAAACAGAAAACGGGGGGCCTGACGTTCCCTGAGGGCGGAGGGGAGAGTCAGGCCTCGGCCAGACAGCTCTCCACAAGCTGGGCTCCAAAGGGAGCGGGAGTGGGAGCCAGACGCAACAGGGGAGGCGTCGACCCGGCGAACCATCACTCTGCCCCGCCGCCCTCCTGGATGACCCGGGTGAGCATCAGTGGTGGCCGCGAGGCAGGAAAGCCTCCAGGTTTTCTTCCGGGACTTGCTCTGGGCTCCCTCAGGCCACACCCCCAACTTGTTGATCTCAAGTTCAAATTCGTCTGGTGTCCTGTATTTTCTCTGGCAACCCGACAGGGCTGTCGTCCCCATCTCACACACGAGGGCAGTGAAGCTCAGCAGGGAAGCGGGTGGCCCACAGAACCAGCGCATCGGCAGCCGGGCTCTCGGCCTTCTGTGCCCCCCACCGCCCCAGGGGTCCCCTGCGATCCGCCTCTCGGCGCCCGCGCCCCGACCCTCCCGGTGACGACCGCGCCCCTCGGGCACCTGCAGCGCGGGCCCGCGAGGCCCGGCGGGCAGCGGCACTCGAAGCGGCCGTCGGGGCGCGCGTGGCAGCGGCCGGGGACGCAGGGCGCCGAGCGGCAGGGGTCGGCGCGGGCGGCGCAGCGCGGGCCCTCCCAGCCGGGGCCGCAGGCGCAGGCGAAGGCGTCGAAGAGGTCTCGGCAGGCGCCGCCGTGCAGGCAGGGCGAGGGGACACACACGGGCGCGCCCCGGCAGCCAAGGCGCGGGCCGGGCGCCCCGGGCCAGGCGGAGAAGTGCTCTCGGGAGCCGGGGGCCGCGCCGGGCCGGGGGCGCGCCAGGGGCAGCGGGAGGCCGCCGAGCGCCACGCGGCCCAAGCAGCCGGTGAAGTTCTCGGCCAGCAGGACGGGCGCGGCGGCCGTGCCGCGCAGGAAGCCCAGGTCCCCGGCCAGGCCGCGCAGCGCCAGGGGCGTCGCCGCGCCGTCCAGCCAGAGCAGCCAGTGCGACGCGGCGGCCGCCGGGCGCTCCATGGCCAGGCGCACGCGGTGCCAGGCGCCGTCGGCCACGCGCGGCCCGGGCGCGGGGAGCACGGCGCCGGGCAGGCCGCGGCCACTGCGCACACCGGCCACGAGCGAGCCGTTGCGCACGGCCAGCCAGACGGCGGCGGCGGTGGCGGCGCCCGCGGAGGCGCGCAGCAGCCCGGCCTCGGAGTCGCGCGTGCGGAAAGCGAGCGAGAGGCCGCTGAGCGAGCGCCCCGACGACGCGTTGTGCCCGCTGAATGCGACCGGGGGGCCCTCGCGGAACGTGGCCTCTGACACACCTGCGGGGAGAGGGAGCGTCGGGGCGGGCCCGCCGGCACCAGCCCGTGGGCGACACCATCCCCCACTGCCCTGGCCCATCTCGGGGCGGGGCGCGCACACGCCCATCATCTAATCCCAGGGTCCGCAGCGCCCGCCACCGCGGCTCCCTTCCCTCTCGAGAGAGAACCAGCTCTGGGCTTGTGCTGGGGAGACCCCCCCCCCACCCCACCCCACCCTCCAGGTCACAGACCAGGCAATAAAAACCCCGGAAATAGCTGCCCCCTTCCTTCCTCGGTGAAGTTGCCCTGTCTCGGCACTGAGGTTCAGTCTTCACTGCACTCTTTTTAAAAGCATTCTTTTTTTAATGCTGATCGTGCATTCTAATAAAATGCAGTCATTTTTTTTTAAGTGCTGATCATGTCTCCCTTCTGGCTCCCCACTGCCCTTGGGAGAAAGTCCTGCTCTGCCTGGCCCAGCATTCAAGGTCCCCGGCCACCTGCCCACCCCAATACCTGTACTTGTGTTTCCGTTCTTATAAACCTCAAGGCCTTTGCACATGTGATTGTCCCTCCCTGAAATGCCCTTCCCTAGGCCAGATCAGAGTCTTATTTGCCCTTGAAAACCTAGTGAATGTTCTCTTCCTCCGGAAAGTCTGTCCCTCTGGATGCAATGGCCCAGCCACACTGGGCTGGGGCTGTTGGCATCCTGGTCCCCTGTCTCTGAGCCCTGAGAGGATGTTGGATCAGCTTCAGTGTCCAGCATCCAGCAGGGGGGCTGCCCAGGGCACACACTCACAGACAAAGCCATCAGGGACCTCCTCGCAGGTGGCAGGCGGGAGGCAGGGCTGACCAGGACACCACAGCTGCTGGGCACACGTGGGCCCCGTAACGTTGGCAGGGCAGGTGCAATGGAAGTCATTCCAGGTGACGAGGCAAGTCCCACCATTGAGACAGGGGTCAGGCTGCAGGAGAATCGGGGCAGGTTGGCTCGGGCCTGGGGCCAGCATCAGCCACCATAACCCGCACTGCAGTGGCTCCTCACTGAGTGACCGTCACCTCCTCACAAACAAACAGAGAGGAAGTCGCTATCCTCCCCATTGTGCAGATGAGGAAACTGAGGCTCAGAGAGGTGGCCTGAGTCACCCAGCCAGCACAAAGAGAAGCTAGAGTTCATACCCAGGCTGTTCCAGTGCCAGAGCTGGTGCTCTGTCCATGAACCCTTGGGTGTCCCTGTCCCCCAGGCAGCTCCTGCAGAAAGGCTCGGGCAGCCCTGTGCCTGGGTCACTGTGACTGTCTCAGACCAGGACTGGGGAGGAGGGATGGGGAGCACCAGAGGGCAGGGCCGCTGGGCCAGAGAGGAGGTGGCTGGACCCAACCCTGCCGCTCTCCTGCTGTGGGACCCTGGGCAGGGCTTCGCCTCCTGGCACTTTCCTCACCAGCAGAACATGCTAACGTCTAGAGATGCGGGGTACCCACCCCTTTTCCCGGGCACTCACACTGCACATGTCCTCGGAGATGCAGCCCATGGTGAGGTTCCAGGACTGCCTGCTGCCCAGCTCGTCGGGCTGGCTTGAGTTCCCCAGTGGCAGCGGAAAGAAGGGGAGGTGAAGGCCATTGAGTCGCAGGTCCTGGATGCAGCCTCGGAAGGGCCCACCCCAGGGCTGGGTGTCAGCTGGGGGGAGCCTCCCCGCTACGTGCACCTGCTGCCCCAAGCCCGGCAGCTGGTCAGGCCCAAAGCTGAGTGTCACCAGGTGGCGAAGCCCATCATCCCAGCGCCCGGGGAGCACCAGAGCAGGACTGCCCAGCACCTCAGCCCAGATCTGGCCCTCTCTCAGGAACACTGTCAGGCTAGCGGCTGAGTCGTTGGCAAGTTGGAGCAGCAGGCCAGCAGACTCTCGGGTGCGGAGGAGAAAGGACACAGTGAGGTTAGGGCCTGGGAGCTGGTGGAGCAGGAAGGAGGCAGAGCTCAGGGTGCCCCCCAAGCCAAAGGTGGCAGCAGGAACCTCTGTGGGGAGAGAGGGTGCCGTGTGTGAGGCCTGCCGGCTGGGGGACAGCCCCGCCTCTGCTCTGGGGCCCACCTGGCTGGTTCCTCACCATCAGCGCACGTGGGACCACCATAGGGCCGAGGGCAGTCGCAATGGAAGTGAGTCCACAGGTCCACGCAGGTCCCTCCGTGGGCACAAGGCAGAGGCTGACATGGGTCATGGCGCTCGCAGCCCAGTAGGACATTCTCACCGAGATCCTCAGGGAGCAGGAGGTGCCCATCCACGCGCACGTCCTGGAGACAGCCTGCAAAGGCCGCGCCACCCAGCTGGGCCGAGCAGAGCCAGACAGGCGTCGGAGCCACAGAAGCTGTGGGAGCCGGGGCCACAGGACTGGAGGCCACACAGAGGCGGGCAGGGCAGCTCTCGTGCCAGAGGCGCAGCTCCAGGACCCCCAGGTGGAGCGTCACTTCCACTCGGTGCCAGTGGCCATCATTTAGGGCCAGGTCCAGCAGCCTCAGGATGAGCACAGGGTTGCCATGGCTCCAGAGTGTGGCCTGAAGCGTGGCCCCTGCCAGTGCGAGCTCCAAGCTGTCCTGGGTGTCAGTGCGAGTGGCCAAGGCACCAGTGGGTAGCGTGGTGCGAAACCTCAGTGCCAGACCCAGGGGGCCACCAGCAGGCACCGAAGCCCACACAGGGGTCCCAGCCACCAGGGAGAAGGTGGTATTCTGGCCACAAAAAGGTCCATGGGTACCTGGTGGGCAGCGGCAGGTGTAACTGTGGACCCCAGACTCGAAGGTGGGGATGCAGGTAGCAACCGGTGGGCAAGTGTGGCCCTGGCAGCCAGTGAGCTTCACAGAACAGTCATGCCCACCCCAGGCCTCCAGGCACCAGCAGATGTAGCCCGCCACGGTGTCATCACAGGTCCCACCATGAAGACAGGGCTCTGAGAGGCATTCATCCACATCTTCCTGACATGTCAGGCCTTCAGGAAAGACCAGGCCAAGGCTCAGCACCCAAGGCCAGAACCACCGTCTCGACCTAGATCTTACATGCCTCTTGGGACAGAGACCTCAGTACCTATCAACCAAACCAATTCCCAATTCCCAAAAAATTTTTCATGGTCCCTTGAAGACTTCAGAGGCTGGAATCCAAGATCCCCCTTCATTTACATAACCAGTGAGTCCCCGTGCCCTGTGGGTTCAGTCCCTGAGACACCCTCCAAACCCCCGTTTCTCCCAACCACCCTCCTGCCCCCCCAGCTCTCCTGGCCACAGTCTAGTGGCCTCCAATTCTCCTGCCTTCAGAAACCCCTGTACATCCACAAGCAGCCAGAGATCTACTTCTAAAGCATCACCTGGCCAGGTTCCTCTGCTGCTTAAGGTCCAACCACTCACCCTGGCATTCGAGATCCCTCTGCTAGGCAATCAAGTCTCAACCCTGCTCCCTTCAGCCTTGAACTGCCAATTCCTCCAAGTGTTTCCTGGAAAGTCTTGCCTCTGGGGCTTTGTTCATACTGTTCCCTCTGCTTAGAACACCTTGTCCTCCCTTACCCTGCCTTTCAAACTCCTACTCATCCTGCAAAGCCCAAATTCAAAGGGCCAGTCCCCTAACAGCCTTTCTCTGACTCCCAACCCGAAGCTACCGTGTCACTCCCAACAACCTGTCCACTCTGAGGCACAGCTCCCCAGGACCCTGTGTTGCAAGTATCTGTTTACTCAGCTGAGATCCCCTCCAGTGGCCTGAGTATGTCCTTGGTGCCCAGCAAAGAGCCTGGCAGGGCTTTGCCAGACAGAGTGATGAAATGGGGGTGGGGTATGCATCAGTGGCACTCCATTAGCCCCAGGTTCTAACCCCGAGTCCCTCTGCCCTAGGGCCCCGACGCTGGCTGTGAAGGGCCCACCTCACCCTCGCGCCCCGGAGCGCACACGCCAGGGGCTCTGGGCCCAGCTCAGGTCAAGAGGCCACAGCCCAAGCCCAGGTCGGCCAGAGCCTCCGCAAAGCAACCAAGGCCAGCCTGGCCCCGTATCCCGGCTGGAGGAACCCAGGCCCAGAGAAGCCCCCAGGATTTGAATCTTGGCCCAGTCAGCCCACAAACACCACAGCCTCCTTCCGGGACAGCCAGCCCCACCTCCCGCTGCCAGAGTCCCCAGCCCTGCATACCTGCCAGGAGCCACAAGCCCCCCAGGAAGGTCTGCAGAGCCCGCAGCCCCATTGCATTTCCCCCGGACCAGCCGAGAGTGGTGGGCGGGCACCGGGGCTGGGGAGCAGAGCTCCCCGCCTGGCCCGGCAGCCTCCTTCGGAGCCGGCTCAGGAATGCCAGGCACTGGCCTCCCCCACACCAGCATGACCCAAAGGGAGGATCAGGATGGACGGCGGCAAAGAGCCCAGCCCCACAGCCAGGGTCACCCCTCCCGGTCCCTGACCTCAGAGGTCTGACCTCCCTGTCACCCATCACCTGAGCCCAGCTTGGGGAGAAGCTGGGCTCCCACTGACGCTGGTGACCCTGGGGGATGACACCCCCTCTCTGAAGTCTCCATCGCCTCTGTAAGATGAGGACTTAGAGCTCCTACTTCATGGGACCGTGGGGAGGAGGAGACAGAACACACAGAGAATGCTGTTCAGCGGCGGGTACACGAAGTGGGCCCACTGTGTGCCAAGCGCCCGTGAGGCTCCCGGGGCAGAACTCCAGATCTCGGCCCACAGGGGCAGAAGGTGGGTTTCCAGGGCCCCCAGGAGTGTTGGCCACCAGAGGTGGGGATGCTGAGCCCTGGTGGCTTTGGGCGGGTGAGGGTGGAAGGGACGGTGGTGGTCACCACCTCATTCCCCTGGGCGGGGGAGCCTGTGCCCAGGAAGCCTGCCAGGCAGAGGAGGCCGTGTGCCGAGCAGGAATGCGGGCGGGCGCGGGGGAAGAGCCGCGGGCATTCCAGAGGGGGCAGGGTCGCTGAGTGTCTGAGCTCCTTGGGTTCACTGCGTCCATGTGGAAGGGTGTCTGTGCATCTGCTGTACCCAAGGCAGGGAGAGGCCTTCTGCACCCCAGCTCCTGCCCAACAGGCCCAGCTCCCCAGAGGTCAAGCTCCTCCTTCTATGTGTAAAGCCCCCTTTTACCTCCTCCCTCCTGGAGGAGCTGCCTCTGTCCTCCCCTCTGCAGGCCCCTCGGCTCCGCCCAGCCTTTGATGTCAGGTGTCTAGGGTTCTCTCTGCCCATCACTCCACATTCTCCCAGACAGCCTCTGCTGCCCACGGCCCCAGCTGCCAGGATTACACTCCTGACCCCCAGTCTCTGGCTCCAGCCCAGACCCCTCTCCTGGGCCCCAGACCCCGGACCACCAGCCCCCACACAGGCTCCCGGCCATGGGGGGACTCAGACTTAGCATGGCCAAGGCTGACCTCACCATCCTCCACCCAGTGTCACCCAGGACAGAAACTCAGCCAGAGTCCTGACCCCTCCCACTCACACCCCAGGACCTACAGAGTGTTCCTCCTAAATATTTCTCAACTCGATTAGTTCCCTCCACTCTCACCTCTAAAACCCGGGTCCCAGCTCAGCCCCTCTTAGCTGTCACCTGGGCCACCGCACCCACCTCCTCCCTGATCTCCTTGTCCCCCGTCAATTCAGCCTCCACACATCAGCCAGAGGAACCCTCCCACCCCAGGCCCACCAATTCTGATTTTTGCCCTGCCCCAGTGCCCACCCCGCCCCCCACCCCAGGCACCTGTGTAGCCATCTGGACAGTGGCAGTGGAAGCCATTGGGCAGGTCCTGGCAGCGGCCTCCGTTGAAGCATGGCCTTGAGGCACACTCGTCCACATCCACAGCACAGTCGTCCCCTGCAAGATGGACCGGAGCTGGAAGGCCCGTTTGATAGCTAGGGAGACTGAGGCCCAGAGAGAGGCGCTGACTCAGGCAGCGTGGCACCAGATTCGTGCAGGGATGCCTTGAGCCTGCCCTGCGTCTCTCCCCATGCACCTGAACACTGGCAGACCTGCTTCCCTACAAGGGAGGAACGGGGCTCACCCTCAAAGCCCGGAGGGCAGCGGCACAGGAAGCCTGCAGCATGGCGGAAGCTGAAGGCGCCAGGGAAGGTGGCCTGGACACCCCCGTAGAGGGCTGGGTCTGAGCGCTGCAGGCACTGGCCCCCGTGCTGGCAGGGGCCGGGTGCACACTCGTCCTCATCCACCTCGCACTGCTCGCCGCTGTAGCCTGGGGACACACACACACGGGGGCATCGTGTCACATGGGGTTACTTGGCAGCACCCTCCACTGCCGCCAGGCCAGCCCAGGGCCAGGTTGGGCTGATAGCTCGGAATATGGTCACCAACAGTGAGGGAGGGACGCATCCAGCGCGGTCAGAATGACCATGCAGCCTTCATCAGCATCATGTCAGCATCGCCCTTACTACGGGTACTGCTGAGCACTCTGACGTGCCAGGCCCTGTGCTAAGGCTTCATGGGCATTATCCCTTTACGCTCCTCGCAACACCCCTAGGAGCAGGCGCATCATTAGCCCTATTTTGCAGATCAGGAAACTGAGGCTCACAGAACTTGCGATCGCATGCACACCCCCGGCTTGGTCCACCAAGGGCGCGTGCGCACAGGCGCACACTGACTGGGCCCCGCCCCAGGCCGTGCCCCGCCAGCCTGAGCACGCGCACGTGCCCTCGCACACACACCTGGCCAGCAGAGGCAGCGGAAGCTCCCGAGGCCCTCGAGGCAGGACGCGTTGTGCGCGCAGGGCTCCGACGCGCACTCCAGCACCTCCTGCTCGCAGCGCGCGCCCTCGTAGCCGGTGTCCGCGCAGTCGCACCGGAACCTGGAGCGGGGCGCGCGGCCGGAGCTGAGCGCGCGCCCGGCCCTCCAGCCCACCTGCCTCCACCGCGTACCCCGGCCCACCGCGCAGCACCCCCGCCTTAGGGCACCCTGCTGCCTGCTCACCCGTTGACCAGGTCGTGGCACACGCCCCCGTGGGCGCACGGCTGGCTCTGGCACTCGTCCAGGTCCAGCTGGCAGCTGGCACCCGCGTAGCCCGGCGAGCACACGCAGCGGTAGGAGCCCACGCCGTCCAGGCACGAGCCCCCGTGCAGGCACGGCGCCGAGGCGCACTCGTCCACCTCGGTCTCGCAGGTCACACCTGGACAGGGCCAGAGACACACAGAGATGGACACCCAGAAGGAGGGCGAAAGAGGCCGGGACAGGCCGACATGAAACCGCCTCCAGACAGTTAGAAGGAGCAGAAAGTGAGGATCCAACGAGAGAATCTGTCGGTCCATTCATCCAGAGCAGGTGTGTCTTGCGCCACCAATGGTAATGGAGTAGAAACAAGACAGATGTCCCTGCCCCTTTGAGCTCACTGCGGTCTAGCCCGGGAGACGAGGATTAGGTCAATATTACATCAGTGAGGACTGGATTTTAATTTTGAAGAGCTCAACAATGGGAACATATTGGATCCTGTGAAAGCAAGAGCCAGGGTCTCGGCCTGGGGAATTGGGAGGCAGGGAAGGCTTCTTGGAAGAAGAGCCTTTTAAAGGATGAGGGGGCGTTCATTAGACTAGGAAAGGGGGCTGTGCCAGCAGTTGGATTCCAGAGAGATTGTGGGTCTCTCCAGAGGGACCATTGGTCAAGACCTGCTGGGGGCAGGGGCATGATGTCCAAGGGCAGGGGGCGCAGGGAGGGTCAGGAGCAAAGGGGAACGTGGAGGAGGTGAGGCCTTGAGGGCCCCGGAACACAAGCAGGGCTTCTCCGAAAAGTTTTAAGCAGCTGAGTTACACGGTCCTGTCTACATTTTAGAAGGCTCACTCTGCTGGCTTTGAAGAGGGTGTAAGGAGGGACCCCAGGGAGGAGGGACATACCCCAGTGGGAGAGGCTGGAATGGAGTAACCAGCTCTTCCTGGGTTTCCCTGCACTGTCTGGCTTTGAAAACTGAAAGTCCCCGGTCCAGGGAACCCCCTCCATCCTAGGCAAAAGCAAGACGACTGGACAGCCCTCCGGGAGGAGCTGCAGAGATGAAGGGAGATGGACAGACAGTCTCAGGGTTTGGAAATGTGCTGCCTGAGCTCATCACGGAGCCCACATGTCATTGCCGACTCCAGAGGCCCTGTGCCTGCCCCCTAACTGGGATTGGTCGGGGGAGGGCCAGGGGCACAGCTGACTCCAGCTGGAAGCTTCCCCCCTTCCACGCTCAGTGAGCACAAAACAGGGCCCCTCCCTCCTGTGACCCCTCACTGCTCCTGCCCCAGCCCACTCCCACCCTCTGTGCCAGGGGGAGCCAGGCCCAAGCTGCCTGGAATCCCAACCTCCCCCGCCTGGCTCGGGACGGGAGGATGAGGAGAGAAATGAGTCACAGCAGATGCTGCCCCCACTCACATCCACAACTCACCCAGAAAGCGTTACCCAAAGCATCCGAGCGAACACATCCGGGCGCACACACACCTGCTGGCACTCACACACTGTTCAGCACAAATGCATTCAGGGAGCCAGACACCCGCAGGTACTGGCAGACACACAGAGGCCCCTTACGTGACCTCGCTCACACACACACAGCTAATATATCCAGACACCAGGACGCTGCAATGACGAGAAGGATACATGGAACCTGTTTCCAAAATCGACTTTCATGCGGGTGCCAAGATCCCTCTCTTCCCTGGAAGCCCCCTCTCCTGGAAGCCAGTCCCCCTATGCTGTACCCCTTGCTCTGAGGTGACCTCAAACTGCCCTCTGGCCTCAGAGTTGTCTGAATTCAGGGTTAAAGCAGAACATGGAGTGTCTCTGCTGCAGGATCCCAACCGTCATAGACTGGCCTCACCCCCAGACCTGTCCCCAGCTGCGCCCTCCTTCCTGACTTCCAGGCCATCACTCCAGGATGCTCTTGCCTTGGAGCCTGGACAGGCAGGGCCATACTCTGGGGAAGGAGTGAGTGTTTCCCCAGTGCCAGTCATATATACCTTATCCCGCTCGAGACAGCAGACTTCCCTGGGGTACATCTCCATTCCAATTTGAATGCCACAACCAGTGTCTCTATGCTGAAGCTTTGGGAGCCACCCAGAGGGGAGGGGTCCACACTACAACCTGACCCATCCCAGGGGTGTTCATACTCCAGAACCGTCAGATGAACGGTCAGACAGTGTCTACACTACAGCCTGACACAGGTCTGAAATGAGTAGATGCTAGAAATACTATCTAGACATGTCCTCATTAAGGCCAAACCAGGCATGTCCACGCTCCAGTCCCACCAGAGATGCCTGAAGGGCGTCTCCATGCCCAGCACCAAACTGAACTCTAGAAGGGAGTGAAGTAACATTTGTCCACTGCTGTTACGTGCCAGGCACCGTGCCAGCGCTCACACCTTCCTACTCTCATCCAGAGCTGCCAGGTGCCTGGTGGGTCTCCGTGCTAAAGTCAAAGCTGAATTTGTGATTTTACACTCTGAGCCTCTGATGGGATCGACATGACAGACCTCCTCCAGGGGCAGCCGGGGCCATTACCTGCATAGCCGAGGGGACAGTGGCACTCGTAACGATCGGCCAGGTTGCGGCAGGTGGCCCCGTGGTGGCAGGGTCGGGACGCGCACTCATCGATGTCCAGCTCACAGCGTGGGCCCTGGAAGCCAGGCACGCAGTAGCAGCGGAAGCCGTTGGGATCTGGACCCTGGGGCACACACAGGGCGCCGTGGTGGCATGGCTGGGTGGCACAGCCCCGGGGCTCCGTGGGCTCACAGGTGTAGCCACCGCTCTCCGTCGCCTGGCACTCAGTCCCTGGAGCGCACGGGTCTGAGGCACAGGTGCTCAGGGTCTCCGAAGGGGCCGTGCCTGTAGAGAGAGGAAGTTGGCTGGGTGGGGTAGGCAGGGGTTACCAGGACACTCCACTCCCCACACTTAGGCACCCCACCCCACCCCCACCCCGAGCCAGGAAGCAGCAGGGGTCTGTCCAAACTCAGGAAAATGGAGGAAGGGCCAGGGTCCCAACAGGCTGCACATATCCATGCCCGGAACTGAGAACGGTTTCCTGAGCGCCTCCAACGCAGAGAACAGGACCCGGGATGCCTGGCTCCCGGCAGGATTAACGCGCAGACGCCCCCGAACCCAGTGAGGGTGCGCGTTAGAGGGAGACAGTGCGCCCCCGTCTCAGCGCATCCCTGCAGCGCCCCCTTGAGGCAGGCCCTGCCGTGCCCATTTTACAAGAGGGCCGATCGAGGCTCTAGAAAGAGAAGACTTGCCTGAGGTCACACAGCCAGTTAGTGCTGGGACAGCCTTCATGTTTCATTCCCGCCTGGAGAGGGGGGTCTCCTCTGGGTCTCCCCGTCTGCGGCCCACTCCCTCCCAGGAGACCCAGGATCGAGGCTCCTCCCTCTCCACACTCTACCCCTCCTGCTGGGGGTCTGGTAACTCCATTCCTGTGTGAAACTGGAGCTGGCGGACTTCAAAGGCAGGGACCTTGAGCTCGGCCCCTCTCCCCACCTCCTCCCCTCCCCGCCCGTCCCGGAGGCCTGGGAACTTCTCAAAGGATCCCTAGCCCTCATTGCATCCCCATCAGCAGATGCTGGAGTGGACACCTGGCCGCCTGGCCGAGGTCAAAGGGGACAGGGCAGGTATTGCGGCTGACTGACTGAACATCCGCCGCTGTGATGCCTCCGCCCCTCGAAGCTCCTTCTGTTAGAGGGTCACTTACTGATTTGGAAGCCAAGCCACCTCCCTTCCTTCCTGAGAGCTTGTCAGTGTAATGCTGGGGTAAGAGCTTGGGCTTTGGAGTAAACCAGCCCTGGGTTCAAATCCCAGCCCAGACAATTACTAGCTATGAGACCTTGGGCAAGGCATTTCTCCTGCCGAGCTTCCGTTACCCAGTGTGCAAAGGGGATGGTAATAGAACTTGCCTCAGGGAAGGTAGAAGGATTCAAAGCCTCAGGTAGGGCAGTCAAGAGCCCTCTGTAGTAGGAACTCAGTAAGGGATGGGGGAGGGGAGCCAGCAGGAGGCACCCCCACCTGGAGCTCTGGGAGGTACCCCTCCCCCGCCAGGTTGTCATCCAGACACTAACCAGGCCCCCGCCCTGCACCTCCCCTCCTCTCCCCCGGTGAAGACCCCCAGATAAGGCTGGCAGCCTCTCAGGCGTCAACCACATTCCACCAGCAGGGCTGTTCACTGGCCGACCCCCACCTTTCCCAGACAGGGCCAAGCAGGTTCGGGGAGTGGGAGACAGAGATATGCACTGATGGACCCAGGGAGAGAACCCAGCTGTCAGCCGCACACTGGAGCGCCCACAGCACCTGGTCCAGCTCAACATGGACTCGCTGTCCCAAAATTCCCAGACCAGGGGGCCCTAGCGCCCACCAAGGCCAGGGACGTGGCAAGAAGGGCAGAGGGTCTAAATCACTGTGAGGCCAGGATGACCTTCGAGGGCTCTGGGGCCCACAGACCCTCTCTGCCCACAGTTCCCCTCCCCAGCTCAGGCATCCATCCCCAGCGGCCTCCCCTAAGCCTGGTCATATGGGTGAGGGCAGGGGGCATCTGGGCCTCTCCGAGGGGCTCATGGGAAGTCTTTCTTTTTCCCACCCAGGAGCACTGTGGCTGAGCAGTTTAGAGCCCAGTGCCTCAGGGCTAGATGGTCTGAGCGGGGTGGGAAGATGGTCTGAGGGGGGTGGGAGTGGATAGAGCTCCCTTGGGAAAGGACACAGGTTTGGGCATCAGACAGACCCAACTTATGGGGTTCAAAAAGCACCCACCTCGTGGGGTATCATGAGGAGTGAAGGATGGGACCCAGGAGCCCTCAGTGAGGGGCTACAGCCATTATGATCAGGGTCCCTCCTGTGCTCAGGAGGAGCTCCCACTGCGAAGGGCCCTGGCTGCTGGGTCCTGTGCCAACAGGCCCTTCATTAAATCTCAACATTTAATGCCTCCCCTCACCTCTGTGGCCCAAGGGACCCCTCAGCCCACTCTGGAGCTTTGCCCCCAGTTCAGAGCCCTCCATTTCAGAGCTGACAGGACCAGGCTGGGGAGACAGTGCCTGGGGGGAGGGGGAAAGATGCTTCATCACCGTGGGAACAGGTAGGCCATTGCGCTAAGTGACAGAGCCCCAGGAGTCCAGCCACATGGGAGGAAGGGGTTCAGTCACAGCCAGACCAAAGGAAGGGAGCTGCCTGTCCCGGGAGGTGTGCAATAGCACCGAAAGCATGCATGTGAGGAACAACCGTCTGTCCTGTGTAATCTCTATCGTCATATTTACCTTTTGAGGTGGATAGTGCTAATATTCCTTTTTTTACAGTGGAGGAAAGTGAGACTCAGAGATGAAGCAACTTCACAGTCCCACAGCCCATGATGGCTGGAATCTAAACCCAGGTGTCCCTGCTCCAGAGCCTTCTCTCAGGGGTTTCCAGAATCACCCCAGGCGTGTATTAAGAATTCAGATTCCTGGGCCCCACTCCAGACTTAGAGATTCAGAACCACGTGAGGCCTGGGGCCTGAGAACCTGCCTTGCGACATGCGCCCTGGGGATTCCTTTGCACCTGAGGCATGGGAAACGCTGACCTCTGTCATCCAGGGGTGAGCCCAGGAGGCCAGGCCAGGCCAGGGCTGAGAGGGGTGAGCCGGTGGGGCAGAGGAGGGGCCTTCTGGGGGCCAGGCTGAAGGGGCGTGGCCTGTTGCCAGGGCGACGAGGGGCCTGCGCTTATCTTTACAAATCCCTCCTGACCTCTCAGGCTGCCTGGGCCGACCTGGCAGGGGGGGGATTAACCGACAGCCGCCCCTCCCCTTCGACCTGCTGCCCTGCCTTGGGAAGGCCCAGAACCCGCCACCAGGAAGGGAATTTTCTCCATGGAAAGGACAGATTATAACAGCGTAAAAAATGGCAACCGTTTACTGAGTGCGTACTACGTGCTCCAGGCTGTGCTACACATCTCGCTTCTATTTTTAAGACATTGTTTTATTGGTTTCGAACCGGAAGAGGTAGGTGCTGTTAAGAAAACTGCTAACTCAGAGAAGTTGCTAACTTGCCCGGGATCATCCCTCAAAAACTAAGAAGCAGATCGTTTCCAGACTTCTGAAAGGTCCACATCTCCCACTGCACGTGAAATTCCCACTTTGCAAACTCTCAATTCCACCCATACATTGTCATTTTAGTGCATCCCAGCCCAGCCTCACCCAGGCCCTGGAAAGTGTCTCTCAGGGCTTGCACAAGAATGGAGGTTCCAGGGGCTGGCCCTGTGGCGTAGTGGTTAAGTTCACCCGCTATGCTTCCGCAGCCTGGGGTTCGCCAGTTCAGATCTGGGTGTGGACCTACACACCACTCTTCAAGCCATGCTGTGGCAGCATCCCACGTGCAAAATAGAGGAAGATTGGCACACATGTTAGCTCAGAAACAATCTTCCTCACCAAAAAAAAAAGGGCGGGGGGGAGGTTCCAGTATCAGCCTGGGCAGAGCAGGCAATCTTCCCTGTCTGTCCAGAACCGGTGTGAGCAATGCCCCTGTGCTTTAGGCCTCACTCAGTGCTTAGTAACTCCTTCTTTACATGCACTTGTAACGGGCCTGGTGACAACTGCCAACAACTGATGGGAAGCGTCTGCTGACGGTGGGTTTGGCGAACGGTAGGACACAACAGGTTTGTACAAACACTGCCTCAGAGCCGTCCAGAAAGGGCGAAACTACTCCAACAAGGCGGGACGGTTCAGAATACTCTTTCAGATGTTTACCCCCTCAGGTTAAAGGCATCATTTTTGTAACAGTAATCGAGACAGTAGCTGTCATGGATTCGCCACCTGCCCCGTGCCTGGCACTGGCTTTCCTGTGTTTCCAGACCAGGGTCTCTGGGCACGGGGGCTGTGGAGGCACTTCCCTGAGTGAAGGGGAGACAGAGCGGTGGGCTCCGGGCTGTTGGCTGTTTCTAACTATTCGTGGGCCTCCGGCTTGCATCTAAAATTTTCTTCGAAACTGAGGATTCCACATGAAACCTAAGTTGGACAAGCACCACATTTTCTCATTGAATTCTTGTTATAGCCTCGGAGTTAGCCAGTTTGTCCCATTTTGACAGAAGCACAGAGAAGAGATGCGACTTCACAAAGGCTGGGGCCACAGTTGGAGGTGAAATCCTGGCCCTGCCACATGCTAGCTCTGTGACTCTGGGCAAGTTACTGACCCTCTCTGGGCCTCGTTTTCCTCCTCTGTAAACTGGGGATATCAGAGGTGACCTCATAGCGCTGTCGTGAGAATTAAATTCCATCACATTAGTGCAGGAGCACCGTGCCTGCCACAGTGCCGCAGTGGCTGAGGGTATTATTTATTCGTTCATCGACAAATCTTTATTTGGGGCAAACACTGACTATCCAGCAAATCTTGATGTTGGGTCACATGTGTGTGGTTCCCCCCTCCATCCTTGCCTCTGTCCCGCAGTCCCCCACCCGGCTCTGGTTGGAGGAGGGGCTGGACTTGGGGACTAGCCTGCCCCTTTGTCAGCCTGGCTCCCTGGGTGTGCGGGACGGGGGAGGGACACGGGAGCCCAGCGCGCCCCATTGTACTCCAAGATGCCTGGTCCTCTCCTAGCAACCAGCGGGCCTTTGTGGCAGAGTGGGCCCAGGATGGAGGGGCCCAGCTCGGGGCCTGGCAAGGGTGACAGCAGAGCCAGGGGCCCAGGGCCCCTGTCCCCTCTGGATGGAAATTGCTTCTCAAGTAAGCAATGCAGTCCCCAGCCCCTCTCCTCCGGGCAGTCAGGCCTTGGGTACTGGCATGCAGAAATGCTCATGTCCCAGGGGCCCCACTCTAGCTTTCGCGGAGCCCCAGGGAGGGGGCTGCCTATGCAGAAATCACAGGGGCAAAGCTGCCCTGCGAACCCCAGCAGGGCTGTGCAGGGAGTGCGTGTGTATATCGGTGTCCACTCCCTTCTGTAGCGTCGATCTAGCTTGTATTCACTCTGCCTCAAGGTTCACGCAAACGTGCAGTGGAGTGTGAATGCACGTGTCAACATCTGCACGTTGGTGTGTGTGTGCAAGTGCACGTGTGGGGGATCTACATGTGCGTGTGGACACCTGTTCATGTGGTGTGTGCCCTTGTGCATGCCACACCAGTGTGCAGAGTGTGTGTGTATGGGTGGGCATGCATGCACATGTGTGATTTGTGTGTCCCTGTGTGGGTGCAGGTGCATGTCTGATTTGTGTGTGCACACCCATGTATCTGTGTGTGCATGGGAGGGCAGCGGACAGACATCAGATCCACAGACCAGGATTTCATGCCCTCATGTGCAGAGAGCAGAGCCCCCAGAGCCCCAGCTTGGCCCCATCCCTCCCTGAGCCTCGGTTTCCTCCACTGCAAAACGGGGTCCTAGAGCTCCCCACGGGCCCTGCAGAGAAGGGGAGGAGAGAGGGCTTTGTGAGCCAGGCCCTGTGAGCAGCCGGAGGAGGGCCTCAGGTAGGAGCCAGGGGGACTTGACCCCACACCCTGGGAGTCTGCGGGGCTGTGGGCTCCCCCCGGCTGCTGCGGAGCCCAGGCCACCCGCCCTGTACCCTGCGTGCCTTCCTCCTCCAGCAGTGGCGTGGGGGTGGGGGACTTCCCAGGGCTGGCCCCCGTAGCTATAGCGACCAGGACAAAGCGTCCCCTAGACCCCCCAGGAAGAATTCCAGGCCCGCGCACACGTGAATCCATTGGACAAAAGCAAAAACCGCTTGGCGAATGGGGTCTGGCTTCAGGAAGCCCTTTCAGCTCCGTCTGGGAATGCCAGGGAGGGGGCGGCAGTGGACACACATGTTCCTAAGTGTCCGGCTGCCCCTGAGGGACCCCAGAGCACCCCAGTCGCCCAGTGCAGGCAGGGCTAACACACAAATGGAGGGGATGCAGGCAGACACCTGGATCTCCTGGGCTTCCTTCCCCCTCCCCTCCCTTTCCTCCCCAATCCTCTGGGCTGGGGTCCACTGCCCCCACCCCATGCCCCCAGGTCAAGAGGAAAGACACAGTTCAACCCACCTGACAACTTATCCCCACAACTTTTGCTAGGACACAGCCTCCGCACTCATAAAGTCTCAGATACAACTCCCTGCTCGCCCAGGACAGCTTGCGTACCTCCCAACTTTAAAACACCCCAGCTGCACCCCACAACCCAGCACGCGACTCACAATACACTCTGGTGCGAGGCTCAGGCGACCTACGAGTCCCCCAGAACTCCTGAGCCCCCACACCCCTCCTGTACAGCACACAACATCCCGCCCAAGACACACAGCCCACCCCGTGCCCCAAATCACCGCCCGGCCCTCACAAAGCCCCCTGGACACACAGCAGCCCCCGAGCCCCAGGACATGCTCCCTCCTCAGGAGCTCCAGTGGCCCGCAGCCGCACACCCCTCCGCACCCCACAACTCGGGCCTGTGCCCCAGCCCCACACGGACAGCCCCAGGGCCTGGGGTGACTGCTCTGGGGGACAGACCCTGCCCCAGGCCCCCCGAAGGCTTGTGCCCAACTCACCGGCCAGGAGGGCTAGGGCAGGGGTGCAGAGCAGCGGCAGCAGCAGCAGGAGAGGGGCCGGGGGCCTGGGGTCCCGGGTCCAGGGCCTGGCCAGCGCCATGGCAGCACGCTCGCTGGCGCCTGTGGGAACGGCCGGCCCGGCTGGCTCCGCACCCCCCTCCCTCCAACCAGCACTAATGCCGTGGACAGAGGCCCGGCCCCGCCCGCCGGCTGCTCCGCCCCCGCGGATGCTGGAGGACCCGGCCCAGCCTCCCCCCCCCCCACCCCCCAACTCCCCGCCGACCCCTCGCGGAGACAGGCCTCAGGGGCCCTGAGCTCCGACTTTGTCCGACCTTGTCTGAGCGCCCACCACTCTCCCTCCTGACCGCCCCCCCCCCCCCGGTTCTCCTCCCCCCTCAGGTGGTGCTGCCTCAGCCTCCTCGGAGGAATTCTGTTCTGTGGGGTTCTTCTCACCAGATGATGCCAGCTACTCCCAAGCCCTCGGTTATCCCACCCTGCTGCACCCCCATCTCCTCTCACGCCGGGCCTGAGCGACCAGCAGCCCCTAGACTTCCCCTCTGCTCGGGAGCCCCAGCCCCGCCCCGTCAGCTTGTTCCTCCTCAGTGCTCCCCACCTGAGCCAGGCACTCCCCACCCTGCAGCGCCCCCCTCCTCCCATGGGGTCAACCACCAGCTCCTGACGGCTCTGCCGTCTAGGTGTCTCTAGATCCCACCCACCCTCTTCCTGCCCTCAGCGCCACACTGCCACCCACAGCCCCTCCCACCTCAGGGTGAGGCCCGTCTCCACCCTCACTACACGCTACCCAGCCAGACTGAACATTTTCCGTTGCTCCTCTCTGGCCTGGATCTTCGCCTCTGCTGTTTGCAACTCCACACACCTCACTGCTCTCTGAGGCAGCCTATTCGACTGAATGGCAGCTCTAACTAAGCAAGCTTTTCCCGCTCCCCTGCTGGGAAGTCCTTCTTGTTGTCTAACTTTGCAGTCTCCTGCTGCACTTGATGTTTGCTTGCTCCTGGCTGGAGAGGGGAATGGTGTTTGAGTGGAGAGGAGGAGTTCTTCAGGGGACCCGGACCCAGGTCATCTCGAAGGCACTACAACATCAAAAAGCCTATTCTTCCACTGCCCTCAGCTCCAGGGGAGGCGGAATCCCATTGCTGAGGGGCCACTGGCCTCTGCGAATGCATACCCGTTTGACTTAATTCAACGGACTCAGGCCACTCAGGCCCTGTACTGGGCTCTGGGATGTGTCCCAACAGCTGGAGGGCACAGTCTGGAGAGACAGCCCTGAGCACCGACTGAGGGAGCTCCAGGCTGCGCTAGAGGGCTAGGCAATGGTCCCCGGACTTCAGGGAAGGGAGCAGTGGGCATCACTGGGGCCTGGGTGGACGGCCGGGGGCCACGCTGGCCCACCAGCCCGGGTAAGAGCTCCCAGAGGGAACCCAAGGCCTGGTTGTCCACGTTGGTTTGTGGGACCCTCCTCACTCCCAGGTCACCTGGAATTCCCTGCCTCTCACATACACCAGGAGCCCCCGCCCCCCGGGGAAGCCCCTCTGCACTGTGGGAAAAGCAGCAGGCCGGGGCTAAACAGATCATGTTTGAGCCCAGCTCTACCACGGATTAGCGGACTGACCGCAGCACGTGACTTCCGTGTCTGGGCCTCAGTTTCCCCGTGTGTGAAATGGGAGTAAGAGTTCTCACCATGCAAGGCTTTAATGAGCTGTAGTGGTGGTGTGCGTTTTTATACTACTTTTCATAGATTCCCGAGAGATCCAAGCAGCCCCAGCGGGGTGGGGACAGGGGGAGGCAAGGCTCCCACAGCCCCCCGGGTCTGTGGATACTCAGACACACACAGCCCGGCTCTTACAATGAGCCCCGAGGTCGGAAGGGCGCTGTCGGGGCTCCCCCCAAGCCCCGCCCAGCAGCCCCGGTCTTGCAGCCAGCACGCGCCACCTTGTGGCCAGACCTGGGAGTGTCCCTCGAGGTGTGGAGGGCCCGCGGCTGGCCCGCGAGGACGCGCTGGATGCGGAAACTCGGCAGCACCGGCAGAGGGAGCCCCTGCGAGCACAAGGAGGAGGCTGGGGGTCATGGGCGGCAGCGGGGCTGAGGTTGGCCCGGCAGAGCATCCTGGCGGCCTCCCTGGTCCGTATCCGAAGAGACCGTGAGAGTGGGCCGGCCCCTCTGAGGAGATGGTCCCTTAGGAGCATCCATGTCCTCATCCTCCCGAAGTGGGCGGGAAAGGGAGCCCAAGGAACCTCATTTCACTCCCTCAACAACACTGTGAGGTCAGTATTGACCCCACTTTACAGATGAGGAAACTGAGGCTCAGACAGGTGCGACTGGCTGTTCGGGGTCTCACAGCTAGTCCGTGCAGGGGCGGGATTCGAACGCAGGTTCTCTGACTCTAGGTTGACTGTGCTCCCCGCAGCTCAGGAATTATTTGCTGCCTTCCCTCTGGTCGACGGCACCCAGTCCTGCCGTGGGTCCCCCACCACCTGTCCAGCCTCAGGTAAATGTGGCAGTAAAGCCTAGTGGTTGGGTGGCCCCAGCTTTGGCTCGCACCCCGATTCTTCCTGTGCCCTTAGGCAGGGTTTTGTTGGCCTGTTTTTACTTTTCTGAACCTTCGTTTCCCCACCCGTAAATTGGGGTAATAATAGCGTCCACCTCAGGGTACTGTGGGCAGTGGGCTGCTGCCACCAGGGCCGGGTTGGGGCTGGGGAGGGTGACCCAGGACTGCTCCCCACTGAGGAGATCAGCAGGAGGGGCCCCTCCAGACCCTTCAAGGTGACCTCTGCCCTGCATCCCCCCCAGGCTCCCGCGCCCCTCCTTCTCAGGGGCTGTGTTGGTGATTCAGAGTGTTCCCTGCTCTGTGCCCTGCTGATCCATGTGGACGTCCTCACGGCCCCCTTCCCTCCGGCTTCTCTTAAGGGTGGGCCAGTGGGAGGTGCAGCAGGAGACCGGAGGACGGGAGGAGAGGGAGGCTGGGGTGTGTCTTCCCCCTCTCTCCCTGCAGGGGCGCGCTTCTGCCGACAGCTCCAGGGGGGCCCTCTGTCACCTCCGCTCTCGCCGCTCAGGTGCCTTGGGCTCCCTCTGTGGCCCAGTGTGGGGCCGCCTTCAGCCCTGACCTCACCGGCTCTCTGGAGGGCCTTCCCCACTGTCACCCTCTCCCTCCTTCTTGGAACCCTCTCCTCGGCTTCACTCAGACCTTCCTGGCTGCTGTTCCTTGCTCTCTTTCCTCCCCAAATTGTGGGGTGCGTTGGCGTCTGCTCCCAGCCCCCTGCCCTTCTTGCGCGTCCCTCCCTGGGTGAGCAGGTCCACACCCAGGCTTCCCGACCAGTCCTGTTCTCTCGGGAGCCCTCTACCAGTGGTTCTCAACCCTGTTCCCACTCCCGCTTGATAACAAATATCTTGATTACCCCGAAGTGAAATGACATACACATGCGTATAATTCCCAAAAGAAAACCATACCAATGCCCTAACTGAAATATCAGAGGGAGCCATTGAGGGCCAGGGGGAAGCGCACAGTAACTTGTTCAAATCCTGGCTCCTCCACTTCGCAGCTGTGTGACCTTGGGTAAGTCGCTTAACTTCTCTGTGCTTCAGTTAGCTCCCCAGCAAAAAAGGGATTTTTTTTCCCATGCAGTGCTTTACTGGATAGAATTGTTATGAGGATTAAATGAGTAATTATTCATGAAGCATTTAGAACAGTGCCTGGCACATGTTAAAAGATAAATGAGTGTGGGCTAAATTTTAGATGATATATATTTCAGTTGTAAATACTCTCATTGCTGGCACTAGAAAAAATAATAAAATAACGAGAATCTTGTGCCTGGATGTAGAACCCCCCGAATGCGACAGTCACAAATGCAGACCAGTACAGAGAGTGTCGTCTCAGTAACTCAGACACCACAAGTAGTGTTGACATTAAGTATGCAATTTTCCAAAATGGTGACAACTCTGGATAAGGTTTTGAACAAGATAGAGAGCAATCTTCCTTCAGTTTATGTGGAAGTTGTATTTCTGGCAAACTCGGTGTATGTTAAACTTCAGAACATTCATGCAAGAATGCTCTGTCTATAAGCCAGCCAGACCTGGGCTCTTGGCGCAGACACTGAGAAACAGGTGTTTTTCCTCTACATGAGTGTCTGGCAGGACATTCAAAAGTCAAAGAGCACGTGGGACATCCTTCGTGGACTGTCCTGCACGTCGCACGGCATCCAGCATCCTGGGCTCCTCCCACGAAATGCCAGGGGTGCCCCTCAGTCATCATGAAAACTGAAAACACTCCCACAAATTCCTAAAACAGCTCCCAGGAGGCCCCTGGGTTCTACGCCAACCGCCAGAGGGACTTTTCCAAATCCCAAACTGTGTCTCTTGCCTGTTGACTCCCAGTGACCCTCAGGCCAAGTCCAAATTCCTGAGCCTGTTGCCCAAAGTCCTCGTGATCCAGCTCCCTGCCCCCTCCCCACAGATGCGGATCCATGCCCCCAGCCCCCACCCTCTCCCCGCCCCTCGAGACCCCCCCCACACACACACACATACACCATCCCCCCCCCCCCCACACACACACACACCCTGTGCTGTGTTCTCACCGGTCTTTGCTCCGGGTCGGCTCCCTGGAAAGCCCGGACACCTCCACCCAGTTAAATGCTCCAATGACACCTCGCTGATCCTTTGGGACCCCGTTCTGGCATCATCTCCTCAGAGAAGCCTTGGTCACCCCAGGCTTCGTGGGGCCTCTTCTGTGCTCCCCCAGCCCCCTGGCTTCCCTTGAAGACCCCCGCACCGACCATGCCCTGTTCTAGCTGCCAGTATAGACGTCGGTAGCATCTGAAGGCAGAGCGTGCAGCAGGTGGTTCATAGTGAACGAGGACCAGTCAGCCCCGGCCCTGGGGGAGCCCACGTCTGGTGGAGGGACAGACACACGGACAGTACTTGCAGAGGCCAGCTGCCACGTGGCAATTTCCCAGAGGAAGTAGGACCTTGGAATGTGGATAGAGTTTTCTAGGTGGAGGGGAGGCAGAAGGCACACCTGGCTGAAGACCCCGTGTGGCAGAGGTCAGGCGTGAGACAGAGCATCACTCCATCAGGGACTGCAAACAGCTGAGTGTCGCCTGGGGTCAGAATGTGGAGGGGCGCTGATGAGAGGCGGGGTGGGAGCATCCGCAGAGGGCAGCTCTTGCAGAGCTTCTAAGGTGCCGGGGGGGTTGAGCTTTGTCCTAGGGGCACCGGGGAGCCATCGAAGGGATTAAAGCAGGGGCATGAGGGGATCTCGGCAGGTTTGCGTGTGGCAGAGCTCTCTTGGGGCGGGTGTGGAAGACGCGCTGCAGAAGGGCAAGAGTTGCAATGACCCAGGAAAGTTATGTCTGAATTAGGACAGGGAGGAGGGTGGGCATTTGAGCAGCAGAAACAACAGAACGTGGTGTCTGCTGGGGCTGAGGAAGAGGGAGAAGGCCAGAGTGGACCCCTGCATCTCACCTTGGCGAACCCCCAGGGACAGGATGGAGACAGGGGCCTGGCGAGTTGGCTAGGGGAGGGTGGCCCCAGACAAACCCAGACCTCCCTCCGCTAAAAGACAAGCTGCAGGCCCCTCTGGAGACACCAGAGGGAGCTCCAGCATAGGCCAGGCTCCTGTCTCCCTCCAGCCGCCAGCCTCCAGGCCTCCACCTCATCTCTCAGGGGGACCAGACCCACCCCACTCCTCCGATGGAGGCTCTGGAGGCCCTGCCAGGGCCTGGCCAAGTCTGATGGCTCACACTCTCAGGCCACCTCATCCTCCGGCCACCGGGTTCACACGTGGGGGGCACCTTTTCAAGGCAGGGGCACGTTGGGGCAGAGGTTGGGGACTGCAAGCTGTAAGTACTGACAGCCTGCCCCTGTCCCACCCTGCACCCCGCCCCCTCCCCCACAGGGATAAGGAGGGCAACCCACCCAAGGTGGCACCACTGTCAGAGGCAACCCCAGCCAGCCCTGCTGCCCCCAGTTGGGGACGGGAGTGGATCAGAGCTCCCCAAGTCAGAGTGGGCTCAGGAATTAGAAGAATGCAAGCAACCTTTTCCAACCGCCCCTTCATTCCTACAAAAACCTGGGGTGAGGGGGGGTTCCCGTGGGCCACCTCCCCACATCACCTGGGACCCCGAGGAGCGTCCGTGGACAAAGGCCTGGAGGCGGGGAGAGGCTGGCTGGTGGCCTCAGGGAACGGGGCAGAGAGCGGCGCGGCCAGAGCGCCGGACGCAGGGAGGCGGCCCAGAGGCCGCTGGAGAGATGGGGGCGCCACCGGGGAGTCTGGATGCCGCCAGAGAGCAGGGGGGCCACCTGGCAGGCCTCCTGGGGGCAGTGCCAGGACAGCTGGGCCTCTGCGAAGGATCGCTGGGGCTGCAGAGCGGGAGAGGCAGAATTACAATTTTTGGAAAAGTGGTTGGCCTCTCTGCTTGAGTCTAAATGGCACAGTCTTTTAAATTTTTATGAAAACAAAAAATGAATAACAAATGGAGACGCTGAAACAGGAGATCTATTTCCTTTTACATCTGATGGAAAGAGCAAATCCAAGCCCTAAATGACACTAACAGGATTTTCATAATCTGTGACAAAACACGCCAGCAGTACCAGCAGAGCTCACTTCCAGCTGTCTCCTCCCCTGGACTGGGAACCCCGAATCCGGGACTCATTTGAACAACACAGCTCCCATTGCCTGCACGGGGAAACTGAGGCATAGCTAGGGGCCAGGACAACCCCAAGGTCATATGGCAAAGTTGGAACTAGAACAAAGACTCCTGACTCCCAAGCCTGGGCCTGTCTCTGTGTGCCCACTCCTGCACGTTTACACACATCACACACTAAACACACACACACACCATGCAGGAAATGTTCTCCAAACTCAGATGGGTAAATGCCTGGGTACGTGCGACATCCCACAGTCACACATTCCCTCCCGTAGACGTACACTTGCCTGGACAGAAGTGTGCAGACATCCGCACAGCGCCCCCCAGACACCCAAATGCAGACATAAACACGTTTGTGTTCACACACGCAGGCACTCACACACGCATATCTGATCACCGCAAATCGAAATACTCAAACCCACAGAGACACCTACACAGGACATACGCACACACAAATATCCACAGATAGTCGCAAGAGTCAAAAGTGCCCCTCAATGCACATCCACAGACACACCACTCACCATTCACAGACACGCACGCGTACAGCACTCTCACAGCCCCGTGAGGCCCACAGGCCGACACTCAGCTAAACAGCCATGTCTCCTCTCTCACAGCCATGCCGTGCTGGCACCAGGGTCAGGCTAGAGTGTCCTGGTGACCCTGTCATGCCTCTGCAAGGTAGCCTGGGAATCTGAGACAGGCAAGGTGACACCTCCTGTGGGAGGCCAAGGACACCACGCGCTATCCGACGAGCCACAGTGGATCCATAGCACAGCTCAGAGGGCCAGGAGCTGCCCGGGACCCAGCCCTAGCCGCCCACACTCTCCTCACCTCAGCACAAGCGTGTGAGTGGGTGTCTTCAGTGAGTGTTTTATTTTTTTGTTTGTTTTGGTTTTTTGGTGGGTTTTTTTTTTTTGTGAGGAAGATTGGCCCTGAGCTAACATCAGTTGCCAATCTTCCCTTTTTTTTTTTTTTTTTTTGCTTGAGGAAGATTGTCACTGAGCTAACATCCGTGCCAGTCTTCCTCTATTTTGTATGTAGGACACCGCTACAGCACAGCTTGATGAGCCATGTGTAGGTCCACGCCCGGAATCCGAACCTGTGAACCCTGAGCCGCTGAAGCAAAGTCCGCAGACTTAACCACTACGCCACAGGGCTGGCCCCTCCGTGGATGTTGTAAGGGGTGTGGGCAGGGGCAAGGTAGAGGTGGAAGGAGAGAGTTCATCTGCTATACAGGTTTAGGATTCCTTCCTTCCTTCCTTCATCTGATATTTAATAAGGACCTTTGTGAATCGAGCAAAACAGAGACACAGGTTCCGCCCCCAGGAGACACGCCCAGCGCGGAGCTGCTGCGTCTCACGTTGTAACCGCGGCTCCGAGGCCTCGGAGAGACCTGGGTTCTGTCTGAGGCTGCAGGACCTTGAGCAATTCGTGTCCTCTGAGCCTCAGTTTCCTCATCTGAGAAATAGGAACCACGCTTCCTCTGACCACCTGTTAGCTTTGCTATTAGAACGAAATTCAATGATGGATGTCGGGGGAAAGGGGAAGTTTCAGTAAAATGAGTCAGATGTTTACTAGGCACCAGCTGTGTGCCAGGTTGTGATATGGGAATGTGGGTAAGTGTGCAGGCCCTGGAGTCAGAGAGGCTGGCTGGGTTCAAATCTCCACTTTGCCAGGACTAGCTGTCTGAGCTTAAACAGGTTACTTGACCTCTCTGAGCTTCTTCTTTCTGGTCTGTAACAAAGGTATAATAATAATAATACCCACTTTATATGAGTGCTGTGGAATAGCGCATGTAAAGTTCTTTGCACGAGGCCTGCCACAAAGCAGATGTTCAATTAAACCAGTTCCTATTATTATTTGTAAGCTTTCATTTATTCATTCAACAAACACTTGCTGAGTACCAACAACGAGCCAGGCATGATTCTAAATGCTCTCCAAATTCTGACTCATTCAATCCTTCTAACAACTCTATTATTATTCCTGTTTTACAACTGAGGAAACTGAGGCACAGAGAGGTCCAGTCACTTATTCAAGGTTATACTGCTCGTAGGAGGTAGAGCTGGAATAGGAACCCACGTCTATCGGGCTCTCTAAGTCCATCTACAAGACACGCCACTTCCCCATTATGGTTCAAAGTCCTCCTCCCCCTCCGCAGCAGCAGCCCCTGTTAAATAAATCATCCAGTAACGGTTTCTGATTCCCAGACTTGGTTGCAAATAAATTATTCACATTGTAAGACCTGCAACCACCGGCTGGGCCTCATTACCTAAGAAGGGCCGCCTGCCCACAAGATGCCACTCCCTCCCCTGGGCATGGATCCTGGAGGGCCAGCTAGAGGCGGCCAGAGCTGGCGAGCGAGGACCCGGGAGCTAAGAGCAGGGGCCTTTCACATCCCATTCCCAGCCTTTGCTTTCTAGCAAGCTCACAGCCTGGTGTTGTCGAGAGAACATAAGTTCTGGATTCGCCAGTCCTGGGTTCCAGTCCTGGTTCTGCCCTGAGCAACTGTGTGACCTCAGGCAGGTGGCCCACACTCTCTGAGTCTTTGGCCGAGGCTGACCAGCCAGCCCACACAGTGGGGCTCTGGGCCCCGCTTCACACTTTCTCTTCTTCCTCTATTTGTGGTCTGAGGCTTGTGCTGCCCAGCCAGGCCCCGTACTAGAAGCTGGGGCAAAGATCCTATCCTGGGGGGACGTCCAGTCTCCATGTCTCATCTTCTACTCTCTGTACCTGGCTGAAACCTGCTCTGAACCAGAGCCCTGGGGCTGATTGTAGGGGAGACTGGGTACTCCAGAGTCCCCTGAGGGCCAATTACTCATCCCAGCTGCTAGGAACATCAGCCACTATGGGTCACTGGGTTATGCCCCCTGCCAAGGGCAGCCGGTGGCCGTTGCCTGACTGATGGAGAGCTACGAAAGGCCCAGCTCGCTTGCCTCCACTGGGACAATGTTGAAGGACCATCACAGCTCCAGGGACCTTGCAGGGGCCTCCGTTACAACCTCACTGTGGGTCAGCGCCTCTCTCCGCCCAGTCCCACCTTCCTACTTCCAGGGTATCTTCCGAGGGCACGCTCCAATAAACCGGCACGTCATCCTCCAGCTCAGGTCTGTTTCCGGGAACCCAGTCTGAGGTGCCTGTCACAGACAGAGCCCAATCCCAGCATTAAGTGAAACCCAGTCCACGTCACCAATGCTCAGTGCCGCCTACCTCCTGCCCCAGTCCGAGCTCTGATCCTGGTCCCAGACTGAGCCCCGACTCGAACCATAGACTGACGCCCAATCCTGGTCCCAGCCTGAGCCTGTGCATCCGTGGAGAGCAGAGGACCACTTCGGACAGAACTAAGGGATAGGAAGTGGCAGGTAGAAGCGGGTTGGAGTCTGGCTTATCCTGAGGACAGGACCAGAGTGAACTTTTCCGGAGAAGATGGGCAGCCTAGTCAGCCGGGAAGTCAGAGCCACAGGATCTCGCTTCACAGAGAGGTCTTCGTCAAAAAAGCTAAACAGAATCTTCTTATGGAAGAACCAAAATAAGAAAAATCATAACAGCTGCCGCTTCTCGAGCAAGGAGTGTGTCCTGGGCACCATGGGATCCACTTCCTGGGCTTGCTGCCTCCTCAGAACAATCTCCCGGGTTCCATTCTCTCCCATCTTACAGATACGGGGGCTGAGGCCCAGAGGGTGACATCCCCTGCCTCGTGCCTCCGCTGTGGCAGAACCAGCATTCAGAGCCCGGAGCATTCTGTGCTTCTGTGGGATCTAGGCTCAGGCAGAGACTGGTGTTCCGAAGAAAGGCTTCCAGGCCCCATGGGTCCCCTGAACTAGCAGTTCACCATGTCCCTGAGCCTGCCCAGGGCAGCAGGGGAGTCGGGAACAGAGTGGTGGGTGGTCCAGGAGTCTGTGCAACTGAGACCCAGCCCCAACTTCGGGCAGGCTGCTGTCCATCTCAGGGCCCCCAGTTCCTATTATTTGATTCTCACTCCCATCTCATTGAGGCTGGCACTATTACTATAGGTATGGCACAGATGGGGAAACTGAGGCCCAGAGATGGGACGCCGCTTGCCCAGACTTGCAGACCTGGGACTCATCTCGAGAATTCCTGATACTTGCTCTCCCATCCTCTGTTCATATCCATGGAAGAACGAAGGCCATTTGTGTCCCCCCGAAATTCCTGTGTTGCAACCTAACCCTCAATGTGACAGTATTAGAGGTTGGGGGCTTTGGCATGTGATGAGGTCATAAGAGTGGAGCCCTGGTGAATGGGATTAGTGCCTTTATAAGAGAGAGATCCCTGGCCGCTTCTGCCGTGTGAGGTTATAACAAAATGACTGCTGTCGATGAACCAGGAAGCAGGCTCTCGCCAGACACCGAATCTGTCGGCACCTTGATCTCGGACTTCCCGGCCTCCAGAACTGTGGGAAATAAATTTCTGCTGTTTATAAGCCACCCAGTCTATGGTATTTTGTGACAGCAGCCCAAATGGACTAAGGCAGCCACTTTCCCCATGTGCTCCACACTGTTGATTCTTCTATCCATCCACGCATCCATCACTGCATCCATCCACACATGCATCTGTCCGTTCATCCGTGTATCCATGCATCCTTCCATCCACAGTATGCACTGAGCATCCTCTAGGTACCAGGTCTGGGCCGGGTGCTGAGGACCCAGCAGGCAGAGCTCACCCTCGTGGCGTGTACAGGCTGGCAGAGGAGCCACATATTAAACAAACACACCCACAAAACACACCCACACACGTAGGCATCACATTGTGCTAAGTGCTGGGAAGAAGCAGCCGAGGATGCTGTGAGTGGGTATAACAAGGACGGCTCTCTTGGGAGAGTTCTCTGTGCCCCAGGGAGCTGGTGGGCAGGAAACCTGTGAGACAGCCCCGTAGGCTTGGCCTCAGGGGACAGAAGCTGTGAGAAAAGCATGAATAATGCCCCAGCTGAGCCAGCTGGCTTGGTGAGGCTGCAGCCAGGCCACCTGGCCCCTCCAGCAGATGGAGTCCTGTGGGCTCGGCCGCAGCAGGAGGTAAGTGGGGGGTGGGGGGGTCTTTGGAAAATCTCCCCCCAGATTTGCTTTGTGAGCCATCCCAGCTGGGGCCTGAAGCCTCCAAGAACTGTATCAGAGCTTTAGGAGACACAAGAGAGGTTATTTCAGGAGGATGACAGCATGAGCATGCGCATGGAGGTGGGAAACAGGAGGCAGACCCTGGAAGGTAGAGCAAGGAGAGAAAAGGGAGGAGACAGCGGCCTGGCCCCCGGGGATTTCGTAGCACCCTGGGGAGCTTGACTCCCACCAGTCTCCAGTGACAACAGTCACTGCCGTTGTTGAAAGCTGACTGTGCGCCCAACGAGGGTCATGTGTGATCTCGTTTCATGCTCACTAGATCCAGTGAGACGCTTTCTGCTCGGTCCCATTTCACAGACAGAAAAACTGAAGTCAGGAGAGGTGAAATTTGTTACCCAAGAGCACAGAGTTCGCCAGTAAAGGGTCAGGATGCAGTCACAGCCCCTGTTCCTAACACACCCCTATTCTTAACACTCCCAGGAAGGTGGGAGGAAATTCGGACACAGGCGGGCTCTAGCTGTGGTCTTGTCTGTCCCTCCCACCAAATTGAGAGTTTATCTACCTCTGTCACCGCATGACATCAGGCATAGAATTGGTGCTTGGAAAATACTGTGAATAAATCCTCATCATAAGAGCAGACACTCCTAAAGTGCTCACCATGGGCCGCGGCATCACAACCCTACGAGGCTGGTGCTCCTGTTAACCCCATTTCACAGGTGGGGAAACTGAGACACGGCTGGTAAGTGGTGAAGCTGTGGTTCACCAGGCAGCAAGTAAATAAATACATTAAGGAACTAACTCATGAGTAAATGGGCATGTGTAATGATGAATGAATGAATGAGAGAAAAGATGAGTAAGTGAGGTACTGAAGGAGGGACGGAGCGGGCAAAGGCGAGCTGTGGGTCTTGGTGGAGGGGAGAAGAGGTGGAGGCCATCCCCACTTGTTCCAGCTCCAGCTCCCGGGAAAAGGCCCCTTTTCTCTCCTCTCAGGGAAGCTTGAGTCTTTGCCAGGCTGTTGCCTAGCAACAGTGCCCTCCCTCCGGCCCCACCCCTCTTCCCTCCGGCCAGAGCTGGGGGTCATCGGCCAGCCCCAGGCCCTCAGGCCCGGGGAAGGAAGCTGAGAGGCCAGAGACGGGGCCTGGGTGGGCTCCAAGACTGGGAGGTGAGACCCAAGACCCGTGGGGAAGGGCTGTTTGGACCACCCATTTATTCTGAAGGCACTCTACCTGGCACAGGGGAGGGGAGATGCACACAACGGCTCAAAGCAACGACGACTACGGGGCCTCAAGTCCCAAGTCCTGGATTGGAGGAGATCCTTGATGAGTCACTTGCCTTCCTGAATCGCTGGCTCATCTGTAGAATGGGGACACGGTGGCCACTCCCAGGGGGCCGGTGCGAGGATAGACTGGGCCACGGGAAGGCGCCGTCCTGGGAGGACGCGGGCTATTTTCATAAGCAAGCAGTTTGCAGTCTATCTCTGGAGGAGAAAGAACTGTCACGCTCCCCCCCGAGAGAAGATGGGATGCCCTGCGAGGGAGCACGAGGCCTGGAGGCTCCTGAAGAGGTGGGCCCCGCAGGACTTCTGTAAGGGGGCGCGGGGAGTAGGAGAGAAGTCCTCGCAAAGCTTGGAGGCACAAGATGGGAGCCCATTCAGTAATAGCTATTATTTCTTCACGGTCAGGCACATTGACATGGAATCCTCCCCGCAGCTCCAGCAGGCTGGAAGTAGTGCTCCCACTTCACAGGAAGGAAACGTTGGCTCAGAGAGGTAGAGGGACTTGCTCAAGGTCACACGGCTGGTGAGCAACAGAGCTGAGTCTGGCTCACTCTCCCCTGCTCAGACAGATGGAGCAAAGAGAGCTAGTGGCAAGAAATGCTGCTGTGGAGTCCGCAGGGGCCTCTGCACACCGCAGGGAAGGAGTCGACTTTGTGCAGAGGGCAATGGGGAGCCATGGATGGTTTCTGAGCTGAGAGAGAAATGAGCCAGGCTGGGTCCTCAGGGCCCTAGGTGCTGTCCTGGGCCATCTGTCCCCACCTCCTACAGCTGTCACCCTCTGTATCCAGCCACCCCCACTGTTTCTCAACCACACTGAGAAACCATGTGTGACAGAGGAGAATGTAAAAATATATATGCAACCGAAAAACAGCGGGCTGACAGAACACAGCTATAAATACTCTGACAAGTGCAGAAACCTTCCTCCCATCCTGCTTCCTGCTGCCTGAGGAGCGGGCTCGGTGTCTGACAGGTGGGGTGGGGACTCGGGGAAGGGAAAAGGAAAGAGATAACTGTTTGTGGACCCACTCTGCGCAAAGTGCTTTACAAGCGGCGTATCTCCGAGTCTTCACAAAAACCCTCTCAGAGAGTCACTACTGTCATCCCTGGTTCACAGACAAGGAAACTAAAGCACAGAGAGGGAGGTCATCTGGCCAGGATCACACAGCAAGGAGGCAGTGGAGCTGGGATGCCAGCAAGCCCTACAACGGGCCAACTCTCTGAAGAAGAGAGAGCCGGCTTCAGGCTTGGCCGCCTTCAAGCCTCATGCAGGGCCTGAGAAAGCTTCAGGCTTCCAGGCACTTCTCTGCTGACATGCCTTCCATGGCTCCCCAGTGCCCTCCAGATAGAGACCAAATTCAATGAGGCCTTCCAGGCCCTGTGATCTGGCCTCTGCTCCTACCGTTCCCCTTGCTGGGCATGCTGTTCCCCTTGAGTTACATTTACCTACATTGGGGCCCTGGCTCAAGTGCCGCCTCCTCAGGGAAGACTCCCTGGCTTCCTCCACTGGTAAGAGCCTCTCGTGCTTTCCGTGCAGGGCCTGAAGCTCGGGTGCAATCCAGTGGGTCATCCGGGTGGTGTGGCCACAGAGGGGATGCCCTCAAGAGCTTGGCTGCCTGGGGGCCCCGAGAGAGGGGAGGAAGGTGCCTGTCGTGTCGATGTTCCTCTGTGATGGGTGGGCGGGACTGGGATGAAGACAGCACCATGTGACCTGGCCTTGGAGCCGCTGGAGACGGTCTGGAGGGGTGGCCTGAGAGAACACTGGAAGGGGAACTGGCCTCAGGGCTCTGGGGGGAGAAGGAAAGAAAATGGAGGAAGAGGAAAGAGGAAAGGGACCCCTGGGGCTCCTGCAAGGGGGACTGGGCAGCAACTGGGAAGAACTGGGAATGAGACAGCCCCTCCTCTTGGTCCCACATCGTGTTCCCCATCAGCTCCGCACGAGTGTCCACCGGAGGCTGCCGGTGGGGCGAGGCGTGCACTTGCAGCCCCTCCATGTAGCCCAGCGCAGCCCCACGGAAATGTCATATGAGCCACTTAGGTAATTTTTAATTTTAATTTTCCAGTCGCCACCTTTTAAAAAAAATAAGCAGCCGAAGGTAATTTTGTTTTATTTAACCCTATACACCCCAAATATCATTTCTACCTGTAATCAAGATAAAAAATTATTGAGATATTTTACCTTTTTTTCCATACGAAGTCTTCAAAATCCAAGGTGTCTTTACACTGACAATACGTCTCTATTTGGACTAGCCACGTTTCAAGTGCCCAACAGCCACGTGTGGCGGCTGCATTGGAGAGCACAGCTCTAGATTATAAACTCGATGAGAGTCGGGACCATGACTGTGCCCCTCATTATTATCTCCAGGGTCTGGCACGTAATGAACACTCAGGAAATGTTTGTTGAATGACTGGCTAACTGACTGGCTGACAGACTGACTGAATGAATGAGCAAATGGTCTGAGGCCTTGTTCGATCAAAAACCAGAGTCGCAGCACGGGCCATGGAAAGACTCTAGGAAAAAATTCTAGTCCCATCTCTGCATGACAAAAAGTGAATCCCTTACCTCTGTGGGCCTCAATTTCCCCATCTGTACAATGGGTTGGGGGGTTGAACTGTGTGATTTTTTTCCAGGCTCTCACTTGGGTTTCTCAAGGGGAGCCCACCTTCATCTCCGCAGCTCCCTTCCCCGAGTCAGGCCCTAGGGAAGTTCCCGGCTCCACACCCCACCCCTCCTGTCCCTTATCCTGTGTGTGAGACAGAGGGGGGTCTCAGAAGAGGCCTCCAGGTGACATTCCATACAGAGCAGAGCCAAGACCCAGAGGGGGAAACTGAGGCAGGACTGCCACACAATAGCCTTAACACAGGGAGCAAGGCCAAGATGGGTGCTCAAGCTTGGCCCTCCTCCAGTCACCACTGTCACCTCCTCACCTCACATTTGTTCAGAGCCAGGAAGAGAGCAGGGCACAGCTTAGCCCTTCAATTTTGCAGAGAAGGAAAAGGGAGGGCAAGAGACGTGCCAGGCCCAGTCTGAGGTCACACAGTGAGCTGGGCAGCGCTGGGGCTCTGTTTTCCTCATCTGAAAAACGGGCACAAACTCTGCCTTCATCCCCTCAAACATCGATGCCTCGAACCCAGCCTCTGCTGCTTAACAGCCTGGTGATCTTTGGCAAGACACAGTACCTTGTGGTGACTTGCCGTCCTCATTTGTAAATGGGGATGATAATGACACCAAACTCACAGGGTTGTTGTGCCAATAAGATGTGTTAATACACGTCAAGTGTCATAAGAGTGCCTGGCCCGCTCTAATGGCCTTACACGTGACAGATAGTTTCATTAGCCTTCACCGTGGAGCTATTCTGCGGTTCGAGCAAGGCGAGGGGTGTGACCAGGCTTTGTAAACTGTAAAGTCCTCTGGAGAGGCAAGCATCTTTTGGCTGCAGAGGAGCTTGCACACTGTAAAACGCGTTGTGACTTGCAAAGCGTTTTGTAAATGTCGCCGCATTAAGGAGGCTATTGGAGATCAGCTTTTTATAATCCGAAAAGCACTTCAAAATCATAAATCACTTGGGAGACCGCAGAGCTCTTTGTCAAGGCTCTCTAGACTGGTGAGGGCTGTGCGAGTCTGAGACAAGTGGCCTTTCAAAGCCACGGGCCAGAAGCAGGGTGGGAGTGGGTAGAGAGAGAAGCTGGACCCGGAGGATGGCAACAGCAGCCCGTTCCCCTCCGCTCTGGCCGCCACCCATGCCAGCCGGCGCAGAGAAATTCCGGCAGCTCTGCAGATTCCCGCGACTCTGAGGCCAGGGAGCCCTCGCGGCTCTGCTGACTCAGCCAAACAGGATGAGTTCAGCAGGAAAAGGCCCCATCTTCCTCTCCTTGGTGCCTCGTCCTTTTCCCATTTTTCTACCACAAAGGCACCGAACCTGCCACCATTTAAAGATTTCCCTGGGGGTGGCCCCTCCGGCTGGGGAGGTGGTGAGCCCCGGGGGTTGCCCCATGACCTTGCTCTGAGGCCCCGACTTGAGCCTGCTCTGGAGACCCAGCCCGGAGTGCCTGCTGCCCCCCATGTTGACAGAGTAGCAGGGGTTCAGGGCTGAGGGCGGGTGGAGGCCACTGACTTCAAACAGCTGAGGGGGCAGTGCAAAGGTCCTGGGGCTGTGTAATTTCTGGGGTCCAATCCCTGCTCTGCTACATTCTCATCTCTGACCTTGAGCAGGTTCCCTTCTTCTCTGAGCCCGGAGTCCCTCAGCCGTAACGTGGACTGATATGCTCATTTATGTATATGTCATTGGGTGGCCCGGTGTGCAGGCAAATTCTGTCCCTTCTCCTATCTACAGGCCTGCAAGCCTTCTAATAAGTGACAAGTAGGAGATGAGGCAGCTTCTATAGGAGAGGGGTGATAAGCATGGGATTTTAAATCATAAAGACCTGGATTCAAATCCTGGCTCTGCGACATACAGCTGTGCATCTTTAGGCACCTCTCGGAGCCTCCATTTCCTCAGCTATAAAAGGAGCATCACAATAGTCACTACCTCGTAAAAAGTTGGTGAAATTCAAAGACACCATGTGTATGGCATGCATGGCACAAAATCTGGCACACGCCATCCATGGTAACTATGATCTCCCCCGAACCTATTTTGGGAACCCCGTTGTCCTCCATAATGCCAGGCACTTCTCCTTCAGGGGCCTCCTCCCCTTTGCCTTCCATGTAACCCACATGGCAGCTGGGGCCCTTGGCCCTCTGGATCCAGCTAGAGCCCTCCGCCCCTGGAGTTTCCACGAACCCCTACACCTCTTTTCCAAGCTCCCTCTCCCCCTCGTCCCTGGACTGCGTGGTGTGACCCCACAGTGCCACTCAACTCTTCTTTGAGCCCCTCATGCAAAGCCTGCACGAGCAACACACCCTTTGCTGCAGATTTCACAGACAAAGGAGAGTCTACACCACAGCCACACAGACGAGGTGAACAGGTGTCATCAGAATCCCTGCTCCCGTGCGGTCCCCCTGTCCTCTGAGCTCATCCCAGGCTCTCCCCCTCCTGCCTGATCTTCTTCTCTTCCTCTCCTTTGCAGAAACAAGACATCAACATTTCCCCTCCTGTCGTATAACTCATTTTTCTGAACAAAGCCAGTCTCTTCCCAGGAATTGAGGTGAAGGCAAGTTTTCTTCACCTAGTTGCATCTGTTGGTCCACCCACCGTGTCCTTTGTTCACGGTCGTATCCCCAGCACCCAGCCCAGTATTTGGCCCCCAGTAGGCAGCTCCGAAACACATGGTGAGTGCATGAACGCATGAGCGGGACAGGGGCTACGGAGGCAGGGGAGAAGAGAGGCTGCCCTCTGGGGTTGTCCAGTGCCTTCCGCTCTCAGAGCTCAGTTCTGTGGCAAGGGAACTAATTCAGGAAGAGGCTGAAGCTGATGCATGTCCATTTCCAACCCCGGAAACAACCCCACACCAACACATTCTCAGCTTCTTCGAGGGCCAAGGGGATATTAGCACTTGGGGGTCGTTCTTTAGGGTCTGACGTTTTCCCGTCAGCCACTGCCTCACCTGAGGGGCACCAAACGTGACAAAGAAATAGGGCAGTGGTTCCCGGGACCCGCTGCTTGTCAGAATCCCCTGGAAAGCTTTTAATCACCAGAGCCACTTGAACCCCTTCCCCCTTCCCTCAGATTCTGATTCAAATGATCCAACGTGGGGCCTGATGACTGATTTTTTTAAAAAATCCTAGTTGGTTCAAATATATATATGAGACAGAGAAAGGGGCTGGATCTATGAATGCCTGTGGGGTTTCCACAGGAAGCCCCCCCAGGGATCAGGCAGTCTGTGGGCTGGTGGGCTGGGGTGAGGGCCTGGCAGGATGGTGGAGAAGAAGGTATGATGGAGCCACTGGGGACTTGAGTTTGAATCCCAATTCTACTATGTCCCAGATCTGTGACCTTGGGCGAGTCTTCACCTGTCTGAGCTTCAGTTTTCTCCTCGGTTAATAGGCAATCAGGATTTCTGCCTCACAGGTTGGTTGGGAGCAATCAGTAGGAGAGTGTCATATGTAACTACCTGACACTGGGCCCAGCCTAGTGTTGGTGATCCATGAAGTGTGGTTCTGTTGCTTTCCTGAGCAAGTTCCATATGGGAGGGGAAGACAAGCATGTTCCTAATGCTGGCCTAAGTCCCTGATGGGAAGAACACAGGACTGGGAGAAAGGCGTGGGCTTGTCCTAGTTCTGGCCCGTCATGATGTATGACCCCTGCCATGTGCCGCTCTCTGAGCCTCAGGCTCCTCATCTGTAAATAGTGATCCAGAGGTGTGTACATCTCTCCACAATTCTGTTAGTTGCATCACGTTAGTAACTTGAAATTGGCCACGGTGGGAGCATTTACAACAAAGAAATTGGAAAATATTACAGATCAGGACTCCACCCACCCGCACCGGTCAATTTACCGGCACGTCGCTGGAACTCAGATAATGATACATTTCATCATGGTTGTTGGGAGATTCAGAGAGCTATTGCCTGATAAGAACATAGCACAGCACCTGGACACTAATACAAGCTCATTAAACACACACATTTATCAGCCATCACTGTGTTTCTGGCCTGGTGTAAGGTGATCACATCTGTCACCTCATATAACCATAACAACCCTAGGAAATTCCCAGAGGAGGAAATTAAGGCTCAGACAGGCTTGCTGACTTCAAATGCAATTAAATTTTGCAGGCCTACTACGTGTTAAGTTTATTCTTATATGTCCCTCTCATTTCAGCCTCACAACCCTCTTTATCTCATTGCAGATGAGGAATCACAGCCTCAGAATGGGCAGGTGACCTGCCCAAGGTCACATGTTGAGCCCAAAGCCTTCGTATCTGTCTTGAACCTGCATGTGTCAGTCTCCACCTCTGTCGGGCTCTCTCCCCACCGCATCCAGCTGCATCCCCTTCTGGAGGAGGGCGAGCTTTGCTGATATGATCTCTCTGGCCCTTTCCTGCTCTGATATCCTCCGTATTTAAATCAGCACATGAATATTTCACAAGCATCCCAGGCGAAAATAACCCCCTGCCTGGTTATGTCAGGCTGCAGCCCCAGTCGCTAGGCCGAGGTGCTCCTGCTATTTGCGAGACATGCATTTCTGCGAGGCCTCCCAGCAGCAGCCAAGGAATCGATACCTTTTAAATAAGTAATTAGAGGAGCTGAAGACATGGGCACAGCCAGGAGCCGGCAGGGGAATATAAACTCATAACTCTCCCAGGTTCACTGTGCAAGGCCCAGTTCTGTTTCTTGGTCAAGAGATGTGACCTGGGGACTGGGGTGGGGTGAGAGATGGAGAGGTGCAGGGAAGAATAGGATGAAAACGACAATAATGGCTTTTACTGAGCACTTCCTTTGTGTCAGACTCTGTCTCATTATTGCCCTACCCAACATTCTCCTAAAGACATGGAAGCTCAGAGAGGGGAAGTCAGCTGCCCTGGGTCACACAGCTAGGAAGTGGCAGAGTTGGCAGACCTGTCTGACTTCAGAACAGTTTCTCAGCCTTGGTGCTATAAACATTTTGGGCTGGATAGTTCTTTGTTGCGGGCCATCCTGCGCACTGTAGGATGTTTAGCAGCATCCCTGGCCTGTACCCTCCAGATACCAGTAGCACATCTCCCCGACTTGTGACAATCGAAAATGTCTCCAGACATTGCCAAATGTCCCCTGGGGGTCAAAGTCGCCCCCAGTGGAGAGCCACTGCTTTAGAATCTGTGTTCTCTTTGTAACTCCTTTCCTCTGCTTCTGGTGGCTTTTAGAATAAGGATCAAAATCTTTCTCCCAACCAGGCTCCCTGCTTTGAAGCCAAAGCTGGTTAGGTAAGAACACCAACTTGCCTACTCCTTGGCTGTGTGACCTGGAGCAAGTTCTCCACTTCTCTGTGCCTCAATTTCCCTATCTGTAAGATGGGGGCTCCCAAAAGGTCATCACGAGGTTTAAAGAACTTCGTCTGTGCAAAGCATTTAGAACAGTGCCTAGCGCATAAGTGTGAGCACTGTTACAATCCAAGGGCCTGTATGATGGAGACCCAGCCCAAGACTGCAGCCTACTGGTACTGTTCTCCCCATAAGAAAGGGAAGAGGGATCTCACGGGAGCCTGGAAAGAAATTGTCTTTGACAACTTCTACTGTTCCTTTCTTCTCTGCTGCCTCCCCCTCCCGCCAGCCACGCAGGAGTTGGGGAAAACAGTAACAAGAATGGCCATTTAGTCCCACAGGATCACAAGGTAATCAGAACAAAAGCTGCCACTTCCTGTCTCCCCACGTGCTGTCTGCGTGGAGAGGGAGGTGGCGGCGCTGCATGCGGATTTACAAAAGCATCCGATTCGAACACAATTCCTTTTATTATCAAGGAAGCTATAAAAATACATATAAACAAACACATTTTATCACTGGAGTTGGTCATCACATTTTTATTGGTCTGTAGCGTGTGTTTTTGTTATACTGACGTCTGTTAGAAACAAGTTCCGGAACGCTGTCCTCATTTGGGTGCTTGGGAGAAACAGTATCCAGAAAGGCATTCCAGGCCTGTTCTTACAGAAACAGCGCCCAGTGCAGGAGCGTGCGTTTATGCGTGAGTGCGCGTGTGTGTACAGCTAAAATGTTCCTTTCCCCCAGAAGGAAGGGTCTCTCGGAGCTTCCCATGTCACATAGCCAAAGAATCTGAGGACTAGGACAGGGCAATGCTGTGTCCAGGCTCGTAGACCGACTTGGTTCAGCACCCATTTTCCGATGCCGTTAGTGAGCCCCAGCTGCTGTAACACGCCCCCAGTCTCAGTGACACAGTGGAGTTTCCTTCTTGTTCACGTGGCGGGTGTTCCTGGCTGGTGGCTGGACCTTCCACATGGTGATTCAGGGATCCAGCCTCCCTCCTTCTCGTGGCTGCACCCTCCCCTAGGGCCTCAGAATCATCTGCTTTCAGCTGGATGAGAGAAGAATTCGGAGGATTGCAGGTTTTTAAGGATCTTTATGGAGGTTTTTATGGGCCAGGCCTGGAAGTGACCCATGGCACTTCTGTCTATGTTCCATCAGCCAGCTGTAAGTCACATTCCACACCTAACTGCGAGGGAGGTTGGGAAATGTGGCCTGACTCTGTGCCCACGAGGAAGAGGAGACAGGTTGGCGAGTAGCTGGGCAGGTCCAGGTGCCAGGCCCTGGGCTGGAAGCTGCACGGGCAGAGACGAGGGGATGGGAGACCTGCCCTCATGAAGCTCGGGGTCTAGTGGGGGAGGAGGGGCAGCAGCAGATACAGGTCGCTGATGTCCCCAGCTTGAGGTTAGACTGAGCCCCTCCCATTGATCACCGGAAGTCCATTCACTTCTCTCTAGGGAGACCTCGCCCTGTGATAAACCCAAGACTCTTGGGGTCCTTGCTAACTCAGTCCAAAAGGAATCAACAGTCCTTGTTTCTAAAGGGTTGCAGAGAAGAAACTGGAATCCTGGTCCATTTCCCAAAAGGCACTATTCTCTGCGGCAGGCCCAGGGGGATTTCCTTTTCGAGGGAAGAGGGAGCCGCTCTCCCTTGGGTTGCAAGTCACTTCACACCTCCGCAGGCCTGAGCTCTCAACAGCAGCACTGGGGAGACGGCCTAGTGCCACAGTTCACTTGCACACATGTGCATGCACACACACATACACGCGTGCACGCACACACACCCCTCAGAACCAGCCGTAGCAGACATCTGCCATTTCAGTTGACCAGTATCTGTTTGGAGGATCCTAAGAGAGTGAAAGCTCCCCCCTTCTCCCCCAACAGAAGCTGCCTGGGGCGGATCTGCATTCCCAGCAACTAGAATAAGGACACGAAGCCCAAAGTGTGGCCAACTGGACACACCCTGCTGGGACTCTGAATCTCAAGAGTAACAGAGGCACAGGGTCAGACTTTAAATGCCGCCGCGGCAGAATGGCATCTCCTGGTGTGTGAGGGGTCATCTCCGTGGCAGAGGTGCCAGCAGGAGCCACAGTGACCAGCTGGCAGGTGGCAGCCTCCAATGTGCCACCTTGGCTGGGCCTTAACTCTCTGGGTTCCTGTCAAGCCTGTTTCTCCAGTCCCTCCGTGAACCACATGCGTCACCCGATACTTTTCCAAACAACTGCTCTGGGTGAACCGGAGTCAGTGTTTCCTCACTGATGGAAGCGGGGCTGCAGCTGGGGCCCGGGCTCCCTCCCTCCAGGATCTCCTCTGTGGCCAGCCTCACAGGGCCCTCCCAGACACAGGCAGGCCCAACAACTTCCACCCTCAAGGGAAGGGCCGAGGTTCCCAGCTCTTTCCTCCAGGAGATTTCAGAGGAAATCTCTAATTAACCTATCTTTTCACACTCCAACATTCAAAGTCCTCAGGAGGGCTGTGGACAGAACCAGCATAATTGGTTTTCATTGTAATCCTATACATTTTCTTTTACGTGTTTAAAACCATTATTCTGAGAAGAAAGCATTAGTCTTGACTCGATGCCAAAGAGGCCCAGGGGACCAAAAAGGTGAGGATCCCTCTGGACTGTAGCTCTGGGCTGCTGGGGCCAGGATTCCTTCCTCCACCATGTGGGCGCTTTGCCTCGAGAGACCCCTGCTGGTCTGAGGGCCAACCCATCCTTCCCACCCGGTTCCTTCTGGAAAGAGATCCCTATTCTTTTAGGGGCCAGCTCCTCTCTGCACTCTATGCAGATAGGCGGTCCCAGCAGGAGTTGACACGTTGTCAGCTGACCTCACTCTCCAGCTACAGCTCATTGGTTAAGGAGAGGTGGGCTCTGACCCAAGCCAGGCCAACCAGGTCCTTCTCTGCAGTTTTCTTTTTCAAACTGGAACTGGGGGAACCAGTTATACTCTCCCTGGTGGGAACTCCGGAGCTGCAAGCACTCATGTTTTCTACAAAGTAGGGGAAGCCAATTTGAGAAGGAGAGGCAAGCTTAAAAGAGACAGACAGAGAGATAGAGAGAGGAGCAGAAGAGAGAAAAAAGAGGAGAAAGGAGAAGAGGGAGGGGGAGGAGAGGAGAGGAGAGTGGGGAGGGGAGGGAGCGGGCTTCATCCTAGCCCTGGTCCAGCTGTGGCCCTGCCCCCAAAGGCAATGTGGTTATTCATTGCTTCCTGGAGTTCCCCCCTTTTTGCCTCATCTAGTTAGAAATGGAGTTCATCACTGTTGTCTCATCCCCACTGAATCCTCAGGGTCTGCACAGAGCCTGGCACATAGTAGGTGTACCGTCAACATCTGTGAATGAATGAGTGTACAAACACATGCAAAAGAAGAAAGAATGTACAAGGTACAGGGAAAGTGATTAATTCAGCCTGGGGAGATGTCAGGAACTACCTGGGGTGGGAGGTGATATTCGAAGTGGGATTTGAAGGGTGAATAGGAGTTTTCTGGATAACACTTGTGGGGAAAGAGGCTAGAAAAGACAGCAGCGACTAGATTGAAAGAGGCTTAACTATCAGACTAAAACCTAGGACTTTTACAAGCAGTGGCTGACCTGGGCCTAAATCCTAAGTGTTCCTGATGACGCCAGAGCTCCATCCAGGGTGTCACCCTTATAAGTGAATGTGTGGGTGCTTAAACTGCTCTCATGTCCCTGAAATTTGGGGACTCCCAAATTTTCACCTCCCATCAGCTCCAGGCCCAATTATCCCGTGGCTGGACCTCCTCCCCCAGGCGACGGCTGTGCTGCAGGCAGACTCAAACACACCCCAAGTCAGGCTCATCCTCTGCCCGCTACCAGCCAGTGGGGAGCAGATTGCTGGCCCCATGGAAGAGAGAAGGAAACAGGTGTGGACAAGGGCAGGACTGAGCGCAACCGTGGGTCCTCCTGACTGGGTCGCACGGCTTGATTAGGACTTAGGAGGGGGGCAGTGTTTCTCCTCTCTGACCCCTGGGCCTCCTGGGGCCAGGGAGTAAATGTTGACCAGATTGATTTCTCCCACGCTTAGAAGTCAGCGGTCAGCTGCTGACCACACCGTCAATTATTCAGGCTCCCTGGGATTCCACCAAGAGCGACGGTTTAACTAAAACATGCTCTGTTGTCCTCACACCCCCAACTTTCCCTCAGAGGCCTGGGCAGGGATGGCCAGCCAGGCCAGGGCACCTCCCCGGGGAGCTGGGCAGGTGTCTGCCCAGTCCCCAATCCCACTTCCCACCCATACGTCCGGCCAGGCCTCGGAGCTCCCTTGTCCTCAGGTCTCTTGGAGGAATCCTGAGCAGAGAGGGCTGAGGGCTCAAGGGCAGAACTGGACCAGTGGCCGGACGTTTCACTTGGGTTCCACGGGACACAGAATGTTCTTGTGACCAGAGACACACACTCTGGGAGGCCGGAAGCCACCAGTCCCAGAAGGTGCACGCTGGTCCACAGGAGACTATCATTGGGAGGGAGGACTGTCCACAGGGAGAGACCCGAGCGGCCAAGGAGAAACAACCAACAGTTTAGGCGAGCTTTAAAATTTGCGAAACTCTCAATGACACACATCGTCTTGTGGCCTCAAGTCTTTTTTTGGAGCCAGGTGAGACATAATTAAAAATGAGTTCACTCAACAGTCGTTTATCAAGCAGGCCAGGCCCTTTGCTAGGTGCTACCAGATGAGGTAAGAGTATCGATTCGGCCCTCAAGTAACGGTAGTACTGAACACTAATAAAAAGGAGATTTACAATGGCTCAGGGATGGTATTAAACCATCCTGAAGCACCGCTCAATGTGCTTCAGAGCACACCACCCTCACAGGACTCAGTGAGGCAGCTGTTCATTCTGTCTCCATTTTACCGGCGGGGAAAAATTTTACAGATGAAGCACAGAGAGGTACAAACACGTGTCCAAGCTCACACAGCCTGTGAAAATGATGGAGCCGGAATTTGAACCCAGATGCCTGACTTCCAGCCCCTGCTCTCAGCCTCTCTGTTCAAAGTCATACGAGAGGGGTCAGTCGAGGTTAGGTAGATGATCACATAATTAATGATCTAAGGACAGAGCTGTGGAGGAGAGATCAGAACTAATCTATCCAGGTTGACCAGTCAGAGAAGCCTTTCTAGAAGTGTCTTTTGAGCTGGGAGCTTCCTGAAGGGGAGTTTGCTGGGGGTGGAATCTAGGGAAAGAGGAACACTCCCAGCAGGGAGCATTGTCAGTGTGGAGACCCTGCAGCTCCAGCGCCCTGGCCTGTACGCCCTCTGGGAGGGTGCCTGCCACTGGCTGCACCTCAGCCGCCCCTTAGCTGTGCCCACTTCCTCTTTGTCGGCTGTATTTTTAGATCTCTTACTTTCCGATGACATGGGTCTGCTAGCGGGATCTGGGCCTTCCTCGTCGGTTTTTTATAGTCTCCCACAGCGGGTGTCTCGATCACAGCCCCTCCCTCGGAGACGGGAGCTGCAGGGCTGACTGGAAGCCTGGCTTCTTCTCTGATGCTGGTATTGACTGTTCCACTTGGGCCCCAGGGGCCCACACTCCAATGCCAGTCGACACCAGTCTCCCCACCTCTCACCCTTCCGTCTGCTTTCTCTCCTTCTTCCCGCCAGTTCAATTCCACTCCACTCCAAGATCCCTATCTGTGCCAGACGCTGGGCTGTGCGCTGGCAAGACAGCCCGAAAAATGACACAAGCGCCTGTGGCATCGTACGTGCTAGAGTCAGGGTGAGCGTAGATGACTCATAGCGCAAACTGGGATGTGTGTGAAAGTGAAAGGGGTGCTATTAATAATTATGCTGGGACCACAGTGTAAACTCCAGGCAAATAAGATGCAAGGCCACCCCAGTTAAACAGAAGGATGGAAAAGGGAGGAGAGACTTGACAACTACAGGACAGGGAGAAAGGAGTCTCATGAGGGGTACTGGCATGTGCAGGGATGTGGCAAGTTTGGAGGCAAGCAGAAAGTTTATGGTGGAAATAACCCGGTATATGGGCCGTGCAGAAGGGGTAGAAGGAGAGTCCAGAGTGGACTCCAGCTGGGAAAAGATGGACAGTTTGGTACAACTAGAACAGGATGGCAAAAACATTGCAGCTCTGCCACTCCTGGGCCCATGGCAGGCATCACTAGTTGATTCCAGCACTCTCCTTCCCAGTGATTCAACCTCACAGCCCTCAACACTGTGCTGGGGGCCAGTCATGACCAATTGTCAGCTGCAAAGTAGATGAAATCTATTTGCCATGGGGGTCTAAGCAGTGGGTGCAAGTGCTAGAGATGAGGCTGGGGTTCAAACTGAGAGGCCTAGAATGCGGGAAAAAGGAGCTGGAATATTCTTCAGGTACTAGGGAGCCATCAGAGGATGTTGGGGGAGGGATATAACTAAGACTAAAGTTTTGGGAGTTTTAGAAAGGTTGCTCCATTGGTGGAAGGAACTGGGGCAGGGAAACCAGTGAGGGGAGTGCCGATGTCCAGGGAGAGAGGATGGGGCCCCACAGGACTGGGAGCAGAGAAGTGGGTCTGACAACTAAGGAGACGTCGTGGGGCAGGGAAAAGATGAGGGAGACGGCTGGGATGACTCCTGGACTTCTGGGTTCCTGCGAAGACGCAGTTGGTCAGGGAGGGGTAACAGCACGGGGGGAGGTCTTGATAGGAATCTTTGTCCAGAGGTCACTGCACAGCGCAGTATTACCACAGAGAGGGCCGCCGGCAGACTCCATGCCCCTAAGGGGGAGAGAGGATTTGACCACCAGAGCATCAGAGCCTGGAGAAATTCGCCATTCAAGGGGATGAACAGTTAAAAATGTCTTCCCCATCACTCGGGACCCTGCAGAGGAGAGGAAGGGACTGTGATGGCTCCCGCTACAAAGCTGAGAAATGGGAGCCCGAGAGAACTGATTGTAAAGTTTGGGGGTGACTGCAAGAGGGGAGACTGACACGTCATTCCCTGGTTGGATGTCTGCTTAGCCATGGGCTGCCCCCTGCCCCAGGGCCATATGAGAGGGACATGGTGGCACAGTGCAGGGTGAGGCCCTCTGGGTTCTGCTTCCCTGGAGGCATGGAGGTTGAGCAAAGCAGAGGCTGTGTGGGCCGAAGGGGCTGGAGGCTGCAGGCTTGCTGCCTCCCTCTCAGCCTGGGGCCCGAGCCTCAGCACTGGAGGGATGTGGCAGAGGTACCAGCTGAGGGGTATCTGGAAGGTGTAGCTTTGTCTGGGGACAGTGGGGACGGGAACCACCAGTGTCTGGGGGAGGGGCAGGAATGGAGTCTGTGGTCAGTGGGTCCTTCAGGGGTCTCTACCTTCTACCACCAGAACTACAGGCTTGAGCTAAGTCCACCTCAGCCGTGCCTCACAAAAGAGGAACCACAGCCAGGCCAGAGGTCACTAGAGGGACAGCCATTTTCCTCCTTCTGCCCCAACCCCAACCCCAGGGTGAGCCCAGAGAAGGGGGGTGTGTGTGTGCATGTGTGACAGAGAGACCACCTTGCCCTCCACAGTGCTCCCCAAGGCGCACATACACACTCATACACACACACGCACTCTTACACACACACTTGGAGCCCCTAGAGCTCCCACTTAGCTTACCTCGTGGAGGAAGAAAAAAGTTTGGAGTCAAATCTGAGCCTGAGTTTTAAAACCACCAAGTCTTACCCAGAACGAGACTCCTTTTATAAACAAAAGCATCTGAACATTAGAAACTGGACGAAGGTCCCCTGAAAGGTGCCTAACTCCCCACTGGGAGGGGGGTGCACAGAGCTCAGTTGTAGCCGTTATTAGAAAAATAAAACTGCGTCATAATTATAACCCGGTGAGCTGAAAGTCCTTCCTAAGCAGTTTAGAAAGGGAACACAAAAAGGGGATCGGATGTGAAGGGGGGAAGATGTTTAGAAATAAAGACAGAACGAGGCTCTGCTGAATGTATTAGGCAGAGGGACCCAGGAAGGTCTGACACCTGTCTCTCCACTCGCCCCTCCCCCCGAGATCTGGGGAAGCCATATCGAACACCGAACACTGGGTCGCTGAGTTGTTGGTTGGGCTTCTGCCCTCTACTAATGTCGAGCCCTCCCTGGGACGTCTTAAGGCCCAAGGAGGCCTCTCCCCCCCAAGGCCCTACCTACATCCCCGGATCCCGTCACATTAAGTGGGACAAGTGGGACAGGCCTGATGCAGCCAGGTCTTGCGAACGACCTTCCAGAGGGGAAAGAGCCCGCAGAAGCAAGCCTCTGGCCCTCGCTTAGCCTGCCACTTCTGCAGCATGGGTGGAAGAGGGTGGATGGTAGCAGAGGGGGAGCGCGGATTCGATGGAAAAGGAAGAGGAGAGAGCATCTGCAGAGACACAGAGACTCACTCAGCAAGTGTGGGATCACATTCTGCCCGGCGCCCACCCACTGGTCTGACCCCACCCCTGAGGTCTAGCTCTCTTCTTGGTGGGGGGAAGACAAGCAGTGGGGTAAAGACAGGAGACCAGCCTCCCCTAGCTCCTCGTGCCTCGGGCTGCAGAGAGGAGCAGAGCTGGGGGCCTCTGAATCTGAGGGGTCTGTGGCCATCCCGAGGGTGATGGCTACAAGGTCGGGGTGGCAATCTGGAAGTCATCAGGCGGAGGGGCTGCTGCAACCCTTGGAGTGAAAGCAGAGAGGATGAGAAGAGGCAGCAAGGAGAAGGGAGGCTTGGAGAAGCCAGCATTTAGAAGAGCGAGGAAAAGCTGCAGGAACTTGCCTAAGAGCCTGCAGCTGCCGGGTCCTGGCCATCCCCTGGGCCACGCCCCACTCTGGCAGCTGACAAGATGCATCCCTCAGCTGCTCTGGGAAACCTAATGGCCTGAGTCTGCCCAGGTGGGCAGCGGGACAAATTTACCTCCCTGCTTCCTGCCATCCCCCTCCTCCAGCTTTGGCTACTGTTCAGGGCCGCCTCTGAGGCAGCCCCCTCACCCCCGCGCCCAGGCCAGCACTGCCATCCCACCCAGGCCCAGCATTCCAGACTTTCTCCTCATCAGAGTTTACCAGCCTGGTCTCATTACCTCTCCGGAGTCCCTCGCCAAGTTCTGCCTGGCTCCCTGCCCTCTCTTCTCCTCTCCTTATAGCAGGAGCCAGTTGAGGCCTGTCTGCAGACATAGCCACAGGCCAGGTCCTTGGACCCTTCCCACCTCAGGCAGCAATGCCAGCCCACTGTCCCTTAGAAGTTCGTGTGCATCTGTCCTCACACCTAGTTCTGGCAGCAGGGTTTATGCTCTGGGTCAGAGACTGGGCCCCAAGGACTCTGAGCCCCTCCCCAGTCTCTCTCTCATATATGTCATCAGCCCACCCCATGCCAAACACAAACTGGAGTCTTAATCTTTGAACCCCAGCCCAAGGTTAGAGCAGCAGGGGATGCAGAGGGGGAACTGATATTTATTTTCAGGGCATGGGGGCTTTCTAAGCCTCAGTTAGCTATCCGTATGTAACCCATTTGTCAGTGGGGGGCCTCCCATCCCTTACGATTTCAAACATATCCGTTCAAATCCATATTCCACACCCTGTGGAAATACAAAGATACCCCCAAAACTTTGGATGGTTCTGCAATGGTTTGCATTTTCACACTCTCCTCTGCATCAGAGCTGTGCCTTCTGCTAAATTCATTTAGTGTCTGTGTTGGGCCACTGACCCAGGCCTGCTGTTTTGTTTTTACATAGCTCTGGCTGAGATGTGGAATGCAGCCAGCACCTTCTGCTGTTTCCACCAGAAACCCACCACAGAGGTATTTGTGTGCAGGACAGGCAGAGGGAGATTTAGGGAAGTCACAGGGGTGGTTTCAAGTGCGACAATGAAAACAACTTCGAATGGACATTGGACAATCCTGTTCTTAAAAGTTCTTCGGTCAGCCCACCCTTGTGAAGTTTTCTTGGGGCCCTTACCTCCCGCAGTTCTCCAGCCTCGTCCTGGCTCTTTTCTTCATCTGCCTTTTTACATCTCTCTTCCTTAAGAGGCAAAATGGTGCAGTAGTTCAATTCAAGAGTCCTTCTTCCAGATGGCCTAGCTCTGGGAGAAGTATCAGCTGTGTGATCACAGGAGAGTTACCTAACCTCTCTGAACCTCAATTTCATCTGTAAATGAGGATGATAAAAGTCAAAATAGGATTGGTGGTGAGGATTTCATAAAGCAATCTGTGGGAAGCAGTCAGCAGAGTGTTAATAATGTTAGCTATCATTATTATATTATTATTTACCCCTCCAAATTCTTCTTACTCCCCTGGGCAGAACAAGTCAACCTCCTCAGCCCCTATCCCAAATCCTACCCATCTTTGCATATTCAAGCCCAGGAAGGGCTGGGGCACAGAAAGGAGCGTTCTTGGAACAAGATGGACCCTCCTTTGAAGGCAGTCAGCTGAGGTTGTGAAGGGGCTCCATCAGATGTGAACCGGCCTAACAGGGACCTCACACTGGGAGATACTAAACTAATCTTCTGCCCTTCCTTCCTCTTTCTCTCCACCTCCCCACCCCCATCCCCACTGGGCTGAAAGTAAACAGCTGTGACTGGCAGGGGCAGATCCGAGGCCTCCTGGCAGTCAGCCCCCAAATTTACCGAACTATTGGCAAAGAGATGGTGTCTTCCAGGAGTTTCTACACAGCCTGGAGTTGCTGGGCCATCTTTTCCACCTCATGGGAAAGCCTACCTAAGAATGAAGCCAATACAAAGGAAAGGACAGCTTCTTGGTGACGTCATTCAAAGTCCTAAATCCCACCTACCTGGATTCAGTCCTTGAGTTTTCCAATGATGTAAGCCCAGAAATCCCCCTTTTCTTGTTTAAGCTAATTTGATTTGAGCTTCTGTCACATAGAATTGATTGAATGTTGACTAATAGAGAATTTTAACCCAAAAAATGGGGTATATTATATAACAAGGGGAAATGTCATGGAATCCACTGCAGGAAGTATAACTAGAAATCACAGGAATGGAAAGGCTGCCTCTGATTTGTCAATCTCTCTCTCTCTTTCTGAGCCCATACAACCTCTCATTTCTGCTTTTTCTCGGCATAGCTGCTTTTTTTTTAACCCTCTGTAGACCGGTGTTTCTTCTGACTCATTGGCTGATCTAGAAAAGATCTCAGGGCTGATTATCATCGGCCCAGGCTGGGTCACGTGACCACCCTGAACTATTCATTGTGATTGGTCAAACGGTGGGCCGTTATGTACCTCTGGATCTGAGGATTAGGGTTAGGCCCGCCTAAACCAAACAGACTAAAAGAGGGTGAAGAGTGGTTTAAAAAAAAATCAGAGTGCTCTTTTCAGAACACTGGGGAATGAATGCCAAATACTGCTGCCCACCCCCCACAAAAGGTCTAACGTGGAGTTAAGCGAATTTCTGTTTTACAAACCAACCAAGCCCTCAGTAAGCTCAGGGCCAGTCCCTAGTCCCAGAGGAGCAACTCTAGTGGAAACTTTCACCTGTGACAACAGCTTCTGGAGAGCTGGCTTTGCTTGGACTTTCTTTAATCTCTTTTCAAATCACACCACATGCCAGAGGGGAACTGGTTCTGACTCTGGCCCCAGTATGAAGCCCTCCCATGGCATCCCATGGCATCCTTTGAGTTATAAATGCCCCATTACACATGGAATCATTATGGGGAGGTGGGGGAGTTCCAAGGAGAGCAGCCAGGGAGTCAGGGAGGGATTGTGGAAGAGGTCGCCTCTGAGTAGGGCCTTTAAGGATGGGTAAGAAGAACTTCTGCAGGCTCTAATCAAGAAGACAAATAGGGGCCAGCCCTGCGGCATAGTGGCTAAGTTCGCATGCTCTGCTTCAGTGGCCTGGGGTTCGCAGGTTTGGATCCCGGGCAAGGACCTACACATGGCCCATCAAGCCACGCTGTGGCAGGCATCTCACATATAAAATGGAGGAAGATTGGCACGGATGTTAGCTCAGGAACAATCTTCCTCAAAAAGAAAAAGACAAATAGTCACAAGTGTTGGCTAGGATGTGGAGAACTTGGAGCTTTCATGAACTGCTGGTGGGAATATAAAATGGTGCAGGCACTTTGGAAAAGTCTGGCAGGTCCTCAGAAAGTTGAACATAGAGCTACTATATGACCCAGCAATTCCACTCCTAGCTATATACCCAAGAGAAATGAAAACATATGTCCACAGAAAAATTTGTACGTAAATTTTCACAGCAGCACTATTCATAATTGCCAAAAGGTAGAAACAACCCAAATGGCCACCAACTGATGAGTGGATTAATAAAATGTGGTGTACCCTCACTACGGGAACAGCTTTCCAGGAGGGGTTTCAGCAATGGGGCCAAGGGTAACAACAGGTGACTCTGTCCCGTGTGTTCACGGTGACTGTACCTGCTGTGGGTTTTTGCCTCTGCCCCTCAGATTCTGTCTGTGTCGCATTGTGGCTCAGACACCACACTCCTCCTTTTCCCAAAAGCATCAGAGGGCCAGATCCCAGCAGGCTGTCTTGTGAAAAGATCAGAGACAGGCAGATCTGGGTATAGACATACAACAGAATCCATCATGGACACTAATCCATGGACATCCATCATGGTCCACCAATCCATGGACATCCACCACAAAAGGGAATAAAGTACTGATATGTTCTACAACAGGGATGAACCTTAAAAATCTTAAGTGAAAGAAGCCAGACACAAAAGGCCATATTTTGTATGATTCCACTTATATGAAATGTCCAGAATAGGCAAATATATAGAGACAGAATGTAGCTTAGAAGTTGCCCATAGCAGGGGAGTTCAAGGGAAAATAGGATTGCTGCTAATGGGGATTTTTGGGGAGGATGTTGAAGATTGATTGTAGTGATGGTTGCATCATCGTGAATGCACTAAAAAACATTCGACCGTTATATTTTAAATGAATGAATTGTATGGTATGTGAATTATATCTCAGTAAAGCTATTACCAAAAAAGAAAAGAAAAAATATATATGAGGAGGTAGGAGAGGAGAGGCAGGGGCTGCATGTCAGCCTGGGATCTCTGGGATGTGAGGGCCAACTGTCCGAAAAGCTGGCCCCCTCCCCACCCCGCACACCTCGGATTCCAAAACAAGTGAAGGGAATTTGGGGCCTGAGAGTCCAGCCTTGGGGCGTAAAGGAAAATACTCAAATTAAAAATGGGAGAGAAGAGAGGCTATCTCTGCGGCCCAAGGTGGGCAGAAGCTCCACAAGGACGCGGATAGTCCCGGAGGCTGGACTCCAGCCTGGGGCACGGGCTCAAGCGTTGGGAGAGATCTGGCGGCACAGCCCTCTGACGCCTGCCAGCTCCCTCCGTGTGAGGACCTGTAGTTGGCACCATCGTGGTGTCTGCTTGGCTCCGGAGGACTCCTCTGCATCATTGACCACTCTCTGTCTACAGAGGTGGGCTCCCAGCAGCCATGTCTGTACAACGTCGCCCTTGGCTGTAGCTGAGTGTCCAGGTATGGACCTCTGGCCCCAGCTGGGTCAGTCATGGTCCCTTCTGTGGAATTTGGGATCTCGACAGAGGAAGAGGCCTTCTCTCCAAAGCACTGGGATGTGGGAACTGCGGGACTGTAGACAGCCACGCTCCCCTCCCCTCAACTCCCTGTGGGCAGGGCTGGAACGAAGACGAAGCGGGTTCCCCAGCCCGTCGGAATGTTCCCAGTTCCCAGTGGAAGTACCTCTAAAGTGAAAGCACCTGGGAACCCTTTGGGAGCCTAGAGGAGATGTGTGTGCCTCGTGGGGAGAGCCCTGAGCCACCAGAGCAGCAGCGAGCAGGGAGGAGGGAAGCAGGGAAGGAGGACTCTAGATGAAGCCGCGCTAATGGGGGGAGGCGGAGCGAGCAGCCTCCCTGGAGAGGGTTTGGGATTCAAAGACTGCGACCATTGATAACCACTGCCTTTGGCCAACATGTTCCAGGGAAGCAAAACTTCCACAAATAGTGACGTAATGGCCTTGTTAATGTTATCAATAATTAATATTTTGTGCCAGCACAGCCCATTATACTTTTCAAAGCACATCCACCTCCACAATCTCATTTGCCCCTTCTCCATCTTTGTTGGGGGAAGACATATTAGGCTGAGAGCAGCCATGTCCAGAACCCCTTCTAGAATAAAGCTACTGTGTGACCCACCCCTTGCACAATGGGTTAGGGTGTGCATCTGACACAAAGGCAGGTACCCCACAGGTGGGTCAGCGGCCTCAGAGGCAGCACGGCACGAGAGCAGTTACGGTACGGATAACAGTGACCCACTAAGCCAACCCGGCCTCTCTCTCGGGGTTTGAGAGTGAGCCTCCGGAGGGAGGCAGGGCTCTGTTTTTGCAAGGGCAGATGCCAAGAGACACAGAGGGAAGGCAGTAAGCAGAAGCCAAGAATAAATAAGTGGCAGCAGCAGCCAGGAGGTGGGACGAAGATAAGAGAGAGACGTTAGTGGGAGAGGAAGTAGCAGGATGGCTGAGACAGAGGAGCCAACAGAGGGGTCCCAGAGCAGAGAACAGCTCTGGCAGATGGCACCCCACAGCCTGGACCCTAGAACAGCCCTGGACCCTAGAACAGCCCTGGACCCTAGGGTGTTCCTGGCCCTGAACACCATTCCCCTCTCCCCAGAACGTAGTCAGGGGGCTCAGAGTCCTGTCTTGCTAATTGTCACAGGTATCCTCAATAGGAGTCCTCAATGGGAGCCACCTGAGTCGTCCCTATTCCTTAATGCAGCCACATACCCTGCATTGAGCCCCTGGCCCAGCAGGAGGAGGCTATTCCTGGCCAAGGTCAGCACATCTCCACAGGCTCCTTCCTCTTCTCTGCCCCTGAACTCTCCTCCCCAGAGGGGTTCCTGTCAGGGGCAGACTACAGGAAGGACCCTGCTGTAACGTGATACCAGTAGGAATGTCACCTGTCTTCAGCCTGGACAGTTCAGGAATATGTCTCAGGAGAGGTGACCAATGCCTCGGTTAGTAGCTGACCAATTAAGTCAAGGCACGATGAAGGCACCCTTCCTTCGTCCTTCCTTCCCTTTCTCCCTCCCATTTTCCTCCCTCCTTCCTGTTCTCCCTCATTTTTTCCCTCCCTCCCTTCCTTCCTTTGTTTCCTCAAGAAAACTTGACTCTCAAATGGTCACTTGCTGACTTAAGCACCCAGCAGAGTCTGGCTGGTGTCTTTGTCCCAATTCTAAATTCAATCTGATTGGCCCAGTTTGGGTCAGGTGACCACCTCTGGTCCAATCAGCTAGGGCCAAGGGAACAGGGTGGTGTAGTATTAATATGGCCGCTGCAGCTCAACTGTGGTGCTGCCGCTTCTGTGATGCAGACTAAGACCTAAAATGTGTGCGCTAAACAGAAAGAAATAAAATCAGGGGACAGGAATTCACCATTTTAAAATTGACATATGTTGAGGGCTCTAGAAACAGTACGTACGTTCTATTTATTTCAATCCTCACAGCAACTCTGTGAGATAAGCATGAATTACCTTATTTTGCAGGTGAGGGGAATTAGACTCGGGAAGGTAAGGCACTTGCCCAAGACATTGTATCTAGTAAGGGGTGCAGCTGGATGAGAATCCAGCATCACCCAGCTCTGGGAATTACGTTCTTTTCTCTACCACACTGCCTGGCATGAACTTGAAATGGTGTCTGCCCTTGCTTTGCTAAAGGCCCAAGACTCCACCAACTCAGTGTCATCAAAGGGCCTTTGAAGCTTTCTAGCTCATGTTCATCAACACATAGACAAGGAAGTGGAGTCCAGAGAGGGTTAGTGCCTAGCCCCCAGTCACACAGGAATTCAAAGGCAGGAAGGGGACCAGCATGCAGGTCTCCTAAGTCCCAGGCTGGGGCTCTTCCCTGAGCAGCATGCTGCCTTGTGGGTGTCCCGAGAGCCTGTTTCATGGTTCTTTTCCTCCTTGCAAAGCTAAGAGGTGAGGCTACTCCATGTTGCTTCCTGTTCTACCTCTCTGACTCTGCCTCCTCCTCTGATTCCTCCTTCTCCGCTCATCCCCTCATTGTAACAATGGTCCCTCTCATGGGAAGTCCCCTAGCAGCAAGGGTAATGTGGCTCCACAAATGACCCCTTTGCTCTGTACTTGGGACTCTCTCTACAAGTAGACTGCAAACTCCCTGAGGGGCATACTGTATCTTTCTTCTTTGACATTCCCTGCGTTCCTAACATGACCCAAACATCCAGAGAGTGCTCCATAAAGACTAAGTTAAATGTTGGATAAGACAAGATAATTGGGTTATGTGTGCCTATGTTGCCACTGCATCCATCCATACATCCACCCATCTGTCCATCCACCCATTTGTCCATCCATCCATTTGTCCATCCATCCATCCATTCTTCTGTCCATTCATCTGTCCGTCCATTCATCTGTCCCTCCATTCGTCCATCCATTCATCTATCTACCAATCCCCTATCAAGCCTTGGATCCAGGCACACTGGGCCTGGGAGGGGAATTCTAGGGATGTCATGCTAATCCACACCTCCGCGTCTTTATTCCTGCTGTTCCTCTGCCTGGAATCCCTCCCCATCTTCCATCATTTGACACTCACTCATCTCCAACCACAGCCATAGCATGGTCTCCTCCGGAGAGCCTTTCCCAAAGACCAGGCTTGACAAAGAGACCTCTTCTGTGTTCCCAAACACCTTTTACACTTATCACATTTTTGAAAGTAACAACTTTATTGAGATATAATTCATATGCCACAAAATTCACCCCTTTGAAGTGTACAATTCAGTGGTATATTCAGAGCTGTGCAACCATCTCCACTATCTAATTTCAGAATATTTTCATCACTCCATAAAGAAACCCTGTACCCATTGGCAATCCCTCACCATTTTTCCTCAACTCCTCCAGCCCCTGACAATCATTAATCTATTTTTTGTCTCTATAGATTTGCCTATTCTGGAGATTTCATATAAGTGGAATCATATAAATATGTGGCCTTTTGTGACATGCGATTGGCTTCTTTCACTTGGAATACTGTTTTCAAGGTTCATCCATGTTGCAGCATGTCTCGGGACACTTACAATATTTTTCAAAAGGGTATGAGAACCTGGAGCCCCATTTGGTAGTTTTGACCCTTTTTGGTCCTAGGGTGAGCTAAATGAAAAAAAGACCCATACAGTTGCAGAGTCTTAGCATTTCTCTGGTTTAGATCCAAAGCAGTTATCCTAGAAAGATTATTAAAAGCAAAAGACAAAAAACAGAACTTCTCCATTCCAACTGCTCGTAATCCCTCCTTCCCAAAATTCAGCCGCCTCCCCAAATTATGGCAATATCTAATGACAGACAGCATCTGTCAGCGTTCCGTTATATTTTTGTCCTGAACTCAGAGCTGTTTATCCTGAGATGTGTCTTCCTGTTTCAACATCAGAGTTCTTGGCATCTTGAGACACCCCACTCACAAATATGACAGAACCCAGGCGTTATAGACATCTCTCTCTGACACAAATGCTATCCCGGGGTCCTTCCCCCATGTCCATCACCAACAGCAAACGACCAAAATCACTTGCATCCTGGATATCAAGCAAGGGGAGAGAGGAGACAAAGCTCTAAGACACAGGGATTATAGGTTGTCCCTCGGGGAGCTGTTTCCTGAATAAGGTGGTGCAGGAGTTCAGGAGAAAAACAGGTAACATTATTAATTAGAGTAGCTTTGACCTCAGGCCTGGGGAACTCAGCACATTCTCCTTCTACTACGGGCCCCATCAGCTGAAAGGATTTGTTTCCATGTCTGTCACCCTACCCAAACCCTGAGATCCCCGTGACAGACAGAATAATGGTCCCCAAAGACATTGATGTCCTCATCCTGGAACCTGTGAATATGTTAGGTTACATGGCAGAGGGAAATTAAGGTCACAGATGAACTAAATTTGCTAATCAACTGACTAAAATAGAGAGATTAGCCTGGATTATTTGAATGTGCCCAATGTAATCACAAGGATTGTTATAACCGAATGAAGGAGGCCAGAGAGAGAGGTTAGGGTGATACAGTGTGAGAGAGACTCCACTGGCCATTGTTGGCCTTGGAGATGGAGGAAGGGGCCACAAGCAGAGGAATACAGGCAGCCTCTAGAAGTGGGAGAAGCAAAAATGGATTCTCCCCCAGGGCCTCCAGAAAGAATGAGCCCTGCCAACCTCTATTTTAGCCCAGTTAGCCCCACTGGGGGCTTCTGACCTCCAGAACGATAATATAATAAATTTGTGTTAACTTGTTACAGCACCAGTGGGAAATTAATACCGATTTTTGTACCTGGACGTGGAATGTGGGACTGCACCCAATTCATCTCAGAAGCACAGGGAGGCACTATATACCAGTTTAGCATTTAGATTCTGGCTCACATAATCCAGGGTTTATAATCCAGTGTTTGCATGCTGTGTCTCCTTGAGCAAGTGACTTGTGCTCTCGACAGCAATTTCCTCATCAGCAAAATGGAAAGGATAGCAATTCTTCTCTCTTGAGATTGTTGTGAAGGTTAACAAAGAGCATATCTGTAAGTCCTTAGCACAGTGCCAGGCCCATGGTAAGCACCGGCTAAATAAATGTTAGTCAGCATTATCATTGGCACCACACATCATTAACTGTTTGTTGAATTGACCCAAATCAGAGTTAACCTCTCCTTCCCTTGTGGTATCTAAAGGGACAGGGGACTTGGGCCCAAAGTGGGCTGGACTCTGTAGCCCAGAATGTTGGTTCCTAACAGCTGAGGCTCCAGACAGCAGCCACATTCCTCAGGCGGGTGGTCTTACATACTTGTAGATGTTTGTCTAGTTTGAAGCAGGACAACCATCGATGGCACAAAGAGACAAGGATGTCTCAGGGCACAGGAAGGAAGGGACGGAGCTAGGAGAAGGACCTGGGATGTCAGGTGGAAGAAAAGGAGAGGTCTAGTGATTGAGATGGGCAATATGTGAAGGGTGTTTCTCCAGAGAGACAGAACCAATCAGATATATTTATATCTATATACCTATACCATCTGTATCTATAGACTCATTATAAGGAATTGGCTCGTGCAATTATGGAGGCTGAGAAGTCGCAAGATCTGCAGTTGGCAAACTAGAGACCCAGGAGAGCTGATGATATAGTTCCAGTCTGAGTCCAACGGCCTGAGAACCAGGAGAGCTGACGGCGTGAGTTCCAGTCCAAGGGCAGGGAAAACACATTGTTGAACCATCTCATGCAATCAGGAAGGCAAAGTTCTCTCTCCCTCAGTCTTTTTGTTCTACTCAGCTCTTTAATTGACTGAATGTGGGCCACCCTCATTACGGAGAGCAATCTGCTTTACTCAGTCTATTGATTCAAATGTTAATCTCATCTAAAAACACTCTCACAGACACACCCAGAATAATGTTTGACCAAATGTCTAGGCCCCGTGACCGAGTCAAGCTGATGCATAAAATAAACCATCGCAGGCAATAAGCAAGTAAACAATACAGGTATAATATATGTTCAGGGAGAAATAGGAAAGAAAAAAATGAAGCAAGGAACAGAGTGAAAACAATGGGGACAGAATGACAGGCACAGAGTGTCGAAAATAAATATTTGTTGAATGGCTGAATCTTGCACTTGTATAAATGCTACTTTTTTCTTTATGTCCTGAATTACTTTGCCTCATGTTAGGTTTTACTGTAGTGAATGCTGTTGTTGCTGGGAATGGGTATTTTCTTTCTTTTTTTTTTTTAAGAATCAGCAGCTTGAAAGATACCATGTTCACACATTCTTCAGAAATGTCGCATTTGATATGGCCACTGGACACGCTTGACTTCTTCTTTATTTATGATTTCTGGCGCTTTTCCTTTGAGGCCGCTCAGAATAGCTTCTGCTCCTGCTCACTCGCAGAAACAGTGAAATCGAATCTTCTACACTAACCCCGGATCGTAAGCAACTTTGCTTACATAAGCTTCCCTGCCGTCAGTGAGTAACTGGATGGTTAGAGCAGAGCCCTGTACAGATTTCAAATGGAGCTCTCTTCACAGAAACATCCCTGACTTGCGTACTATTCTTCTGGTAAAGTGCATTCCCTTCCAGAAACCTCGTCGCGATCAATAGAAGTTGTGTGCCTGCTACTGAAGGCCAAGTTTGGGCCATTTGCTCTCCACTAACCTTTTTATACCCCTTTAAATGTTTTTGGTCTATCCCTCGGTAATATTCAAATCAATGTTCTGACTTATTTATTCTTTAGAAGTTTCGTTTATCTCCCTCAGCATCATACCACTTCTCTTTGATTGCTTTTGCCGAACTTCTGCACTCTGGGCAAAGCAGTGGGCTCAAGGAAGTATTTGTTGTGCAGGTGCAATGTGTGTCTGTGTGAGTGAATTTGCATGAGTATGTGTGTGTAGCCTAATATAGTCGAAAGACCTCTGACTTTGAAACCAAACATATCTAGGTTAAAGGGATGCTTCTTCCACTTCTAGCTGGTAACTTTGGGCAAGTCACCTTGTGGGGCCTCAGTTTCCACTGAGCAAAAATAGAGGTATAGACCCAAGAGAAACAGAAACATATGTCTGCATAAAATTTGTACATGAATGTTTATAGCAGCATTCTTCATAATAGCAAATGAATCCCAAATGTCCATGAACTAAGGAATGGATAAATAAAACTGGTATATCCATAGAGTGGAATTCATGCAATAGACTATTATTTGGTCATAAAAAGGAATGAAATACTGATACATGCGACGACATGGATGAACCTTGAAAACATTATGCTAAGTGAAAGAAGCCAGCCACGGAAGACCACGTGTATTAGTTTACTAGGCTGCCATAACAAAGTACCAACAAAGACTTAAGTAACAGAAGTTTATTGTCTCGCAGTTCTGGAGGGCCAGAAGTCCTAGATCAAGGTGTCAGCAGCGTTGATTTCTTCCGAGGGCTGTGAGAGAGACTCCATTCTATGGCTCTCGCCTAGCTTGTGGTGGCTTGCGGGGAATCTTTGGTGTTCCCTGGCTTGTAGAAGCGTTACTTCCATCTCTGCCTTCATCTTCTCATAGCATTCTCCCTACGTCCAAATTTCCCCATTTTATAAGGACACCGGCAATACTGGCTTAGAGCTCACCCTAATGACCTTCATCTTAACTAATTATATCAGCAATGACCCTATTTCCAAACAAGGCCACATCCTGAGGTACTGGGTGGTTGGGACTTTAACATATAAATTTGGGGGGGGGCACAATTCAATCCAAAACACCACATATTGTGCGATTCTATTTATATGAATTGTCTAGAATAGGTAAATCCATAGAGACAGAAAGTAGATTAGCGGTTGCCAGGGGCCAGGGAAAAGAAAGAATTTGAAATGACTGCTAATGGGTGCAGGGTTTATTTCCCAAAATGTTCTGAAATTAGATAGTGGTGATCTTTGCATAAGTCTCTGGATATACTAAAAACCAATGAATTGTACACTTTAAATGGGCAAACTCTATGGTATGTGAATTATATCTCAAAAAAGCTGTTTTTTAAAAAATAAAAAGTATAATACTGGCCTCTCTTCTGCCATATTAAGGTTCTGTAGATCACGTGATATAATGGAAGCGAGTGTGTCTGGGAAATTCTGCAAAGGCAAAAACCAATTTAAACTTTGGTCTTTAATTTTTGGTATTTGTTTTATGCATTCCACCCTAATTATACAGTCAGTTCCTTATTAATTCCAAACCTTTCTAAGGTAATAAGAATTCCAGCTCTCCTTAAAAGCTAACTTAAACAGTCACTGCAAGCTCACTCTCAAACGTAGAAAAATATCTTCCCTAACCCTGCCCTGTGATTCCCACGAAGTGTTCATCCTCGCTGAGTGGCTGTCTCTTTCACCGCTGAATTTATCTCAGTGCCATCTCCGGAAAGTACCTTCAAGCCTTCGCATTTTAAGAGACGAGGTTTGTTTTTTTTCCCCCTGCATCTGTGCTTTCGCCCTTGTTGGATCACAGCTAGTTCTTTCCCCAGAGGCCAAATAAAATTTCATGGAACAGTCGGGATTTCAGCAGCTGACAAAATAATTTCTTGTCCTTTGAGATGCCTCCACGCATCTCTGCCGATCCCTAACCCCGGGAGGAGCTGCACAGAGCCGGAGCATCTCTTCAGGCTCCCCGCTCAGGGAGCACTGTCTTTGCAGCCAGTCCATTCAGCTGCTCTGGCCGCGGGAGCCATGGGCGTCCTCCTCTTCCTCATGACCTTGACTGGGTGCCTCACGCCTGCTGCAAGGTGAATTTTCTGAGTTGCAGGTGTCTCGAGGAGCCTGTCTCCTGTGATGTGAGGGATCTCTGGGTATGAACTGCATATAGATCAGTAGATTCTAGCTAAGCAGAGCAGTTGCCGAATCCAATTTGGCAAAACCTAATTTATAATCCCTCCAATGCCCTCTTCTTCTGTCTACCTGATAGACTTTATGCTTTGGGGCCTGATCAAACTGGGGCCCCACCATAGCTCTCCAATTGCTTGCTGTGTGTCTTTGGCTGAGTTGCTTAGCCTCTCTGGGCCTCAGTTTGTTCATCTTGGAAAGTGGGTAATGATCCTTTTCTCATAAGGCTGTGATGAGGAGGGAATGAGATTTTTCTGATACATACTGAGAACCAGACTTAATGTTGGCTCTGCCTCTCCCCTGCTCTCCCCCAGTCCTCAAAGAAAGCAAGGTCTGATCCATGAGGTCTATCTTTTCTTTTTTTTTTTTTTTTCCAAGGAAGATTAGCCCTGAGCTAACTGCTGCCAGTCCTCCTCTTTTTGCTGAGGAAGACTGGCCCTGAGCTAACATCCATGCCCATCTTCCTCTACTTTATACGTGGGACGCCCACCACAGCGTGGTGTGCCAAGCGGTGCCATGTCCACACCCGAGAGCCGAACTGGCAAAACCCTGGCCACAGAGAAGCAGAACGTGCGCACTTCACCGCTGCGCCACTGGGCTGGCCCCCACAAGGTCCATCTTAACTGGACTGAGAACTAGGAGACAGTGGGAAGAGTGCTGTCCTCGCGGTCAGACACACCTAATTTGAAGTCCCAGCTCTGGCTGTGACTTTGGACAGACTTGTCTAACCCATACCTTCCCATGTCACCGGGATCAGGGCAAGGTGAGGAGCACATGAGATCATGAATAAGAAACAGCTTAGAAACCTGTAAGGGGCTGTGGCTGGGAGAGTCTGTGGTTGTGACTGCCCTCTCAGTGACCGTGTGGCCTGACACCCCTCAAACCCTAACCCAGCTGCTCCTCACAGGACCCCACAGCCAGCTCCTCCGAAACTCACCTATCCAAGACCTGGGCAGGTTTGCTGGCTCTCAGGTGGGCAGGCTCCAGGACCCTCTCTGCAGACACACTTGTTTTCCTTTCTCACCATCCTCCCAGCAGACCTTTTCCCAACCCACAGCAGCTTCGAGGAGCCCTTGGCTAGCTTACGTCTCCAGTCCCTGCCAGGCTTGTGGAGAGTGTGGAGCGCCTGAGGGACCAGGCATGGTCCTCTCAATCATTCCTCACTTGGACGGTTGGAGCCATGCCGCCTTGGGGAAGTTCCTCGAGTCTTCTGGATGCCTCCTCTGTAAGTTGGTGATGGTAATGGCACCTCCCTCGTAGGTGACTGTGTAGATTAAACAAGTCCTCACAGGTAAAGAATTTAGATCTGAGTCTGGCACATAGCAAGCACTCAGTAAACATTAGATATCATTGTTGCTTGTTTGTTCAATTATTCACTCACCAGACACCTTCTCTGCTGGGTGCTAGGGACACAGATGAACCAGATGGAGATGCCGCCTTTGTGGAGCTCCCAGTGCAGAGGGGCAAGTAGACGAGACCACAGGCTGTTCCACAGCAATAACAGACGGTCGGAGCCATGGGAGCTATTGCACAAAGTGATAAGAGAGGGTGGGTGCTATTGGAGCTGGTAGGAGAGAGGCGCTGACTCCTCTGGGAGGCGTCAGGAGAAGCCTCCCAGAGAGAGCCCACTTGGCTGCGCCATGAAGGAGGCAGAGGAGTTTACCCGCTGGTGGAGAAGAGGCCTGGAAGAGGGCAGTCCAGGGATGGGAACAGCACAAGCGAAGGCACAGAGGCTGGGAGAGTGGGTCCCACATTTGGAGATGAAGGCTGACAAGCTGCCGCCCAACCCCCTCCCACTCATCTGGACCCTGCCCGTGGGGTCCTGTTGCTAACAGCTGTGACTCCAGGAGCAGGCCACAGGTGCCCAGAAGTAGAAACCCCAGGAACTGCTCTCAGCTGAGATGAATGGGAGATGGCAGGTAAATACCCCAGTGTCCCTGCCCCTCGGTGCAGAACCACTCTAAATGATGTTTCTCCCCATTTCCCAGAAGTCCCCAGAGGGATTGAGTCCCTGTTGCTTGGAATGGTACCTCCTCACAAAAGCTCCCTATATTGGTGCTTACCCCCAAATGCGCCACGTGGACCCCAATCCTTTTCTCAGAGCCTGCTTCCCAGGGAATCCAGCCTAAGACATCAAGCTACTTAAGAGCTGGCTAGACGGGTAATTGTCTAGAATTCTCTGTTATCCACCATTCTGGCTACTTGATTAGTTCTTCCAGCAATTACGGGGCATTCTGTCCATAGCCAGCCCTGGGCTAGACATGGGGGTTCAGAGGAGCTGAGAAGATAATCCCCCAAAGAACTATTTGAGGAGGCAAGACATATCTCTGAAAGAAAGAAATTGTAAAAAATGGGAAAGGCAGTGTCCGTTTAGGGAAGAGCAACAAGTTTGGTGCATTAGGTCCCAGGGTGGTACCACAGAGAGGGGTAGGAATGAAAGCTGAAAGGACATGGAGGGATGGGGCCAGCTTGTGGACACGGAAGCCTAGAATTCCTCATCTGGATGGTTCTCTAAACTACTAGCAATGGGGAGCCATGGAAGGATTTTTGAGCAGTGGAGGGATGGGGCAATCTCTATGTTGGAAGGATCCCTTGGGCTCAAATGCGGGATGACAGGGAGGGGATGAGGCTGGAGTCAGGGAGGCCCAGGAGGAGGGTGGTGGAGCCGTCTCAGCTGGACCCGGCTGACTCCAGCTCAGTTCTGTCTCAGTCAGCCCGACTCCTCCGGGACCTCCCCCAAACTCGAGAGGGTCATCTTTTCATAAAAACACAGAAAGTTTCCTGCCTTCCCACCCTTCCTTTCAGACCTGTTTCCTGCTTGGCCTCCAACCCTGCTCCCATTCCTCCCACCTTCTCCCATTATCTCTGACTTCAGAATGTTTGCTTTGGCTCCCACTGTCGCCCGTCTGCACTCCTCTGTGGTTAACGATGGACACTCAGCAAAAACGCTCCTTCCTGCAAGCCGGCCAGGCTCCTGGGCAGGGATTGTCTTCTTTCTACTTTAAGTAAAGGGAGTTGGAGCAACCTTGGCCTTGGAAGACAGACTTTGTCTTCTAACGACTTTCCTCCAAAACCACAAATGCATTTTGTCTCAGTTTGAGGTGGTTCTTGCCTCTTGTCTCAGCAACCTCAGGGTGAGGGTGAAGCGGCATCTGGCAGCCTTAAGATTTCACAGCGGATGCTGTGCTTTTGTGAAAAGTCGATTTCTCTGCAAACCAGCCGAGAGGGCGAAGACAGCACAATTCTCCGTCCATTCAATAAATGTGTGTGAGGCAGGCCTTGAGCTGGGGGTCAGCGGACAAGACATCTGCTCCCCAGTTCCCCATGGCCTGGTGGGGGAGACGGACAGTGAGACTTCTCACGTGGAAAACTTGTACAAGGTACCGTGGGGTCTCAGAGGAGGTGCGTGCAGCCCACAATGACCTTGCATGTGCACAGCACCGTAGCTGGCCAACCTTGGACAGGTTATTGAACCTCTCTCTGCCTCAGCTTTCTCATCTACAATACAGAGATAATCTGAGTTCTTCCCTTATAGGCGGTTGTGAGGACCGAATAAGGTAATGCTCAGAAAAAGCTTAGCACAAAGCTTGCAGGAATAAATACCAAGTAAATGCTAGCTATCCTCCTTTTATTTTTAAATTCTCATACCATAAAATTCTCCCTTCTAAAGTGTACAATTCAGTGGCTTTTACTACATCCACAAGGTTGTGCATCCATTGCCACTATTTCCAGAACATTTTCTTCACCCCTAAAGAAACCCTGTACCCATTAGAAGACACTCTGCCCTCCTTCCCCTGCCCCAGACAACCGTCAATCCACTTTCTATCTCTATGGATTTGCCTATTCTGGATATTTCATATAAATGGAATCATACATTATGTGGCCTTTGTGCCTGGATTCTTTCACTGAACATAATCTTTTCAAGATTCATCCATGTTTTGCATGTAGCAGGACTTGATTCTTTTTTACGGCTGAATAATATTCTCCTATCATAAGGATATTTTGTTTATTCATTCATCAGCTGATGGACAATGGGGTAATTTCCACTTTGGGGCTATTATGAGTAAGGCTGCTATGAACACTCATGTACAAGTTTTCGTGTGGACTCATGTTTTCACTTCTTTGGGGTCTATACCTCAGAGTGCAATGGCTGGGTCATACGGTAACTCTATGTTTAACTTTTTGAGGAAGTGCCAGACTATTTTCCAGACCGGCTGCACCAGCTATTCTTAACTCTAGTTCTCAAAACACTTTCCCACACGCCATCGTCCCACAGCCCCAAGGGTAGCTGTTACAGCACCAGGAGAGAAAGTGATACGCCCAAAGTCCCAGAGGAAGCTGGTGGCAGAGCCAAGACCTGAGCCGGGCACTTCAGGGCCCAGATTTACTGTGCCACCTTAGGCGACCAAAATCCATCACCTGGATTTTTTGTTATGTCCCCAGTGGATGAGAAGTGGTATAAGGCATTGCCCCCGTTCATGGCAGCTCACTGTCTGCCAAGTGAACAGTGACAACCTTAGCTTATCCGAGCCCCCACCTTCACCCTTCTCAGTAGACACAGCCCCACATGGTCCTGAGCCCAACGCCAAGGGGAACAGTGGCAAGTATGATCCAGGAATGGCTGTTCTGTTCCAGACAGGTAGGTGGTGTTTCTGGGGTGGAAGGGAGCCCAGAAAAGCTTCCCTTCTCAGCTTTCACTTCTGCCAGGTCCAGAAGCCCCCCTTGGATCTCTGTCTTCCTGGGGGGGACCCTGGCCCCATGCCTCATCCACACCAGACTCTGCCTCCTATTCATCCAGGGCTTCGTGCAGGCCAGTATCTGTCCACGGCCGAGCTTCCAGGTCCCTCTGACGCTCTGCTGAAATGACCTTGAACCGTGACTTAACCTTGCTGAAACTTGGTTTTCTCACACCCATCTCATAGGGTGGTTGTGGGAGCATCATAGGGTATCGGGGAAGCATGAAGTTGGTGCTCAGACAAGGACTGGTTTGAGATGAGACACCACCCCTTCCTTACAAGGTCTGTGACCTTGGGGAACTCACCTTACCTCCCTAAGCCTTTTTTTCATATTCTGGACATGGAAGTGCATGTAAAGAGTTGAGTAAAGACTCAGTAAAGGACAACTATGGTTATTATTATTATGCGGATTAAAGGAGATTGGCTTACCGCTTTGCAGAGTGCCTAGCACATAGTAGGTGCTTAGTACATGAGAGCTATAGCTGTTCTCATCCCCTGACTTTGAGCAGTTGATTGGTGAAGGGCTTGAGGACCCAAAGGAAGGCGGGCTTGATTATTACACAGAGCATCAGTGCAACCACAAGGTGAACTCCAGAGTGCAGAACGGCAGTCAAAACAGTGAGAGCCCGTGGGGCCCTGGAGCTTTGAGACAAAGCCAAGGGATTAGCGAGCCGAGCATGAAGAACAGAGTGAGAGCGCTGAGTGGGAGAGGCTCCCTTTGCGAGCTTGGGCAGGGGCTTTGAGGACTGCTAGGGGTGTAGGCACCCAAATTACTGCTGTGTAGGCAGCCAGATCTCTTTAAAAGATCAGAACTGAGAAGCCATTTTGTAGATACCTTAAGCTTCCTGGGCAGATGAGCCATGTCTCAGCATGCTTTGGCAGCAAGTGTCACCTGACAATTCTGTCGCAGAAGCCTTCGGAGATCATGGCCAGCTTCCGGGAGGAGGTGGCCTTGCAGAATGGGCAGGGTTTGAGGGAAGCGGAGAGGGCAGCGATCCGGGAGGAAGGAAGAAACAAAAACAGGACCACAAAAGTTGCTTCAAGGGGAAGAGCAAAGAGATGAATCTTCTTTTAAAAGAATGAATATAATTTTGTCTTATTCACAGCGATACACTTCCATTGTAAGACAATTAGCAGAGGGGAATTGTGAAAACACAATTAAGAAAAAGAGGCAAGGAAAAAAATCCCCGGTGGTCTCACTCCCCAGAGGTAACAGGTACTAACATTTTGCTGTGCTTTCCTCCACCTTTTTTCTATGCGTATATGTTACATATGGTCTTTTTTCCTTCTTTTTTAAAAGCAAAATGGTCTCAAGTAATACATATTGTTTGTGACCTATTTTTAAAAATGCATCATGAACTGTGTTCCCTGTCAGTAAATATTTTTCTTCACAACTATTTAATGACTTTATAGTATTCTCTCATATGAATGGAACATAATTTATTTAAGTAATTTTCTATTCTTGGATATCTAAGTGGTTTCCAATTTTTCAATATCATCAGCATCTTCTAAACGAACATCCTTGTGGCTGAAATGCTGGTGCATCTCCTTAATTATGTCCTTGGGATAAATTTCTAAAAAAGGAATTGCTAGGATAAAGGGATGCAGATTTTTAAAGAATTTTAACATGTATTGTCAAACTGCTCCCCAGAAACCTTGCACCAATTTACCATTTTCTGCTAACATTGGGATGATTTTTTTTTTCTTTGTGAATTTGATCAAGACCAGAACTCATGAATCCAAGTTTCCTGAGATGTAAAATGGAGGTGATAATAATGGTATCTATTATGGGTTTGTTGTGACAATCAAAACACACAGTGGGTATGATATGCTTAAAAAGAAAAGACAGTTTACATTGTTAGTGATTATTCTAATTCAATTATCTCTGGAATAAGGAAGCCCTGTGAATCAAGGTTGAAAAGATAGTGGGAAGCCAGCTTTGTTTATCTTCCCTTTAAGTCCGAAATTAATATATGCTTGTAAAAACGGAAACAACCCAAAGCTTTGGTGGTAAAAAGTGAAAGTATTCCTTTACCTCCCAAATACTTCTCTCCCCAGCGGTGAGATGGGTATCCTGCTAGATCTTTGCTCAGACCTCCACAAACTCTGTGTGTTTGTGTGTATATACATCCACGTATATAATTTATTGTTGTTATTGTTTTGCAAAATGGAATCCTATATAGGACTTCACTGTTATCTCATACAGATCTACCTTATTCGTTTCAACATTCGCTTGGTTTCTTCAGCTGGATAAAGCATAATTGGCTTACTTTTTCCGCAAATGATGCAGTAACAACTCATCCTCGTACACATATCCTTACACACCTGAGCTGATATTTCTGTAGTGTGGGTTCCTGGTGATGCTGCGTGAGGTCAAAGTGGCGAGATGTTGTCACACTGTCAAATTGCTCTCCCAAGAGATTGTACCAAGGAATGTCCTCTCCCGGAGTCCCTACAGGAGTGTGTGGAGGGCTGGGCATGCCAGGCTCAGGGCGGTCAGGGGAGCCCTTCAGGAGCCTTCAGGTCTAGGTCAGAAACAGCACTGTCTCTCCTTAACCCCAAAAGTTCTGGAGGAAACCTGAGCAAAGCCGGGATCTGTCTCTAGCACGAGCTTCTTGCTGTCCTCCACTGCGGAGCAAACCACAAAGGAATCTCTTTCTTATTAATTAACTGGGGTTTTATTAAACACCTTAGCAGCTAGCCAACTGCTCTGACCCAGCTGTTGCTGGGAGACATTTTGATGAGAAGTTTTGTGTTTTAATTTATACATCTTTGACGACAGCTTTTACATAAGAGCGTGCGCTCTATGATCAAATATTAAATTACCCGAGAGACACAGTTCTCCAACAACGAGCACGTGTGAAGCCCTTACTCTCTGCCTGCACCAGTCTGGGCACCGGGGCAGTAGATGTGAGTGCTAAGTTCCCGCCGCTAAGGATGCAGAGTGCAGTGGAGGAGCTAGGAACTCACACAAACAGCGATGACAAAGTGTGAAGGTCGTGTTATGGGGGTACAGCAATGGGATCAAAGCTGTCTTTGGAGAATCAGGAAAGAGGACGTTAAGCGGGATCTCAAAGGCTCAGGCAGCCTTTGCCAGGTGAAGAAGGGAGAAGGGATTCCATGCAAGGGGCATAGTGTGGGTAAAGGCCCTACATTTGAATGGGAAACAGCAAGTAACAGTCTGGTGTGGCTAAGAGATTGGCTGTAGGGTCAGGAAGGTGAGGTCTGGGGAATCCTTAGGAGATGAGCCTGGAAAGGAAGGTTGAGGCAAAACCATGAAGGGCCTCAAATGTCAGGCCAAGGAGCTTGGACTTTATCCTAAAGATGATAGTGAGCCATCGAAGGTTTTAAGGCAGAGCGGTGACACAATCAGATGTGTGTTTTTGAAAGATCACTCTGGAGATCTTGGAGAGTGACCCACCGAGGGGCAAAGCTGGAGGCAGAAAAGACTAGCAGGTTTTTAACTGAAGCTATTAATATTACTAAAGTTATTTTAAATTCTAAATAAACAGCAAATATGGTTTTAAAACATTGTGCCTAGGGGGCTGGCCCCGTGGCCGAGTGGTTGGGTTTGCGCGCTCTGCTTCAGGCGGCCCAGTGTTTCGTTAGTTCGAATCCTGGGCGCGGACATGGCACTGCTCGTCAGACCACGCTGAGGCAGCGTCCCACATGCCACAACTAGAAGAACCCACAACGAAGAATACACAACTATGTACCGGGGGGCTTTGGGGAGAAAAAGGAAAAAATAAAATCTTTAAAAAAAAAACAAAAAGAAAACCAAAAAAAAAACATTGTGCCTAGCTCTATGACCAGTGGTAGAGGAAGACACAGAGCACAGAGAAGGCACTTTCTCCACCCCCCATCACTGCCAGTTGGATTGGAAAAATAAGGCACATGATCAGTGCATTTCTCAGGCTCATTTGTAATCAAAGAAACAAAACTGAAAATAACAATAAGATGACTTATTTCACCTAACATTGTGATACCCAGTTTGGCAAGAGTGTCAAGAAACGTGCACTGTTTAATATGATAATGGCAGTGTCCATTGGGACAGAGTCTGAATATAGGTATGGAAAACCTTAAAAAAAAGATTCTGTCTTTTTATCTAGAAGTTTTGCCTCCAGGAATTTATGCTACAGATAATAACAAAAAAAAAAAAATAGAAAAAAACTTGAGGATAAAGATGTTTATTACTCTGTTATTTGTGAAAACAAGAAATTGGAAGGACCTAAATGTCAAAGTTAGGGCAATTAGAAGTAAATAAAGGTATAGGGACACTTTTGCACATATTAAAATCATGTTTTAAAACAATACCTAACAATATAGGAAAATTCCTCCTCTATAATACATTTTAAAGCAGTATATAAAGCTATATAGAGCATGATCCCATTTTGGTTTTCTAAATATGTGATCTGTTTGTAGCCCTCTGTATCTGGAAAAAAATCCGTGATACGGTTAACCGTGGGTATCTGACTAAATTTTATTTCTTCTTTGTATTTATTATTCTCTAAATTTTCTGCAGTGAGGATATACCACCTTAATAGTTAGAAAAAGCAATGAAATTATTTTTTATGTTAGAAAAAAGGCAAAGGAAATCAATGAAAATAGAAATGATACAAATGACTAATGAACATGGAAAATGTTCAACCTAGCTGATTATTAAAAATGCAAATTAAACCAGCATCATGATACTATGGGTTTTTTTTAACCTTTTTTTTTTTTTTGAGGAAGATTAGCCCTGAGCTAACATCTACAGCCAATCCTCCTCTTTTTGCTGGGGAAGATTGGCCCTGAGCTAACATCCCTGCCCATCTTCCTCTACTTTATATGTGGGACCCTAGCTCGGCATGGCGTGCCAAGTGGTGCCATGTCCGCACCCAGGATCCAAACCAGTGAACCATGGGCCACAGAAGTGGAGTGTGCAAACTTAACTGCTATGCCGGCAGGCTAGCCCCATGATACTATGTTTTAACCGACCAACTTCAGAAGAAAAACCTGCTAGTACACGATATGTTTTGGCAACAGTGTGGCAAGAGAAAGATTTGTATACTGCAATTTTGAGTGTAATTTAGTTCAGGCTTTGTGAAGAGCAATTTGGCAATGTATATCAAAATCCTGAGAAACGTGCAATTTTTCAATAAAGTTGATTTAAAAGATGTAATTGTATTCCTTGAATATCTTGAAGGAAATAATTAAGGAATTGTATACAAGTGTATGAACAAGAAATCCTATGGCAGCACTTTTTTTTAATACAGTAGTAAAGAGTTGTTTAAAATAATGTTACAGAACTCTATCTTTGGATGTGGAAACATGTATAATACATTGTTAAATTTTAAAATATGAATAAAAACCTGCCCTTGGTGATTCCTTAAAAGAACACAAATTATATATATGTACCGTGGTTTCTGCAGTCTTAGCCTCCAGAAGCAGGCTACAGGATCCCGCCTGGAGGAGTGAGTGCCCTGCTGTCTTGGTCCGTGGGAAAAACGCTTCCAATTTGCCTTCATCCTGGGGATGAGCCTGACCTGTACAGGATGGGGATGCTGGGAGAGGCCTAGACCACAAGGGCTGGCCCAGTGCAGGCTTGCAGTAATCTGAGCCCTTGAAACTCCTCCCTCCCCCTTTTCTCTGCACCAACCGCCAGCACTGCACTCCAACCATTCAGCGCTTCTTTCAGTTTCTCAGCTGAAACTTGCTTTTTCTTTCCATAGAACCTTAGCTAGAGGGATCCCTGCTCCCTGGAATGTTCTTCCCTTCCCACTCCCTCATCACCTGGCCAAACTCTGCTTCGTGTTTCATCTTCAAAGTCACTTCCTACTTTTGGAGATGATGGTTATGTTTATTATCTTGATTGTGGTGATGTATATATATCAAGAGGCACCAAATTGTACATGTTCAATATATGTGCAGTTTATTGCATATTAATTACACGTCAACAAAGCTGTTAAAAAAAGTGACTTCCCCAGTGAGACAGGTCTTGAAGTCCCCCTATCTCCTTCTCCAAATTCCCAAACCGTATCAGCCTTCTTTAGTACCTAGCATGAGTAGGAGTAAAGGATTCCTGTCTTGCGTGATGTTGAATGAATGAATGAGCAAGGGCAGAGGGGCTTCAGCCTGTGGACAGAGGGCAACGGCCCCTGGTCACAGAGCAAGTAAAGAGCAGCAGAGATGCCAGGAGTGAGGAGGGGGCTGGCCAATAGAAAGTCTGGAGATGGCATCTGAATAAGTCTGGACAGGTACTTAGAAGTTTGAGGTCAAGCCAGAATCTGGGTGTCCCTTCATTTGGAGAGGGTAGGTACTCTGTCTCAGTTTCTCCAGTCTGAAAATTGAGAATAATAATAACTGTCTTATGATTGTTGAGGACTATTATCATTGCGGATTAAATGAGTCAATCCATGTACAGAGTTGAGAACAGGGCCTGACGTAGTGAGGGTGCTAAGAGTTCATGCTGATCCTTAAGTGGTTGTGAATAGCCATGGTGATCAATAAGTCTGGGAGCCCCTGGTGTAAACCTTTGGTTAAATTGGATTTTTGTTGATGGTGGGTGGCTTCAGGGGTTGTCTCCTTTCCCTAAGAGACCCATCTTCTCCCCTGTCCTCTTACACCCGCCACTGGACAAATTCCACCCCTTCAACCTCTCCTGCAGTGCTTGGAACTTCTGCCAGTTTCTCTACATTATTTTGCAAAGCTGTCTTTCTAAAGCCTCCTCTCTCCTAACGACAGGGAGGCACATATGTTGCAGCTTATGCTTCTATTTAGAGTTGGGGATTTGAAAAGAGTGTGCGCACACATGGACAAGCATTTGCGTGCATGCTTGTGTGAGCTTGTGGTTGTGAACATGTGTGTGCCTGTGTGTGCAAATGTGCTTGCATGAATCTACATGGTTGTGCATTGACACACTTTCATGGGCACGTGAGCTTCTGAATGACGGCCTGAGAGTGTAGATGAGTATGTGTTTGGAGTATATACATACGCACTTGTGAGCATAGATACGTGCCCATGACCATGTGTGTGTTTGGGTGTGCTGTGGTAAGGTACATTTTGTGTGTATCTGGGTGTGCATGTGTGTTTGCACATGTGTGCTTTTGTGTGTCTGTGTGCATATGGTGTGAGTTTGCCTCTCCTCGCACCCCAGGAGGCAGCAAGGCAAGTGCAATCTGCAAGGAACAAAGGAATATTCTGCATAATGTAGCCTTTGATCTCTGCCACCCCCATCCTCTCTTGCTCTCACTCCAGCTGCCAAGCTGTTTCCCTGGCCCTGTGGACTCTATCTTTGAGTTTTGTCTTCCAGAAGCCTCAGCATGCCGTTGCCACTCTACGAAGGAAACACGGCTACAGAAGGGTAACAAGCATTTATTGAGCACCAGGCACCCTTACCAGATGCTTTACATACGTTCTCAAATCTTTGCAGCAATCTCACAAAAGATAACAGTTGTTCCCATTTGATGTTTGAGGAAGCTGAGGATCAGGGAGAGTAAGCTGTGTGTCAAAGTGATGGAACTAGAATTTGAACTCAGGACTGCAAAGCCTACGCTCTTTCGCTCCACCAAGTTGTCTTCCTGGAGCATGCCTAGACACCAGGAACTGAGGAGCTGAAGCTGCAGCCAGAGCTCCTGGGGGAGATGTCCTGGGAGACACAGTCAGTCTGATGTTGGGGGAAGGGGGTGCAAGCAGGAAATCAGTAGGGGCCCCAAAGGGTTGCGCTTAGCTTTAATAAGGAGAGTGGGATGGAGAAATCCCTGTTGTCTGGGTGGTCCACGGATGGAGTGGGGAGAGCAAGGGATGGACCAGTAACAAACAGCAAAGGTGAGAAAGCATCGTCTTTGCCACCCCTATCTTTAGGACCCTGGACAGGCTATATCAAATTTCTGTCTTCTCCTCTGTAAAATGTGTGTGGGAGATGAGTTTTAGAGAGTTTTTACAAGCTCTTGTTAAGACTAGCATTTGTTGATCTCTTCCTGTGCTCTCATGCAGCCTGACAATCATTCTATAAGATGGTTGCTATTATTGTCCCCGTTTTACAGATGAGGACACTGAGACTCAGGGAGGTTACATTGCTTGCCCAAGTGGCAGAGCCAGACACAAACCTGGGGTCTGTCTGACCCCAAAACCCCTACTAGGCTGCCCTGTTTTAAAGTTTAAAATAAATAGTATATAAAATACCAGAGACGCAGCAGACACTCAAGAACTAGTAGCGAATGATGATGGTGAAGATGATGGCGATGACCACGACCACAATGAGGACGAAAGTGTGTTTTGCTGAGACTTGAAGTAGCATTAAATTCCTCTGGTGTCAAAGTTTCTGGAAAATCCCACATGTTAGCGATTGTTTTTAGAACAAAGGTTGCTTTCCTCAGGGAGAGCAGCGATATCTGTTCCTGTGGCAGCCAGACCAGACTCAAAGCCCAGCCACCACTTTTTAGCTGTGTGGCTCTGAGCAAACTAACCTCTCCGGGTATCATTTCCTTATCTATAACGTAAGGGTAATAATGGTCTACCCAGTTCCTCAAAAGGTTAAACATAGAGTTACCATATGACCCACTGATTCCACTCCTAGGTGTTTACCCAGAGAAGTGACAACAGATGTCCACACAAAAACTTGTACACAAATGTTCATAGTAGCATTATTCATAATAGCCAACAAGTGCAAACAGCCCAGATTTCCATCAGCTGATGAATGGATAAACAAAATGCAGTATATCCACACAACGGACTATTATTCAGCAATAAAAGGGATCGAAGTACTAAGATGTGCTACACCATGGATGAACCTTGAAAACATTATGCTGAGTGAAAGAAGCTGGTCACAAAAGACTCCATATTGTATGATGCCATTTCCAGAATAGGTAAATCCATAGGCAAATGCCATTCCAGAATAGGCAAATAGATAGAGACAGAAAGTAGATTAGTGGTTGCTGGAGGAAAGAATGGAGAATGACTGCTAATGGGTATGAGATTTCTTTTGAGATGATGAAAACATTCTGGAAGTAGATAGTGGGGATAGATACACAACTTTGTGAATATACGAAAAACCATTGAAATGTACCCTCTAAAAGAAGGAATTTTGTGGCATGTGAATCATATCTCAATAAAAAACAAAAACAACGCTCTCACAGGGTTGTTGTGAAGTTTTAATGAGATAATTTTTGTAAATTCCCTAGCACAGAGCTGGCCTTGTTGTATACACTCATTAAATGCTAAATAATTCAAATAAATGCTAGCTACAATTACTATTGTCATCGTCACGACACTGGCTGGTGATTTTAGTTCCTAAACCTCCCCAGAGCTTCAGGCTCCTCACCTCAAGCGGGAGTAATGATACTTTAATTAGCTAGGGTTTCTTAGTCACAGGCAGCAGAACCTACTCCAGCTCATGAGTGAAAGGGGAACTTGCTGGAAGGCTGCGGTGTAGATGACTAACTTAGACGGAAGGACAAGGTTCAAGGTTCAGATCCACAGAGAGTGTGATGGGCCTAGGCAGAGTCACTCATCCACCCCTTGGCCAGGGGGAGGGTGGGGCATCTTGATTGACAGCCCCATTAAGACTTCAAACTAGGGCAGAGGTGATACTGGAAAGAGAATCCGGAACAAAACCAGGGGGCCTTAGCAGCAAAACCAACCCAGGCCCCATGCAAACACCCCCACACAAGGTTGTTAGGAGGATCAGAGAGAATATGCACAAAGTACCTGGCACATAGTGGCCCTTAATTACTGGGATTCTTCTTGGCTGATGACTGCTCTCTACCTGGTCGCTCTGGATTTTTCATTACCATTGCAGTATAGGTTTGGGATGGGTTGTAAAAGGCCTTGAATGCCATGTTAAAGCATCTGCACTTACTCTGAGAAAGTAAGCAGGAAGGACCATCTCCTGAAAACCCCATGGCATGCTCAGAGTCCTTGTGAACTGTAGTCCACATTCCCCGAGCCTCCCAGCTGTATGACCCTGGGCAACTTACTTAACATCTCCAGCCCTCAGCTTTCCTGTGCCTAAAAGGTGGTCAAAATTTGGGTTGCTGTGGGGCTTAAATGAGAGAGTATTTTCAAAGTACTTAGAACAGTGTCTGACCCAAGGTAAATGCTCAATAAGTTGTCGCAGTTATTATACATAAAATGAAGTGAAGGAGCTCACCAGGTTGACGGGAGAATCAACTGGGATCAAAGAGGGCACAGCATTTTGCACATACACAATGCTGTGTTCCGGAAAGATATTTCTTTGATTGGAATCACCACTGGCGATAAGACACACCTTTGGTCTAATTACTGTTTTTTCATGAAATAAAGTAACATTAAATGTACACTTCTAATGATAGGATGGAGCCTGATTTCAGAAACATTCAAATATGAAAAGGATGTGCCTTAGAATTGAGGAAATAAAGTATTGATAATTTAATGTTTCAAATAATTAAAGAATGTTCTCATAGAGTCTATTACCAATTTCCCAAAACTTAGAACACAATATCGCTTACATAATGCTCAAAGGGCACCGAGCATAATTTAATCTTTCCTTGAAGCTTCTGAATTTCCTTGAAGGCAAGATCAGCAATTTTAAAATACACTTTTGGATCCTCCAGCTCAGTGGTTCTCAACCCTGACTACGCATTAGCATCCCCCTGGGAGCTTTTAAAAAATACTGTTGCCTGGGTCCCATTTCAGACCAATTAAATCTGAGTCTCTCGGGGAGGAGCCTGAGCACTGGAATTTTTCAAAGCTGCCCAGGTAATTCTGATGCACAGAGAGCCTGAGACCTGCTCTTCCCAGCACGCCGCCCCGGTATGTGGAGATGAGATGGAAGAGGTCTGCAGGGGCTGGGTCACGAAGGGTTTCATACCCTGCAACACGGAGGCTCAAGGTTATCCTGTAAGATGGGGAGCCACTGAAGACTTTTAACAGATTGGTTAATCCAGTGTGAGTTCAAGTTAGACCGACGAGTCTGGTGACCTGTGAAGCAGCACTGGGGTTTGTACGACTGGAGGAAGAGAACCTAGAGGAGAGACCAAAACTGCAACCATCCTGACTATCTCAGTTAGCTGTTGCTGTGTAACAAAGCAACCCAAATCTAGTGGCTTAAAGCAATGATTTATTATTTCTCACGTTTCTGTGGACTGGCTGGGTGGTTCTTCTGCAGGTCTCACCTGTGCTCCCTCACGCAGCCACATTCGGTTGGTGGGTTGGCTGGGGGCTGGGCTAGCTGGGACAACTGGACCTCTCTCACCAAACGGTCTTTCATTATATCGATTTATTTATTCATTCGTTTTTTTAAAGATTGGCACCTGAGCTAACATCTGTTGCCAATCTTTTGTTTTCTTCTTCTTCTTCTTCTCCCCAAAGCTCCTGGGTACATAGTTGTATATTCTACTTGTGAGTACCTCTGGTTGTGCTATGTGGGAGGCTGCCTCAGCATGGCTTGATGAGCCGTGTCATGTCCGCGCCCAGGATCCGAACCTGCGAGACCCTGGGCCAACGAAGCGGAGCACACAAACTTAACCACTTGGCCACGGGGTAGCCCCGGGTCTTTCGTTTTTTATTCTTCTCAGCATAGTGTTCTCAGGGCAATGTTCTAAGAGAATGGAGATAGAAAGAGCAAGGATTCTTAAGGTCTAGCCTTGGAAGTCATATAATGGTACTTCTGCCTCTTTGGATTAGCCAGAGCAGTTCACAAGGTGGGCACAGATTCAAGATGTGGAGAAATAGCCTCCACCTCTTGATGGGAGGCATGGCAAAGTCACACTGCAAAGGAGTATGCATGTGATAGGAGGAATTTCTGGCCATATTTTGCTATCTACCACACAGATGGATGCTGAAGCCTGGCCTCAGGCAGGGGTAGTAGAAAGAAGTGAATTCATTCACTCATTCCTTCATTCAATAAATATGTATTGAACACCTCCTGTATACTGGGCGCTTTTCTAGGCATTAGGGATAAAACTAGCTGGCAGTGGCAGACTACTGCTCTTGCGGAGCTTACAATCTAGGGGGTAGGGAGGCACGCAATATGCCATATAATGTGAAATTCAAAAGTGCTATGAAGAGACATAAAGCGGGACAAGGGATTTGAGAGGGATGTTTTATTTGTTTATTTAAAGGTATGTTTTTTGGTGAGGAAGATTGGCCCTGAGCTAACACCTGTTGACATTCTTCCTCTTTTTTTTTCCTCCCCAAAGTGCCAGTACATAGTTGTGTATCCTAGTTGTAGTTCTTTCTAGATCTTCTATGTGGGATGCTGCCTCAGCATGGCTTGATGAGTGGTGCTATGTCCATTCCCAGGATCTGAACTGGTGAACCCCAAGCCACCAAAGTTGAGCATGCAAACTTAACCACTACACCACTAGGCCAGCCCTGAGAGGGCTGTTTTAGATGGAATGGTTAAGGAAGGCCTCTTTGGGTAAGTAAAATCTGAGCAGAAACCTGAATGAAGTGAGGGAGGGAACCATGCAGATCTTTGGAGATTGGGAGGAGAACAGCAAGTGCAAAGGCCCTGAGGCAGCAGTATGCTTCATGTTTGAGAAACAGCAAGGAGTCCAGTGTGGCTGAGGCACAGCGAGTGAGGTAGAGAGTGGAAGATGATGAGGTAGGAAAGGTGGGAAGGGGCCAGTGTGTGTAGGACTTTAAGGAGCATGAGAAAGACTTGGGATTTTATGTCAAGTATAAAGGGAGAAGCCATTGGCAGATTATCTGCAAGACTGAGCATGATCCTTTTTTCAAAAGGCTCGTTCTAACTAACTATATGAAAGAGATTGAAAAGAGGAAGACTGATTAAGAGGTTATTGCTTGGACAATAGTCGTAGCGGGAAAATGGTATACTTTGAAGGCAGAGCCAATAGAATTTCCTGGAATATTGGATATGGGGTGTGGGAGAAGGAGGGATTAAGGAGAAGTCCAAAGCTTTTGGCTTGAGCAGCTGGGTGAATTGTGGTACCCTTTACTGAGATGTGGGGGAGCCTGGAGAAGGAACAGGTAAGTTGAGGAGAATCACAAGTTTGGTTTTGGATATGTTAAGTTTGAGGTGCCTTTTAGACCTTCAAGTGAAGAAGCTGAGTAACCGTTGCACCTGGAGTCCAGGATGGGGTTTGAGATAGAAATATGACTGTTCTCAAGGACCACATCCAATCTTGAGACTGGACAGATCACTTAGGGGGTGAGTTTGAGTGTGAGGAGATCCAAAGACAGAGCCCTGGGACACTCTGACATTTAGAGGTTGTATTGAGGGGCTGGATCCAGCTACGGAGACTGAGAAGGAGTGGCCAGCGAGGTGGAAAGATAGGGAGAGGGTGTGGAATCCAGGAAGCCCAGAAAGAAAGTGTTTCCAGAAGAGAGCAGGATCAATGGTGTTGAATGCTGCTGAGGAGGTGGGTAAACTGAGGCAGAGAAAGAACTGACCCTTTAGATTTGGCAACAGGAAAGCCACTGGTGATCTTAAGATTAAATGGAGCAGAGTGGAGTGGGTTCAGGAGAGAATAGGATAATTGCAGAGAAATGAGGCTATGTGTTTACTTATGTGCATGTTTAGTTGAGAAAAAGTACAGAGTATTTGTATGTTGGTGGAAATAATTTACTAGAAAGGGAAAATTATCAATGATGCGGGAGAAAGGGGGACAATCGCAGGAATACAGGGCATGTGATCCGGGGGCCATGGGGAGCAGCTGGCCTCGGGCAGCAGCGAGGACAGTTCTTCCATTGTATCCAGAGTGAAGGCAGAGCATATGGGTCGAGACGCAGGTAGATTGCAAGATTTGGCATAAGGAGGGTGTGGACGGAGTCAAGAGGCATTTGGAAAGTAGAACAAGGAATGAAAGCCGTCACTTCGGGATTTAAAGGGAGACGGTCTCTTATCAACAGCCTCTCCCAACACCCCGTCCCGGCGCCAGGCAGAGGGGCTCACAGATGACTCACCCTGGATCCCTGCTGATGAGAAGTTCACAGTCTAAGAAGGGAGACAGACCTGTAAACTGACGACTTTAATACAATGTGCTAATAATAAAGACGTGTCCAAAGCGTTTTGAGAACAAAGAAGGAGTGAGTAACTCTGCCCGGAGGGGTCAGAGAAGACTTCACAGAGGTGAAATTTAAACTAGGCCTCAAGGAGGAGGAGAACATTATCAGGTGGGCTAGTGGAGGAAGGTCGTTCAAGGTGGAAAAAATGGCACGTGAAAGCCACGGAGATGAGAAAGATCCTTTTCCTTTTTTCTCACTGCTCCACCTGTCTCTTTTCTTCTTGCCGCTCCCCTCTCCCCATGCCCAAGCTGTCGTCTCTCAGGCTTTCTTAGTTCAAGAGGAAATTTTTCTTTTTGGAAAGTTTAATAAACTTCCGTTCAGCCTGTACTGAGTCATGACAAAGGTGTGTTTCACACTTAAACAAACGTCTCAGATGTTATCTTTTGCACTTGAAGAACAAGCTATTTTTAAAGAAATCCAAACTCGCTGGGACGCAGCAAGGACGATTTCTGTGACCTGTTTTGAAGACGTGAGCTCTGGAAAGGAACATAGTGATCAAGAATCAGCGGACCTGGCAGTTCTTTCCTTTAAATGTTTAAATGTTTCAGTAAGCCAGTGAGTAGTTTCACCTTACTAAGTCGCTCATTTCATCTTGAGTACCTGGTCTTCTGGAAAACCCTCAGGGAGTATGCAACAACTATCCAATACAGAATGAGGGGAGATGAGGCCACCACTCTCTCAGAGATAAGCTAAGATAATGGCTGAGAGAATGGAGAGAAGGGGATGGATTTGAGAGGGGTTTAAACGGTGCAATGAACAAGAAGTGTCACCATACCCTTCTATGTAGCTTGTCTCCTCCCTGTGTGGGCCATCTATTCCTTCCTTCTCGGAACATGCATAGCACTCCCCTCGGGGGGTGTATTCCACCACCCCCTTGATCTGATCTAGCCTGTGAATACTTTGAACAATTGAACATACAGGAAGCGATGCTGGGCCTGTCCTAAGACTAGTCTTTGAGAGCTATTGCTGTGAGAAACCCAAGACAAATGAAGAGGTAGTCCAGTTGACATTTCACCTGAGCTCCCCAGCCAAGAGCCTGCAACAGTTGCCCAGTGCATGAGTGCGCCATCTTGGATGTTCAGCCTCGTTGAGCCTTCAGGTGAATCCAGCCCCAGCTGACATCTGAGTACAATAGCATGAATGACCCCAAGTGAGAACTGCCCAGCTGAACCCAGTCAACCTACAGGGCCATGAGAGGTAATGATAAATTGTTGTTTTAAGCCCGTAAGTTTCAGGGTGGTTTGTTACACAGCAATAGCTAATCAGAATGTATCTGTTGTCATCCATCTTTGCTAACACCAGGCACTGTGCTAGGCATTTTTCATTTTAATGCTCATGACAACTTGGAGACAAATATTATTATCCTTTTTTTGGAAGATGAAACAATACTCAGAGATGTTCCAGAAGTGACCACATACCACTTCAGCAAGTGTCCCATAGGTGTTACAGCTGGACACATTCATAGTATATATCCCATTTCATTTCCCCCATCCCTGCCCTTCCCTGTGAGCACTCTGTCACAGAGAGTGGTGCTATACCACCCAGGCTTGCAGCCTGAAACACCTGGCACTGCCTTTGTGTGCCTTTGTATGGACATGGAGACAGCCTGGATCCTGAGAGTCAGGGGACCTGGAGTGGAGTCCCAGCTCTGCTGCTCAGTTGCTGTCCAACTTTAGGCAAGTCAATACCCCTCTCTGAGCTTTAGTTTTCGTTTCTGAAAATGAGGGAACTGGGCTGCGTCACTGTTTTTCAAACCTGAGTAATATTATTAATTTCTCCATTTAAAAAACTTCTACTACAAAAATTTCCAGACATACTCAGATGTAGAGAGTACAGAGAACCTTCATGTACCTTCATCGAGATTCAACAATCATTTCCATTTTGCCAAGCTTTACTTTAATTTACGGCCCCCCTCTTCTTTTTCTTCCTGAAACATGACATCATCTCATCTCACCCCTAAATTAAGGTTGCCAGACTTAGCAAATGAAAACACAGGACACTCAGTTAAGCGTGATAACAAATAAATAATTTTTTAGGATAAGTATGTCCCGTGCAACATGGCATTTTATCTTGCAACTCTACGCTAAATACTTCAGTTTGCAGTTTTAAAAAGGCAGATTTTATTACATAACTACAAGACCATTGAGACACATAACAACATCAATAGTAATTCCTTACCAGCATCTAATATGTACATACCCACATTTCCATGATTGTCTAAAAACATCTTTTTACTAGCAGTTTGTTCAAATGGAGATATAAAGGAGGCCCACCATTGTAACTGGTCCTTAAAGCTCTTAAGGTCACTTTTAACCTAGGACAGTGCCTCCTCCCCCGCCCCATTCTTTTCATGCTATTTACTTGTTGAAATAATTGAGTCAATTGCCCTGTAGAAGATGCCACGTTCTGAATTTGGCTGATCGCTTCCTTATGGTGGCTTTTACTTGTACCTCTAGCCCCTGTACTTCCTGTAGATGACAAGTTTTATTTAAAGGTTTCATTGGATTCAGGTTAAACTATTGGGCCAGAAGAGAGGTGCTGTGTGCTTTAGAGCACATCTCATCAGGAGGCACAGAATGTATGTTCATCTCGCTTTTAGTGATGCTAACATTTACCCGTGGGTTCAGGTGGTGAAACCCTTATTTCTTCATTGTAAAGTTCCCTATCAATCTTTCACTCAAAGGTTTTACCATTTATTGATGACTGTTGCCTAAATGAGGTATATTATTAGGGTTTGCAAAATAGTGATGATCTAATTTTAGCATTGCTTCTGATTTATTAGCCAAAATTCTTCTGTATTGAAGAAGGTTTCCTTATCTTCCAGGGCTAGTTGGTTACCCTGAAATATAATTCATGATGGAAGGCAGAATAAATCCTTTACATTTTTTTCCTAAAGAAAACCCTCTGGGTTTTTTTTTGAGGAAGATTAGCCCTGAGCTAAATACTGCCAATCCTCCTCCTTTTGCTGAGGAAGACTGGCCCTGAGCTAACATCCACGCCCATCTTCCTCTAGTTTATATATGGGTCACCTACCACAGCGTGGCTTTTGCCAAGTGGTGCCATGTCCGCACCCGGGACCTGAACCGGCGAACCCCGGGCCGCCGAGAAGCAGAACATGCAAACTTAACCGCTGGGCCACTGGGCCAGCCCAGAAAACCCTCCAGTTTTAATGAAATTTTCAGGAGAGAATTGAACAGCAACGATGATATTCCCAACTCAAATTTAAGATTATAAATTTTTTTACCTAACTTCTTTGCTATTATATTTGTATCTCTTTTGTCTTGAAAATCTTGGATCCTAACAACATTGATGTAATTACTAATATGTTTTATCCCACAATACTAATATTGCAATAGCAATACTAATATCATTACTAACAGTAAAACTATTGACAGAAATTTAAGATTGCTTTGTTGTTGTTTTTTTCCCTTTATCCTTAGAATTAATCTCATTGAAGATGTGTGGTCAAAAATACTTTGTTTTAAGGTCAATTGGAGTGTAATTCTTTTTTTCTGTGTCATCATGTTATCAACCTCATATAAAGTTATGTTCATGTTTTGGTTTGTTTTTCATTTTAGGGATTATTTAAAAATTTATATGATTTAAATATTTACATGAATCATTTATGAGATTTCAAAGTCAAAGTTATCCAACAAGGCTCATTCAGAGAAGCCTCACTTCTAATCCTTTCCCTCCACTCTGTTCTCTTTCTGCCCCATAGAAACCCTTTAAAGTTTGGTTTTTCAACTCTGGCGCTCATGACATTTCAGACTGGATGATCCTTTGTTATGGGGGGCTATCCTGTGTATTGCAGGATGTTTAGCAGTGTCCCTGGTCCCTACTAGATGCCAGTTGTTACAACTAAAAATGTCTCCAGACATTGCTAAACATCCTGGAGGGTGGGCGTGGAAAAATCACACCTAGCTGAGAATCACTGTTTTAAGGGAAAGAATTTCTTACTAGCTTGAAAATTTTACCTCCAGTCTAAGATAGCTGCATTTAATGTTAAACCTGTCACTTAAAGCAATCACTTTGCGCCAACACGAGCACTAAATTTTGCGTGCCAGGAATCATTTACAAGGTGGCTGTCCCAGTGATCAGAATATGCTTATATTATAATTATTTGTAGATTGTAACTGAAACCAAGACATACATTTAGAAACTTCTCTTAGAACCTGAAAATGTGTGTACCCAGAGATCCAGACACCTCAGCACTTTCCCTGGTTTGTAAAATATTGGGGCTGGGCAATTTCTTAGGTCCTTCCTGCTGTCTGAAAGCTTTCTTCTTCTAAAAGTCTAGAAGCTTGGTTTTCCAACTGGAGTGGACAGCACAGTGATTGAGAGCACCCAGTTGAATCCCAGGTCTTCTACTTATCAGCTCTGTGACATAGTACAAGTTACTTACATTCTTGGAGCCTTAGTCTCCTCAACGATAAATTAGGATGGAAATTGTACCTACTTCATAGGACTGTTGCGAGGATTAATGACATAATGCATGTTAAGTGCTTAATATACTGCCTGGCATATAATAAGTGCTTAATAAATGTTGGCTGTTAGTATAATTACCATCAGGGCTGGGTGGAGGTGTGCCAGGAAATACTCTGAGCCACAGGATAGATAAGGAACATCTCCCTAGAGTGTGAATTTCTACTTGAAGAGTTGGAAAAATAGGCTTTGCATTTTTCTCCTAAAAAGGAAGTAATTAAAAACGTTATTTTCATGTTAAAACAAACATGGGAATAAAAGGTGAAATTTGCATGGATTTTAAAGATAAAACCTGAGACTTCAAAGAAATCTTATGCTTGAGGCTGATGAATTTGGGCCTCATCCCCAGACCTCCAGGGAAGCTGTCTGTCTCCTCTGCTGTGAGAGAACTTTGGTGGGAAAGTTCCAGCAGCAGCTCTGGGCTGTGCTGCATCTTAGACTGACAGGGGTATCAGGGATATTAGGAGAATTTCTGTAAGAAGTGGGGATTTCCTGACCAGGAATCCCCGCTCTCTTCTTGTCTAGTCATCCTCTTCCAAATTGCTTTGGGGTTTGTTACCTGAGGAAGGGGAATGGGAAAATTTGCTGGGAATGGGAAGGGGGATGGGAAAAAGGGCCTACTATATGCCTGACCCCCATTCTAAGGGATACAAGGAGAACAAATCAAACACACATTCTGCGCACGTGAAACCTTCAGTCTACTTATCATTCAATATTAGTAGCTGCCACGGCCTCAACATGGGAACTGAAATGGGGAACTGAGAGGGGGAATGGGTTTGGGGTTTAGGGAAAAGATTGGGCAGTTATAGACAGTGGAGTAGCCTGTGAGATCTCCAGATAGAGATCCTGCGGAGGCTGTTGAATGAGTCTAGTGCCATAGTCTAGTTCTCACTTGGGGCTTCAGACACTTGCAGTGGAGTTTGGGTAGCCAGAATGACATTTATTGGGGGTAAGCTAGGAATGCTAGACGGCCTGCAATGCATGGACAGTATCACTGGACTTTTGAATGTCACACTGGACATTTTTGTAGGTCAACATCCTGGATGCAATTATCTGAGCCTAACAACTATTTTTCATACAAAGACAAAGTTCATTTGAGCATGATTTTAATATTCCAGGGAGGCAAATACTATGCAAAGTGAATGAAGATTATACTTTGCTGTGTTCAGACTCTACCAAGGGTTATTCACCGTTTGAGAAAATCATGTCAGCAATTCTGCTGTGATATTCGAGTCTCTGACTGGCATCCGTAACTGTTGATTTGGGGTCAATACTTCTCAAACTGTAAGCTGCACATGATCACCTGGGGATCTTGTTTCTTTCTTTCTTTTTTTTTAAGAATGGAAGAGACTGTTTGGATAATAATGGAAAGAATCTAGTAGAGAAGGAGAAGCTAACCATAGCAGAGAAGGGCAAATTAAGGAGTGAAGTTCCTTAGAGGGGAAGAACAGAGGACACTCAGGCGCAAGAGAAGGACCCGACCTTTGTTCAGAGGAACCAGTTTTTGTAAAAGAAGGGAGGGAGGAGAGAACGGCTGGAGATGCATGTACACTTAGAAACATGATGGCAGGAAGTTGAGGGATGTCACATCCCCTATGTCCCACCTCTCACTCACAGCACCTGACTAGCCACCTTTCCGTCTTCAGCTTCTTTCCATAGAGCTGGCCTATGGTGGGGGGAGGGGTGGGGAAATGAAGACTAGGGAGACCAGACTGACCCCTCTACCTCCCAGGGCAGGCTTTGGAAAATAATATACAAGTAAGATATTATTGTTACTACTACTATATTATTATTGTTCCTCTAGGTCAGCGCCAACCAATAGGACTTTCTGCAATAATGGAAAAGTTTCATATCAGAGCCATTCACTATGGTAGCCACTAGCCACGTGTAGCTACAGAGCACTTAAAACACGCCTAGTGCAACTGAGGAACTGAATTTTAAATTTTATTTAATCTTAATTAAATTAAATAGCCACACGTGGCTGGTGTCTGTCGTATTGGATAGCACTGCTATATGTGTTTTCCACCTCTGTCCCAGTGTGGTTCTTCAACGACGAGCACCTTCTATAAAGGGCAGTGTCATTTGGGATGCAGAGTCAGTTGGGACCAAGAGTACTGGACTGGGAGTCAAACCAGCTATGCCCTTTCCTGGCTGGGCGACTTTGAGCTAAGGGCGTGAAGGCCAGAAACTGTGAAGGGCTGCACACTGCTCATGCAGGGGAGCCAATTCACCTCTCTTTACTAGGCACCTTTTATAAGAATGGCACAGCCCCGTGCCAAGGATATGTTCCAAAGATGCCTCCTCTGAGAGCATTTGGGGACCCCCTGCCCCCTGTTGGCTGCTCCCTTCTCTGTGGGCCATTCAGTGTTATTATTTGATTAATGTATGTCTCTCTCCCACTGGCCTTGTGCCCCACGAAGGTAGGGCCGTGTAGCTGTTTGCTTGCTTTTGTACCCCTAGGGACTGGCATGCAGTAGGTTCTCAATAAATATTTGTGCAATGAATGGATGAAACAGGCATATGCTAGAATTCGAATTTCGGTGTGATTTCAGAACTCACTGAGCTCTGGAACTTTACAACATCTATTCCCTTCCCCTGTTCATAACAGTGGAAATACTGGAAAAGACCCAAATACTCAACACAGGGGTTTGCTTTCATTAAATGATTCTTAAGACACAACATTATGCAAAAGAGTATTCAGTGACACAAAAAGAGGTGTATTTACTATATTGTTAAGTGAAAAGATCAAAACCGCAGGTAGACTATAATCTCACTTTGTAAAAGTTATATATCTATATACATAGAAAAAAGTTGGGACAATAGATACAAATGTCAACAGGGATTACTATCAGTGGGTGAGATTAGGAGGTGATACTTTTATTCTTCATTTCTAAAACATCTATTTGATTTTTATTTATTTTTGTTTTGTTTTGAGGAAGATTAGCCCTGAGCTAATTACGCCAATCTTCCTCTGTTTTTGCTGAGGAAGACTGGCCCTGAGTTAACATCCATGCCCATCTTCCTCTGTTTTATACGTGGGATGCCTACCACAGCATGGCTTTTGTCAAGCGGCACCATGTCCACACCCGGGATCCGAACCGGCGGACCCCGGGCCGCCGAAGAGCGCTGCGCCACCAGGCTGGCCCCTATTTGATTTTTAAGGAAATATGTCTAATATACCCAGAGAAAGCAAAAATATACAGACAAAGAGTAGATTAGTGATTGCCTGTGGCTGGGGGTGGGAATGGGGATTAACAGTAAATGAGTATGAGGAATTTTATGAGGAATCTGCAGAATGTTCTAAAACTGATTTATACTGATGTTGCACCACTCCGTAAAGTTAATGAAAATCCTTGTCTTGTACACCTGAAATGCATGAATTTTATGATATGTAAATGTATCTCAATAAGATTTTTAAAAATGTGTTTTATATATGGATATGTATTCTTCAAAAAAATTAAAACAATGCAGAAGTATTTAAAGTCCCCTATCCCCACATTCAATTCTACTTTCTGGGCATAATGGTAGTAATCGGTGTTTGATCTTTTCTGGCCTTTTTCTATGCAGAACCCAAGTATTACCTACACATTATAGATATACAATTTTCTGCAACTTTCTTCTTTCTCTGGACATACATTGTAGGTCATGAAAAACTTAGTGGCTGCTCTGGGAGGTGGCATTAGGGGCAGAGGGAGTAGAGTGCCAGGCATGAAGGGAGAGCAACACTTGAAATTTTTACTTTCTTTACTTTTGTATCATCTGCATGTTTTTAGCAGGAATTTGTGGAGTTATAAACACAATAAAGGTATTGGAATAAGAGATACTATTGAATGCTTAATACCATGTAGTCCTCTTATTTAAAAAAAAATAAAAAATGTTACCAAGTACCAGGCACCATAGTGAGCACCTGAGATGTATTGTTTCATCAGATCCTTATAACAGCCCTCGAAGGTATGCAGTATTACAGTCTCACTTGACACATGAGTAAACTAAGACCTAGAGAGACTGATTTTCTAAGATCACACAGCTAGTGGGCACTGACTCCAGACCTTTACACTGCAGCATCTCTTCTCCCCCTGGCAGACTCATGTTCTTCCTGCAAAGCCCAGCTTTAAGGGTCTCATCTCACGTGCATGTGTGGACCTCCCTAACCCATTCAGGTAGAGAGATGATCTGTCCTCAAGGTGCTTTGAGTCCAGGGAGGTGGCAGGCAGTAAGACAGTTACAATCTAGTGCCATAAGTATACACAGTTTAATGGTCTACATGCAAAGCAGAGGATCAGACAACGTGTCTGAGGCAGCCAAGGAGTTCCGGAGAGAATATGTTGTGAGCTGACTGATAAGAAGACCAAGGAGTTTTTCATGAGGATAAAGAAAGGTGTGGGTGATCGGAGGTGGGGAGAGGGTGTAGAAAGGCTTTGGGGCCTACGTCCCGGCTCAGGAGGCTCATAAGTAGCTCATAAGCAGCACCGAAGGTCAGTGTGGGTGGAGGGTCAAGGTGGCCTGAAGGAGGGACAAAGGGAAGGGGTTGTACCTTGAAACTTAAAGCCAGATCACCAAAGCTTTTAAAATTGAGTTAGCGTTTACACTTAATTCCGTGAGTGAAGCAGAGCTGTTAAAATATTTGAGCCTGGTATGTTAGAAAGATGGGAAGGGGCCGGGAGGGGGCAGTTGTGGGAGATCCCTCCTGGACTCCCAGCTCTCCAGGTCCTGGCACCGGGTGGCCAGGTCGTTTCTGCCCCAGGCTGGAAATTCCTTTAGAGCAAGGACCTGAATCATTCACCTGTGCATCCCAGCATGCAGCACAGCACCCAGCATGCAGCAGGTACTCAGTAGGGGCCAAATTGGCTGGTAGAATGCTGGGTATCAAGAAGGTACTGGCTAGTGAGTCTACGACAAAAAGCAAACCTCCAGTTCTTCCCCAGCACCTGCCGGGTATGGGTTTAGGCAAAGTTTGACCTAATCGTAAGGTCAGAGAGGTCCTTGCCCCAGCTCAATCTCAGGGAGGTCCATTAAGGGTGGGAGAAGGAGGGGTGGTGGCTGAATAAACCGCAACTTTTGTTCAGTGCCTGCTATGTGCTAGGAGAATTCACGCCTATTTTTTCCCATCTCTCCGACAGCTCCTAAATCGGAATTATGGTCCCAGTTTCCCCGATCAGGAAACTGAGGATCAGAGTGGTTCTGTAATTTGGTCAAGGTCACACAGCTGGTAAGTGTAGGAGGAGCGAAGGCTGGGATCGAACCTTGTAACAAGTGTCACCTGGGGAGGCATTGCAGGGCCTACTCCGTTTGCGTAGCCCCTGGGGTTGCGGGGTACCTCGTCCTAGGGCGCGGGGCTGGGGGAGGCCAGCTCGCCGCGGTGGCCGGGAGCCGCTCCCAGATTCGGAAGTTACGAAGTTTCCGTGCATTTCGCACCCTTCCCTGCGCAGCTCGTCCTCGTTCCGCAGCGGTTACGCCGCTAGCGCAGCGGGGCTCAGGTGCTGCAGCGGGCGGGGGCCGGGCGCCGGGAGGAGGGCGGGGACGCAGTTTACGTAAGCGTCCGCTCGCAGGTGCATGCGGCCGCCGCCAGCGTGTGGTCCCTGCGCGCTCCCAGGTGCGCAGTTGGCGCAGGCGACGGCGCGGCCCGGCGGCGGCGGGCGCTGGCTGGCTGTCTCAGGTGCGGCAGAGCGCGCGTGGAGGGGGCGCGCGGCGAGCGAGGGGGCGGGCTTTCCGTTCCCCAGCAGCCGCGGGGCCCGCCCCCCGGCCCGGCCAATGGGCGCTCTCGGCGGCGTCACGTGCCCGCCGCCGCCGCCGCCGAAGCGGAGACCGGAGCCGCGAGCGCCACCAGGGCAGCAGCCGCCGCAGCCGCCGCCGCTGGGCTGAGGAGCCGGAGACGCGGGCGGACGAGGTGGCGGCGGCGGCGGAGCGGGAGCGGGCACCGGGCGCGGGCAGAGCGCGGCGGCGCGGGTAGGCTGCGGCGGCGGGGCAGGCGCCTGCGCGGCGGGCCGTCCCGGGCGGCGGCGGTTGAGGCGGCGGTTGAGGCGGTTGGCGGAGCCGGCCCGGGCCCCGCATTGTTTGTTGTGCGTCCTTAGCAGCGGCGGCGGCGGCGGCCGCGGGGGCTGGGGCGGAGAGCAGGAGCAATCCCGGCCCCCGTGGCTCCGGCATTGTGGCCGCCGCGGCGGCGGCGGTGCCCGGGCCGCTTCGGGCAAGGGCAGCGGGCAGCCTTCCTCACCTTCGTGGGGGACGGGTCCCGGCCCCAGGCGAGGGGAGGGCGTGGGCAGTGTGGGGGGACCGAGCGCCCGGGGTCTGGGTAGGATGGAGGGCTCCGGGCAGGTGTTGGAGGACATTGGGGACAGGGGCTGGGGGAGAGCCTTCGCGGGGCAGGCGGAGGGCGTGGGCAGATGTGGGGGAGAATGAAGGGTGGAGGGATCCGGCCCAGTGGAAGGTGAGGGCCTTCGGGTAGGTTTGGGGGGCCCACGGGGGCCAAGGCGAGTGCGAGAGGGATGGAGGACATTCAGGCGCGTGGGGGGGGCAGTATATGGGGGTGAGGGAGGTTTTGGGGAGGGCAGGGCCGAGTGTGATGGGAATGGAAGGAGAAGACTGGGGACTCGAGGGGGCAATGGAAGAAGCTGATGTCCCGGTCGGGGCTGCTGTGAGGGGCAGGGAGTAGGGGCAGCTGTTGGGAAGGCCGCTGGCCAGATGTGACGGGAGATGGGGAGCAAGGGTGTCCGGGTAGGGGGAGACGTGGCAGGGTGAGCGTGAAAAGGGAGAGAGGGAAGGAGGGTGTCTAGGGGTCTCTCAGTGATGGAGAGGGAAATGGAGGGTGCTCATGCGGGAGGTGTGGGTGAGAGTAGGCCCAGAGGCTTCAGGAGACCTGTGAGGGGCGTGAGGACGGTGTCTGGCAAGGAGTGGTGTAGAGCAGACAGGAGGCTGGACAGACGGAGCATGTGAGGGCAGGAGGCAGGTGTCTGGTGGGGGTGCTCAGGGGAGAGGAGTGCAGGGGGAAAGGAGGAAGGTGATTGGAGCATGGCTTGAGTTTGAGGGGTTTGAGAGAGAAGTGGGGACAGGAGTAGGATGATGGAGAAGATGTCTGGGCAGGAGGACTGCGGGGCATTTATCTGATAGGAAGAGAAGTGAGTGAAATGGAGGGTGTTCTTGTGGGAAGTATAGGAAAGTGGGGGTGTAGCAAGACAGGGAACTTTGGGGTTGGGGGGACATTGGAGGGGACAGGTGGAGTGGAGTGTGGAGGGCCAAAGGTGTAGGGGGTGAGGGAAATGCTCTTGGAGTGGCAGGTGCGGTGTGGGGTCAGATGGAAGGAAACGTTTCTGGGGCAGGAAGTGTGGAGGGAAGATGGGGGGGAGGTGATGCATGTGTGGAGGAGAATCAGTACAGGGAGGCAGTAGAGGATAGGTTGGAAGGGAAGGTATCCAGGTCTAGAGTACAATATGTGGAGGGAAGAAGGCACAGATTTGGGGTGTTAGATTTCACCTAGTAGAGAGAATAGAGTAGACAGGGAACAGAGGGAGGGGAGTGGGGAAGATAGGATATTTTTGGAAGAGGGTGTAGAAGAATGCTTACTACCTATAATAGGGTAAGGGAGGGGCGAGGCAGCGATGTGTGTGGGCATGTCTGTATCTGGCAAGGGATAGATTGTGTACTGGATTGGGGTGGTGGTGGTGGTGGGGCAAGTAGGATGCCCAGGTTTAGGGCAGGAAATGGTTCAGGTGGGACAGAATTAGGAAAATAGGTTGCTTAAAAAGAGTGTGGGAGGAACAGGGGAGAGATTGGAAAACTTTGAGTTTTGAGGGATTAAAGGGGCCGAAATTTTTAGGTTTCTGAAGGTATAAGGAAGGGCAGAGTGCAGAAATTGGGAAAAAAGCTAAAGGAGGGATTGAATTCTGGACTTAGGGAAACTGGAGAGTGTGTAGGGGGATATGTGTGGATCCTGGAATGTTGTTAATGGAAAATGAAGGACACTAAGCCCTCTACCACATCTGCAAATACTTGCTTCTAGAATCAGAGAGATCACGAAGGCTGATTTTAGTCCAGAACCCAGGGAATGGGGATGGGATGGGGAGAGCTGAGTACATACTCCAAGTTTGGAGGAGGTGTGTGGTAGGATATCGTCCTAGCACATCGGCCTGATGCACGGGCAGATAGAAGAACCACATGGGGTTATAAGGAGTGCACCAAGAGTGAATCGAAATAGGATTGCAGCTCCTGCAGGGCAGATGTCTTTGTGAAGATACTGCAAGAGAGCAGGGCCCAGCGTCAGCAGCATTTGAGGGCTGAGTATCAAAGCGGGAGGAAGGGATACCTTGGTGCAGTGTCTCACATACCCTGGTGCTTTCTGGGTAATGGAGCAGTTTTCAGGCATTGAGTGATGTAATATCTGAGTACCATGCTAGAGGCACACAGAGGTAATGTACATCCAGCTCCTAAAAGTGGCAGGAATGGAGCTCTTCGACTGTTTAACTCTCTTTCAAGGTGCAAATAACTGATCCTGGGTTGTCGGCTTTTCCCCCCATATAGTTCAAGTAACATTTAGTTGGAGGCTTTTGGATTTTCTGGTATTTTGATTTGAGTTGGGGAGTGTAGTGTTAGCTTTACTGAGGAAAGACTTCTGGGGTTCTGTGGACATATTGCCATCAGCTTGCCAAATACGTCGGAAATAACCTTTAGGGGTTTGAGCACGGGCCTTTCAGTGCAGGTCTCATTCAGTGTTCTGTGGCTTGTGTTAGATTCTTTGGAATTTGGAAGGATTAAGGAAACTGCTTAGAGACTGCCTCAGTAAGCACGGTTTTCTAGAATCTTGGAAGACGATTTCCCTTTTGACAGTTGAAAATTCAGTCTTGTTAGATTTTGCAAAAAATTTATTCCTCATGTTGCAGAAATAACTTCAATTATCACTTTGTGGGTTTCATGTAGTGTGTAATGTGGTACCTAGTATGATTTCAAATAAAAAGTCCGTTTTGGTACACTGGGAAGCTTTCTGGGTGGACTGGTTTTCTTCTTTTGTCGATTTAGGAAGTATCTTAATGCAGCCATTTTAAGTTCAAATATTAAGTTTGAGTGAAAGTGGGAATCTTGCCTAAACCTTAATGAGGACTGAGCAGGACACTACATTTCAAATAATCTGAATCTGTAGATATAAATATTTAAAAAATAAACTGGAAGCTAATCTTTTTTTTTGGCTGAGGAAGATTAGCCCTGAGCTAACATCTGTGCCAGTCTTCCTCTACTTTATATGTTGGTCACTGCCATAGCATGGCTGATGAGTGGTGTAGGTCTGTGCCCAGGATTGGAACCTGTGAACCCAGGCCACTGAAGTGAAATGCACTGAACTTAACCACTACGCCATGGGGCCGGCCCTGGAAGCTAATCATTTTTAAAATTCAAATTTGAAGTGTATCGTGAAGGCAGCAAAGTAATGCTCTGAAGGCATTGCTATAAGATTTTACTTTTGGAGGGAAAGGTTTTTAAAGTATAATATGCTTTCGATTGAAACTCTTAGCAGTATTTTGAGATTTGACATGTGTATCAAATATAAGGAGCATGTGTGACCCCTTTGCCACCTGGCAGAGAATTAGAGCAGTAGGATATAAGATGAATAGAGTGACCTTTGAAAATTTTCTCCAAGATGGCTATTGTTTCCTCCTTGTATTTTTTAAGTCCATTGTGTTAGTGCCTTTTATTGACTTGGGGCAAGCAGTATTTTCTTGTTCAGAATACTCAATTTTGGCATAGTGTTCTGATTATGTGTATTGTTCCATGAAGTTCTATGGTTTGGGATAATTTGTAGGCACTTTAAAATATTATGTTAAGTTTATGAATGAAGGAAAGCAGGTTATTTAGATTTTGTAGGCTAAATAATTGGCTCTGGTTTTATTTTCACTGGTGACTTGCTGGACAAGATACTTAATCCCTTTGTGCTTGTTTCTCCTCCAGAAACCTGACTCTTTATCTCCCTCCCATGAGAATTGAGATGGTTTATATAAAACAAGTTTTAGTCTTTCGGAAAGATTAGAACTATGTCAGTATGGAGAAGAGATGTTATTTCTTTAGTTCTTTTTTTCCTTTTAGCCTGGTCAAATAATAATTAATACTTCAGAATTTGGCATTAGTTGGGTTAATTTGTAGTGAGAAACTTGGATAAAGATGAAACTTCTGTGAATTTCAGAGATGTCTGCAAATTAAAGTTTGTTCATTCTTTGCTCTACTGTCTACTTATATTTCCTGGCTCATTTCTGCAGCTGTGTGTTGGTGCTGATTTGAATACTTGAGTCTGAACAGAAGCTTGTGAGAAACATTGTGAGTTCTAGCTATAGCCCAAGATTGTTTCTGAACGTCAATTTCCAGAGACATTACTTCTCTGGCTGAGTGAATTCAGTTCTTAACTCAGGAATAATAAATATAATATTTTCCTATGTATTTGTAGAAAATCATTGAGTGACTTGAATGGAAAAAGAGTTATGCCTTCTAGTGACATTAAGCCTCCTTTTTCAGATTTATTGAGTAGTTTTTCATTTTTTAAGTTTTATCAAATAACCATCCATTTGACATTTCTAAGCCCATTGACAGGTTATGCTCTATTTTAGGAGGAATGACTTTTAAATGCTTTTTAATGTTGTGTTTGGTTTATTGGTTGTAAAAAGTCTCCAGATGCTGGTCATGATTGACATTACAAAAGTATAAATAGTATGTTGCTTTATTAGACATTAATTTGCTTGGGCTTGGTAATCCTCAGCCCTGATAGTAATTTTTCTGTGCTAGCTGATCTACCCTTCATAGTTTACTCTCTTATATAACATGTTTGGACACCATTACCCATCTTACTGCTCTTCTGTTTTCATTTGTTTTGCATAGATCCTTTTATTGGAAAATTGGTTGTTTTTAAAAATTTGTTCAACTGTAGAAACACTGTTTCTGACAGGTAATTATGAGAGGCTTCATAATCCAGTCTAATTTTAGAAAACTGTTTATTGAGAGATGTAAGTTAAATTTATATGTTGATTAAAACAGAAAGAAATAAAATAATGATGCCAGATTAATGTTGATATAAATATTTAAATGGTTTGAGCCTTGAAAGATATGCAAATCTTTAACTTATAGGTCTTGCATTGATTAGTGAGGTGACCAAATTATCTGATTTGTTACTTTCATGCCCAGCTTGAGTTATTTCTTGTCTTAAGGGACCTTTAAGTGCATCGTTTTTGAGAAGTATGATGTCTGTTTCACAAAGGACGTTCCATATGTGTGTTGCTGAGTGAATGAAGCAGTCCTAAATTTTAGTTATTTGATACTCAAATTTTCTTAACTTCTGACATAACTAACACTACGTAGAACATCTGCTTTTTAACTTTAGCACAACTAAAGGGTACAGTTGATTATATCAATAATAAAATCACAGCTTTGCATTGTGTGACTCCATGGTTCATTTCCATTTGAAAAGTGAGAATTCTGCAGCAGGTTGTGTAATAAATTCTGAGGCGTTTCTAGGTCATGGATAAGATGTAGTTTCTTACTGCACCTGCAGAATTTCCTGTTCTTTGCAGTTTTTCAGGTGCCAGGGCTTTTCACGATATCCTATTGGGCAGGTCAGCATTTTGTTTATGAATTGACTTTAACCATATTAATAGTGTTGACATAAAGCAAATAGTATTTGTCCTGAAAGACTCTATCTAGATTTATGTTTTTAATATGCTCACCTGTTTTGCCAGTTTAATTCAGCAAACATGTGTTGACTTTAGGCTCAAAGGTGTCTTTTGTGCTGGACCTAAGATTTCTTAGAAGGACTCAGTAATATTGTTGGTAAGTAACGTAGATTGGCCCTTAATGTGAAAATGGAGTCTGTAACTTTGCCTACCTATGTTCAGTTAGCCTAACTGAAAATCAGTACATTTTAAGACAGCTCCGTAGTGACCTGATAAAGAAGTGGTTTGTTTCTAGAAATTAAGATGGAAGTAATTCATTCTTATGATGTTTATGATTCCAGGTAAATCTGAAACTCCTTAAACAGTGCATGTAATCATGCAATGATTAGGCTTTTGTACAGCTTAGACAACCCACATTTTAACCCAATGAAGTATTGGATACTGTGTATTTCTTGACTTAAGTAGCTCTGGACAACTCGGTTTTAGTTAGCAAAGCTAGTGAGCTAGAGGGGAAAGTTGTTACAGTTTTGATATTGTAGTTTAGCAGCTGCAGAGAATAAACATCTGGAGCCCTAGGTATGCTTATTTTCAGTTGTTTTTGAAGTAAGCTATAAGTAAACTTATAATGTCAAAGTTTAGCATGGAAGAACAGATGTCAAACATATTAGTGATGAAGCTTTTAAAAAGGCTGGTATCTTAAAAATAAGTATTAACTGTGATACTTTCTGTTATGTCAGCTTTGTGGTAAATGTGGAATTGTACAAAATTGGCTTTTGAAATTGGTCAGTATTATTGTTCAGTAGTGTCCTTTATTTCTAGAGCTCAAGGTTCACATACCTGGACGTTAGTCCCTATGATAGCTGTGTAATGTAGGTGAACAGCAGAGTGTTAACATTTAGAGAAATGGAGGCCCGAAGAGTTGCCTCTAGAGCAGAGATTGGCAGGCTTTCAGAACACCCTTTCAGAGGTTGTATATCAAATTCCTGTTAGTCCCTGAATTTGGCAAGGAAGGTTGATGGCTGGGCAGATTTGAAACCTGCCTCTTTAAGCCCTTGAGTACAAGTCTTTTCAAGGACTGCCTGGAATAATGCTTGTCCTTCCTGGGAAACTCAGGGTCCTGGGATTATGCGGTAGTTATGAATCTGAGGAAATGGGCTAGCACTTGGGTGGACTTTCCTTATAGGTACGCCTAAAGATGACCCCATGTGCAAGCTTTATTGCTGTATTGGGTAGTAGAAGAATGTTTTTGACACTAGAAAACTTGGCTTGGAGGTCTGATCTTGCTATTTGCTAGTTGTAGATCTCTCTCCTCGTGTATACAGTTGGGATGAAACCCCTAATTTACAGAGTTAGAGTGAGTATTAAAGAAGATAAGAAAATTGTTTGTAAGCGTTGAAGCACATAACATTTTTTTGAAGGGAGGATTGAGCAGAAATTAAGGGCAGGCTTTGAAGTAATGAGAAAATTTGACTCAGAAAGACCTGGATTTTTATTTTTTATCATGGCATTTTCAAATGTACATAAAAGAGAACAGTACAGTGAATTTTCATGTACCCATCAACCAGCTTCAACAATTACCAGCTTTTTGCTGCTCTTGTTTCATCTCTCCCTCACTCACTATTCCTTTGTTGTTGTTTTTGCTGGAGTATTTACAACAAACCTTATACATCATAGACTTTCATCCATAAATACTTCAGTATGTATTTCTAACATAAGAACCTAAAAAAAAGTAACCACAAAACTATTTTAACCCCCTAAATTAACAATAATTCCTTATCTAATACTCAAATGGAGCTGGTATTGAAACATAGCTCTACCACTCACCAGCTTTGTGCATTAATCAAATTACTTGCTCTCTCTGAGCTTCTGGTTCCTTATCTGTAACATAAAGGTAATACCTCATGAAGTTATTTTGAGCTTAAATGAAATAACGTATAAAATGCCTAACATGAAGGTTCTCAGTAAATGGTGCAGCCTCTCTTCTGAGCCTTCTATGGCATGTGAATTAGAATTATGAGTTACCTGTCTCCCTTGTTGAGCATCACAAAGAGTAACAGTACTCTGGAATTATTGCCTGCTAACTTAGTGACAGTTCTCTTTATTGGGCAATTTAACTCTTCTAGTGAAATTCTGTAACAGTTGAAATCGTATCCATTCTCCCCGCCATTCTGCAACATCATTATTCTCCTGTCTACTGGCTCATTCCAGTCAGCATACACATGCTGTTATTTCGTATATATGTATATATATATATATAAGATTGGCACCCGAGCTAACAACCGCTGCTGATCTTTTTTTTTTTCTTTTCTTCTCCCCAAAACCCCCCAGTACATAGCCATACATTTTAGTTGTGAGTGTCCCTGGTTGAGCTATGTGGGATGCTTCCCCAGCATGGCCCTATGAGTGGTGCCATGTCCACGCCCAGGATCCAAACCGGTGAAACCCCGGGCCGCCAAAGTGGAGTGTGCCAACCCAACCACTCGGCCCTGGGGCCAGCCCCCACATATATATATGTTTTAAACAACTATTTCTTGACCACACTGTCTTTTCTAGCTACATGAAAAAGTTGTTTCTACTCATCTTCTATTCTCCTGAATCTACTCTAATGAGACTTTCCACCCCGTCACTCTACTGAAACTGCTCTTGTCAAAACCATCAACTTTAATTCTTACTTGATTTGTTAGCAGCATTTGGTACAGTGAATGCCTTCTTCCTTGAAATGCTTTCTGCTCTGGTGTCTAGGACACCACACTCTGCCGATTCTCCTCCTATCTCCTTGGTTTCTTTTCAGTCTCCTTTGTTGGTTCTTCCTCAGTACTCCTACTTAACACTGGAATCTCTGCTCTTTATTCATTCCCTTGGTGATCTCATCCAATCTCATGGCTTTAAATACCGTGTATGTTCTGATGACTCCCAAATTTTTATCTCTGAAACTCTCAGCTTGTATATCCTACTGCCTACTTTGTCACTTCTACTTATCTATTTTATTGGCATCTCAAGCTGAGCTTGTCCCAAACCAAACTCCTGATGTTTACTCTGCCCCCTCTTCCCTTTGCTCGTCTTGTAGTCTTCCACATCTTAGTAAGTAGCAACTTCTTCCGCCTTTCCAGTTGCTCAGGCCAAAACTTGGAGTCGTCCTTGGCTTTCTTTCTCTCACACACCACATCTGACCCATCAGGAAGTCTTGCCAGTTCTGTCGTCAGAATGTATCCAGACTCTGACAGCTTTTCATCACCTCTGCTGATTTAAGTGTGCATCACCTCTTCTGAATTATTGCAGTAGCCCTTTTTTGCTCTTGCTCCCTTATAGTATTTACTCAATACCATAGCAAGAATGATCCTTTTAAAAAGGTAAGTCAGATTTTTGTCTCCTTCTCGTCAGAACCCTCTGGTGATTCCCTGTCTTGCTCAGAGTAAAAGGCCAAGTCCTATCAAGGCCTTAATGTGATCAGATCCCTTCTTCTTTCTTCTCTGACCTCATCTCCTCTTACTTTTCTTTTTGCTTACTCCATTCTGGCCACAATGGCTTTTTTGCTGTTCCTTTAACATGCCAAGCATATTTCTGTCTCTGGACCTTTGCGTTTGCTATTTGCTCTGCCTAGAATGCTGTTTCTCAGATATGTGCTTGGAGATATATGCTCCATCTTCAGGTCTTTGTGAACATCTCCCTTTTCCTTCCCTTACCACCCTATTAAAATGGCAGCTCCTCTGTATCTGGCCCTCCCTACCCTGCCTTTCCCACGCTCTTTTTCTCTATACCACTTAAACACTTAACTTGTAAATGTTTTGCTTATTTATTTTCTTATTGCCTTTTCCCTTTCTCTCCTTGAAGGTGAAGATTGATGTTGGTTTTGTATTCTGTAGATTCTAAGGACCTAGACCTGTGCCTGGCACTAAGTAGACACTTGAGTATTTGTTGAATGAATTATTCTTATATTGTAGTCTGTTACTTGGTAAAGAATACTATAGTTGTAGTGTTTTAGTTGGAATTTCAGTTTTACCTGTGAAATGCTATGCCTCTTGAAGTCTTAATGATGTATTTTTGTTTTTCTTTTTCATGAGTGTCCTTTCTTAGGAGTGCTAATAGGTTTTATTATTAGTTTATTCATTTGTAATTTTTTTTTTGTGAGGAAGATTGGCCCTGAGTTAACTTCTGTTGCCAGTCTTCCTCTTTTTGCTTGAGGAAGATTATCGCTGAGCTAATAGCCATGCCGGTCTTCTTCTATTTTGTATGTGGGGACGCTGCTACAGCATGGCTTAGTGAACAGTGTGTAGGTCTGTGCCTGGGATCCGAACCTGCGAACCCCAGGCTGCTGAAGCAGAGCAGGTAAACTTAACCACTATGCCACCAGGCTGTCCCCCTATTCACCATAATTTTGAGTCCTTATTATGTACTGTGCTAGTTGCATTGGAGATACAGAGATGAAGTATACATAGACCTTGACCTTTAGGAGCTTACAGTCTGTTAGGGGAGGTGATGGTATGATATATATACATTTTAAAAAAGATAAGTACTTAAGAGATAAAATGGTCTGGGAATTCAGAAGAGCAAGAGATTATTTCTAGCTAAGGAGAACAAGGAAGAGACTTCAGAGAGGATGTGGTAGGTGATATCTGTGCTAAACCACAGAAAACAGGTAGGATTAGATTAGGAGAAAGTGGAGAAGAGAATTGTATATGGAGGGAACGGTGTTAGCAAAATAAGAATGCTCAAGATTTCTATGGGAAAGAACAAGTGGTTCACTTGAAGATAAGGGAATATGAAAGGAATTGGTAGAGTGTGAGTTTGGAGGGGAATGTTAAAGTTACTGATAGAAGGCCTTGAATGCAAGAATGAGGAATTCAAACTTTGTTCTGTCGAGAGTGAGGCTTCAGTGAAAGGTTTTTGAGCAAGAGTGGAGGGCTGACGTTGGGGCTATCCTAATGAATTTGACAACTTCTATGTGAAAAGAGAGGCTGAAATGCATACACTGATTAAGATGCTGTTGTAAAAGTTCGAGGAAAAAAGTGACAAAGGTCATGGAAATAGGTATAGAAAGGATACCTTGGAAAGGATGAAACTTGGTAACTGGGTGTGAGAGCTGAATGACAAATCTACAAGGTCTCAAGCCTAGTTGATGGCGGGCTTGGGTGCTGGGAAGAGAAATGGAGAACCCAGGAGAAGTGGGATCAGGAGGCAAGTTGAGTTCTGCTGTTGAGTTTGCAGGTGTAGTGGCGACATCCAGGTGATAATTGTTCTGATAAAAGAAAATCAGGAATCTTTTTAGAAAGGCTGTGCATCCGTGGCTTTATGCCTTCATTTGAATACAACTTAATGGCCAGAAAGAGAAGTAAGACTTAATTGCTGAATCTATTACTGAAGTCTGAATCTAAGTAGTTGATTTGGGAAACTTCTGTTAAGGCATCCAGACTTTTCTTTTGATTTGTAAGTGGCTCCACTTCTTTCACTAAGTTTGTTAGATAAGTTGTTGTAGGTTGTAAAGTACTTCATGTGTTCCTAGCAGCTTGATGCATCTTAAATGTTATCCTTTGAGCCTTTCTTTACTGCTGCTTCGTTGGCCGGCCATGGATATCTAAGCTGTATGTCTTACTCCTTTGAAAACAACAGATGAGAGTTCCCAACTAGTCACCTTGATCCCTGCGTTGAGATGACCTTATGAATAAAGGATTTGCATGATCATGCCATACCCTTCTTTTTTCCCTTAGAACTTAGAGGCACATTGGAGGAAGACAAGCCTTCTACCCTAATTAATGGTAGTTAAGGTGTTAGTTGCCAAAACATTTCTTTAACAACCTACACTTAACAAAATACCAGGAGCTATCAGAGGATTTAGCTTCTATTCCAGGCACATTTAAGAACAGAATAAGGTTCTTTTAGATTTGTATCCTTTTCAGAGACTTGTAGCAGGAAGAGTTTTTAACACAAAGGCTGTTTAAAGGAAAAAGAATTATTTGCAAAATAATGTTGATTAATGTATATCATTTTTATTTATAGGCTCGCTAATGATGTATGAGATTTATATTTTTATACTTAATGCATTTCTTAATAGTTGAATAAAAAGACATCACTGAGTTTATTAGTTTAAAAACTTGCAGTTCACCAGCTGGTTTAGAATAGTGACTTTCTGCTCATCGCATTAGTCATCTCTGATTTAAGTCTTTTCCTTTGTGCTTAGATCATAATGTCAGTGAATATGATTTTGGCACTGTCATGATAGGGTCTGCTTTTGTTTTCCAGTAAATAGGAGTGAAGAGGACCCAATTGCCCTGAAATGAGAAAGTTTTCCTGTTTAGGGTAACATATTTTTCAGCTCACTGGAGCTGTACTGGCTTTTAGTTTGTCAGAGTTAGCATATATTGTAGTTTGGAAGAATTTTTTTATCTAGGTAATTTTATTTCGCATAATTGGTTTGCCAAGAATTTAAGTATAAAACCTTAATCTTGTGAGCAACCTGTGAGATTCTTTTAGCCCTGCTTTGTTCTTTGACAGATGTAGAACTCAAGATATATCTAGAGTGGTTAGGGGACTTGTCCAAAATCACACACCTAACTAGTGGCAGAGTTGGGGTGAGAGGTGGATTTCTTGACCTCCAGCCTTGGGTTCCTTCCGCCAAGTCAGGCTGCTTCTTTAGAAATGTGGACCAGAGAACTTTGAGTAAACTTAAACTGGTCACATTCCTGGCACCTAATGATGTTCAATAGGAACAATTAGGGTATTTTTTTCCACGTTCCCTCTGAAAATTATTTTTATTAGATTAACTATTTTAAACTAAACAATTCAGTGGCATTTAGTATGTTTACGATGTTCAGCAACCACCATCCAGCTAGTTCCAAAACATTTCTATAACTCCAAAGTAAAACCCCTGACCTGTTAAACAGTTTGAAAATTTTTTAAGCAATTAAAATAAAAATCTTTAAACAATTAAAATAAAAATATTTACTATGACAAGGTCAATGATAGCAGGTTTGTATTAGAGGTCACCCCTAGTGCTTTGCTACTCGTTTCTGATTTGTCAGTGAGAAATAAAGAGAATCTTTTCTATGTTATTTATTACTGGATGTATTACACTTAGAAACAATGGCAGGATTAAAAAAGAAAGTGTCAGGCACATAATGATTAGCACTACTAACAGCAGACATGCATTATGCATATTATCTCTAATCTTCACACTGGCCTTTCAGAATGGTTGCTTTATTTCAGATAAGAAAACTAAGGCTTGTTCAGTAACTCCAGAATCACTTAGCTGGTAAGTTGTGGACCTGGGATTTGGATCCATGTCTATTTGGTTCCAAAAGTTGAGTATTCTCTTCACTAAATCTGGGAGTAGACAGGCAAAAAGCAGCAAATGGAAGGTATCTTCTTATATGGGAGACTCAGTACTGTTTTACCAGGACCGTATGTAAGGGAAGTGGAGTTGAGTTTGTTGGTCCTGGTAGTGTCTCCAGTAGTAGGCACTTTCTCCTGACCAGTTGTGATCCATATTCCATAGGGGAAAAGCAAAATAGAAAATAACCTTTGGAACCTTTAGAATTCGTTAATGGACATTATTATAAACAATTAGAAGAAATTGCAATGTAGCTTCTGATATTTGTTTTTAGAAATTCTTTTCCCATTTACTTTTGATGAATCGGTATTTAATTTGATTTAAAAATCATAAATCGATTTGCTTGAGTAGTTAATGTTTAGTCTTAACAGTATTGGAACTTGCTTGATTCGTCATTTTAAGATATTTTTAGAAAGTGGTGGTTCACTTCCAATGAAGAATAACTCAAATTGTGTGTGTTGAAGGATTTTGTAATTATACTTTTACCCCATTAAAAAACCCTCATTTTAGCTTTTTTAAAGTTTGAAAGAACTTTTAGTACGCGAATTTTCAGTCATTCCTCTGAAAGTGGCTAGCAAGTCACCTTGTAAACCTTGTCATTTTTCTACAGTGTTTTGAATGACATGAATTCTCTTCTCCTGAGTAATAGGCACTGGAGTAATTTGCTTCAGTATGCTCGGTTTTGGGTAAAAAGGATGGTATCATCTAAAAGATAGCTTCCTGGCTTCTTTGGACAAAAGAGATTTTTTTAGGTTATCTGAGCATAACAAGAATATAAGCTATAGCAACAGCAGCCATCTCAAATATCCTGAGTTTGTGTATTGATAGTTATCCAAAGAAGTATAGATTTTTGACAGTGACCTTGTGACTTTTGCGAATATCTAAACAGATATTTCCATAAATGGATTTCAAGCTTTTAAAAACTTTTATTTAAAAGTTTTTAAAAATACCCTTGTAACTTGGCTTAAATATTGCACATTATTTTTCTGTTTTGACCTAGGGATGAGGTGTTACTCCCTCTGGAACCAGCAAAGATGTCTCGTAAAGATTATAGTCTTTGGAGTTGTTCAGATTTGTTTTCAGGTCCTTTCTCTGCCTCTTATGATCTATAAGACCTTCTTTTACCTTTTAAAATGAATATAATACCTCACAACTTTGCAGAGTGGGATTAGAGGGTGATGTCTCTAAAGGGCTCAGCTCAGTGTCTGGCACATACTCACTTGTGTTCAGATTGTAGCTGCTGTAGAAGAAGTTTAAATTTTGGTAGCCTAGACAAATATTCACAATGCAAATACAGTAAAACCTCATCTTATGTCTACTATCCTGCAATCAATACATTTCTTTGTGGATTTTTTTGTTTTTTTGTTTTTTTGTGTTGAAGTGTCATGTGTCAGTTTTCATTGTTTCCTGCAGCTTGCCCTTCTTTTATCTGAAATGCTTGGCAGATATCTCCATCGATTACTGTATAATATACCTCAAAGAATAGATGATGCTTCCTATACAAGCTAATGATGAGGCACTTGCTCCCCATGTCAGTCCTTCAGTTAGGTGTTCCAGAGTTGCATGCTAACAGGTTCTTACCACCTTCAGAGATGTCTGCTGGCTGAATGCCCAAGCTTATGTCCAAGAAGGAAGCTCTAGCTGCCTGGAATGAAAGAAGTACACAATGACTGCTTAGTGGTTATAGTATGTTTTATGATGATTGTTAATATTAAAGCATGAAAATCTGTATCCTAGTCTGTTAATTTTACTCATTACTTCCCCATGACTTGTTTTGCTTCTCTTGTTCTGTTCAGAAAAGCATACAAAAAGCCTTTTACTCTAAAATTGTAGGGTTGAAGTTGTGATGAATCATAACCCAAGAATATTAGCTGTGGAGGCTACTTTGGAGATCAGCTGGACTAACCCTCTTATCCTGTAGTTGAGAAAACTGTCTGAGGGAAGTTATGACTTGCTTGAGGACACAGAGTGAGCAACAGGTCTGATTTCCAGTCTAGTGTCATGAAGGTAAACTGGTAGAGTGGAGAGAACACTGGACTTTGGAGTCACACAGTCCTGATTCTGAGTCCTGATTCCACCATTTATTAACTGTGACCTTTGGCAACTACATCTGAGTCTCTTTTCAGCTCTGTTATACTTTGCTTGCAGGGTCGTGAGGATTATGAGATAATGTAAGTAAAACATAGTGCCTGGCATATGCTATGGGCTCAGTAAGTGCTGTCTATCATCTTGGTACAGTTTTTCTTGGTTACTTAAAACAGATCATATAGCTAAGTGATTATTCTTTATGAAATGGGAATCAGTGATTATGGTTGATGTTTTTGCCAAATCCTTTCACTGAAAATCTAAGTAGTTGTTCATTGTAGGAGGATTGCTTACTGCAAAACAAGTGCAAAATGTTTGTCACGAGCTGAGTGAATACTGCTCCAAGTTGAACAGTGTTGACGTTGTTTCTTTCTGGGAAATTTCTCTATTTCCCAAGTGAAATGGGCCTAGTTTGTGGAACACCAAAATCAACCTACATTTAGTTAGGCCAGCAGTTCTCAAACTTTTAAACTCAGGACTCCTTTACACTCTTAAAAATTATTGAGGACCCCAAAGATCTCTTGTTTATGTGAGTTATATCTGTTGATATTTATATTATTAGAAACTATATCTGATAAAAATTTATTAATTCTCTTAAAAAATGACCATTGTATTTTAACACAAATTATATACATATATATGTATAAATATATTCAAGACTTCAGATTTTAAAGTTTTTGTTTCAAATTACAAAGGGTAATACAAGCACATTAAAATAATACAGAATCAAAGTGAAAAATGAAATTATTTCATTCCTGTCATATAAACGCTCCAACCCTTGCGGTCAAGAGTTTAGCATGTATTCTACAGCTATTTCTATGCAATTCTAAATACATACTTTCTCTTTCTCTCTCACTTACTCTAAAAATGTTTGGTGTCTCTTTTTAAATAAAAATTGTAGGGGTCTGGCCCTGTGGTTTGGTGGTTGGGTTCACATGCTCTGCTTTGGCGCCCCAGGGTTCGTGGGTTCGGATCCTGGGTGTGGCCCTACACATCACTCATCAAGCCATGCTATGGCAGTGTCCCACATACAAAGTAGAGGAAAATTGGCATGGATGTTAGCTCAGGGACAATCTTGCTCACCAAAAAAAAATATATATATATATTTAAGGTGCACAACATGATGTTTTGCTATGCATATACCTCGTGAAATGATTACACAGTCCAGCTAATTAACGTATCCATCTTTCATATAGTTGCTTTTTTTTGTGTGTGGTGAGAGCACCTGAAGTCTACTCAGCAAATTTCCAGTATCTAATACACTGTTATTAACTATAGTCATTATGCTTTAGATTTCTAGACTTATTCATCCTACATAACTGCAACTTTGTACCCTTTGACCAACATCTATCCATTTCCCCGACTTCCCACAAATGATATGTTTTTAATGAAAAAATAACTGTTTTCCAAAACAAAAAAAATTAGTAGGAAGAGTGTCATTGCTGTACCTTTTTGCAATCTCATTAATGTGTACCTTAATAGAAGATAGCTGTGTTCTGATAGCTGCTTCTATGTTTAGTCTGTTGTGGTATGTTGTTCTGGTTGAAGTGTATAAAGAAGATTTGGCTTCACACAGATTTGAAGTTGGAAAAGGGAAGGAATATTTCAATAGCCCTTTCAGATAGTTGTGGATATTATTCTTTGATACCATACCAAAACTTGACAAATGCTAGCTTCTCAATGGAATCTGAAACCAAATCAGTGAACTTTTTATATTGTGTTACATTAAAATTCATTCTCTGTTGTATTTTGACTGGATCTTTTATCCATATATGATTTTATAACATCATGCATTGGTCATTTAGAAAATGTTGGTTCACTGAATTATATTGAACTTCTAAATGTGACACATTTCATTAGATAATGTCTCCATACATTTTGTAGTCTCTGGAAAACTACACTAGTGAGAGAAGGAGAGTTAAAAAGGCACACAATGGGGGCTGGCCCCGTGGCCGAGCGGTTAAGTTCGCGCGCTCCGCTGCAGGCAGCCCAGTGTTTCGTCGGTTCGAATCCTGGGCGCGGATATGGCACTGCTCGTCAGACCACGCTGAGGCAGCGTCCCACATGCCACAACTAGAGGAACCCACAACGAAGAATACACAACTATGTACCGGGGGGCTTTGGGGAGAAAAAGGAAAAAATAAAATCTTAAAAAAAAAAAAAAAAAGGCACACAATGGTTTAGTACTACTGTGAAAATTGTTTTGGCCTTGTAGACCCCTGAAAGTGTCTTGAAGACCTCCAGGGGTCCCCGGACCACAGAGAACCATGGAGTTAGACAAATTGGTAAACTAAAGGTAGTCACCAGGTTTGCAGACTGTAACTTTAATAATGGATAATCTAGAAATTATAATGGGATGGATTGTTGTACAAGCCTTAGTCTTAGAAAGTATTGTACTCCTTGAAATAAAAAGTGGCCTAATATTGAAATGTGATGGATTGGTCATTGAATATTTGAGTGCTTTTTATAGACAAGAAGTTGTATGGAGGTACAACTAAGGATATGCATTATGAAAAAGCATTCCTTCTCTTCGGTAGTTTATATTCTAGCTGGAAAGGTAATATAATTTCGTGAAAAGATAACGAATGCAGTGTTCTCTGTAACAAGTATGACATACAGTGCTGGGTAGAATGAGTTTTAAATAGGTGAAGGAGAGAGGAGGCAGTTGTCTTTACGGGGACAAGAGCAGTGCTTGTTCAGATAGTCCTTATGTCAGTTAGGCTAGACTGGAGAATTCATATGGAATAATTAAGCTAGGCTTGCAAAATTGTTGCATTTTACATTTCTGTTCTCACAGTGTTACCCAATTTTTGTAGGATTGTACAATTTCCAGTATTTATACAGGTTCTTACTTGACTTTTTAAAACTAATTCATCATGATATGAGTAGGTCTAGTTATCTGTCAAACATCTATCAAAATGTTATCACTCTTTGATAAATGAGAAAACAAAATTAAGGAAAGCTGCCAAGAACACAGAGATATGAGTAATATGTTATTTGCACATATTAGAATATATATATATATTCTCAGAATAAGAAATATTCAGATCTCTTTCTTTGGGGAAAAAATATATACATACACAGAGTAAACGTTTCCACTCAAGACTTTATAGAAACATTTTAATGCTTCCTGAAGTAGATTGTGTACACCTTATGCTTGGCTGTTCCCTTGTTGGATTGTTATAAAGATTTTTAAATTTATAAAGTGCCTAGCACTAGAAGGCACTCAGGGCCGGTATTATTGTTGTTGTTGCAGGTTTTTCAGTTCAGTTACCTCTAATGTACCAGTTAGGTAAGACATCCAGCTTCTCAATATTTTGAACATTCTGACTTGTCCATTTGTTGAATGTAGTAATTCAACTATTCTGGCCGCCATTTATGGAGTGCTTAATACTATGTTTCAGGCACTGTGCTAAGCGCTTTATATGCGTTGCTTCTTTAGCTCTTTACAACAGTTTCACTGTGAGGTGAGTGATGGTGTTTTCATTTTGTAAGTGAGAAAAGTGGAATGATTAGTTGCTCAAGGTACGTACTAGTTAAGAAATTGTATAGCTGGAATTTGAACCCTCGTCTGTCTCCAGAGTGTCATCTTTTGCCTTTCCATATGGGCAGCAAGTTGAAACGAAATAGTTTTGGATTGCAGTGGGAATTTTGCTCTTTTTTCAAAGGACAGCTTTTTGGGCAGAGGGGAGTTGGTTTTCTCCCTTTTTAAATGTATTGATTGGTATTTGGATTCCAAAGTTTATTTTTTAAAATTATTATTAGTGAGGCTTCTCATTACTTAATTGCTTGATGAAATTATGATAAAATAGTAATGAATTAAAATTTTCCAAATCTCTCTTTCCAAGTTGACATGTTACTATATCGGTGAGAACAGTTTGTGGGCTTTTACAGCTTGTTTTTTTAGGCCAAGAATTGACTTACCTTTACCGTCCACTACATTACTCTTTGATTGAATGATATGGTTATAGTCACTTTTGAAAGAGTATTGTGGCTTAGAAAGCTTGTTTGAGGGAAAAAAAATTCATTTGTACTGGCAGTCAGCCAATATTTTATAAGCTACAATTTTCTTTTGAATAGCTGGTGGTTTGTAGCCCCATAATTTGTGGTTCTTCTGAACTTGTAAAAAGATTACACATATTTAAAAATGACCTGATCACTTTAATGTTTTTGAAGCAGTATACAACTGTTGAATTCGCTTGTGTGATAGTGTTGTTTTTGTACTTAATTTTTCTGTGCATAGAATCTGTTTTAAATTAATAATTTATGCACTGTAATCCCCCCGCCCCCAAGTAAACCTACAAATAAACCTTAAACCAAAAACTGCTTTGGTAATGTAACAGGCACAGTTAAAGGCAAAGGAAATGTGAATCTCTCTACATTGGTTTGCCAAATCCTTGCAGTATCCACACTATTCCATTCCTTAGGCACTGTTGCCCGGATGTGTTGAATTATGTGGTATGTGGGTTTGTTTGGGTGTGTTTAGTGTTCCTGTATGACATTTAGTTTTAAATCAGTTTTTTGTGATGCTGCCACTGCAGCTTTTTCACATGCAGGTGGAGAAGGGCACTCCATTTGAAATGTTTCATGTTCTGTACCTTGTTCTCATGGTTTGTGTGTAGGTAGCTAAATTTGTGAAACTCATGAGATTATTTTAAATCCTTCCTTTTGATTTTAGGTTAAATCCTAAATGGAATTTGATAACCTTTTTGTTGAAAGATTTTGGAAAGCCAGATTAATAGTTCCATTTTTATATTTATAGAAGTTTCACAGATAAAAATGAACCTAGCCTTCAACTTCTGACGCAAATTCCATTGCCAAGTAGGGAGTTATTTAAAAATGTACCATAATGAACTGTTGTCTTTCTTAGGTTAATTCTTTGAGTCTTTTGTTTCTAGAAGGTGGGTGAGATTTAGGTTTAAAGTTTCCACTTATCAGTGGAATGATTTTTGTAGCTAAGATTTTAGCAAATTGTTAATGGCCAGATCCTTAACACCTCTTAAAAATCTTGGCATGCTAACAAGGCTTGCTTTTCAAAAGACTCTTTTGCTGAGGAGGATACTGTTTCTCAGTCTTGATTACACATTGGAATTACGTGAGAGCTTAAAAAATACAGATGCCTGGGTTTCACCTTGAGGGATTCTAATTGAATTGGTCTAGGGTGCTGCCTAAGCATCAGGATTTTCAGAAGTGATTCTTAATGTGCATCTGAGGCTGAGACCCATTGCTCGGGGAAATTTGTCAACCCACCCAAGGGTAAATATTTGATTTTGGAGAAGATATCTTTACCTTTAGAGCTTTCTTATTTTGAGATATTGTAGGTTCACTTGCTGTTGTAAGAAATCATATATTCAGCAATAATCCATCTGTATAATTTTGTCATTTCAAGAGTGTTATATAAATGAAATTGTACAGTATATACACTTTTAAGATTGGCTTTTTTTTCACTTAGCATAATTTCGTTGAGATCCATCCAAGTTGTGGCATGTATCAGTAGTTTGTTCCTTTTTATAGCTGAGTTGTATTCCATGGTAGATGGGTGTGTCACAGTTTGTTTAATCATCCCCTGTTGAAGGACATTTGGATTATTTCCACTTTTGGCTATTACCAACAAAGCTGATGTGAAGGTTTGTAGACAGACTTTTGTGTGGTGATAAATTTTCATTTCTCTGAGATTAATGCCCAAGAGTATAATTGCTGGGTTGTATGGTAAATGCATTTTTAATTTAATGAGACACTGCCGTACTTTTCCAGAGAGGCTGTAATATTTTACGTTCCCTACCAGCGTTGTACAAGTGGTTCAGTTTCTCCACATCTTTGCCAGCATTTGATGTTATTACTATTTTTTAAGAAAAATTAATAGACTTTATTATTTAGAGCAGTTATGGGTTTACAGAAAATTGAGCAGATAATAGAGTTCCCATATATACTTTCCTCCTTCACTGCTTTCCCCTTTTATTACCATCTTATATTAGTATAGTAAATTTGTTAAAGTTGATGGACCAATATTGATACATTATTATTAACTGAAGTCCATAGTTTACATTAGGGTTCACTCTTTGTGTTGTACATTCTGTGGGTTTCTTTTTTTTTTAGTTTTTAAACCTTTTTATTTTTTTTTAAACTTTTTATTGAGTTAATGATAGGTTACAATCTTGTGAAATTTCACTTGTATATTGTTGTCTGTCAGTCGTGTTGTAGGTGCAACCCTTCACCCTTTGTGTCCACCCCCCACCCCCCCTTTTCCCTGGTAGCCACTAATCTGTTCTCTTTGTCCACAGGTTTAAATTCCTCATATGAGTGGAGTCATACAGAGATTGTCCTTTTCTGTCTGGCTTATTTCACTTAACATAATTCCCTCAAGGTCCATCCATGTACATTCTGTGGGTTTTGACAAGTGTGTATGTATCCCTTATGGTATCCTACAGAATAGTTTCATTGCCCTAAAAAATCTTCTGTTGGGCCAGCCCCAGTGGCCTAGTGGTTAAGTTTGGTGCACTCCACTTCAGCAGCCTGGGTTCAGTTCCTGGGCGCAGAACCACACGACTCATCTGTTAGTGGCCATGTTGTGGTCGCGGCTCACATACAAAAAAAGAAGAGGAAGATTGGCAACGGATATTAGCTCAGGCAAATCTTCCTCAGCAAAAAAACCCCAAAACCCCCCCCCAAAAAACAAACTTCTGTCTTTGCCCCTTCATCCTTCCCCAACCCCTAACCCCTCACTACCACTGATCTTTTTCCTGTCCCTATAGTTTTGCCTTTTCCAGAATGTCGTATAATTAAAGTCATATGTCTGTAGCCTTTTCACGTTAGCTTCTTTCACTTAGCAACATACATTTAAAGTTACTCCATGTCTTTTGGTGGTTTGATAGCTCATTTTTTAAATTGCTGAATAATATTCCACTGTATAGATGTATCACCATTTATTCACCTGTTGAAGGACATCGTAGTTTCCAGTTTTTGGAAATTATGAATAAAACTGCTATAAACATTTGCATGCAGGTAATTGTGTGGACCTAAGTTTTCAGTTCATTTGGGTAAATACCTAGAAGTGTGATTCCTGGATTGTGTGGTTAAGACTGCGTAACTTTGTAATAAACTGTCAACTGGTTTTCCAAAGTGGCTCTACTGTTTTGTATTCCCACCAGCAATGAATTATTTTATATTTTAGTGGTTCAGATCAATGTGTAGTGATGTCTCATTGTGGTTTTAATTTGTATTTCTCTGGTGGCTAATGATATTGAACATCTTTTCATGTTCTTGCCATCTCTGTGTAGTTTTCAGTGAAATGTTTGTTCATGTCTTTTGCCCATTTTCTAATTGGATTGTTTGTTTTTTTACTGTTGAGTTTTGAGAGTTCTTTATATATTCCAAATAGAAGTCTTTTATTGGACATGTAATTTGCACATATTTTCTTCCAGTCTTTATTAGCTTGGTTTTTTTTATCTTTTTAACTGGGTCTTTCCTAGAACAAAATGAGGTTCAATTTATCAGGTTTACATTTTATGGATCTCGCTTTTGGTGTCAAGTCTAAGAACTCTTTTTTTTTAAAAGATTTTATTTTTTCCTTTTTCTCCCCAAAGCCCCCCGGAACACAGTTGTGCATTTTCAGTTGTGGGTCCTTCTAGCTGTGCCATGTGGGGTACCTCCTCAGCATGGCCTGATGAGTGGTGCCATATCCATGCCCAGGATTATAACTGGCGAAACCCTGGGCTGCCGAAGCAGAGCGCGTGAACTTAACCACTCGGCCACGGGGCCAAACTCTAAGAACTCTTGACCTAGCTCTATGTCCTGAAGATTTTCTCATATGATTTTTCCCTGGAAGTTTTTGTAATTGTACATTTAAGTTTGTGATCCATTTTGAATTAGTTTTTTGTATATGGTGTGAGGTTTAGATCAAAGTTCTTCCTTTCCTTTTTTTTTGGCCTGTGGATGTCCATTCCTCCAGTATCATTTATTGAAAAGGCGATCCTTCCTCCATTGAATTGCTTTTGCACCTTTGTCAAAACTCAATTGGACATGTTCGTGTGGATCTCTTTCTGGGTTCTCTATGCTGTTCCATTGATCTGCGTGTTGTCTGTCCTTCTACCAGTACCATACAGTCTTGATTACTGTAGATATATAGTAAGTCTTTAAATTGGTTAGAGTGACTCTCTTTTATCTTCTTTTTCAAAATTGTTTTAGCAATTCTAGGTTTTGTACCTTTCCATATAGATTTCAGAATAAATTTGTGCCTATAAGAAAACCTTTACAGGAATTTTATTAAGTCTGTAGATGAATTTGGGAAAAATTGACAGCTTTACTATGGTGCATCTTTACCATTGGATTTTAATAAATTGGAATGAGATTAGAGAGAAGTAATTCTGTAGAGAAAGTACTCAAACTACTTAGATTGGATGGAGATATTTGTTTATAACTAGTAAAATGTTAACTTTTTAACTCCCGTCTCCCCTCCTTTGGTGCTAAAAAACACCGTTAATAGAGCAATGGAAATGGAAGCGGTTGTTCATTTATTCATAAATGTCTTCACTCAACAGCCTTATGGGTGTCTGTTGTGGGCCAGGCACTGTTCTAGGCACCAGAATATGGTGGTAAATAAGACAGGCAAGCTCCCTTCTCTCATTGAGCTTGTGTTCCTGTGGGGAAATGGTAAACAAATAATCAAGAAATACACAAGTTAAGTGCTATGCAGATAATTAAAATAGGTTGATATTAAAATAGGAAAGTGAAAGGCTGACTACTTGATTGGATGATCAGGGAAGGCCTCATTTATGATCAGACAGCTCATTTATGGTTAGATCTGAATGTTAAGAAAGAGTCAACTTTAGGAACAAAAGGAGAAGACTATTCCAGTCAGAGGGAACAGCTATTGCAGTGCAGGGACACAACTGGTATTTGGGAGGAACCGTAAAGGAGGACAGAGTGATTGGAGTGTAATGAGCAAGAGGGAGAGAGAGGAAGAGATATAGCTCTAGCTATAGATAGACATATAGATATATACAGGTGAGTTTGGTGAGGGGGGCAGGGGCCAAATCAGCTGGGACTTTGTAAGTCTGGGTGATGAGAATGATTTTTATTCTGAGGTTGATGAGAAGCCACTGGAAGATTTTTAAATAGGGGAGTGAAAAGGTTTGAAGTTTCAAATGATGACTCAGTTGTTGTATGGGGAAAAGATTGTACCTAGGGGCCAGAATAAAAGCAGGAAGATGAATTAGGAGGCTGTTTCAGTTGAGGTGAAAGATGATGCTAGGAAAGGATGCAGGATATATTTTAGAGGTAGAGTTGATAGGCTATGTTGACGGTCTGTATGTCAGGGCTGAATTTTTTCCTTTTAGAGCTCAGATGGCTATTTATTGATGTTTTGTGAGATGAGTAAGATTTGAGAGAGGAGTAGGTTTTGGGGGGAAAAATTCACAGTCTTGTTTTGACTACTTTGTTTTCAATGATGTCAGTCATCAGTTGTATAGACAAGTCTAGAGTCCAGGTAGAGGCCAGTGTAATAGGTATAGTTTGGTGATCTGTATATAGACATTATTTAGAGTCATGAAACTGGAATAGGCTACTTAGAAGTGTGATGAAAGACAAGGGGGCCTAGGACAGAGCCTTGGAGCACTGGAACATGATGAGATCTGGAAGAAGTAAAAAGGTTTAGCCATTGGTGCCTGGCTCTTTTTTGTTTGCCTTCTTGAATTTGTAGATGTGATGACATTAAAAAAATGCAGTATCTCTAGATTTCAGTGTAGTGGGCAGACAGTATTTAGACTCTGGGTCTAGCATAGTGCTAAAATTTGGGGATACAATCAAAGAAGTGTAAAATATAGACCTTGCTTTCATTGAACTTTGAAGAGGAATTTTTGAAGGAGTTGGGGCTTGAAGAATAAGTAGGGTTTAAGTAGGTGGAGGAGAAGTGCAAATCCAGGTAATACACTAAAGTATAGTGGAAAGAAAATGGGCTTAAAGAAGACCTGGTTTGAATGTGGGCTCTACCACATAGCTTTGTGGTCTTGGTTAAGTTCCCACTATGAGCCTGTATCCCCCTGGGGGCATACCTGCTTGCCTCATAGGGCTGCTGTGAAGATGAAAACTGTTTGGGTTGCTTTAGCTGTACTGTTAATGTACTGGTTCTCATGGTGGATGACTGGTTCACACATACTCATTTTATTAACATTCTTCATAAATTCAAATATTTCACCTAGTAATTTGTATTTATAAAATATTTTGTAATTTTCCATTAAAATTGTGTGTGCCTAGCTCAGTGCGAGAGGCATTCAGTACACTGTAAGTGATAATTGTTATTACTCTGTTCCTGCTGTAAGAATAGCTTAAAAGGAGTCAACAGTCCTTCCCCTTCAGGAGTTTTGCTCTCAGTGATAAGTTATACTCATGAAAATGCAAGGCATTCTGTGCCGTGGTACCTAAATCTGTGGTACAGGTACAAATAAAGAGGTCAGAGTAGGCATCTTCATTGGGCCTCATTGTGGCACTGAGACTAAATATGGCCCAGGAAGAGTAAGATTTGGATAGGCAGGGAGGGCAGGACAGGCATTCCATACTAAGAAGGCTTTTGTTTTGTTTTACTTATCTTATTTTACGTATTGTTTATTTTTAGGGGTAGCAAACCATAAATGCTACTGCCACTTCTGAGGAAATCTTAAGTAACACTTAGAGATTCTCATTCTGAAACTTTTGTAACATCATAATTGAATTTGCTTTTCTCCTTGTACAATTTATTGAACTTATGCCTGCTCTCCAGGTGGCATTATACTGTAGAATTTATTTTTGGAGTGTCTTTTTTAAAAATATGGAATTGCTTTTATGATATACCTAGGTTTAATGTCTGTTATGAATTTTCTCTTTTGTGTATAAATAACAAAGCTCTATTTTATGCTGTAAGATTTATTGTTAGAAAGGCAGGCCAAACTTCTGAAATTTCCTTGGGGAGTCTCTCTCTACATTTTTAGATTATTTGGATCCTCAACTATTTATAAATTTGTCTGCATATGTGGGATGCTAGGATGACTCCTTTTGTTTTGGAAAAAAGTGCCATCAGAGTCCCTGTACAGCCTGTGCTGAAATTGAGTTGTCTTAATACAATGCACTGTTTTCTCTTGGTCGCTGTTATGGTTTGTAAATAGCCAGACCCTAGGTTATGCTTCTTTTATGCAGCTGTCTTTTTTGGTTACTGGAAGTTAGATGCTCTTAATTTGCCTTTAAGGGAATCTAGGTTTAATTGCATATCTGCTAGAATACTTTGCACCTCCAACTAGGCTATAGAGAATCTTTGATAGCGTTCCAGTAGCCTACCTTACTGAGACTTGATCAGCTCAGTGAAATTGTGCAGTATCGTGATGAATTTTATAATTTTAAATAAAGCTAACATTTAGTGAGTGCTCTTATGCCATGCACTCTACTAAGCAGCTTTAAAACATGGAATTTTTTTCATTTAAACATCACAACAACTCAATGAGCTGAGTACTGCTTTTATTCTCACTTTACATGAGATAAAGAGGTTAATTTCCTATCACAAAGTTACATGCTTAGTAAGTGGTAGAGTAGGGATTTGAACCCAGGCAGCTTGATTTTAGGGCTTATTCTCTTATCCTCTATGCTTTGCAGTCTTCTCAGATAATGTCTTTCTGGGAAACTGTCATATTGGGAATTTTATTTTATCTTTTATGTCTTAACCTGTGTGAGGACATTGGAAGCTTGTTAAGTTCCTGTTAAGGATTTTGTATTTGCACCCATCACCTTGTATGAGGGCTTGTCTACTGTATTTGTCAATAAGTCTAGCTGCTGAATTAGAGCCCTGAAATACATTGGCTAAAACCCCAAAATGCAGTGCGTAATAGTCCAGAGCAAGTGTCCACATCAGCATGTGGCTCTCATTTATTTAGGCATTTAAGAAGCTCAGGCATTAAGGCTGATGGGGATTCTACCATCTTCAACACGTGGCTTCCAAGGTTGTCCTTGTTAAAAGTATAGGGCAAGAGATTTTCTCTTAAGCAAGTGAGGTGAAAGTTGCAAATAAAATTCCTGTTCACTTCCATGGCTGAGGGTTTAGTCTCATTGCCTTATCTAGCTGCAGAGGGATTAGGAAATGTAATGTCCTTTTTCCTTGCTTACACTAGGAGGTAAGGTGTCATTCTGTAGTATTTTGAATGTTTCATCAGTGTTGAAATGTTCTTGGGGGAGTGCATTTTCAGCTACAGAATGTGAAGGTGGGGAGCCTCATTCCCAGCTACAACTTTCTTACTTTGGAAGAAACACACAGTGGATTTTGGTGGACGGTTAAGAGTCTCCACCACACTTGTAATGCTGTAGATTTCGGTGGGAATGCCCAATGCTGTGTTCACAAAGTATGATTGTACACATTCAACTCTTGATTCTTATAACAGTCCTGTGGGGTAAGTTGATAAAGCAGGTAGTGATATTCCCATTGTAAATGAGAAAACTGAGACTTGGGTGATTAAACATTAAAGGAAACCAGCTAGGAAGTTGCAGAACTGGTAGTTAAATCCAGATCTCCTGGCTTCAGGGTCAGTGCAGTTTGTATAACACACCATTTTTCGGGGCAGAAAATTCTATCCAATAGTTATTTTTTAATTTTTTTTGTGTGAGGAATATTGGCCCTGACTAACATCTGTTGCTAATCTTCCTTTATTTTTTTTTCTTTCTCCCCAAAGTCCCAGTACATACTTGTATATACTAGTTGTAGGTCATTCTAGTTCTTCTATGTGGGATGCCACCACAGCGTGGCTTGATGAGTGGCGTGTAGGTCTGGGCCCAGGATCCGAACCTGTGAATCCCAGGCCACCAAAGCAGAGCACGTGAACTTAGCCACTCGGCAATGGGGCCGGCCCCCTATCCAACAATTTTTATACTTACTGTCATCACTACTCTTACATCTTTCTTTAACAGTGTGTCCAGTATAATATTGCTGATGTCCGGTATGATATGCTGACAAATTACTGGCATAATCTGGTCTTATTTTGAAGATTCAGAAAGTACTTCAAGAACTTACATTGCTTCATAGTCATTGTTACATTCATAAATGACATCATGCTTTACATATGCCAGTTAATGGAATACCAGAAAACAGAGATTTGACTCTCTTTAGAAGTTATGTTTTATAGCCTTGTCTAGATATAGCCTTATAGATAAAATGATGTGTAAAATGAGCAAAGGAAATAAAAAATAGAAATAAAATAATTGCCATAGTTATGTTTTCTCCTAGTACGTAGAGGTATTTCTTGTGAAATACAGTGCTTATCTATGTAATTTCACAGATAACTTTGCTGTACTTACTATGTGGTGAAAAACCATTTTAGTACATGCTGCTCAAGAAATTGAGAACATTTTTTCCTTTATAGAAGCTGGAGGAGGCCTTTCACCTTGCTGACACACTGAAGGTAAGGTGCCATTCTTTAGTAGTTTGAATATTTCATCAATGTTGAAATGTTCTTAGTGAAGTACATTTTCAGTGGCAGAGTTTGTGGTAATCTGATTTAGGAGTTGGAAGCTATGGACTATGGCAGAATGTTAAGTATTTGTACAGATGGATTATTAATCAGAAAGTAAGGTGGAGACTTCTACACATTCCCATTTTAATATAGCAGAGGCAGCAAGCTCATTCTGGTTGACTTATTTTTGATTGTTTTTCTTGGAACCTATCTTGTTGAGCTTTCTATTCCTAAATTATTTCTGAAGAGGTGACTTTAGTACAACTGAATTTTAAATAGAAGTAGCATGATTTAAATTTATTTTCCATATAGCAGACTACCCTTTCAACATTCCTTACAGCTTTAGTTTTGCCATGAAAGGGACAAAGATCGGACAAATACTATTCTGTTTGCATCTGATTGGTGACCTATAGCTCTCCGGGATAATTGTATTTTGCTGAAATTGTGCCTTAAGTGATCCAGTCTTTTCTTAGATTTTCAGTTTTCTGACAAGATATCAATAGAAATACAGTGGTTGCATCATAAATTCACCAAAGCCTAACTGAGGTCTTTATACAGCATGGACTAGCATTCCTTGAATGCTTTTGCACGAATAAATAGAATTATCCAGATCTTCTGTAATCCATTATTTTAGCATATCCACTTTGAATAAAAAAAATAGACTTAAAAATAGAATGAATTTTAAAAAAAAGGTTCATCCTCCAACTTCTGTAGCTTTGAGTTATTCACTTTTTGGAAAAGTACATGTAAAATTTTGGCCTTCTACCACAGACAAGGAATGAGAAGGCAAGTGTGCTGCTGAAATTCTGTTAGTGCCTCTTTATTTGCCTAAAAATGATGGGACAGCACTTTCAGGCCATTTTAATGAATTCAGTTACAGTGAATTATTAGGTTTGTTATTTGAATCCTGGTCATATTGTGATTCTTGTATTCACTTGTATTTATAACCTGAATGCCTAGTCCAAAAAAAGTTAAACCAGTTGGACCATATACAAGATATTTAAGCTGAGCGAGCTACTTCATGTAATGTTACTCCTCAAAAAAAAAAGGATCTAAGACTACAAAGGATGGAGAGAGCACTGAACTTTTAGTCACGAGTCCAGGGTTTGAGCCTGAGCCTTGCTAAAAAATTGTTTGGTGATCTTGGGCAAGATACTTCACCTCTTTGGGTCTTACTTTTCCCTTTGAGAAATAAGGATCTTGTGTTAGTCTTTTTGACCACTTTTAACAGTCCTTGATTCTCTGATTCTTATCTCCTGATTCTCCTAATGTATTTTTCTGTCTTGTCAAGAGAAAGTTAACAGCATAAAGCTGCCCTCTCTTTTCCTTTGTCTTGATAAATGGTCTTGATAATAGGAAACATGATTTGAACCATCCTATCTAACTTTAATATGTTTTCTAAAACTAGTTTTAAAGGAGGGATTAAATTGGAAGTATTTAGTTTTACATTTTAATTGTACCTCACTGCTGTCACTGTAAACCAAGCATGTGAACTGGAAAGACAGACAAAACACTTTGGAAACCTTCTAATCAGTGAGAGAAAATCACCTAGGTACCTATTACAGTCCTTTGAATTGTCATTTTAAGGCAGAGGGCAATGAAATCCGTTAATACGAGTATGTGTATGGACCTTTTCCATATAAGGCAGTGCAAATGTATTGCTGTTACATTTTTCTTTAAGCATTTTATTATTTAAAAATTTAAACATGCAAAAAAGTTGAAAGAATTGTACAGTGAACACCTATATATTCTACCATTAGCTCAACCTCAGCACTTAATGTTTTCTTTGACTTCTTTTATCACATATCTATCCTACTATCTATCTGTCAGGCCATCTTATTTTTGATGTATTTCAAAATAAATTGCAGGCATCCTTACAGTTTACCTCTAAGTACTTCGGCATGCGAATAATTAGCTAGAGTTCAATACTTGTTTACACTTTTTTTAAGTTAAAATTTACGTATTAAAAATGCAGAACTCTTAAGTGTGCTGTTGATGGCAGTCGTTAATTGAACACCTGACATTTTCCAGGATCTGTACTAGTCTGGCAGCAGAGAGATGAAGACACAGCCTCTGCCTTCACGGTGCTAATAAATGGGATAAATGGGAGAGACGTGTGTAAGAAAGTAAATTCAGTATAGTACTTGAACTTTTCAGTTGCAAATAATAGAAACCAGTATCTAAAGATACAGGTCTTGCTTTCAGAACTCAAGGGCAAGAATTTAGAGGGGCTTTAGGAAGGACTGGAACCAAGAACTGGAAGGCTTAAGGACTGTCTCCTCTTACCTCTGTTTCACTCTGCTCATCTGTTCTTTCTTTTCTCTTTGAAGATCTACTTTCCCTTCTTTTTAGTGTATATGGTAGAATATGGCTGCCTCCACAGCCTTTCTTTTAAAACTAATAGATTTCAGCCACACAGAGATACCAGTTTTCTGTTTTAATTTCAGTTCCAAATTCCTGGGAGGTAGAATCTGACTGGCCTAGCCCTGGTTCAGCTATGCTGAGGACAGGGTTTTGAAGTACATGACTCCTGTTGGAAGACTGCCTTTGTGGATGGAGTGAAGTAAGGGGGATAGAAGAGACAGTTCCCAGGGCGAATATGGGGCTGTTGTAAGTGAGGCTGACACTGAAAAATGTTTCTAACTACAAGTGTGATGAATCTATAGACAAGAACAGGGTACAGAAATAGCATAGAGGGGCAATGAATGACTATTTAGGGAAGGAGTAGGGAAAGGGACAGCTTCCTGGAGAAATTGGTGGCTGCGTTGGGTTTTGAAAGATAAATTCAAGTACAGCAGTGGGAAGGAAGGATATGCCCTACAGAAGAGCAGCAGTAGAAAGATAGGCAATGGCATAATGTGTTTAGGTAATTGTAAGCACATTAGTACTTGTGGTGTAGTTTTTAAAGTGAGGCAAGTTTGTTAGAGTCCAGAGAGAGGGAGATCAGAGCCAGTTCATGGAGAATCTTGCTAAGATATGTGAAGCCAGGAGGAGTAGGTGGCAATCAGATTTGTTTCCTTAAGAGATCATTTTACTTGATAAACTGGAGGCAAGTTCATCCTCTTGAGAGCCTGGACTAAGAAAATGGCAGTGAAAGACAAGAGAGAAGATATTTAGGCAGTAAAATCTTCAGTACCTGGGATTTATTGGATGTAGGGGGAGATGAACAAATCTTAAGATGATGCCCCCTGATCTTCTGACCTTGGTGACTAGATGAATTGGGATACCAACCAAGATAAGAAATATAGGAGACTGAGGTGCTGTTAGTGGTATATTTCTTGATCTGGCTGATAATTACAAGGGCACTTCTTTTAGGACTATTAAATTGTGCTTATGTGTTTTATGCATTTTTCTGTATGTAAGTTATATTTCACAATCTGGAATGTTAAAGAACAAAAAGAAACACAGGGAGAAAATACATTTGGGAAACAAATGCTGACTTTAGGATTGGACATTTGCGTTTGGGGTATCCATGTCATCCTCCAGATGGAAATGTGTAGAAGCTACTTGGATATGAAATCTGAAGTACAGGAGAGAAGTATGGGCTGCTGATACAGATGAAAAGATTAGATTAGATCTGTAGTTCTCAAACCTGGCTGTATATTAGAATCTTCTGGAGAGTTTAAAAAAATACTGATAATCTAGATCCCATCCCAGAAGAGTTAAATTGGTCTCTGCGGGGGGTGTGAGGGCACAACGTCCAGCTTAGAAAGCTCCCTGTGCTTATTCTAATGCACAGAGAAGAGACCCATTATGTTATAGGAAGATTACTTATTCCCTCCGTTCTGTGACTGAGAGGTAGAGTTGTGCAAAGAGGCGTTTGTAATTGCTTTAGAACTCAATATAGGTTTATCTTTTTTTTGGACATAATTGTTACGCCTTCTGTTTTCCCCCCATCAATACTAGGAATTTAAAATGTATGCTTTTTGTTAAAATAATGATGCACGTGTGTTCTTGAAGAAAAGTATGTGGAAGATACAAGCTGTTTTAGTTAAAGCAATTTTAAAACAGAAATTTTCCTTTGATGAAATGGCTGTGTCTTCTCTAATTTCGATTACTAAGGGTGTATAGTCTTTGCAGCCAGACATAGAAAATTGCCTCATCAGCTGCAGTGTCTTTGAATGTAAATATGAGGGACAATGATTGGTAAATGAATGTGTGATGTAGTCTGAAAGGCAGACAGCTGTAAATGGTGAGGAATTGTCTCTGATATATGTGATATGGAAAGGACAATTGCTCACTTGTCTGTCTTTCCATTCCCTCCCTCCGTGGCTGTATAACTCATTAAGGTCCTGTATCCATCAATAAGTATTTATTAGCACCTGGAATATGCCCAGGAGTATATTAGGAAATTTATGTAAGTTACTAAATAAATAGATAAAAATGCATGGGACTTGCACTTGGCATGCCAGTGTTTGAGTTGGGGGTGGCATAATAAATGACAGTTGAATGCAAAATTTTTTGATAAGTATAAGAATCTATTTGCTGTTCAGAAACTGGAATGGTTTCTTGGGCTTGAACATTTAGGGATGACTTACACGTAGATGATTCTTGTAACATACTGGCCTCTGGTTCCTTGAACTCTCCTCCTCTAGTGATCTTGTTTTCCATGGACCTCAGTCAGACCATGGACCTCAGACCCATTGATCCTACCACTTTTCCATTGTCTTTTATCTTCTTATGTTCTCACTCTCTTTCTCAGCCAGCTTGAATTCCATAGTGAGTCATTAAACAAACGCCTCTGCATATACTCTCAACTTCATGCCCTTCTTGCTTTATCATATTCACTTGGCAAAACTTACAAACCTGGTTAAATCCGACTCTCCTATTCTGTACTTGTACCCGTGCATCTGATCAAAGCTGGAAGACACATGCATGTATGTGTGCACGCACACACCCCCCCACACCTGTGCTGACTGATCTTATTTTTAAATTCATGACCTTGAACCTCAAGTGGGTCCTTAATGCTGCCAGGCAATCATATGTACCTCGTTCATTTGCTCTGTCACTCTTCTAGACAGTTCTTTTACACCATCCCCTTTCTCTTTAAACCCATAACACCTCTCTCATTCAACCAGTGTGTTCTACTTCACTGAAGCACTCTATACCTATGCATTCTGCCCTCACTCCTGTTACTGTAGATGAACTACCTGTGCATCTATCAAAGACAGTCCCTTCACTTTTATACTAGATACCATTCCCTCTCAACTACTCAAGGATATTGCTCCAAGAATCCCCCCCTCCGGTTTTCCTGCATCACTATTTTGCTTTCTGTTGGATCATTCATCAGCATGTGAATGTTTATTTTTCCCCACTTTAAAAATGCTTTCTCTTGACCCCACTTTCACTGTCAGTTTGTGTCCTAGTTATTGCCCTCCTTTGCAAGCAAAACTTCTGGAAAGAGTTGTCTCTGTTCAGTTGTTTCTAGTTTCTTTCCTCTTATTCTCTTTCTTCTTCTAGTATTTTTTTAATTGAGATATACTTCATATACCATAAAATTCACCATTTGAAGTGTACAATTCAGTGGTTTTTAATATATTCATAAAGTTGTGCATTCATTGCCATCATCTAATTCCAGAACATTTTCATCTTCCCATAAGAAACCTCATATCCCTTAGCAATCACTTCCACCCTGCTGTTCCTGGCAACCACAAATCTACTTTCTGTCTCTATGGATCTGCCTATTCTGGAAATTTCATATAAATGGTATCATATAATATGTGCAGGTCCTTAATTATGCTAGCATAATGTTTTCAAGGTTCATCCATGTTGTAACATATATCCTTCTTTCCTTTTTATGGCTGAATAATATCCGTTGTATGGATGTGTATCATATTTTATTTATCCATCATTTGATGGAGATTTGAGTTGTTGCCACTTTTTGGTTGTTATGAAATACGCTGCTGTGAACTTTCCTATTCACGTTTTTGTGTGAATGTATGTTTTCAGTTCTCTTGGGTACACACCCAGGAGTAGAATTGCTGGGTCATGTTATAACGTTATGTTTAACATTTGAGGGACTGGCAAACTGTTTTCCAAAAGGACTGCATTTTACATTCCCACCAGCAATGTTCCAGTTTCTCCATCTTTCTCTGTTAAGGAACTTTAATCAGGCTTTTTTCCCTACTTCTCAACTGAAACTGCCCTTGATAAGGTTGTCAGTAACATCAGGGTACCTAAATTCAGAGCCACTTCTCAGTCCTTATTGTGTTTGACTCATAAACAGCATTTGACACAGTTCATTAGTCATTCCTCCTTGGTACACTTTTTTCACTTTTGGCTTCTGGGACACCACACATTCTTCTCCCTTTCCCCTATTTTATTATGTCCCCCACCCCATTTTATTGATCAGTCCTTATCAGTTTCTTTTGTGATTTCCTCCTTTCTTTCTACTTATTAAAATTGGAGTTCCCATTGGGGATCTTATCTATACTTATACTTAATACTCTCTGTACACTGGCTCCCAAATTGATATCTCTAGCTGAGATCTCTTTTTTTTGTGCTTCAGAGCCACATATTCAACTGCCCAGTCAACATTGTCACCAGGATGTCTAGTAGACATCTTAAATGGAACATGTCTAGAACCAAACCCCTTTCCTTCTCATTATAATATGCTCCATCCACAGGTCTCCTTATCTCTGATGAAGACAGTTCCATCTTCCAAGTTGTCCAGGCCAAAAACCTTGGTGCTAACCTTCACTCCTTTCTCACATCCCATATCCAATCTGCTAGGAAGTCCTGTTGCCTTTACGTTCAAAGTATACACAGAGTGGAAACACGTCTCACCACCTCCACTGTTGCCGACATCTTAGTCTGATCATCATCTCTCACCTGGATCTTTGTAAAAGATTCCTTATCAGAAGCCTTTCTGTATTTTGTGTACCTTTGCCTCCAGCAGTCTAGCTCAACATAATAGCTAGAATAATCCTTTAGGAATATGTCAGATCATATTAATTTTCTGCCCAAACCCTGCATTGGCTCCCAATTTCACTTAGTAATAGCCAAGCAAGGGCCTGTGTAATCTGACCCCATTACTTCTCTGACCTTATCTACTGTTATTCCCCCTGGTTCATTGCATTCACCTCCATGCTATTTTTCAGACAGGCCAGCCATGCTTTAGACACAGGGCCTTTGCATTTGCTGTTCTTTCTGCTTGAAATGTTCTTCACCTCTTTCAAATCTGCTCAAAACTTATGTTGTCGGGGCTGGCCCCGTGGCCGAGTGGTTAAGTTCGCGTGCTCTGCTGCAGGCGGCCCAGTGTTTCATTGGTTCGAATCCTGGGCGCGGACATGGCACTGCTCATCAAACCACGCTGAGGCGGCGTCCCACATGCCACAACTAGAAGGACCCACAGTGAAGAATATACAGCTATGTACTGGGGGGCTTTGGGGAGAAAAAGGAAAAAAATAAAATCTTTAAAAAAAAAACAACTTATGTTGTCAATTAAGCTTACTCTAATTTTTAGTTCTGCGACTTGCATTTCCCACATGTAGCTTCCTCTTACTTTGCTCTTTTTAATTTTTCCATAGCACTTTAACATTGATTGACTGCATTATTGTCTTATTTATGATATTTTATGATATATTGCCGTCCCTCCCAACCCCTCTGCTAGGCTGAGGCTCCATGAGGGCAAGGATTTTTGCTTTGTTCACTGATGTGTCTTAGGAGTTTAGAACAGTGGATGGCACATGGTAGCCATTCAAGAAGTATTTGTGGAACAAGCAAATAAATGGATGACTATATGAGGGAGGTAATGTCTCAGGGATGACTTGAAAAATTTTAATAAGCAAAAGTTTTGGGGGAGAAAAGAACACTTGAATCTATTTTCTTTCCCTCTTTGCCTCTACTAAAATCTCCTTTTTATTCAAGGCATGGGCATTTTTTTTTTTTTTTTCAAAGATTGGCACCTGGGCTAACAACTGTTGCCAATCTTTTTTTTTTTTTTCTGCTTTATCTCCCCAAACCCCCCCGTACATAGTTGTATATCTTAGCTGCAGGTACTTCTAGTTGTGGGATGTGGGACGCCGCCTCAACGTGGCCTGACGAGCAGTGCCATGTCCGCGCCCAGGATCCGAACGCTGGGCCTTCGCAGTGGAGCACGTGAACTTAACCACTCGGCCACGGAGCCGGCCCCAAGGCATGGGCATTTGAATTAGAACCTGAGTTTGAATCTGTTTCTTACTGTATATATGGCCTTGAGCAAGACTAGTGGCCACTCTTGAGTCTTTTTTTCTCTGTTTTTTTATTGAGGTTATGATAGTTTACAACACTGTGAAATTTTAGTTGTACATTATTATTTGTACTTTATTGTTTGTCAGTCATCTTATAGGCATGCCCCTTCACCCTTTGTGCACACTCCCTACCACTCTTCCCCTGGTAACCACTAAATAGTTTTCTTTGTCTATGTGTTTGTTTATCTTCCACATATGAGTGAAATCATACAGTGTTCGTCTTTATCTGGCTTATTTCACTTAACATAATACCCTCAAGGTCCACCCATGTTGTTGTGAATGGGACAATGTTTCATTTTTTATGGCTGGGTAGTATTCCATTGTATATATATACCATATCTTCCTTATCCAGTCATCAGTTGATGGGCACTTAGGTTGCTTCCATGTCTTGGCTATTGGGAATAATCCTGCAGTGAACATAGGGGTGCATAAGTCTCTTTGAATTGCTGATTTCAAGTTCTTTGGATAGATACCCAGTGGTGGGATGACTGGGTGATATGGTGTTTCTGTTTTTAGTTTTTTTTGAGAAATCCCCATACTGTTTCCCATAGTGGCTAATCCAGTTTGCATTCCCACCAGCAGTATATCAGGATTCCCTTTTCCCCACAACCTCTCCAACATTTGTTATTTTTTGTCTTAGTTATTATAGCCATTCTAATGGGTATAAGGTGATATCTTAGTGTAGTTTTGATTTGCATTTCCCTGATGGTCAGTGATGTTGAGCATCTTTTCATGTGCCTGTTGGCCATCTGTATATCTTCTTTGTAGAAATGTCTGTTCATATCCTCTGCCCATTTTTCGATCAGGTGGTTTGATTTTTTGTTGTTGAGTTGTATGAGTTCTTTATATATTATGGAGATTAACCCTTTGTCGGATGTATGATTTACAAATATTTTTTCCCAATTGGTGGGTCGTCTTTTCATTTCGATCTTGGTTTCCCTTGCCTGTAGAAGCTCTTTAGTCTGATGAAGTCCCACTGGTTTATTTTCCCTTTTGTTTCCCTTGTCCAAGAAGACGTGGTGTCCAAAATGATCCTTTTAAGACCAATGTCAAAGAGTGTACTGCCTATATTTTCTTCTAGAAGTTTTATGGTTTCAGATCTTACTTTCAAGTCTTTGATCCAATTTGAGTTTATTTGTGAATGGCTTAAGGTTGAGTGTTTTTTTTTTTAAGGTCATTTTTATTGAGGTATACTCACATATAGTAAAATCCACCCTTTTGGGGTTATACCATTCTATGAAATTTAATAGAATTTTTCAATCACCACACCACCACACAATCAAGATATAAAATGTTCCATCACTGCAAGAAGTTCTCTTGGGTTCCTTTGTAGTCAGTTCTCTCCCTTCACCTCCCGCTCGTGGGAACTACTGATATTTCTGTCTCTATAGTTTTGCTTTTTCCAGAATATCATATATTTGGAGTCATTAAGTATGATTCCTTTTGAGTCAAGCCTTTTGTTTAGCCCAGTGCTTTTGAGATTCATGCATGTTAATGTATGTATCAAGAATTCATATCTTTTTATTGCTGAGTAGTATTTGAGGGTATGGATATACTACAATTTGTTTATTCATTATCCAGTTGATGGATTTTTGGATTGTTTCTAGTTTTTAGCTATTATGAGTAAAGCTGCTATAAACATTTTCGTAGATCATATGTATATATGATATATAATACATATAAAAATATTTTTTTAAGGGTGGGCCTATGTCTTCATTTCTCTTGGGTATATACCTAGGAATGGGATAACTGGGCGGTGTGGTAAGTGAATTCAACTTTTTAGAAAGCTGCTAACCTGTGTTTCAAATTAGTCAGTCTTTTTTCTGATTTATCAAATGGGCTGTTAGTTGTAAGCAACAGAAATTGACGCTGGCAAGGAAACTTACAAATAGGATGTTATTAGGCGGCTCACTGGAGGGCTGGAGAGACAGGCTCAGAAGTTTTGTACCCAGGAATGTTATCCTAGGCACAGACACTAGAGTTTGAACTGCTGACACTATCAGGGAATGCTAGACACTGTAAGTAGAACTGCTGTCTCTGGAAACTGGATGAAGCTGCTCTGCTGCTAGCACTTGCCTGAATGGATTCTCTGAGGACCCAGCCTCTTTAAGTCATTACTTTTGAATCACCTTCTTGAGGTGGAGTCTGCCTCATAAAGTGGGGGATTCCCCAAACATAGGAAAGGGGGTTCAGATGTGGGGCTGTTAAAAGAAATGACACATGTATACCACAAATATCTACCTCTAGAGATGGTTGTGATTAGATAAAATAATTTCCTTGCAGAGTCTAGAACTTACTAGGTGCTTCCTACTTAGTAGAATGTAAATACTAGTTTACTTCCCTGTTGACTTCTTTCTCATCTATCTTTTTTAAGTAAATTTTTATTGAAGTATAATAAAACAGAGTAATAAATTATAAGTGTATAATGATGAGTTTTCATGAAGTGACTTCATCCTTTTAACCAGTGTCCAGAAGAAGAAATAGAACATTACCAGCACCCCAGAAACCTCTCATGCCCCACTCCTAGAAACTGCCTACTTCTTGCCTCCACCAGGTAACCACTATCCTGACCTTGACTAGTTTTCCCTATTTTCAAACTTTATATAATCAAAGCTGTAAGTTATGTTTTGTGTGTATGATTTCTTTCAACATTTGTGAGCTTCATCCATGTTTTTTTGCATGGCAGAAGTTGATTTCACATTGTTCCATTGTATGAATACAACACTATCCATTCTATTGTTGGTGGACGTACAAGTTATTTCCAGTTTTTGACTAATACAGGTAAGTTCTTCTATGAACATTCTTGCACATGTCTTTTGTTTACATATATACACATTTCTGTGGGTATGTAACATGGAGTGGAATTACTGGTCATGGCTTCTGTGTATGTTCATCTTTAGGAGAGAATGCCAAAAAGTTTTCTAGAATAGTTTTCCCGCTGTACACTCCTATCAGCAGTATGTATGAGTTCCAGTTGGTTACAGGTATCTTTTTGACATCTTTCTCTTTCAGTAGGACTTCGTACCCCAGTATGATACTTGTTTGAGTCTACCTAATCAGTTGCATGTATCTCTCTTTTATGTGATTAACTCTTTGGTATAAGATTTCATGTTTTATTTATCTCCTTAATATTACATACACAATATAGGAAATACGTAGTAAATGCTCAGTGAAAGGTGTATGAAGAAAATGAATAAAGAATATGTCTGAGGCCAGAATAATCTTGGCTTCTTTTTGGGAGAGAGAAAGAACTCAGTGATCTGACTGGAATTAGAAGTGAATGGTATATTGGAAACAGTGGTGATAGGGTTGAATCAAGGCAGATGGAATCTGGTTAGATTCTGTTGTAGGTAGTAGATAGCCCTTTTTGGTTCCTGAACTGGGAGAGAATTAATAAAAGCTATTTTGTTCTGTGAATAAAGAATTGTGTTTTTGTTTAAAGGTGTGCCCAGCTCTTAGGATACACTTACAAAGAAAGATTTGGGTCCATGATTTGGCACAGATTAGACAAGGCAAGGGCTAGTGTTTATTTGGTCTGCTTTATCTCTTATTTCTTAGTTTCTTCATAAATGGAGCTCATATCTATCTTACAAAGATTAGAACCAATATAAAAATCTGAGTAGATTTTTTTTTCTTACTCCATGTATTTTATTCTGTGGCAATCCAAGATTCAGAACTTTAAAATGTATGTTGTGGAGTATAATTTATGAAAGAGAGGAAATTTAGCTTGTCCCAGTGTAAATCCATGTGGGATTTTGACTGACTGTAGTGTCTCCAGAGTGGCTTGCCCACCTTCTTTTCTGCTTTCTTGTTGTTGTTCTACTCTAGAACCTTTGTTGTGTTTGTGTCAGAAATCAAAAATAAAACATTTATAAAGTGGCATGAAGCTTTTTGCCTCTGAAGGCATATACCTCAAAGAGATGTTAAACTTCTCTTGATGATTTTTGTTAATTATAAAACACATAAATAAATATAAATTAATGTTATTATGAATCAAGATTTTTAGTGGAAGAGAAATAAAACCAAGAAGGAAAAAACCTTAAAATGAGTTGAAAATATCAATATGAACTCTTGATTTTAAAAATAAATATACTTACTTGCTCTATCCAGTGAAAGGGCCTAGAAGCAGATGAGCACACCTAGTGCCTAGATAATTGGGTTTTCAGTACTGTTTCCCGCTAAAAGGAACCTTGGGGAAATCGCTGGTTCCAGGTTGTGGGGCAGGAAAAATGCTATCTGAGCCCAGGACATCTTTGTGTCAAAAAGCAAAGGAGTTATCAAAGACTAGCAGCTCATGTCCAAAGGACACAGGAGCTCACTTATAAAGGCTACTATGGGCCAAGTTTGAGACAACTTGAGCATGACAAAGAATGATGGTAATAGAAATTGAATTTTAAAATAATCAGTCCATAGTGTGAGAGAAAGGGGGGAGGAGGGAGAGAGAGAGAGGGAGGGAGGGAGAGAAAGAGCTCTTCTTTGTGTAAGATTGCAAGAAAATAAATGTAAGAGGAATGATATAATTAGAAAATCACCTTTTTGCAAACCCCAATGTAATAATTTGGTTAAGGCAAGGATCAATAGTGGATGCTAAAAAGGATATTTACACAGTCTTAAAGTGTCATGTCACAGATTACTTACTACTAACAAAAGGGAAAATAATTTTACAGTATGGGTATCATGGCATTCACACCTTAACCAAGTGATTAAACTTAGGAGCACTGAGCTGACATCAGGTTCTCCCTGACTTGAAGCAGTAAGAACTACATAACATCACCCCTGGTTGTATAATTGCCAGAAGTGAGGAAATAATCAGAGAAATCATAAGGAGCGGCATACCATAAGACAATTGATCTGGACTCCTAAAAGGAACACTGACAAAAACAAAAACAAAGATGAGGACACTGGGTGTTTTTTTATAAGCAGTTTTTTCCCCTTAGTTACTTTGGAAGTTATACAGCCTTTTTCAGTTCTTTTGGTGGTTTTCTTAGAAAATTCAATCATACGTCTTTGGCTTGTTAGTCTATTGTTAATTGATACCATTATACTTTGTCTTGATAATGTATGCATCTTAGGACACTTTAACTTCCTTTACCCTCATCTCAACTTATATGCAGTTATGGTTGTGTACTTTATTCTGTATATTTAAACCCCATAAGTCAATATTGTTAATTTTTATAACACTATAACTGTTAATATTCATTTGGGTTTACCCATATATTTGTCACTTTCTTTGCTCTTTTCCCATCTGGATCTCTGATCTTTTATCTGTTGTAATTTTCTTTGTGCTTGAAGAACAGCCTTTACAATTTCTTTTAGTACAGATCTGCTGGTGACTAACTCTCAGTTTTTGTTTTTCTGAGTGCCTTTATTTGCATTCATTCCTGAAGGCTATGGAATTCTGTATTGGCAGTTATTTTCTTTAAGCATATTGAAGATACCATTCCTCTGTTTTCTGGCTTCCATTGTAAATATTGAGAGCTGTCAGTCTGTCTCTGCTTTGAAGGTAATTTTTTTTTCTCTCATTTAAATTTTATGACAACCCTGTGAGATGTTGGTTTTATTTTTGTTTGTACTGATGAGCATAGAAACTCAGGACTACTTGCTAATGTCAAACAGCTAGCAAATGGTAGATTAAAATCCAGGTCTGTCAGACATCAATGCCTATGCTTTCCCCACTTTGCCTTACTGCCTCTCACTAAAAGTACATACTCATCTGTTCAGTATTTATCAAGCTCCTGTTATATGTATAACACTGTGCTGTGGACTGAGGTGGATACCAGATTTTCAGACATAATTCTTACCCTCAATTTATAGTTTGGAGAAAAGCATACCAAAAGCATTCAGGTTGCAGTATGAGGCAGTATATGATTAATATCTAAATGGTGATGGCTTGCAGTAATTACTGAGTTTATGCAAAGGGAATTTCACAGTTGGCTGGAAGTGTCAGAGAATGTCCTGTGAAGGAGGTGGAACTTTGTCTGAACCTTGGGCAGAATTGTTGAGGGTGGAGATTGTAGAGGCTGTTTTAGGCAGGGGTAAATCACATGAAAAAAGGCATGGAGTGCTAAATGATGGACCTGGGAGATGGCAGCAAGGTTGATTTGGCTCTAGTTGAAGTTTATACATGTTGCTGGAGATAAGATTCTATGTGAGGTGGTGCCTCATTGTGGAGAACCATAAATTCCTATTCTCTGTCTTTTAGGTTGCAGGGGGTCCTTTGGGGCTGGGGTGACACAATGAAAATGGAAAGTATTACTTAGAGGGTAAGAGCTTGGCTTGACTCCATGTTCCAACCTAAATTTCAATTAATAGCTCTGTCACTTCCTCACTTATATGCTAGTTAACTTTTCAAACCCTCAGTTTCCTCATTTGTGAATTCAAAATAAGAATAGTACTTACCTCATAGGGTTGTTGTGAGGATTAAATAAATTAATATGTGCAGTGTAGTTTGAGCAGTGCCTAGAATGTAGTAAGTACAATTTAAGTGTTAGGCGTCATTTTATTATTGTTGTTATTATGCGTGTTAGTAACCAGTGCCTGGCACATGGTTAATCACAGTTCTAGTCACCAGCAGAATGTATATAGGATTAATATTATTAACCAAATTATGTTTTCATACCTGTGCACCTAGGTGTAGGGAACGTAAAACCTTTAAAGTTGTATTATTGTATAGATAAGTCATATAATTCACTTAGGTCATTTCTCCATTGCATCATTTTTGTGATTACATGTCATTTTGTAATCCACTCTTCAGGTAATTCATTTTATCAATAAAAATCACAGTGAAAACATTCTGTGTTAAGAATCTGTAGTCAGAAGAGAGGGAAGGAGTTAGTGTTGGTTAAATCTGTGATGAAACAGTGTATTGTGGAAGAAGGCTATAAAGATACCATAGGAGAGATGTAGAAATTGTGCTGGTGGCTGAATTTACAAACATTATTTCTTGGTTCTGCCTAATTTGATCTCTTCGAGAAATGGTGTGCAACCTGAGGATGCTAACTAAGCTTCTGCCATAGGTATAAAGAATAAAAAACTGCTTTTACTTTTAAAATTTTATTCCAAGGGAAATTGTGTAAAGACATTGAAGCATCAGGACTGACAGACGAGAAATACATTTAAGTGAAGGCTCATTAATGTTTAAGAAGTAGAAAAGCAAACGTGTCAGAGACACAGTGTGGATTTGCAGTATTGAAATACCAGTGTCTTCAAATATTGTCATACAAGGGGATGGGAAATAATTTAAGAATGGACCCGACTTATATATTTATTTTAAGGTTAGACTAGGTCAGCATTAAATCAGTTGCCTTTAGTGACAATAGCCTAACAAGTAGCTAATTGTAATTTTAAGTGAGGTTTTACTTTATCTAGTGACTTGTTTAAAAATCATGTAGATAGGCATTAGATGGAATGATCTCACTAGAGAAATTGCCTTTCACATGCTATAAGTCTAGAGAAACTAAACATGGTGCTGTTTCTTAGATTGTATTTCAAATATTCTGTGATCTAATTACTAATGATTTGAATCTTTTTGTTTTAATTGGCAGCTTTTTTAAAAAAAGAGAATTCCTGTAAATACTGTCACATTTTTCCTTTTTTCCATATTCTTTGTGTTTCTTATATGTTGGCAAGGGAGTAACTGTGTGTGTGTTCTGTTAGTCTTGGAATAAGAGACTTTTTCTCTCTTCCTTTCCTTCTGGTCTGCTTTCCCAACCTTTAACAACCCTGTTAACAGATGGCCAATTTATCCTTCTACTCCATCATTTTGAATAACTGTTTTGAAAAAGACCAACTTCTAACAGTGACTTAAATTTTCTCCTGACAGCATCATTTAGCATTGTGTAACTCTTATTCAATATGACAATTTTGATTCTTGAAGCTCCTTTTATCTTTTGGGTTGTTTGTATCTATATATAATTCTGAATGGAAAGCCTAACCTTACCTTTTAAGTTTCTAGATTATTGTCTCTTCCTGACCTCTTAGCTCAATTTTCAGTTGACTAACAATACATTATGGAGCGGATAAGGCAGGTCTCTTTTAGTTGAGGGCACTTTAGTGTAGGGATCCACAGGTTTTGGCACCTAACAGATTTGGGTTCAAATTGTAGATGTGCCCTTGTAGATTTACACCACAAGATCAAATCTTGGACAAGTTACCTAACCATCTGAGTCTCAGTTCCTCAACCTTAAAATGGAGACTGATATGTGCTATTTACGTTGTAGGGCTGATGTAAATATTAAATTAGATGATTAATGTAGAGTGTCTCTTACACTCTATGGAACATGGGGCATCCAAAATGGAGGCTTAACTGCCAAAGTGATCATTTTACAAGATTGGTCATGTAATTGTTTATGATATGGCAGCAGTCCTTGCTATTTATATGAGCAGTTCTCTTAAATGAGTTATCTGGAAATAAAGCACCTTTAGAATGAATCATGGTCAGCATCTCAATTGAAACACACTATTAAGAGCTTGAATTTGCTTCTCAGCAAGCAAAGGGTACACAGTTACTGTGGTTGTAGTACCTCCTTGCCTAGATCCTGGTAGAGAGACAACCCTATGACAAGACTGTCTATTATGTTACGAGTCTACCTGTGCTATAGCTATTGAGAATGATGAGGAGCTGCTCATATGCCCCACCAGAAGTACCAAGACAGAGTCATAATTGGGTCATCAGTCATTTATTCGTTTGTTTATTCTTTTGACAAATATTTGAGAGCTTACTATCCAGGCACTATGAAATATATTAGGAATATAGCAGAGAACAAAACATGGTATCTGCCTTCAAGGAGCGTGTAGTTACGGAACTGGTAAGTGGTGAAACATAAGCCAAAACTAGTGCACTAGGAGCATGTGGGAGGGCTAATTAATTCAGTCCAAGCCTGGGCAAAGGGTTGGGAAGGAGTAGAAGTGGAGGTCAAGATCCCGGAAGCCTTCCTTCGGGGAGACACTGTCTAAGCTAAGTGCATTGTGAGGGTAGAAGGTTTAAGAAGTTAAGGATGGTGTTTTGAAAATTTCATTCCAAGAGTTCAGCATCTTATTTCTGAGAATAGGTTACTGAGTAAGCATGCTTGAGTCTAATTGCCAGCAGAAAAGTGGGAAGTCAGATTTTAGAAGTTCTTTCTTTCTCTCATTGTTATTGGAGATGAGAGTAGACCTAACTTTGTGGTCTAGAAAGACAGAAGTCTGGAATCTCACTTGGAAGCTGAGGACCTTCTCTCTCATAGAGTTTTAGAACATTTTCAACAATGTATTATGGAACTCTGCCTGACTCACTCTCACAGGTGGTCTGATTTGAATCCTGGCTTTGCCACTGGCTAGCTGCTTGATCTCAGAGAGGTTACTTCACTGCTCCAGACTACTGTTTCCTCTGTAAAATGGATAAAATCACATCTCCCACAGGGGGTTTTTGAGGATTAAGTGAAATAATGCATGTAAATTGGTTAGCCAAGTGCTTGGCATACGCTAAGGACTTGCCATTATTACTGTGGCATCATCATTATTACTGATAGGGATTGGTTGGGAGACCTTTACAGGCAGAGAGAATTTCGTCTATTCTGTTCTCCTGTCTTAATAAATTTATCAACTTTTGATAAATGAACTTATGAATCACACACTGAATAACTGAGATTTAGTCAAGATTCTTCTTGAATTGCAGAATTTGTTGCAGGCTGAAAAAGTACTGGTCACAAGCTCTTGGTATTGTATTGCTGTCCCTTGAGTTCAGAACTCACTGTCATTGGTTAGGTAGGAAGGTTAATCTTCCCTGTTTACATAACACTGTACTTTTCAAAATGCCTCCACAACTGTTAGTCAGTTGATCCTCGCAGTAGCCTTGTGAAGCACAGAGGGCGGGAGGTATTATTTTTCAGGAAGCAGAATCCACAGGGCCAGGGGAAAGGCCTTTATGGCTGTTAGTAGCCATTCCAACATTGTAGCCCTGGTCTCCTGACTTATATTCTATTCTTTTTTCTTTAGTTTTCTGTAAAGTGCATCAGCAGACCTGAGTTTGCATTTAATTGCTGCCGTATACTGCTGGCATGATCTTGTAAGAGTCATAATTTATGTCTGATTTTCCATGTATCAAATGGTGAGAGTTTGAACACAGGATTGTCTGTGATGCTGAATTTACTTTGTGTAATACTTTGTAAGAATTGCTTTGTATAACATTGTAGGGGAATGTGTATTAAGATGCAAGTTTTTTCACTAATTGGTATCTTACCTGCTTAGTGATAATACAGTACGAAATACCCCTATTTCTATATTACCTTTAAGTTCTTATCCTGCTTCTTTGAGGGTGATATCCTTGATAGTGATGTGAGGGCTTCTGTCTTGGGGAACCTAGGAGATCTGGGAGTGTTTGACAGGTGAATGATACTTTACAAAATAGCTGAGTCCATTTTTCACACCATGACTTATGTTGCTTGGTCATTCCCCTTTGTCTTTCTCTCTCTCTCTCTTTTTTTTTCCCTGGATTGGTATTACCCAGATGGTTGGACAATTTAAAGCTTTCCAGCAAATAAATAACATAATTTTAGAAGTTTGAAGTTTGTTTCCCACTGGAAATTCAGACAAGGGGACCCTTTTTACATATGAAGATCATTCTTCATGAGTGTTATCAGTTATTTATATACTGTTTTCCTTGCAAACTTCTCTCAGAGGTAGGTGAATATATAGTTCTGTAAATACCATATTAATTGGAAATTGCAAAATGCAGAAATTGAGTAGAACAAATTGTTTTTGTAGTCTTATTTTTTCCTGAAGTGTTAAAGAGATACATATGCATTTATTTACTGAGTGGTTGAGTTAGTTGTTATGAAAACTCTAATTTTAATTTGTTTGTTTTTGTGAGGAAGTTTGGACCTGAGCTAACATCCATTGCCAGTCTTCCTCTTTTTTTTTTTGTTTGAGAAAGATTGTCTCTGAGCTAACATCTGTGCCAATCTTCCTCTATTTTGTATGTGGGATGCTGCCACAGTGTGGCTTGATGAGCACTGTGTAGGTCCACGCCTGAGATCTGAACCCGTGAACCCCAGGTTGCCAAAGCAGAGTGCATTAACTTAACCACTACACCACTGGGCTGGCTCCTAATTTTAAGTTGTATAATAACTGAGAAAACCTGCATTAAGGAAGAATTTTTCCATTGTACTTGTTCTTTTTCTGAACGGAGGTTCAGAAAAAAATACTGAGGTTGACTTGAAAGTCTCATTTATGAATAAGAAGACTCTTTTAAGTTGGCGTCTATAGTTTAAGGGTTAGATGGGAAACAAGTCATCTTATAAAAAGCAAGGATATTTTCTATGGATCATGGAAGTTTTAGTTCCCTTTCCAGTATGTAGCAAGCTAAGAGTACTTATTAAATTGCAGTTTCCTGAATACTGTTATACTGAATATACCATGAGTCAAATCACAGTATGTGACTTATACTCAGATGTAATAACTTGGATACTATATCAGCAATTCATATTTTTTAAGTTATCTACATTGGGAAAATAGTATAATAACTGTTTACAGTTGAGTGAATTTCACTGAAGTAAAAAAAAAATTATACTCCAATCAGGAAGACTAGAAGTCAATTTAGTAAAAAATTTAACATAGGCTAAGAAGCTTTTTAAAAAATTGGATGTCATGTGCACAGAATTGGATAATGGATTAGCCGTAATTCTTGTTTATGACATGCTTTCATTGGCCCATGTTTAGCCTGTTTTTATTTTATTTTAAAAAATTTAATAAGCCCCTGTAAACCCACCGCCAGAACATAAGGTAGCTCCTCATAACCTGTGTCTGACTTCATAGGTTCCCTAATCATCCCATCCCCATGCCGTCTCCACAGACTTCACAGCCTGATTTCTGTCTTCGTCATCCCCTTGCTTTCTGTTTTTGTCTAGCTTTATCACATCTTTATGGATTCTTAGAAAGTATATCTTTTTATTTTGGTTTTAATTTTACAAAAAAGATATTCTGTTTGTAGTGATTTGGGACTAGTATTTTTACTTAGTATTGTATTGCTAAGATTTATCTATATTGTTACATGTCACTGTAGTTCCTTCACTTTGTGGAATAGTAATCCATTACATAGTGTACCATAGTTTGTTCATTCTCCTGCAGATGGACATTTTACGTGTTTTCCAGGTTTTTGCTATTGTCAACAGTTTTGCTATGAACATTCTAAAACATGTCTTTTGTACATGGGCAAGTTTCTCTTCGTGTATACCTAGGAGTAAAATTCATGGGTAATGGAGTATGGGATTATTCAATTTGTGGAAATTATGCCAAACATTTTTTTCCACCATCAATCTGTAAAAGACCCTATGGATCCATATCCTTTCCAACACTTGGTATTGTAAGACTTTTTAATTTTTGCAACATGAATGGGTATACAATGGTATTACATTTTTACTGGTCTTGTGTTTTTCTTTTTTCCTTCTGTGAAATGCCTGTTCATGACTCTTTTCCGTTTTTTTTTTTTCCCCTACTCATGGGTTGTTTGTGCTTTTTGCTTGGATTTTAAGTCATCTTTATCTATTTTTGATACTTTTCTTGGATGTATGTATTCCAAAAGTCTTTTCAGTTTGTAACTTGTCTTTTCACTTTCTTTAGGGTGTTTTTTGGATGACCAAAAGTTCTTGATTTTAATATACTCAAATATATTTTATTTTATACTCAACACTTTTGTGTCTTTAAGGAATTGTTTGCTTTTCTTTTTCTTATTTTATATGCCAACATCTGTTAACATTACAGCTGACATTTATTTAGAGTCCTGAGATTGCAGTGGTAGAACAACAGAGAAGGAAGAAAATTATTTAGGAAAATGAAAGCAGAACGAAAAGCATTTGGGAATATACCAGTGCATATAGCTACTCATCGCTCATCCCCAACCCACAATAGAAAATAAGCCTTTGGTAAAAGTTGGATTCACATTTGTGCTTTAAACTTGGGTACCTGAGTAGGGATCACTGGTCTGCTAGCATAATTTTTCCCTAAACTCTCACCAGCCTCTATGTTTCTTGAATGATTTACCCTTTCTCTGGACTTTTCATATATTTCAATTTTTCTTGTATATTGACTACTGGGAAAATGATTATGACCTTTGTGATACATTTAGACAAATATTAAAAGGATGTTACAAGAATATATTATACATATTGGAAATTATTTCTGTTCTTGAACTTTAAAACAATTGGGGATAAAATTTAACCTAAAGAAATTTGTATTGAAGCATTCTGTAGTAACACATTTTCAAAACTTTTTTCTATACCCTGATTTTAAATTTCAAAAATACTTCACTTAAATGCTATTCTGCTATTCATTCAGCTTATCAACAGCATTTGTATGGCAGATATCCATATCTCCTGTCACTTCCATATATGTACTCTGTTCTCTGGCAGATTTGAGTTCTAGAATCCCCTCCCTTCCAGAGCACGTGTGCATGTGTGTCCAATCATGTGCCCATACACCCCCCTACACACACCATACTCTTTCACAGGCATTCTTTTATATGTTGTAAAATGTACGTGGAGAACTTCTTGTGTTTTATTAATAAGGGTATGATTATTGCCATCACAAAAATAACTTGTATTTGTGTAGTGCTTTATCAAGTGCTTTTATGTGCCTTTTCTCAACTTTAATCCTTGTGTAAAACCTGTATGATTGGCAGGGCGGGTTATAGTCCTACTTTAGGCTGTGCTAATACTGAGGCTTGGAGACATAAAGTCAGCACTATCCTGGTACGTTAAGTATTTTTTGGATGGATGGATGGATGGGTGGATGAATGAATGAATGGCTAGTTGTTCTCACCATAACACCCTTTAGATTACACCATACCTTCAGATTTAGCGGTGCCCCAACAAGTCTTCATATATCGTAGAAACTAGAATGTTTACTGACTTTGACTTCTGCTTCTGGCTACGATGGAGTCACTGGTTCTGAACTAGCTGTCCTGCCATAGAAAACCATGAAAAATGGACAAAATATATGGGAACTCTTTCAGGCTCTAGGAAACAGGCCTGTGATCTAGAAATTCATGCAATGAGCCCCACAATTGCCCCTGCTTTTTGCCTGAGAAAAATTTCCTGAGCTGGAGTCCAAGCAGAGCATAGTGGCCTAACTGTGCTGAGCTCAGAATTTGGGACAGCTAAAGTGGCTAGAATCTTTAAGGCAGGACGCTGGAAAAGAGGAAGCTGTATAAGAGGGGTTCCCAAATGTTTGTATGTGGGTCCCCTGTGAGTTCTTGGAAAAGGGTTGGGCTGTCCATGAGGGAGAAAGACTGGAAGGTTTATCAGAGTCCCTGCCCCAGGGTTGGGAGTGGAACAGAGATATTAAAGGTTGTACAGCTGAGGGATATTGGAGCTCAGGCAGAATTGAGAGGCCTGATTGACACCCCAGGCATCTGGGCGAAACACTGGAAAGACGGTGAGGTAAAGCACGGATGGGCAAACTCCGTCAAAGTTTTTTAAAACAAATCCATGACCATTCATTTACATATTGTTTGGCTGCTTTCACCCAATAATGGCAAAGTTCAGTAGTTGCCACAGAGACTGTAGGGCTGGCAAGCCTGCAATATTTACTGTTTGGCGCTTTGAGAGAAAGTTTTCTGACTTCTGCCCTAGAGTAAACCCTACTTTAGACCTTCCCATGACAAATCCTGTAATCAAACCCTGACAAAATCTGCAGGGGAGACAGAACTTGGAGGTTGAGATCTGCCAGGTTAGAGAGACTTGGGAAACACCCTGAGCTTTCCATAGGTCTGCCTGAAAGAAAGTATTACTTGACTTTTTATTTAAAATTAGAATGTTTATGAGCAGTATTACTTCCTGTGGTGCTTTGGGACCTTCATAACAGTGAGTGACTTTAGCGTGCACTCTCTAATACTTTGAAAGTCTTTGGTTATTCCCCTGGATGATTCTGTGTTTCATTTCACTTAAAAAAACCAACTTTATAATCTTTTTGATGAGGGAACTTTTTTGTATCTTCTGTCCAATATCAATATTTAGTTTAAATTGAAAAATTTGCTAATCTCTGAAGGCTAAGACCAGAGCTAAATGTTTCCTGCTTGAGAGGACCAAGCTTCCTTTTGTTTTGAATATTTTACACATGCGGACATAATTTTAAAAATATTTTGAAATAATAAATTTTTTTCAGGCATTTGGGTAAAGTATAATATAATAAATAACTATATACCACACACAGTTTTTTCACATGCTAATGTTTTGCCAAATTTACTTCAGATTATTTTCCTAAGAAATAGTAGCTCATATATGTACTGTCTGTGTATCCTTGTTCTTTTCCTTCTTTTTCCAGTAATAACCACTCCTCAATTTTTTGTCATTACCTTGAATGTTTTTATACTAAAAAAAGTGTGTATGTATCTATAAATTATATGTAACATTATTTTTTTATTTTCAAGCTTATATAACGGGCATCACTTTGTACATGTTATTCTGCAGCTAGCTTTTCCACTTAACATTGTTTTGAGCTTAGACATGATGAAATGTAACACTGTAGTTCGTTAACTGCACTATTTATATTTTCAGTCTTTTGTTGATGGACATTTAGGTTTCCAGTATTTCATGATTATAAACAGTTCACTGCTGTAGTGAACCTTGGTGTTATCTGTCTTTATGGTGTTTATGTGTTGGAGTTTCTCTAGATTATGTAACCAGAAATAGTACTGTTCCTTGTAGGAGATCCACATCTTTGACTATTAGTTATTACTAAATTGCTTCCCAAGATGGTTCTATGCCTTGATAATTTCACCTTCTTCGGTTTTGCACAGTTAAATAATCAGTTCTCTAAAGCAGACATGTTGTGCTTGAAGAAAATATGACATATGAAAATCTCATTTTACTACAGATAAATTGAAAGTTGGTTGTTTAGATTCTTGATAAATTTGTTCCTGTTTAAAAACCTTATGGAAATGTTCAAACATATGCAAGTAGAGAGAACCCCCATCGTCAATTTTCAATAATTATCAACATACAGTCAATCTTATTTCATTCCTCCTCATCCCCTCAACTAGATTATTTTAAAGAAAATCCCAGATTTTCATATAATTTCCCCTGTAAATGCTTTAGTATGTATCTCTATACAAGATATGAATACCCCCCCCCAAAGAAACCCGCACAATACCATTATCACCCTCTGGAAATAATTCCATAATGTTATCACATATTCATTGTTCAAGTTTCCCCACTTATTTGGCTTTTAGTTTTATCTACAATATTTAAAATATGATTACATTCTAAAAATGTATACTTTTAAGGAATAAATTTAATCTGTCTCATATAAAATTGTACTTGTAGATTTCTGGTTTATCATAGAATCATGTTTAAACATGTGGTACCTAAAAAGTAATATAAGTGTAATCCAACCCTTTTACTCTATAAATGCAGGAATTGAGGCTCAGAGAGGTTGAAGTTTGTTCAAAATTGGCTAACTCATTATTACCAGAGCTGGAATTAGAAGGCAAATCTTCTGACCCTGAATCCATTGCTCTTATACTAATTACATTGTATTGCCCATCTCATATTTTTCTTTAGTCCATTACTTCTATCGGTTTTCTAAATCTAGCATTTAAGTATTTTTTTTCCAATGGCTTTCCATAAATATCAGACTACTGTACTGTCTGTACAGTACTAATCTTGTGATTTACATGAGGGTGTATTTTAAAAGGAGTTTGTGAAAGGATTGAATTATAATATCAACACTTGTGCTGAAGATATTGAGCTGTTCTGAAAAGCTACTTGTTTGTTCTGACCTAGATACACAGTTTCCAACTGTGGCAGAGGATGCCAGAAAGAGGAGAATGAGTGTTGGCAAGGGTTTGGAAATTAAATTGTTATATTACTGAAGGATCTAATATATTTCTTATTTTTCAGCCCTGTTGTAGATGAATAATTTTCTGTACTGATGCACTGCTTGGTGAATTTATGCAATTTTTTTTGTAGTTGAAAACCTATTATTTATTTTGCCAAGGTGAAAATAAAATGACTTCTATTTGTTTTAGAATTGGTGATTTTTAACAATACTGCCTGTTTATAACTAGATTGTAGGTTCTGAGGTCGTTTTGCAAACCTAGCTAATTAAGAGAAATAATTGTGTCCATTCTATTTCCAGATATGTTTTCTTTGCCATGCTCTGTTCTGTAGAATGACAATAAAAGTCTTTTGAAAACCAAGGACACTATTTGAAGCTTGTTTACCAAGGTGCTGGTTTACGTTTCAGTGTTAAGTGTGCTGCATTGGGCACAGGAGGACAGAGAATACTTTGAATTCTTAACTGTTCCTTGGCACATTCAGTACTCTTTTTCGTTTTGATGACAATTGTCAGAAGATCTGTAAATTCTAAAAATAGTCTGATGACCTCTATCACAGCCTTTTAGTGAGAAGAAAATAAATAGCTACTGAGGCATGTACAGTTCAGGTGCTACTTCATGTTTGATCTTGATTTAAAGGACTAGATCTCAAGTGGAACTTTTAAAGATTGCTGTGCAAAATTAAGTAGACACCTACTCTTTGATTTGCTCGTGGAGACAGTGGCGTAAATTGGGAAAGATGCTAGAGACCCAGCCCCAGTTCTAGGGATGGCTCGACCAGTGTGTGATCATAGGCAAATCATTTAACATCTTTGTATATGTGATTTCGTATTTTCAAAGATTATAAAAGAAATTTATACCATTTATTCTGTTTTTCTCTACTTTTCAGGGCTGTCGTGAGCATTGAATGTTATGCTGAATAAGAAAATACTTTGAGAAATTCACTTGAGTTTCTACTTTGTGCCAGGCATTGTTCTAGGTATACAAAGAATAAGCAAAGTAAAGATGTCATATGCCAATAGTGTAAATCCTATAGAGAAAAATAGAAAAGGGTCAGAGGTGTGCTGGAGGAGGGGTTTCTGTTCTACATTGGGTGATGAGGGATAGGCTTATGTTAGGTGACATTTGAGCGGACACCTGAAGTAAGAAGAGTTATGTAGATATCTGGGGTAAACTAGCAAGTATAAAGGCTCTGAATGGGGGGAATGTGTGAATTGTTTGAGAAATAGCAAGGATATTAGTGTGGATGAAACATAGTGAATGAGAAGGGGAGCAATAGAGGATAAGGCCAAGAAGTTAATGGGAATCAGATTATTAGGGATTTATAGCCCATTATAAGGTGTTTACTCAGAGACTGGAAGCCACTGGAAAGTTTTGAGCAGAGGAATGACATGACCTAATTTAAATATTAAAGGGAACTCTCGATGCTATTGCTGAGAATAAACTCTAGGTGAGGAAGCAAGAAAACAGGGTAAAGGTGAAGAATTTGGCGATGGATTAGATGTGGGGTGGGAGAGGAAAAGAGGTGTCAAGGATGCTTCCCAAGTTTCTGGCATGCACTATTGGAGGAATGGAGTAGTTACTTTTTCTTGAGAGAGGGAAAGTTGGGAGGAGGAAAGTTTTTGTTTTTTTGGGGGGCGGGGGCAGGTCAAGAGTTGGTTTGGGACACATTAAATTTAAGATGTTTATTAGACATCCAAGTGGATATGTTGATTACGTATTGGAACGTGAGTCTGGAACTCAGGGAGATATAAATTTGGGAGTCCTCTGTATAGACCGTGTTTAAAACCTCAAGCCTAGATGAGATTGCCAAGGGAGTGTGTGTAAGATAGTGAAGAGATTGTGTGAGGGCTGAGTCCTGAGGCACTCCAGCATTTAGAAGTTGTGGAGATAAGAAAGAAAAGAGATGGCGGAGTAATTTATGAAGTAGAAGGAGAACTAAGAGAGTGGTAGACTGCATGGAAGACAAGGAAAGTAAAATGTTTCAAGTAGGGAGCAGTCATCTGTGTCACCTTTTGCTGAGAGATCGACTAAGATGAGGACTGAGAATTGTTCACAGCATTTACCACCATGAAAGTCTTAGGGGACCGTGACAAGAGCTGGTTCAGTGGAGCACTGGGGTGAGAAGCTGATTGGTGTGAATTTAAGACAGAAAAGGAGAAGGGGAAATGGAAACTGAAAGCGTAAACTCAAAGAATTATGCCGTAAAAGGGACAGAGATTTGGGCTGTGGGGAGGCAAGAGGTCAAGGAAAGTTATTCAGGAGAGAGGAGAGGGAGTGATTGCTGGACTGATATCCCCGGGTAGGCAGAAGCTGCTGGGATCTAGTAGGGTTTGAGTTGAGAGATTTTTGTTACATAGGAATTAGGGACAAGTCATTCATAATAACAGGAAGGAAGGAAGAAAGAATATATGGGAAAAGATACAGCAAGGTGGGTATTTTGCATGAAATAGAAAGCAGGATGATCAGTTGAAAGTGGGCTATGAGAAGGAGATATCAATGTTTGAAGAGACAAGAGAAGATGTGAAATAATTATTAGGAAAGAGGGAAAATGAATTGATGATTATTTTTTTTTCAGTGGAGCTCCTTGGACATGGAAAGATGTTTAGCATTCCAGGGTATCAAATACAGGATTAACCACCTAGTCATTGTGACAACAAGAAAGCTCTGCCTCACATTTTCAAATCCCCCAGAGTTGCAGTACCACCGCTGTTTGAGAACTATTGGTTGTTTGGCTTTTTGAGGTTAGATAATCAATTTAGAAAAAAGATCAATTAGCACAATTGTTTGATTTTTCTCTCCCAGCCACATTCGGCTGTCCAGGGTTACTGGTGTGGTGTGGCTAAGAGGGTTGGATTTAACCAGGGTTGGGGGTTTGCCAGGAGAGGATAACAAAAGGAACTGCAGGTGTGAGTGAGTGATAAATGATAGATTGTGTAATTTCAGTTGGGTAAGAACAGAAGTGAGGGTGTGAGAAGAGTGAGGGACTGTGAAAAGTGGTAGATTAGTAGATTATGGGCCCTGGTGGGGAGTGGGTGTCTAAGGAAAGAAGAAAGGAATACGTGAATGAAGAGTCCAGAATTTTAGAAGAGTCATCTAAGTGGTTATTGAAATTGCTACAAATTATGCCAGAAGTGGAGGTGAATGTGTGTCAGTGAGCTACATAATAAAGTCCTGAGGGATTGGGAGAGGGTTTGGGGGATTAATCCGAGATGTGAAATAAATAATGGAATTTGTGCTTATGGAGGAGGAAGAGTCAGAAATTCCCTGTAAGTCACTGTGATGATGACTGCTATGGAAATATACAGGAAGAGATGGAACCTTCTTGGATTCTGCAGTTATGGCATTCTCTAAGGAATGATAAATCTGGGGTTGAATTCAGATTTTTATTGAGCCTCTCCTGAGTGCAGGGCATTGTTCTTGGTGCTGTGTGGAGAGATAAAGGTAAGTCATTTCATCAAGGAGCTTATTATAAAAATAACTAAAACTGAGTAGTAGAAATGTCATAAAGGAAGTTGAAAAAGTGCTGGATGGCTCAAAGAAGGAAGAAGTTATATTAAACTCAGGTATTAGGTAAAGCTTCATGGAGGAGTAGATTTGAGATGGACATTTGGTAAATAGAACGACAAATCATGGTGGAGTTGAGTCTGCAGTCCAGGTAAGGGCAAGGTTTAACTTAAAGCTTAGCAGTAGCACATTGCAAGGTGTTCTGGGGAAGAGTCATTCCTGTTTTGGCTAGTACTACAGTGGTGAGAGAAATGACAGTGAAAGAATTACGTTAGTGTTGTCCTATGAAGACTTTGGTGCCACACAAAATATCTGAGTGGAATGCCAGTTGCTTAGGTAATGACTAGTCACTGGAGATTTTGAAGGGGGAGTCTGATGTTCTCAAGGTACAGTTTTCTCTAAAGATGGGCCAAAGTAGGGATAGAATAGCATAGGAGAGAATAAATTCCTGTAAATGGTAAAACATGGCAAAACTATACACGGTAGTGTACAAGACTTCCAAATATAGGTGTCTTTGAATTATCCTAGCTAGTAAAACGAGGGCAAGAACTCAGGATTTCCATTCTCTGTTTTTACTGCAAAGAGCTTGCCTCATTTATAAGTTTTCTTTACTTGGCTTGAGAACAGCACACTCTTAGGTTTTCTTCTTACCTCTCAGGCCACTCCATCTCTGAGTATAGTTGTACCTCTTCTTTCCTTCTACTTTTCCCATTCACTGGTATACCTACTCCCTTGGTGATCTTGGGGCTTTACATACTACCTATATGCGTAAAAGTACCAAACTTACATCCTAATCCAGACCTCTCTTCCAAACTATAGGTTCATATCCAGTTGCCTACTTGGGTATTTAATAAATAACTCAAATTCAACATGTCCAAAACTGAATTCCTGATCTTAATCCCAAAACCTGCTCTACTCATACCTTCCCTAACTCCATTGCTCTTGCCAAAAACCTTGAAGTCAGTCCTAATGCCTCCAGTTTGCTCACACTGCACATCCATTTTACTCAGAAATCCTGTCATCTTTACCTTCAGAATATATCCATAATTTGATCACTCAATTTCCTAAGTGGTCTCCTTTCTACCCTTGCCCTTTCTACTGTCTGTTTCAACATAGCAATCATTGTTTCCTTTTAAAAATATGAGTCAGATATCATCACTTCTCTGCTCAAAACCCTCTAAGGACTCCCAATCTCACTCAGAGTAAAAACCACAGCCCTTCAAGTGAATAGAAGGACAGCCTATATTAGGAGTTGACAAACTATAGCCTATGGACCATACTTAGCCTACCACTTGTTTTTGTATGATGTGTGGGCTAAGAATGGTTTTTTACATTTTTAAATGATTCAAAAATTAAAAAAATTGATATTTTGTGACATGAACATTATAAGAAATTGAAATTTCAGTACCCATAAATAAAGTTTTATTGGAACACAGCCACACCCATTTGTTCACATATTGTCTATGGCTACTTTTGCTCTACAAAGGTAGAATTGAGTAGAGACCTTATAGCTCGAAAAGCCTTAAGTATTTATCATCTGGTCCTTTAAAAACAGAGTTTTCCAACCTCTTCCCTATATGATGTGACCCTCACTCTCAGCCCTTGCTGCCCTTCTTTTTCCTACTCACTCTACTCCTGCCATCCAGCCATTGGCCTCCTTGTTGTCCTCCACCTAACCAGGCACGCTCTTCCTTACCCTGCCAGGAATGCTCATTCCATAGATATCTGCATGGCTAACTCCCTCACCCTATCAAGTCTTTGCTCAAGGTGTCACTTTCTCAATGAGGACTGACCGTCTGTTTAAAATTACACTCCCCCTCTATATGGTACCACTGTGCACTTGCGCTCTCACCTGCTTTCTCTCTTTTCTACAACACTTCACACCTTTTAACATATTGTTTAATTTACATATTTTTACTTTTACTGTTTTTTTGATTGTGCCCCCAACCCCCGGACTTAAACCATAAAGGCAGGGATTTTTGTCTTTTTTGTTCACTAATGTATCCTAAGTACCCAGAACAGTGGCTGGCCTATTGTACGTGCTCCATAAAGATTTGTAGAGATGCATTGAATTATTGGTTCTTTGACCAAGTGAGTCATCTAACTGGCTGATACAATTCTGTCACCTAACTGTTCTGTCAGGGATTGGGAAGGGCTAGTGTCCATTTATTTCAGTGAGATATGTTTTCCTGTTACTACTTCCTTTGATTAGTTGCTTGATAACATCTTTTCCATTTTGCTCACTAATTGTAAGTATTCAGAAAACATACTGATTCAACTTAGCAGGCTCGTACACTGGAGTTAGGGAAGGTTTGGGTAGAGCAGGTTTTGGGATTAAGATCAGGAATTCAGTTTTGGACATGTTGAATTTGAGTTATTTATTAAATACCCAAGTAGGCAACTGGATATGAACCTATAGTTTGGAAGAGAGGTCTGGATTAGGATGTTAAGTTTGGTACTTTTAAGCATATAGGTAGTATGTTTAGGATTGCAGCCATTGTACCACCCTTGTTCAAACTTTGAGAAAAGACCTTCTGGCCTGAGCCCAGGGTTGCAAGCCTTCATATGATATGGTGAGATTGAGCTTTTCCATCATTATAGGTGTTTTTGGGTAGGATGAATAGCTGGAGTTCTGGAGTAGATATATGTAGTTTATAGGTTTTTTAGTTTAGCCTTCTCCTATGTGCCATTTTTATATAAAAAATAAAAGGAAATTTCCAGAGGAATGCTGGAATTCAGTATTCTTTTCATATTAGTTTTGTACACAAACTTAATGCCGTCATGTAAAAAGAAAATTTAATTTATTTGAAGGGATTTGGGGGAGTACTGAATTTATGTGTATTTGCTCTTAGTGTATTCTGAGTTGATTCCTCTTTGTATCCCCTATACTATCGAGCATAGTACCAGATACAGAATAAGCAATGAATTAGTAAGTATGTATTTACTTATAAGTCTCACGTAATTTATCTTAAAATGATCCTCTTGGTATATCAGTGAGGTGTCTTTTTCTAATTTTATCTTAACCATCTTTAATATAGTGGACATGTGATTGTTCTTTTATAATGGGGAAGTAAAGCCTGGACATTTTATTTTTACATAGCTTCTTTTCGAGAGGTTTTATATATTAGGATTAACAAAATTTAAACTTTTCTATTCAGTTAATATTTTGAAGGTAAATAATTTCCTGAGTTCTATGTCACATTGTTTGCAAGACATTACTTGGAATTTTTCAAGAAAATAAGTATGTTTAAATAATTTTTTACCTTAATTTTTAATATTTTCTCCTATTTGTATTTCAGAAAAATTCCTGAATATTTGACTAAGTTTTATAGTTTGAATATGATAGGATAATTGTTCTTCAGTTTTGAGATTTGCTCCTAGGGAAAGGGTATAATATTCATACATACAAAAACCTAGCTTTGCAGGCTGGGCAGCCTGACATTTAAAGCCTTTCACCTTTAAAGTTGAGTTAAAAAAGAGATACAACACCACCAGAAGTACAATCCATGAAAGAAAAAGTTGATAAGTTGGAATTCACTAAAATTGAAGACGTATGCTCTACAGAAGACACTGTTAAGAGGATGAAAAGAAAAACCACAGATGGGGAGAGTATCTTTGTAAAACATGTATCTGATAAAGGACTGAGATCCAAAATATGCAAAGAATGCTTAAAACTACACAACATGAAAACAGACAATCCAATTAGAAAATGGGTAGAAGAACTGAATAGATGCATCACCAGTGAAGATGTACAGATGGCAAATAGGTATATGAAAAGATGCTCAACATCATATGTCATCAGGGAATTTCAAATTCAAACGATGGTGAGATACCACTACACACCTCTTAGAATGGCTGAAGTCCAAAACTTGGACAACAACAAATGTTGATGAGGCTATGGAGCAATAGGAACTCTCGTTCGTTGCTGGTGGGAATGCAAAATGTTACAGCCACATTAGATAAAAGACAGTCTGGAAGTTTCTTACAAAGCAAAACATAATCTTATCATATGATCTCATGATCATGCTCCTTGGTAGTTAGATGGATTGAAAACTTATGTTCACACAAAAACCTGCACACAAATTTTATAGCAGCTTTATTTATAATTGCCGAAACATGGAAGCAACCAAGGTGTCCTTCAGTAGGTGAATGGATAAACAAACTGTGGTACATCCAGACAGTGGAATATTATTCAGTGATAAAAAGAAACTAGATGGAGGAATCTTAAATGCATATTGCTAAGTGAAAAAAGCCAGTCTGAAAAGATTACATACTGTATGATTTCAACTATATGACATTTGGAAGAGGAAGGGTCAAATAGGTGGAGTATGGGATTTTTAGGGCAGTGAAACTGTTCCGTCTGATTCTGTAATGGTGGATGCATGTCATTATGCATTTGCCAAAACTCATAGCATGTAAAAAACAAAGAATGAATCCTAATGTAAACTGTAGGCTTGAGTTACTGTTTTATTAACATTGGTTCATCAATTGTAACAAACCTACCACACTAATGCAAGATGTTAATAATAAGGGAACCTGTGTGTGTGGTGGTAGGGAGAAGGGGCATATGAGTTTCTCTCTACTTTCCGCTCAGTTTTTCTGTAAACCTAAAACTGCTCTAAAAAAAATATTGTCTGTTATTTTGAAAAAACAGTGGTAGATTAAAAAAGTGATACATGTGTACACACATACCTGTACATATGCATTCCCTCTGCTGCATAAAACTAGTCTTAATAAGTAGAGCACAGTTAGTATTTTTCTAAGCTCGGTTTTTCAGAGAAATGCACATGTATGTATAAACAAAATGTTTTATTTCAGATTTGTGGTTATTTTTTTTTCCCCTGAAGCCATTTATTGAGTGTATACTGTTTGGCAGATACTTATAGGTATTTTTTTAGCCTGTCTCATTTAGTTGGAAATAGATACTATTCACCCCATTGCACAGGGGACAAAGCTCTGGCTCAGAGAAGTGAAGTGGCAGAGCTGGTACTTGAATCTAGGCCTGTCTGACTCCAAAGCCTGTGTGCTATGCAGCCTTCATGATTCACGTAGACATATATATATATATATTTTTTAAAGATTTTATTTCTCCTTTTTCTCCCCAAAGCCCCCCGGTACATAGTTGTGTATTTTTTTAGTTGTGGGTCCTTCTGGTTGTAGCATGTGGGATGCCGCCTCAGCATGGCTTGATGAGCTGTGCCATGTCTGCGCTCAGGATGTGAACTGGTGAAACCCTGGGCTGCCCAAGTGGAGCACGCGAACTTAACCACTTGGTCACGGTGCTGGCCCCTAGACGTATTTTTTGAAAGAGCAAAACTTTATCCCCTAACGTAAGTATAAGTGCCTTTTAAATCTTGGCTCTACTGTGTACTTCCGCTTTGTGATTTTAATTAGGTTATATTACCTCTTTATGCTCTAGTTTCCTTATGTGGTAAATGGAGACAGTGAGATTGTTTTGAGGATTAAATGAATTAATGTATGGAAAGTGCCTAGAACAACACCTAGTACAGAATATGAGTTCTATAAATGTTAAATGTTAATTAGGAGTGGAATATTTTCTCATTTTATAGATAAAGGAAACAGAGACCCAAAGAAATTAAGTGCTTTTCTTAGTCACCTAGCTTTTTAAGGTCACATAACTATTAAATGGCAAAGTGGAGTTTTTTTATTTCAAGGCTCGAATTTTATCCACTAAGTTAACCATTTTTTTAAAAAAAGAAACTCTTTAAGAATGTGTTGCAGTTTCTCCCTGTCAGCTTACAGTGTGCCAAATATAATTTATCTTTTTTTCTCAATCAGATTGCTATAGTAGGGAAAAAGCTTTGGGCTGTGATTTAGGTTATGGACCATGCTTTGTCTCTGATTAGTTGTGTGATCTTAGCGTCTTTGGTTGTAGTTCATTTGTAAACTGAAGGGTGAATGGAGTTGGGCAAGATAATTTCTAAGTTCCTTTTATGGCACCAACAGAATATGATTCTGAGATATGCTGTTTTTATCATGAATTATTGCATTATGCTATAATACCTTGAAGTTCCCAGAACTTCTTGTTGTATGGGTCGTTACTCTCTATGCCAAATGACTAGAGTGCTGTACTTTTTTTTTTTTTTTTTTTGGTGAGGAAGATTGGCCCTGAGCTAACATCTGTTGCCAATCTTCTTTTTGCTTGAGGAAGATTGTTGCTGAGCTAACATCCGTGCCAGTCTTCCTCTATTTTGTACGTGGGACACTGCCACAGCATGGCTTAATGAGCGGTGTGTAGGTCTGCACGTGGGATCCGAACCTGTGAACCCTGGGCCACCAGAAAGAGTGCGCAAACTCAACCACTATGCCACCTGGCTCGCCCCAAGAGTGCTGTCCTTTTATATTGGTGATCTACAATTTCCCCACTATATCAGCTTTTACTTAGCATTCTTTCTGCTTTTCTGCTTTCAATCTACTTTTTTAATATGGTTAATTTATTGGCTTTATCTTTTTACAGAGAAGCTTGTTGACTTTGTTTTCAGTTGTCAGCTGAACACATAGCAGTCTTTTTTTGGCTGCTGGATTCACAGCTAAGAACTAAATGGTTCAATCCCCTAGAATGGAGTAAGGTTGGGAATGGGACATACCAAAGACTCTAGAGGTATGATTTTAGTGACAAGAGGATCTTTGAGATGTCTCTTACCATGGGATCATGTTTTAGTTTGTTTCGTAACTTTATTGTATAAAAGGACCCTATGAATTGCAGCATGTGTGTTCCCTCCTTACCTTGATGTGACGTATAATAATCAAAGTAATTTCCATTTATTAGTTCAGTTACATAATCTTTTTTAAAATCGAGCTTCACTAGCTTATTTCAGGTGGATTTTGTAAACCAGAGTCAGGGAAGTTGGTTACAGGATATGAATAGTTTTGTGTGTAGGTCACAGCTGAGTATCATTTGCCTATAGTCATGGGTCTGTGTTTTCATTTGCAGTATTGGGGCGAGTTAAATGTCACACCTGTAACCTTACTGGTCCCAAAAAGTCAAAAAAGATTTTAAGAGAGCAACTGGTAGTATTAGGAAACTGTTATAGACAGTAGTCTTATAAGGAGATTTCCTTATTTAGAGGAAAGATATTGAGATGAAGAGGAAGCTGTTTCTTTGTGAGTTTATATACTCTGTGATGTGTACGTTATTCCTGATCCGCATAGTTAAAGCACGTGTTCTATTTTGATGGGCACTCTCTAGTTTGTTTGTTTTTTTCAAGATTTTTCCTTTTTCTCCCAACGCCCCCCAGTACATAGTTGTGTATTTCTAGTTATGGGTCCTTCTAGTTGTGGCATGTGGGATGCCGCCTCAGAATGGCCTGATGAGTGGTGCCATGTCTGTGCCCAGGATTCGAACTGGTGAAACCCTGGGCTGCCGAAGCAGAGCGCGTGAACTTAACCACTCAGCCATGGGGCCGGCCCCCTCTAGTTTTTTTTTTTTAAACAACTGGGCTTATAATATGTAAGAATTATATCAGTGCTCAGAAAAGTTTGCTTTTACCCTATCTGAAATACAATCTCATAAAGGTGGAACAGATATGCAGTGGGATTCTGGTGAGTCATCCATGGGTAATGAAGTCAGGATCTCATGAATATTCAGGAGTCTAGCATAACAGTACATATAGGTTGAGGGGGAAGCAGAGTCTCTTGGGAGTTAGGGGAACAGAGCCAAAAAAGCATTCTGAATTTTAGGCCTAAAAATGATTAAAGAAGAAACATTGTGCCAACCTATTGTCTATCTGATGGCAATATCAAATGCAAAAGCCTCATGGTTACAATCGGTGGTGCTATATTTGCAGGTGCTACTTTTCAAAAAGGTCTGACTAATGCCAATTTCTAATTGAAAATCTCATGGTTAATTGCAATATTGTTGCCACAATGTTGGTATTACTTTTTCAGGTGGTACTCTTTGCTGGCTCTGTGTCTGTTAATGTATTTATCTCACTGAGTGCAAGTCAGTCAGCTGCCACATGTTGGCTACCAGGAGGGTTATTTCTGGCCATATTACAGGGGCTCTTGGGCCCAGGCCTTCAAAGGTTATGTTAGTTTTTTGTTTTAAATGAGGTAATTTTCCTTTATAGAGATGGTTACTTTCAATACCGTGTTTATGGGCTCCACACTCAGATATGAAACTAATCGTAAATAAGTATTTTTGAAAAGTGGTTTTTCTTTTTATCTTGCAGGTGTATTCCAGAGAACAAGTCTTCATACATCTTTGCTGTATTGACTCTGAGCTGTCGGGGGACTCAGGCTTATGAGGAGGTACTGTTACACAAAACAGTGTCTAGTGAAGACGACAAGAAAGAGGGGAAAGGATCGGAAAAAGAAACTAAAACACCATAGAAAACCATGGTAGGTTATTATTTACGTTTCCTTAATTTAGTTAAAAAGATTCCAGTAGTTTAAAATTGGAAGTGTTAACAATGAGGGCAAGTGAAAAACAAGTGTGTTAATTTTTGGCTGTAGTGCATCAGGTAAAGATGACGCTCTGCTATTGAAGCAAAGCAAGTGAGTTCAGATTTATTACGAGCCCTTTAAACCACAAGATGGAGCCCCATGAGCCTGCAGGCCATAAATTATTAAATACAAAGGAGGGATTGCTTATAAATTATATTTTCTAATAAACCTGGCATTAGCAAACTGATACAAATGGCTAAGGTGACCCTGAACTTGAAATTGTGTAATTTTTCTCTACTACCTGAAGTTCAGTTTTTTCCTATGGAAATTAAAAATCCTGAACCAGTCTTTTAATTAGTGATGTGAATGGTGTAGGAGTTTATAAAATGTGTGAGTAACTCAAAAAGCCACTTTTTTCCACATGCTTTTAAAGTAATAGGGTTAAGTGTTGAATGTATTAGGGTCACTGAACTGAATATCAAGGAAACCTTGCTTTTTGTAGAAAGTTATTACTTAAATTGAATTTAAAATGTTAGATGAGGTCAAAACCTCTGTTGCCTAGTTTTTTAATTGGTAAAATGTACTGAATTTTTTTTTCCCCTGTTGGTTCTGGAGGATGTTGCATGAATTTTTTCTCTAAGTGTAAGTGAGAAAAAGCTTAAAAAAGATGTTATAAGTGGGAGAAAAAGCAAAAAAATATTAATCTTAAGTATGTTTGAAATATGTTGTTTAGCAAGTCTGATGGTGTTTCTTTAAGAGTGGTTTGATTTTTAAAAAGTTCATTCAAGGGATTATAACTTAGTTGACTTGCTTTTTAGAGAAGAAATTCTACTGATATTTTATTTCTGGATGGTGGGGAAAAAATGTTAATTTGGGATTTTCTTTGTCATTTAGTTTTATGGTGAGATGTAAAAAACAACGCTGTAACTTGTGTGTCCTCTGATATGAATCATTTGCCTCTTCAGCTCATTTATGTATTATAGTTTTGATATTCTTACAACTTTAAAGAAATGGTTCATACATATTATTTGTCATAGCTTATGAAAATTTCTTTCCTATTTATTCATTTTAAATTTAGCTTAAATTTTCTAGTGTAGAAATTTTGTGTTTTATATAGTTTAATTGGTCGGTAGGTGTTTTCTAATTTCTTCTATTGCCTTGCTCCTTAGATCTCAGATTTTTTTTTTGACTTTGCTTATTGATTTATTTTGATCGAGGTCACATTAAAATTTTAGGTGTATATCATATTTCGATTTCTGTGGTAAACTGTACTGTGTTCAACACCAAAAGTCTAGTTGCCATCTGTCACCATACACATGTGCCCCTCTTCCCCTTTTGCCCTCCCTTGGATCTCAAATTTGAATGAGGACTTTCTGTTTCTGCGTGGTTCTTCCAATTTAATTTTTTAATACAGTAATATGTCACTTAACAGGGATAATTTCTGAGAAATGTGTTATTAGGCTATTTCGTCGTTGTGCAAACATCACAGAGTGTGCTTAAACAAACCTAGATGGTATGGCCTACTACGTACCTAGGCCATCTGGTACTAATCATATAGGACCACTGTTGTGTGTGCAGTCCAGTCGTTGACTGAAATGTCCTTTGTTATGGGGCACATGACTATATACTTAAAAAAATTCATTTGGAGCTTATTTAGGTAAATAAGAGACCTCTTCAGTTTCTTTTTTTGTAATACCATTTATTTAATTCTTCCTGTCACCATTGTTTCATGACGCTTGTCCTATCAACATCCAGTAGATTCTTGAATTTAACATTCTTGAATTTAACGTTGGCAGTCTGTGTTACTTGTAAGAGAAATACCAAAGGTTTGTGTTATGTAGCAATATGCAGTTTTCCTGTGTGCAGGATTGAGTAATTTAGCTAACTAAGTACAGTCATGTGTTTCTTACCAATGTGGGTATGTTCTGAGAAATGCATCATTAGGCTATTTTGTCGTTGTTGTGTGAACAATAAAGAGTGTATTTACACAAACCTAGATGATATAGCCTACTACACACCTAGGCTTACGGGACCGCCATTATGTGGTCCCTCGTTGACTGAAATGTCTTTATACAGTACGTGACACTTAGTCACTCACCATAAAACTAAATGACAAAGAAAATCCCAATTTAACGTTTTTCCCTACCATCCAGAACTAAAATATTAGTAGAATTTCTTCTCTAAAGAGCAAGGCAACTAATTTATAATCCCTAGAACAACCTCTCATCTTCAATTCATTATATGGCTCCTTTGTTTTCTTGATACTTACTTTGGGATGTATGAGTAAATTGCATGAAGTGATTAAAAAGTTTGTTTCTTTGTGGCAAAAGACTCCAGTTGGAAAACTGGTCATGGACTTTGTGAACAAGAAAGAAATCTAGACAGAATGGTTTTTATCTTGTAAAAAGAAAACTTTGTGATTGATCTAGAAAAAAGAGAGCTTTGTAAAAGCTTTTATTACATAATATTTGAGAATTTCAAAGGATTGCTTACCTTTTTAGTTATAGCTCGCTTCATTTTATAGGGGACAGTGATACTGTAGTATTAATTTACTAATATTCAAATTAATATGATTTTTAAACGTTGATATTCAAGCAAAAACAAAGCCAAAGAGACAGACTGATGAAAGAATTGTGAATATTTTATTTTGTGATAAAGACGTTAAAACAAAGTACTTACCATCTACTAGCATGTGATTTCTTGTAAGTAAAGACACTATAGTCACTCTTTAAATGGAATACTTTTGGCTTTCTGGAAACTCACCAAGTTATCCTTGTTCATTTTGCTGTATACTGGTACAAGTGTCTTCATGATATTTGTAAATTTGGAAATATTCAAAGGTTTTTGGATGTGTGACTCATGAGTGTGAAGGATCTCCTGTATTAAATTTTCATGAAATTCATTCTATTTCTAGGCTGGAATCTGCTCTACTGATTTCTGGGCCAGCATGTCATTTTAATTATTGCTTTTTAAATTTTTGATATTTTGTTTTAGCATAATGGCGCCACCCACCCATCTTTGTAGACTATTTCTTGACATTCTCATTGACTCCACCCTCCAGCTCCCCCCTCACCAAATGAGCTTTAAAATTATTTTTGTTGAGTATTAAGTAAATCTATCCTGAGGGGATTTGATTGAGAATGTAATACATTTGTAAATTAGTTTGAGAAGTTAATTCTTTTGCAGTATGTATTTTCCCCATTCTGGAATTTGCAATGTCTCCTACTAATCTATTTTAAAAATTAAAGCCTCACCCCAAAGTTTTGATGCCAAATGGTAGCAATATTCTAATGTGATCCATAGTTTATAGTGTTCTCACATAACTTTGTATTTTATTACTGTATAATGATATCTCAGTTTTTCAAGGTGCGAAAGTCTCTAGCAGTTTGGAAAGGAGTGACTAGGTATCATGAGTCACCATCATGCATTTCTAGGTACTCTCTTGAAGTTAGAAGTATTTGTGTGTTGCAGATGATGGGTGATACGGGTGACCTTTTTTGAAGTGGTGTTCAAAACACGTCGATTCAGCTAAAAGGTAGCATATATGTAATACCGAGTGTGACCTGGGTGAACCTTACCAAAACATGAATGAATAATCTGTAATTTTCTGGAGTGGAGTTCAGTAGAATGGGGTTTTACTTCCTATTCCTGAGCAATTTTTATTGTCTCAACTTTATAACTATTACGCAATGGTTTGATAATTAATGCTGTGATGATGTAAATACATTTGTATGTCATCCTTTTCAGGTAGCATTTCTTTTATTAAAGTAATTATTTTCTTTCTCCTTCTGACAGAGATCTATTAGATCTTTTGCCAATGATGATCGCCATGTTATGGTGAAGCACTCAACAATCTATCCATCTCCGGAGGAACTTGAAGCCGTTCAGAATATGGTGTCTACTGTTGAATGTGCTCTTAAACATGTCTCAGATTGGCTGGATGAGACAAATAAAGGCACAAAAACAGAGAGCGAGACAGAAGTGAAGAAGGATGAGGCTGTAGACACCTATTCCAAGTGAGTGTGGCCTGACTTCTGTGGCGTTTCACTGTGGTACTCAGAAAAACCCAGGGTCCCATCCCACTGGATTTGTTTGGCATATGATGTTTTTTGGGTTTTTTCATTTGTAGGACTGTAAGGAAGTAAATGTTTTTGGAATTTTTCTGAGTTAAATTTGAAAGAACAGCAAAAAGGAATAATGATTCAACTAGAAAAAGGAGATGGACCTATTCAAGATACATTTTGAAAGTGCACCAAGTCCTTTAAAATATTCTCTTTTGGAGGTTATGATATATTGTCTTTTTTATGTGTTGGTTCAACCTCCTAAATTTGGAAATAATAGTAGAGTTTTTGTTCTCTGGCGAAATCATAAAATGTTGTTTTTGTCAGATATTTTAAAATCCTAGTATAGAAGAAAGAGTGAAGGAAAATGTATTCTAAAGGTATTTTTGACTATATCTACCTTGTTGATTCCCAGGATCCAGCACAGTGTCTTACATATAATAAATGCTCATTGGATATTTGTGGAATGAATGAAGGCCGAATGGGAGCCAGACCCTTCAACAATTATAGCAGAGTATTCTCAGTGCTGTAACAGTAGTAAGAGATTAGTGAGATCAAGCTGAATGATAACTGGAGTCAGATCATCGAACTTTTTATGCCATACTAAGCTTAGAGTTACTTTTTGAGCAATGTCACTCTGATTGGAATAAGTATATGATTTAGTTTGAAAGATGAAGCTCATTTGACTGTACTATATTAATAGAATTAAGGGCATTACGTTGGCTACAACTTGTAAATTGGGGATAGAGGTTACAGAATTTTTTCTCCAGCTTTCAATTCTAAATCAATGTGATAAATAAAGAACAGTGGGAAAGTATTGCTAAAATGATTTTCTTCACTGAAAGATAGCATAACCTTTTCATCTTAAGATGAAAGATAATCAGTTTCACTTTTCAGTTGAGGAACATAATTCCTTGACTTTGCCAACTGTTTACAGGTAATATATACATTGTATTTAGTCATAGATTTGTCAGCTTGAAGGTTCTTGGCAGTAATTGAGTTTTTCTTGCGCAAGATAGATTTAAAAAGATACTTTCAGAGGGCTGGCCCCGTGACTGAGTGGTTGGAGTTCTGCATACTCTGCTTTGGCAGCCCGGGTTTGTGGGTTCAGATCCCAGGTGTGAACCTACTCTCCTTGTCAGCCATGCTGTGGAGGCATCCCACATACAAAAAATAGAGGAAGATTGGCACAGATGTTAGCTCAGGGCTAATCTTCCTCAAGCGAAAAGAGGAGGATTGGCATTGGATATTGGCTCAGGGCAAATCTTCCTCGCCAAAAACAACAACAAAAAATTTGGGGGTTCATGTTAATTCGTAATATTATCCAATAATCTAGCTCTATATATCCCACCCCTTGTGCAAGTTAAGTAGTCATGTGCTCCATAATTTTTTATTTTATTTGTGTTTATGCCCTTTTTTGTGGTAAAATATATTTAATACGAAATTTGCATTTTAACCATTTTTAAGTGCAGTTCAGGCCTTTTTAATACATCTTCTGTTGTTTCTTTTCAAGGCTGGCAGACCTTTGGAAAGCACTCTTGTAGACTTTTGCTTAACTGGGTCAGATCACTGTGTTTTAAAGATTTTTAAAAGATAATGTGCTCCACGCTTTGATTTGGATTTTTAAATACAGCTCCATGGTGTGGATGCTCTTGATTGTCTCTGTAAAAGTCTTCATCCATTTTGTGGAACAGTCCCAGGTTAAGCCCTTGCCTGTGATTCTTCCCATGTAGTGAAACGCAAGGAGTGCAGGATGATTGTGTCCTTATTTTATAAACCAGAGGTAGGCACATCTTACAAAAACAGAGCTTTGTTCTGGCAATAGATACATATTGCACTCCTGATGTATATGCTTATTACTACAAAGGGCGCAAAGATGGATGAGGGCCAACTTATATTTATTAAGCACCGTCTATTGCCAGGCATTGTTAGGCAGATTTTACCTGTGTACTTATTTACCTTTTTCACCAACTGGCTCAAAAGTCAAATAAATTGCACAAGGTTCCACTATTTGTATTATTAGGAATATTAGGACTCCGTCTTAATTTTAAGTAATTCCCTATATTTGGGTCACTTGCTTTACACTACCTCCTATATTCAAATTCATTATTCAGTTTAGGACTGAATTAGGACTTCGTTTCTCTACTTAGTCATGCTGTCTTCTACATGGTAAGACTAAGTGTATCTTAATTATGATATAGAATTTAATAAGTGAGCTAATAATGGCTAGATAATAGTAGCTACCATTGAGTGGCAGTTACTATACCAGATTATTTTTCACATTACCTTACAGCAAACCTGCTAGCCTCTCCTCCTGTCCTCCTAGCTTCCTCCACCCCCATTTTACTTATGAAATTTCCATTACTTCAGATTTGCCTATGAAAATAGAGTGACTCAGAATCATTAACAAACTTTAATTTGCTTAAGGTCACTGAATGAGTGTGTGTGAGGGAGCCAGGATTCGTATTCAAGTCTGTTGGGCTCCAGATCCAGTTTTCTTAACATATTTTCTTCATTTTTCCATGACTAAAATGTGAAAGTACAGAGCAAGGAGAGATTATATACTGGTTTTGGGGATCAGAAAAAACTTGATGAAGGAGGTAGCACTTGCAGTGGGCTCAGAGGATGGGTAGGGTTTTGGCAGGCAGTGAAAATGGAAGAAAAAATAAATCTCGGCAAAGATCTAGGTGTGAGAACATATAGGGACTGCTTAAGGAATAATAGCTATCATTTATTGAGCTGTTAATATCCCAGGCTCTGGGCTGAGTTCATTACTTACATTAAATTAAATGATATTCTCAGTACCATTCTGTGAGAAAGGTATTCCTTTTTTACAAATGAGAAAGTAGGTTCAGGAGTCAGGTAATTTGTACTTTGTCCAGTGTCACACAGCAAGTGGCAGAGCAAGAGTTCGAACCAGGAAGTCATGCTGTCTCCTAAATTGCCTTCCAGTGTGCTAAGTGTCTAAGTGTTTAGTGGGACACGAGGAAAATAAAAGGTGGAGTGCCATCTATGTGGTGCTTTTGGAAGATTATTCTGGTTGCAGTATACGGTATACAGTAGCTTGGAGATGACAGAGGTTAGTCAGTAATGCCAGTGAAGAGGAGGTTCTTGAATGAAAAGGAAATGAGAGGTAATAAGAGTCTGAAAAGAAACTAGTTTGAAGGCAGTGGTTTGAGAGTGATTATGGGGAAGGAATTTAGAAACTATTAGATTTGGGAGAATGAGAACATGAGAAGAGGACAGGGATACAGAAGAAGAAAGAATCAAAGATGAACTGACTCTGTTCTTAATACTAAATAATTCCCTACACTTGGACCACTTGCTTTAAAATGCTTTTTATTTCTTTCTGTACTTGTACCACCCTTATAGGTTTTCATTGACTTAATGTTTATGGAATCTCTAAGGTGTGCTGGGCACTGAACCAGTGACTGGGTTATTTATAACCTTCTGTCTTGTTTCCACTGCGACCATTTGTTTCTTTTTCTTCTCTTTTCTCTAGTTGTTCATTCTCCACTCCTCTGACTTTTGCCCAACTCTGCTGATTCTTTGCCGCCAGTTAGTGACCTCTGTCTAACCAAATCAAGACTCTGCTGAAGTCAGGCTTTCAGGTTGCCTTGCTTGGCTTATCTGATTTTGACCTCTCCCTCTTCTGAACTTGGGAAGCAACCATAATAATGTAAACAACCTGAGTGTTGTGGTCAAACTAACTTGAATTTGAATCCAGGCTTTGCCATTTACTCTCTGTGACCGTAAACAATTAATTAGCTTTTCTGGGATTCACATTCCTTGTCTCTCAAATGTAGGCTTGTTGTGAGGTTTAAATGAGAATTTGTGGCTTGCAGTTTGTTCTCAGATGTTACTTTCTCTTCCCCTTTTAAGCAGGCTACTTACTGCTTTTGTACTTAACTACAGTGTGAGCCTCAGGAGCAGAAGGGATTAGATTTCCTTTAGTATGTTTTTCACACTCAAACACTTGCTTACTTGTTGAATGACTGCCAAGCTTAGTTACATTTTCACTTGTGATTAAGGGAGATGAAGGAATAAGAAACTTACCTATTAAAACCAAGGATAGACGTTAACACTGTTCTTATGCACCATTCATGATTTGATGTTCTTTGAGTGTTTGTTCTTTTAGCTACTACTGGATTTGGAATGCATGTACTGGCAGGGTATCTTGGTCATTTCCTTCTTTCCTCAGCTCTTTACTTTTATCACATTATTCTTCTTTCTCTATAAACTTTTGTGGATTCCTAGTGTGATACAGTCAGAAGGGATGAGCTAAGGCTCATCTAGCTGATAGCCATTTTACAGTTATGGATACTGAGCCAGCAGGTACCACTAGGCGTGGAGTCCAGGTCTTTTAGATTTCTGCGCTGATGCTCTTTCTCAGTATACTGTGGTGTACATGTTTCTCTCAAATTCTTTAATTACTAATAAAAAATGTAACAGGAGGAAGTTTTTAAAAATTTGAAAAAAATGTTTTAAGAGGATATAGTATTTTTGGATTTTCCTAAGCAGTATAGATGTAATAAAGAATTAAAAGATCTATAGTCTGAAATATGCTCCCTCTTGACTCCTTGGGGAAGATAGATACTTTATGAACCTTAAATCTGAGACTTTATTTTGGATATCTGGATTTGTGTACTTGCTTATCAATTCATATGGATATCCAGGAAGCCAAGTGATGATCAAGTTATAGTTTGGGAAACAGGTTGTAAAAGTAATCACTCAGACTTTTATTTTTAGGGATCAAGGTGGTCGGACATTGTGTGGTGTAATGAGGATTGGCCTGGTTGCAAAAGGCTTGCTGATTAAAGATGATATGGACTTGGAGCTGGTTTTAATGTGCAAAGACAAACCCACAGAGACCCTGTTAAATACAGTCAAAGATAATCTTCCTATTCAGATTCAGGTGAGTACAGTTTAATTGCACCTCCAGAAGAATTTGTGAAAATAGGTAGCGGCCTTGATGAATTCAATAGCAAGAAATTGGTAATAGTAAAGGGTAGGTATAAACAAAAGGGATACTGCTAGTTTGGGTCAGTGACCCATCCATTACGTGTAAAGCAAACTTCTGGTGATCAGTACTCAGGATATTTTTACCAAATTAAGATGGCTATTAAGGCACAGTCTTAAATTTTTCAGGTGTATCTTGCTGAGAGTCTTCATGTTTTCCCGACTGGGTCTTTCAGCATTATAGAACTCATGGAAGGGTTGGTATAATGCAGAAAAGAATTGAAAGATCAAAAAGAGCCTAGGGGCTGGTCCTGTGGCCAAGTGGTTAAGTTCATGTGCTCCGCTTCAGTGGTCCAGGGTTTTGCCAAGTTCGGATCCTGAGTGCAGACCTAGCACTGCTCATTAAGCCATGCTGAGGTGACATCCCACATAGTAGAACCAGAAGGACCTACAACTAGAATGTACAGCTATGTACTGAGGAGCTTTGGGGAGAAGAAGAAAAGAAGAAAGAAAAAAGATTAGCAACAGATGTCAGCTTAGGTGCCAATTTTACCAAAAAAAAAAAGCATAGACAACTGGAGACTTTCATAGATAATAACTTTTAAAATTGAAGACTCAGTTAATAGTTAATTTAATAGTCACCAATTTATTCTGTTGGTGGAAAGTCACTAGTAATTCCTTATTTCCTAACCTTTTTCATGTTGGGATGTATTTAGAAAATTTTAATGTTGGCATGCTTCCTGGAGGATGCTGCTGAAGGCTCCTCAGTCAGGGTTTAAGGCTGAAGGTTGGTCTAGGGTTGTGGTCACCCTAGGACCTGCTCTGCCAGCCCACTCCAAGGACCAGTTGCATTACTAATGGGGAAACTGTGATCATTGTTCAGTTTCAGATGTAATATCTGTGGTAAAATCAGTTTATAGCTTTTTTTATGATTTCAAATTAGTTAGTCCTTATATCCATATCACGTAAATAGAGATCAGCCCACAAGGTCCAAACTTTGAGTTGTTGAGTGCTCTCTTTTCTTTTGTTGATTTATTTGTGTTTCTTCTAAAAAGGCTTCCCCCCCAAGTAATATGAATTCTAAATTTGTTTTTATTAGCTTTGTTACTGGATCATTTTCTTTCATATTCACCAGCTGATCTTCAAAACCACCTTCCTGACTTTTTTATGTACCATTCTTGACATTCAAATTTGTGTTACTTGTTGACATTCCCCTATATTAATTTTTGGAGCACTATTTTATTTTATCATTCTACCTTAAATCTTAAGATATGGGTTTCTAAGTGACTAAAAAAACGTATTTGGCTTTTCCATTTTCTCTTCTGATGAAAAAATGTCTCAGGGCCAGCCCCGTGGCCGAGTGGTTAAGTTCGTGCGCTCCGCGTCGCTGGCCCAGGGTTTCACTGGTTCAAATCCTCAGCATGGACATGGCACCGCTCATTAGGCCATGTTGAGGCAGCGTCCCACATACCACAACTAGAAGGACCCACAACTAAAATGTACAACTATGTACTGAGGGGATTTGGGGAGAAAAAGCAGGAAAAAAAATTAAATCTGTTTAAAAAAAAATGTCTCTGGTCCTTCCTAGGGTTAAACTTATTTCTTTTAAAAAAAATTATTTTAGGGGCTTGCCCCATGGCTAAGTGGTTAAGTTCATGCGCTCAGCTTCGGTGGCCCTGGGTTTCACTGGTTCACATCCTGTGCACGGACATGGCACCGCTCATCAAGCCATGCTGAGGTGGTGTCCCACATAACACAACCAGAAGAACCTACAACTAGAGTATACAGCTATGCACTGAGGGGCTTTGAGGAGGAGAAGGGGGGAAAAAAAAAACCCAAACAGATATTAGCTCAGGTGCCAATCTTTAGAAAAAAATTATTTTAAATCCTTTTGTGATTTAGGGAGGGAGAGTGTTAAGCAACATGGAGTACAGTAAATTTTTAAGAAACAGAAAGCTCAGTAGCAGGTTTCTGGCTAACTATACTTTTTGTTATTAGGATGTTAATAAAATTCCTCGTTTCCATTCCTCTCGTTTCCATTACTTTTTATATTGTTTTAAATTTAATCTGTATTTCTGCTTTTATTATAGTGAACATTTTTACTTTTAAATTTGTAGTAAAATAATATCAAAGGATTGGACATACTAGAGGCTTTTTCAACTGTCTTACCCCACTTTCTGTTCCTTCTAGTGAGTCTTCTTTCTTATGAGAGTGGTCATATTCCTCAGGTCTTTGAAGGTTGGAAAAAGGGTTGAGAACCAGTGCTATGATAAATCGAAGTTCTTATTCTGAGAATCTATCACATTTCTCCAGTATGAAGATATAGGAGATTGGGCCAAGCTTTAGTCTGTATTAATAGAGCTTTCTCTGTGCAGATGACAACTGTGTGAACTCTCCTTTTTTTTTTCTCTCCTGAGTGAGGATCTTTATTTCTGGGCACCACAGTTTTAAAATGTTCTTGTTGAGCTAGCAAGTGTTCAAGGGCGGGACCCAGGGGAGAGTTCAGGCTGTTTAAACCATTTCAAATTTGAATAGACTGTGGCTTAATTTTAGGCTAGAGGACACTAAAAAAGACCAATATCTTCAGGTCTTTGAAAGGCTTCTTGGAGAAGGTAAAAGAGGCCTGAACTCTTAAGACCAGTGGTGGACATTATGAGCAGCATACTTCACTTTAGCGTAGCCAATGGTGTAATCCAGCAGTGAAAACAGCTGCTTTGTGTGATAGTTAGACCCATTACTATAGGTATTTGGGTAAAGGTACCCATCTGTACATGCATCTCAAATTAAATTGTGTATATGTACACACATATATGTGCCCGTATATATGTTTATACACACAAGCACACACGTTATTATTATTACTAATGATAGTTCAGAAAATCATTTTAAGTGTGATTTCTACCTTTACTCCCTGCCTTCCCCTTGTTTACTTGGTGTTTGTGTGGAAAACCAAACTCTGATGTGATATGATCTTATTTTCTTATGAATTAAAAAGGTTTTTCCCAAGCACTTACCATAGTAAAACTTTCAGTTACCTTAGTACCTTAATTAATTGAGGTTGTACCATACCTGCTTTCTATATTCTTTTCTAGGGCAATTTTAGGACTTCCTTGAGCAAGGGAGGAGAAGGATGACCCAAACCAGAAATCACTTATAATTAGTCTAGCCCCAGACTCATGCCATATTTATTACTTTGGATGTGTCTCATGGTGATCTGCATGCATATTTGACAAATTTAGTTTGACTCATTCTCTGGACATCTTTAATGCTCTTATAGTGGCAAAATGGATGTGAGCAGTTTTCTGCTTTTTCTCTATATTCTGATTCTGTTTTTTCCAGTCGCTGTGTGGCCTTTCCCTTCTTTGGATTCTTCTATTCAAAATTAGGATAATGAATTTTCTATTTTCTATCTTTTTTGGAATGTCAGTGGTAAAATGCAATTTTTCTGTAAACCGCTTTGAGTTCTTTTAATGCACATTGTTGGGTAGAGACCTAGTAGTGTTTCCATTCAGCCGTTTTTTTCTGGTAATCGATAGTAGATTTCATCACCAGGAAAAGCCCTGTGTAACTTATTAAACTAGATATTTAATGTATAATAATATATTAAATATAACTTAATATGTGATTCTAATTGGTGATTGTTTTGTGGAAGGCCCTTAAATTATGTGTTTATACTTTTATGTTAAAAGAATCAATGTCTGTTTTCCTGTGATGTCAGGTGATTGTCCCATAATTATAGGTCTCTCTGGAATGATCTCTGAGACCAGTAGTTAGAGAAGGAAATTGTTATACTAATTTTTTCGTTGGTGAGTGACTGTGCAGAGATCCTTTTTCATTCATTCTTACTTGATTCTCTTTAAAAATCTACATAATCTTACATAGAAATCTACATAATCTTATACTTGTAAATCCTCAGCAAGTAGGAGTCCCTGTTTAGGCTGTTTTATCAAAAAAGGTATTGGTCTAGAGAGCATTCCCAGCGATTTATTATTCCATAATAGTTCTCTGTAATAATTTCAAGAACAGTAATTAACCCTTTATCACATAATGATGCTGTTGATATTTTACTTTCAAATATTAGGAAGAATGGTTTTAAATACTGCTTAATAATTGTGTAGATGGTTGACATTGTGGTTGCCTTTTGAGAGATGGAGAAAAAGGATTTGTTGGTAAGTTAGGAGGAGAGAGAAATGTTATCCCTAAACTAAAGAACGAGTTAAAGGCTTTATTTACTCTTTTGGCACAGTAATACTAATAGTTAATAACATTTGAAAACTAAGGGACAATCATTTTGTTTTGTTTTGAAATTTTAATCTAATTAATTGGGTGTGTTTGAAATCTTGGTGACTTTCAGAAACTCACAGAAGAGAAATATCAAGTGGAACAATGTGTAGATGAGGCATCTATTATAATTCGGAATACAAAAGAGCCCACGCTAACTTTGAAGGTGATACTTACTTCCCCTCTAATTAGGGACGAATTGGAGAAGAAGGATGGAGGTACATGTGTATATATATGTTTTTTTGTTCTGTTCATATAAGATTTCTCTTGAATGCTGTGTTAAGTATGCTTTATGGATTTAAGAAATAACTCTGTTTTATGCTACTCATAGTATTTTAAACAGCTTTGTTTCTACATAATCACTCTATTTTGCAAAAATACATACATTCAAAATGTAAAATATGTTAATTCAAAAACTTGTGTTTATCCTGTTGGTCTTAACTCTGCTTTAATTTTTATACTATTTTGGTGTTCTGTTTTGTTTTGTCTAGTATTGCATTGTTACTGGTATCAACCAACCTCTTCTGTGTAGTTTGGCTATTAGATATAGTTTTAGGATTACGTGTGGTCCAAAACAGTATTGTTTTCAAATTTACTCACTGTTTCAGATTACTCATTTGCACATTGCTCTTGACTTCTAATAATGATATAACCTTGTAAGATTTATGCTTTACCTAATTGCCCATGTGTAAATGTATACTGTAAGAGTTATAAATTGGGACATTGATTCTTTTTTTAAATAAATAATCTTTAGTAAATTTTTTTCTAGGAGGTTTGTGATCCTGTTAACATTTTGAATATGATATATGTGGGAATCATGCTTTAAACTAACTTTCTTCTGAAGTTAAAAAGAATTTCTGTATGGCAATGTCATCCTTATAAAAGTAGAGTGAGAAATCTGTTCAGTTTTGAGAAGTAATGATGGAGCTGGGCTTCTTTTCCTGTTGTTTTTATCCTGTCAAGTTAACTTATTTCTGCCTCTCAGTTCTGTCCCTAGAAGCTTGTCATGTGATATTTCTCTTGTGTCAGACCTTTGACCAACTGGCACGTCTCTGTCATGACAATTTAGAGGCACTGCAGCCTGTCTGGGCCAGTGGGGACTCGGGGACTCGCTGATGCTGTTTTTTTTCATCACTAGATGTTCAACAAGTCCCATTGCTTACTCCCTTACCTGAAATACCAGTGCAGTGAGAAATATTGGTCAGTTTCTTAATTGGTTTCAAGTTGATATAAAGGTAGAAAAAGACACATTTACCAGTGACATTAGAACTTTGAGTTTTGGCAGACATGACTCATAGGATCTCTTTAAGTAAAAGTGATAGACTCCTTTTAAAAAGTTTTTTGGGGTAACTAAAATCAGCTACGCTATACCAACAGATATAAAGTAGACACATTTGTGAGTCATATTTTAAAATTAAAGTGCATTCAATCTATAATTGAGTTTATGCCTATACTTTTCTTTTTTCTGTATATAGTATCTCTAACACCTCTGAAGAACCGATCTTAAATGGCTTAATTTTTTTAACAGCTTTACAGTTCACCATTAACTGTAGAACTATAAAATGATTTCTGAAGTATCAAGATAATTTTAATTCTGGTAAGCTGTGTTCTACTTGACCCTCTAGTGTAAAATCAACCATTTCTAAGTATAGTTATAACTATAGGTATTATTAAAAAATTATTTGAATAGAGAGAGATGAGAAAAAGACTGAAGTTGCCAAAGATTAGATTAATTATATGTTTGCTTGTAGCTATAGGCATCCCTTCCATTACTTCTTTGAAAGTATTAAGAGAATCTCAGGCTTCTTTTTTTCCTGCGGTTTTGTGTACTTATATGGGATTTTGTCATAGTTTTCAGTGATACTCTTAAGTGTAGTCTGTTTCCTTTGTAACTTTAATTTCTGTTCAGAGAAGCTGAAAATAGATTCTTAGTGTATTGCACCCTTACTAGAAGACTAGTTATTATAGAACGGAATTTGTAGTAAAGTAGGAGAGTCATAGTCTCTGTTCAAGGTGTTTGGGTTACTCAGGGATCCCAAAACCTCTCTAGGAGCTGAATCTCATCAGCTGATGTCAACATTATCGTGTGGGATCAAGTAAGGGGAAAGAATCAGCTTGGATCTAACATTTTAGATGTTACTTCTCCTTCTGAATGGCAAAAAGATTTGCTTTGCTGTTGTCCTTAACCTCCCAGCCCTGTTGACTCACTTGTTATCTTTTATAATTTGCTCTTTTTGTCTAACCTGGGCTTTGTCAAAGACAGTTTTTTGATCTTCACCAGCAGTTTTGCGTATTCTTGGGCAACTTTGAGTATCCAGCATAACTGAGCATTTGAGACCTGGGCTGTGTACTTCTACAGGAATTGTTTCCTCACACGAGACACTTCCTCCCCCACTTGATGCAGTTGTTTTCAGCTGCGTGGGGTAAAAGCACAAGATTCATTTGGATTCCAGAAATTTCTAAGACTGAGAGATATCCCTTTTTATACACCTCCACTTTCTTTCTCAAAGTTTAAAAATATGCATCCCAACTTTTTTCGAGGCAACATTTTCCTATAGAATCTTCACTTCTTCTCTCTCCACAAAACAGACTGTTCACAGTGCATATACACCTCACGTCTTTCTCTTCCCTCTCTTCACTTGCCACATGTTGAGTAGAATCTGAAAAAGGGTAAAATGCGTGGTTGAGAGCAGGCAGAACCAGTGGACTAGGGCAGGTGAGAGCCTCATACTTACCTCTCAGGGCTGTCTCTGCAGAAGTGGGCCTGTCCAACCAGTCGTTTCAAGTCACTCTTTACATTTTCAGTGGCCAGAGTACGTAGTGAATCCCTCTGTTATTGTTTACTCTTTCACAGGTAAGATTCCTCCTGTGCTATCAGTCTTCTTTCCATATTCTAACCCTTCACGTGAAGGCCCTGTAGAATAACCATTCTGTGTTACTGCCTCCTTCCTGCTAAAGAAGGCATAGGAGAAAAAGCACAGACCTTGGTGTCTGGCAGCCGAGTGCTTGATTCTTCACTCCAATACTATTGCTGTGTGACTTTGGACACATTTCTTCATTTTACAATGTGAATAATAAACACCTTAGAAGATTGTTTGAAGTTAAGTGAGAGAATTTATGTAATATGACCTGTGCGATACCCAGCACAAAGTAGTTGCTCAGTAAATAGTGGTAATTACTCGGCTTACTAAAAAGATTCACAGTGCAAACTCACTTACTCAAACTGCCTTGAGTTCACAGTGAGATAGTGTGTATATGATAGGTCCGAAGAACTGAACCTAAACACAATTAAACTCTTCAACACCCATTGAAATGTACTATTGAAATCAGTATACTGTATTTGCTGTAGTGCTGCTAATGAGCTGGTTTATTAAATTGCTTATGATTCATTGAGGGCAGCTGTCTCTTCCCAAACCCCTATCCTTTATCCTTAACACTTGGAATGGTGCCTAATATACAGTAGGCATTCTCCCCAAAAAATCTGGTGAATGGATTTTTGTAGCCAGCATCTTGCTTAACTAAATAGGACTGTCCAGTGTGTAAGAGGCATTAACAATGGGCATCTCAGAATTCAAGTAGTATATATTGAAGATTTAGCTCTGTTAAGATATTTCATAACTTACTGTGTTTAACCCCTTTTTCATATATCCTTTATTTTATCCCTCACAACAGCCCTATGAGGTGGATAATTGCCCTGTTTTATAAATAGGAAAGTCCCACATTTTACCCAGCTCCTCTGACTCTAAGTCCACTGTGCTGTCCACTCCCCCATTATTGTTTAGAATGAGTGTAGGAGCATCTTAGCTGATTTAGTTATTCTGAGCAGCACACAGTCTCAGGTTCTTTTGGTGCTTGTGATTTTAAACTAGAAGTATATTTGCTATGAGGGTGATAAATCAGCTGTTGATTATATTTACAATGCAATTTGAAACTAAGTGGATAGGGAAACTGCAGAGACTCTTGAGGTTTAGGCTAAGACAAACCTCTGTCGTCAGTATTGGGGTAGATTTTCAGGGATTCACAGAGAAGTTGCCCAAGAGTCCTGCTTCACGTGTTGGTGCCAGTATGACCTTCTGATGCGTCTTGGCAGAAGTTCATTAGTGTGAGTCTTGCTAAGTGGAAGGCATTAGATTCTCACAGTCCAGAGATCACAGTTGGGGTTATAATGATGCTACAGGCTTTATTTTCCTGCCTTTCCTGGCTGCTAGACCTACACTATCCGGTGCAAACCTTTAGCCATTATCCTTTCTGGGGCCGACTGCCTACTGAGGCTTTGAAGAAGAATCATACTGAGTGACATTTCTCCTGTAAATTAGGAGAACAGTGCTCTCTCTGCTCTACCTGAGTGCTGGATTTACCTGTTTACATTATTGTGGCTTGATGTTTTACATGGACAGTGGCTTGAAGCATAATGTTTGCTGTCCACAAAGCCTCAAAGAATTGAGAGAAGTGGCTGCCAGGGTATCTTCAGGCTAGCTAGAAAAGTCTATCAGCATGAACTCAGTAGCTCAGCTATATAGACTGTCAAGGAGGCCTTCATGATAACCCAGCTCAAATATTTTACCTTTGAAGAGCCCAGGTTCAAGACGTATAACTCCTATTTAACACAGTCATGTTCTGGCTTTTCCTCGCTCCATCTCCAGGCTAGTGGTTTTGTTAACGGGCAGAGAGTTAGCTTGCATGTAAGGGATCGAGAGAAACTGACCAACATTTCCTGCAGTGCGGTGTGTTTCTGGTCACTGATCTAACCTCTAACCAAATAAACAAAGTTAGGCATAGTTGACTTCTTTTCCAGTGCTTCCGTTCTTCAGAATGTTTTATGTGCCTTCATGCCCTGATGCCAGGTGACTGAGCAATAAATTTTTAAAAGCTGTTTTTCTTTGCTTTTGGCATTTTTGTCACTCTCCAAGCCCATCCCCCTTGCTGTTTCTGATCTGTTTATTGGTCACTGAGGAAAAAATGAAATGGCTCACAGTTCCGTTCTTTTTAATTTTAAAGACTCCAAGATACCTTTTTATCAGAAAAGCTTTGCTTCCCACAAAATTGAAACAGCGACATTAAAGTTCATACAGACATGTTGTTAACTTGAGCTTCTGCTATGAGAAGTAGTGTTTTTTCAGCAGCAGTTCTGTGATTGCCATGTTAAGTAATTTGTTTTTCTTAATGAATAGAAATATATAAAACTATATTATTAATATATAAAGGAAATAGGCAAGCAGGGCTCATAAGTAGCACTATAGTGCCATGTGAATTTATGTTGTTTTAAAATAAGAAACTTTGAAGTAGGTAAAATGAGATGAATTATTACATCTCCTCTGCTGTTTCCCACCTCATGAATACTGAGACATTTTGGATCTTTTGACTTTTTTGACTATCAGAGCGTGAAGAAACATGGCTATTCTGATGGTGATGTAAAAGGAAATCTGGTGCAAGTCTTATGTTCGCTGCCTGTCCCTTTCATCCCTTTCTAGTAGGAGCTACTGCCTCCAAATGTTGACTGTCTGTAGCAAGCTGATGCCTCCATTTATTGTTTTTTTTAATAAGAGTTGGTTGTTATAATATGACTTTGGGGAGGAAAGAATTTATTTAAATATTTTTGCCATTGTCCCCCTTTAAAAATAACTGTGTGGCAATGAGCATAAGATGTTATTTACAGACTCTGACCTCTGGACAAAAGTGCCAGAAAGTTCACAAAGAGTTTTGGTTTGCCTTGTGTTTTCCTATCCACATTTCCTCTGCCTCACTCCTCTCTTCCATTGCACCCCTCTTCCTGACACTCCTACTTGGTAAGATGGTAGAATAAAACTTAGCTCGCATTACTCTTAAAGATTGAGTCTTAACAAATAAGTACTGTCCATAACTTTTCTTGAGATTATATTACTTAGCAGTCAGTCAACCTTTGTCATGCCTAACTTTTACGAGACTCTAATCATTCATTCACAGTAGTTTGTTTTATCTGGTACGTGAGCTTTACACAGATGCTTGTATTGACCACAGTTAAACATTGCGACATAAAAACATTAAAATGAGTTAGTTGTATGTATTGTGTCATTATAAAGACAGAATGAAGCAAGTCCAGGAGCTAGATCACCTATGAAGTGAATACGCATAATATATTTGTTTATGTTTATAAATAAATCCACATTAGTAGTTCTTTTTGAAGCTTCCTGTTTTATGAGTAAAAGGGGATAGTGAACTGAGATCCTGTGTTGTGAATTTGTTGGGAAAGGTTAATGTGTAACAATGCAAACATCTGCTGTAGAGCTCACCTGGTCAGAAAATAAGTGTGTAGCACTTCAGCCTTTAGAGTGTTGCAACCGGTAAAAAGAACCACAGTTCTTTCTCTAATAGATTTGTTTTCTGTTCGGCATTATGCTTTCAGTTTTAATTAGGGGTAATCAATTAAAATATACAGTAGATTTGCCATAATAGAATCTTGTAATAACTGAGGAAACCAAAAAGTATCAGTGATCTTGTTTCCCATTTAAAAATACTTACATTGTGGGGCCAGCCCTGTGGCCGAGTGGTTAAGTTCACGCGCTCTGCTACGGCGGTTTCTCTGGTTTGGATCCTGGGCACGGACATGGCACCACTCATCAGGCCACGTTGAGGCAGCGTTGCACGTACTACAACTAGAAGGACCCACAACTAAAATATACAACTATATACTGGGGGGATTTGGGGAGAAAAAGCAGAAAGAAAAGAAAAGAAAAAGATTGGCAACAGTTGTTAGCTCAGCTGCCAATCTTAAAAAAAATAAAAAACCTAAACATTGTATCAGTTGGCCCACGCAAACATTCACTGGAGTCTGACTGTCATGATTATACTAGGAAAAAGTGTAGGTGGACTCTTCTACATCTAAGAGAGTTCTTAAAAGAGAATGGTGAATCTGACTTAATTGAATTAAAGAATTATTCCCCAAGAAATATTTGTATGTTGTATACATTTAAATAATACACCAAGTCTTCAAAAAGTTTAAAAACCCACTTCCTAGTCACCTAGAGGGCATACATTTGGCTATCCAAACTTGGATTTAGTATCATGTGACATCTTAAATATGAATATTTGTCATTAATCACATTTTTGAATTCTTAATTTTGCTGATTTGGACCATCTAATCTAACTTTAAAATGTTAAAGCAAGTCAAATAGCCATAATTAGACAGTATTCTTTGCTGCTTTTTATAAAAAGGTATATAAAACTTGAAATGTATTTCAAACTTGTAGTTTTAATAATTTTGGTTTAGAAAAGAAATAATGAGAGAACTCCAAGGTGACAGTTGAGGAGTTTGCATCAGTCAGGTAAAGTTTCCGTTAATGGTTATCTTGTTGGATGTATTTTGTTGTAGAAAAATAAAATTGCCATACTCACTATATTCTTAGTATAACTCAAATTGATTACGTAAAAGAGCCCCAATTTTCCTTAAGAATTGATTAGTGACTAAAATCCCTTCTAGAAAGAAAAGTTATTTTTGCTTTTGGTCCTAGATTTCCCCTCTTTGCACCCTACCAAAGGGAGAAGTGCTATGTACCTATTTTGTGCCCTGTGATGTTATATACATGCTTAATAAGATCCCAGATTGTGTGTAGCAGTGGTCATTGATTTGTTTACTGAATGAATGCCTTTGTGCTCCTGTTGTACTTGTGCACAGAACAGTTCTGATGACTGTTTCCTTAAGTAATCATAATGCATGTAGTTTAAAAAAAAGCAACAAAGTGAAATTATGAGATCTTCTGGGAGTCTTATTTTTCTTCTCTTTTTATTTTTATTGTTTGGTAATTTGACAGGAACCCCTTGGTCAAATTGTATCTGTCTCTCTTTATCCCATTTTCCCATTAGAAAAGGTTGTGATGAAAGATCCTCCGGACTTACTGGACAGGCAGAAATGCCTGAACGCCTTGGCGTCTCTTCGACATGCCAAATGGTTTCAGGTTGGCTCTTCGTTATTACCTTACTGTTGCTATAGTCTTGTGCAGTTTTCGTTTGGAACACCTGCCACTTAATGGTTTATGTGTAATGTGTAAAATGGGGTTACTCTCTACATTATAGGGAAATTGTAGGAGTAAATGAGTTAATTTAGGTAAAGTGCCTAGGTTAGCTTCTACTATAGTTAATGATGTTTAATTATCATATAATCTTTTTTGGCTTAGTATTCTGAATTTCAATTGATGGCTTATAAAATACAAACATAGGTGAGAAAAGCTAAAAGTTAAGATAGATAGTTGTCAAAATAGGATTGCCATGAGACTGTAAAAGCAGTTTTACTGATAGGCTGCCTTTACTTTAGAATCTGTCTTTCTAAACCACAGTTTTACTACTTTTAATAACTTGATTTTTTGGTTTGCCTGACAACTGATGAATGACTGTCTAATTAGTATTCACTTTGAAGAACCTATCCATGATCAGTGTGCTTAAAATGAAGATTGAATTTCAACAGGGATATTGGAATCATTTTGTTTGTTTTAGGCAAGGGCAAATGGATTAAAATCATGTGTAATTGTCCTGCGCATTCTGCGTGATTTGTGCAACAGAGTCCCCACATGGGCACCATTAAAAGGATGGGTAAGTACTTAAATATGGTTAAAAGCAAATTCTGAAGCCATAGTCAGGGGAAATCTTGTTGAAATTGCATGCTACTATAAAACGGCAGTATTCTGAGTCAGCTCAGGTGTGCATTATCTATTTTTGTTCTGGAAAAAAATTATGTATCTTTTTCTATGAATTTTTTTTATGCATATAACTTGTCCTTTCTAGCTCATCTTATTCATGTTACAGAGCCGGAGATATTTTTTCTGACAAAAGGGTTCTATGCTTGTTAGAAGTGATTGTCTTCCTCCACTTTCCTCTGCAGTGACAGTTAGTTACTCTTCACCTCCTGCCCATGACAGCCTCCTTGACTGGCACATTCTCTTTCAATGCTACTTCCATTTAAAATAAAAACTACCCAATATGCCGATATAAGGCATATCCTCTTTTTCTTTGTCTTTGAGTGCAGACAGTCAAAAATTAGTTCATGTTAGTAATTAAAGTCAGGCAAACAATTATATCTGATTATGGATATAGTTTATAATGTATGTTGCAAAACTTAATTTGGAAATTATTATGCCTGACCTAATCAAGACCACAATTAACATTATAAAACAAATAAAGCTATAAAGGGTCATTTTAAATTAATCTAGCAGTTATTACTTTGATATAGTATCATGAGTTTTTAGTTTATTAAATATGGAGATTTGGTCCTTCGTTTATTGTAATTGTAGTGGTTGCGACAGGGTGTCTGAAGTGAAGTCTTATTGTGGTTTGAGTGCTTCCTAGCTTAAGTGGGAAATAGGTGGGCTGGGTTTGAACATTGATTCAATATTAGCTATTACTAACTTACATGGAGGCTTATTAAATCTTTGTTAAATCAGTTAGATGACTATAGTTTCTTAAGTGATCCTTTCAGGGTAATAGAAAATAGAGTTTTTGTAACAAAATGTCTTCTGAATGTATTATTTCAACAATGGTTGATTTAAAAACTCTGTCTAGGATGAAAGTTGAAAATCACCAGGGAAAAGTTAATTGGGCCTTAAATGTTAAATTGACTTTTACCATTTTGACCTCCATTGTAGATAGAAATGTCAGCTCACATTTAACTGGAATCCTTTTAACACTTGGTGCATGTACTAATTTGTAATTTAATATCTTCTAGCCACTAGAGCTTATATGTGAAAAGTCTATAGGTACTTGTAATAGACCTTTGGGCGCTGGGGAGGCCTTGAGACGAGTAATGGAGTGTTTGGCATCTGGAATACTACTTCCTGGTAAGGGTTTCAAACTCTGGAGGCAGAAGAATCAGAAAAATCTCATTTTAGTTTATTTTTCTAAATATGTGTTAAATTTGTCCTCTGCACAGGAAAATGATGCATAGGAATTGTTTTGCTTGGAATTTTAGCAACTAGAATGTTTCGAATGTTGGAAAAGTGCTATAAAACTCTTCTTTCAATACTTGTAGTTTATGTTTTATATATACTAACATAAAAGGTACTAATAAGATATTGTGTCTGCTATGAATTTGCTCTTCCTACAGCTCTGAATTTGAAAATTCAAATGTTTGGTCAAAATGTATAAAGTTCATTCTGTTTATAGTCTAATTTGGAAAAATTAAATCTGGTCTCCTTTTCCTTATGTAATCCCTTTAAAGATTTGGGCGGAATCATCCTACTGTTTCTAAATTCTCAGATTAAGACCCAATTTTGACTTTAGATAGACAAGTGACTTTCAGTAAAATGAGGACATTTAAGTGCTAACATATTGAAAATGAGAGTGTCCTTTTTACTCCATTTAATTGAGCAACTTTTAATGTAGTTCCTCAGTTTTTTTTCCTTTTTCTCTCCATTCTTTCCTCTCTCTCTCTTTTGTGTTAGTTTATTGAATTCTAAACTCAGTCTAAATGGTACTTGTGTTTTTCTTTTGCCTTTGCCAAAGGGGGTCCTGGTCTTCATGATCCTTGTGAGCGAGACCCTACAGATGCTCTGAGCTATATGACCATCCAGCAAAAAGAAGATATTACCCACAGTGCACAGGTAGAAGATGGGCATATCACCGTGATCTATTAGAGGAGTATCATAGCTTTATTTTCTGAATTGTTCTATGTAAATACTTTTTTCTTGCCTGTTGTTAGGGACTTTTGCCATCGTAAGTTAGCATTTAGTGGATATCTTTTAGCTAGATGTTCTAAGGGCTTTATGAATGGCAGTTGAAATTTAAATAAATATAATTTTTTGTTCTGTAGCATGCACTCAGACTATCAGCCTTTGGCCAGATTTATAAAGTGCTGGAGATGGACCCGCTTCCATCTAGTAAGCCTTTTCAGAAATATTCCTGGTCAGTTACTGATAAAGAAGGTGAGTGTAAAAGTTTTTTATTGGGGTTGGATGTGGGGAGTGGTGGAGATGGTCATGGGATGCATCTCTTATTAGAGCTGAGGGAACTTAAAAATTGTTTTTAAATCTGATGTTAACTAGAGTTATTGTGGTGATCATTTTACGATGTATGCAAATATCGAATCGTTATGTTGTACATCTGAAACTAGTATAATGTTGTATGTCAAGTATACTTCAATAAAAAAAATAATTTTATTTGTCATGTATAAGAAAGTTTATTGCTTTTCTGCCTGACTTTCTTCTTTTGTGTCCCATCACTGATAGCAGCTTGCTGTCATTTATTCTTATTAGTGATGAACTCATTTGGCTATGTTAGCCAGATTCCATTACTGCATAGACTTAGGTTCCACACTTTGAAAACCCCTGGTCTAAGGGGGAGATAAGCCATAAGCTAGGAGGTGACGTTATCACTGTCACTGATCAGGTTGATCTCTGTCATGCTTGAAAGTGTTAACATAACCAAGAAAGAGAAAACGAAAAAATAGAGAAGGAGAAAAGTATGTTGAAAAATTCAGGACTATCTTCCATTTGTACTTGTCTGTCTGAACTCAGGTTAGAGTGTCCCCAGAAAGAGCACAGGCTTTGGGATCAGTATGGCCTGGGTTCTAGTCATAGTCTCATTGCTTACTAGCTTTAGGCCTTGAGCAGTTAGTTCATCTCTCTCTGGAGGGATGTTATGCCTACTTTGCTATCTCTTGTCAGATTAAAATCCCTGACTCAGCACCTGTAATACAGCAGATACTTAAATGTGAATCCACTTACTTACTTTCCTTATTATGCCACCAAAAAACCATTTTTTTTCCCTTCATCTCCTGTTACACTAGAAGGTGGATGTTTAATACCAGTTGTTCTTCACCAGGGACCCAACCTGCCTCTCACAATTCATATTATTCTAATAATTTTTATATGGCAAAAATAGTTCAACGGCCCAATCTGTTTATTCAGACAACAGAATTCCAGTGGGTCTAAAGACTTTTCAGGGAGCCGACAAGATCAAAACTATTTCATAATAATACTAAGTCTTTTTTTTTTGCCTTTTCCACTCTCTATTTCATGAGTGTACAGTTTTCCAGAGGCTACATGTAACATATGATGACCGTCACTGATGGCTAATGGAATGGCTTTTGTATATTTTTGTATTAAAATTTTTTGTTTTAGTTTCTAATATGCTAAATATTGATAGGTATTACCCACAAAGCAGAGCTCTTTGGGTGCTCAGTAATTTTTTAAGAGAGTAAAGTGGTCCTGAGACTGAATTTTGAGAATGACTGCCTGGTACTGTAAACTCCTCAGGGGTAAGGAATCCTGCAGATTCTACCGTATCACTATTACAAACCAATGCTCAATAAATATTTGTGTAATGAAAGCCATTTTCTTCCAGAGGGTGCTCACGTGGCAGCTCAGAATTTTTGAAAGGATTCACATAGCCGTGTGACGTTAAGCACTGTCTGTAGATTGAATACAAATTTGGAATATATATAGAAATTCTTAGGACTAGTAATGGAAAATTTTATTTCAATCACTGAATTCATAGTAGCTCTTGATTTTATATTTTTTCTTTCTAGATGGTAAAAGTACACTATTGTTATGTGACTTGGATTTTTTTTTTTTAGCTTTAAAGGTTTTTCTCATGGGAACTGCTGGTCTGTCAATTTATAGCTTAAAATAGAAGCAGAATGTTGGTGTTTCCATTTGAGCCCTATCACTTACTAGCTACATGACCTGGGCAAGTCAGTGAACCATTCTCTGCCTTGGTTATAAGACGGGGGAACCAAGTCCATTGCCTCCAGACCCTTACTTGCCTTCTCCCTCATTCTTTCATGTTTTTAGCACCTAGCTTCCTGACATTGACATTTAAACTTTACTCTTGTAATTCTTGCTGATTTCAGTATACATTCAGATGATTTTTTTTTCAAAACTCTGACATCTTAATTCCTTGACTTTTTCTCCCACAAGTGTTTTGTCTTCTCCCTTACCTGAGTTACCCATTCTGTAGACATACCCTAGACCTTGTCTTCAATAACTGTACCTATGTACGTTCTCTGTAATCTCATTTTCAAGAATCCTACTTTCTAATTGCTTCTTGTCATCATTCTGTCTCTTACCCTTACTCCAATTCTTGAACCTCATCCTTGATTTTATTAACTTTTCATAGTCTCTCACCTTCCTCATGTTCTCACTTGGTCCCTTCTCTGCTTATATTTCCTGGCCCATCATTATGATCACTCCCTAGCACACGCCTTCACTTCCCTGATCCCCTCCTCCTGGCAAAATTCTAATTCTGGTTGAAATCCAGCTCTGTGCCTACACCAGGTTGTTGCACATTGTTGGAGAAAAAATAGAGGCATCTTGACAGTTTTCCCTGTAAGTCTTGGGCATTAACCTTAAGTAGACTGTGTTGTCTGGCAATCTTCCTATAAGTTCTAGAGTTCTCTCGTTTTCCTAGATAACTGCTTCACATCTTCTCTCATTTCGTACTTCCTCTTCCAGCCCCTCTCTCTCATCTGATGAGATGTTTGCCCAAAGTACTCATGCACTTTACTTTCCCTCCCTTAACTATGGATAAACTGTCTGGGCGCTTAAGACCAACCTTTCTACTTGTCCACTATATCACATCCCCTTTTGCTTGCAAACGGACATTATTCTCTCTTTTCTCACCAGCATCAGTTCCTCCCTTTCTACTGACTCATTCTCATCAGCATAAAAACTTGCTGTAATATCTCCCATTTGAAAGACAAAACCAAACTCCCCCTTGATTCTGCAGCTCCCCCAACACAGTCCCATTTCTCTGCTCCCCTTTATAGCAGTACTTTTGAAAAAAGTGGACTATTCTTTCTTTCTCCTTTTCTTCACTTCCTTTTAAGCTTATTCTAATCAGGCTTTCTCCCTCACCTCTCTACCAAAATCTCTCTTGTGACCTCCATGTTATTGCATTCAACGGTTAGTCTTCAGTCCTCACCTTAACCAGCTTTTCAGTAACATTTCACACAGATGAACACTTTTTCTCCCCTATTTATTTTGTTATGAGATATAGCACATATATAGAAAAGTATAAGAATATACCATTTAAAAAGTTAAGAAATTCCATATAATCACCTCCCTGGTTAAGAAACAGAACATTGCCAGCTTCTCCAGAAGCCATCTGTCTATCCCTCCACATCACCTCTCTGCCCCGTGAGCTGCCATTCCTGAGTTTTTGATAATCATTTCCTTGATTTTCTTTATAGTTTTCCCACCTGTGTATGCTTTCCAAAACAATTTAATTTAATAATGCCTAGAACTTTGTAGAAAGGGAATTGTGCTGAGTTTAATCTTTGGTGACTGACTTCTTTCTGTCTGGCATTGTTTGGAATACATTCTTGTTGCTGCATATAGCTGTAGTTTTTTCACTTTAGTAGTTATATAGTATCCATTATGAATATACTACAGCTTATTCATTCTGCTTTTGAAGGACATTTGAGTTCTTTTTATTTTTTGGCAACAACCCATAATGCTACTATGAGCGTTATTATACATGGCCCTGGGGTATATATCCAGGAGTTACTGTAAGTCAGTGTATGATCTAGTAAATGGTTCTGCATTCCAATTTTCACTCACACCAGCAGTGTGTGAAAGTTCCTATTGCACTGTATCCTCAACAACACTTGATATTGTCAGATACCTTTTCTGACATGGAATACTACTTTTCATTTGACTTCTAGGTCATACCTTCTCTTGGTTCTTCGAGCCCTACTGCCCTCTCTTCATCTTTCTTTCTTTGTTCTTCCCCATCCTGCTGACTTCTGATTATTAAAGTATCGCAGGGTGCAGTCCTCAGACTATTTCTCTTTATTTACACCAACTCTTTAGGAAATCTTACCTGTTTCTTGTCTTGAAATACCTTCTGTTTACTGAAGATTCCCAAATTTATAGCTCCATTCCGGACTGCCAGCCCTTGACCTCAGACCCAGATGTCCAAATACCTCTTCATTGTCTCATAGATATCTCAAACATAAAACTTCTAAAATCCAAGTTCCTGTCCTTTACTCTACCTCTAATCTGCTCTTTCCGTAGTTATCCCATCGCAGTCATTGGAAACTCTGTCTGTGTGCTCAGGCCAAAAACTTTCACCCTTGAATCCTCTCTTGCTTTCACCCATATCTAAACCATCAGCAAATCCTGCCTGTTTTATTTTCAAGGTATGTGCAGAAATCAACTATTTCTTTAACTTCTTCACTTCTACCATCCTGGCCTAAACTGCCATCATCTCTCACTTGGATTATTACACTAACTTCCCTATCTGGTCTTCCTACTTCCATCCTTTCCCTTGTTGTCTGTTCTCAACAAAGCAACAGTCCTTTTTTTTCCCCCTTAACTTTTTATCTCAAAGTAATTATAGATTAACAGGAAGTTGCAAAGATAGTACAGAAAGGTTCCATGTACCCTTCGCCCAGTTTCTCCCAGTGGTTACATCTTACGTAACTGTAGTATGATATCAAAACCAAGAAATTGACATTGATACAATGTGTGTGTACGTTTTATGCTATTTTATCACAGGTGTAGATTTGTATGACCAGCATTGCAATAGAGATTCAGTTATTCCATCAGCACAAAGATCTCCCTCATGCTGCTCCTTTACAGTCACACCCATTCTTCTCCCCTCAACTGTCCCTAAACCCTGGAAATTGCTAATTTTTCTCTGTCTCTCTCATTGTGTCACTTCAAGGATTTTATATAAATGGAGCTATACAGTATGTGATCTTTTGAGATTTTTTTCCCTCTCAGTGTAATTTTGTGGCCCATCCAAGTTGTTGAATGTGTCAATAGTTTGTTCCTTTTTATTGCTGAGTAGTATTCCATGGCATGGATGAGCCAGATTCTGTTTAACTACCTATTGTAGGACATTTTGTTTGTTTCCAGTTTTTGGCTTTTACAAATAAAGCTACTACTGTGAACAGTCTTGCTTAGGTTTCTGTGAGCAGTTCACAAAAACACAGATTTTTGTCTGTTAGATTGGCCAGCAATTTTCCTTTGCTGTAATGTTTTGTCAAGTTAACGCTGGCCTGATAAAGTGAGTTGGGAAGTGTCCTTTCTTTTTCTGTTCCTTGGAAGAGCTTGTATAAGATTGATGTTTCTTCTTTACGTGTTTGGAGGAATTTATCAATGAAGCTGTTTGGGCATGTGGTTTTCTTTGTCAGAAGGTTTTAAATTATGAATCTAATTTCGTTAATAGGCATAGGACTATCATCTTCTTATAAAAGTTTTGGTAAATTGTGTTTTTTATAGGAGTTTGTCCATTTCATGTAAATTTAAAAATAAAGTAGTTTGTAAGAGCCTCATCTTTTTATTGGCTGCAGTGTCTGTAGTGATGTCCTCTTTATGCATTTCCTACCTCCTTTTTTTTTCTGATCACACTCACTAGAGCTTTGTCAGTTTTACTAGATTTTCAAAAAAATCAGCTTTTGGTTTTGTTGATCCTCTTCTGGTATGGGCTCATATTCTATTTCATTGATTGCTGTTCTTATCTTTCCTTTTCCTCCTTACTACCTTTGGGTTTAATTTGCTGTTTTTTTTTAACGTTTTGAAATATATGAAGACATTATTGATATTTTTTTTAGCCTATTGATATTTTTTAGCTTCTTATTTTATCATATATACTATGAAGACTGTAAGTTTTCCTTTAAGCCCAAATTTATGTGCATTACACATTCTTGACATTAGTATTTTAATTATCATTTAGTTAAAACTATTTTTTGGTTTCCCTTTGTTATCAAGTGTCATTGCTTAATTGCCAGACAAAGGAGGATTTTTTAGTTACCTCTTTATTTTTGAGTTGTCCTTTATTCTATGGTGATCTGAGTTCTCCTTTATTCTATGGTGATCTGAGAAAATCCTTGTATGATTTCTTTCCTTTGACATTTCTTGAGACTAATCTTATGGCCGAGCACATGGTCAGTTTTTGTAAATGATTTGTGCTCTGAATAAGTACGTATATTCTGCAGTTGGTGGTCAGAACGTTCTTTACATGTCAGGTCATATATGTTCATTGTGTTGTTCAAATCTTTTACACCTGTACTGTATTTTTTGTTTACTTGTTCTCTTAATTACTGAGAGAGATATATAAATTCCCCTCTATTGTGGATTGTGTATTTCCTGTGCAGATCTACCAGTTTTTAATTTATATTTTTCATTTCTAGAATTTTGGCTCTTTTATAGTTTCACATTTTCTGCCAGAAATTATTCTTGTTGTCTTTTTTTCTTTGTTTGTTTTTACCATCTGATCATTCTTTTTAATAAAGTTTGTTTTTGAAAGCTCCATCCTCTGGGTCCCTTTTGGGTCTGTCTCTGTCATCTGCTCCTTCTTGGTTTTTGATCACAATATATTGTCTTTTCATGTTCTTGGTTATTATGAATGCCAGAGGCTTAAACTGAAAAATTTAAATTTAAATTTAATTTAAATTTAAAGCCTAGAGTAATTATATCTTCCTCCAGAGAGGATTTATGTTTGTTTCTGGGAGATGGCTAGTGGAATTGACCATCCTGGATCATTTCAATACAGTCAGGGATTAAGATGATTTGAATCTGGGCTTCAGTCCTTCTAAGATGCAGACTATTTCTGCTTCATCTTACTTCTAGTATAAGGCATTTCAGAGGCCCAACCTACCATGTGGGTGATTCACCAGGCCTTCCCTTCATAGGGGTACTTGAACTTCAGTTTTTGACCCCAGAGACCTGGGTTGCCTGTTAAAAGTACTGTATTTGGTTCCAAGTGGCTGCTTCTGGATTTGAAAGGTGCTCCTTGGGAAATGTGGCCCCCAGTGCAGCATTTCCTTCATCTCCCAGATCTTGACTCTGTAATTCTTTATTTTTCAGGAACAGGTATTTATTCTACATTTTGTCCAGCTTTTCTCATCGCTCACATCGGGAAAGCTTTTTGATTTACTTACTTTCTCATACTGGAAGTGAAACTTTGATATTTTGTGAAAGTTCCTCTAGTGAATTAGTGACAGCTGGGGTTGAGAACTATTGCTTCTTCTTATCTTCTACTTCCACCCTCTTCTCACTCATAAAGTGTCACTTTCGCCACTCAGGCTTTTGTGCTGTTTCGTAGCATCTTTCTGCCATAAGACCTTTGTGCTTGCCCTCTTTCTGTCTGGGGCCCTTGCTCCAAATAGCTCACTTTACTTTCTTCAGGTCTTCGTCTTCATCAATTGGTCACCTTATCAGTGATACCTCTCTGATGAGCACCACATGTAAAATAGCAACACTTCCTCTGCCTGAAGCTTCTTTTTTTTTCCATTGTGCTCAGGACCATATGACATGTTATAATTAGTTTCCACCATCATGCGTAAGCTCTTTGAGACATAGTTTTGCTCTCTGATATATGTCCAGTACCTAAAATTGTCCTACACATAGGAAATGCTCAATTAATATTTGTTGCTGAATGAATACATGAATGAAATTATAATGAAGATGATAAAGTACAGGCTTCATTGGGTGCTTATGGTGGTTAAATAAATTAATACACATAAAGTATTAAAAACAGTGCCAGGCATTTGATAAGCACTCGCATACTATTTTTAAAAATTATTGCCTCTCAAATGATCACTTCTCATTTCTAGAATATTGTTGAGGTTGAAAGTGACTTGATTTGTATAAAGCAAGCCTGTTTTTTCCCCCAGGTTACTGTTATGATTAGCCCCAGATTTTACAGCTCTTTTCCAGTGGCTGGAATGGTAGAATGAAGCTTAATCCTTGGAACTCTGTTCATGTAGCTGGAGGATTTAGAGAATAGATTTGTGCGTTTAAGCCCACTGGTGATTTCCAGGCAATCAGGGAGCAGATTTTAATGTAACTTAATGAGTGGGAGAGTGATTGAACAAACATCGTTCCTTTTTAACTTTTGTCTCTTAAAGACTGCATTCTGGGAGACTGGCACACTCACAGTTTTATGTAATGCAAATATAACTCTAAGCAATACTAAGCAGATAGAAGCAGATATTGCCTTGTGAAGAGAGCATCAAGATTGATTGACCTGAATGGTAAGTATTGACTCAAGCAAATGCTGAAGTCAATGTTTACCCTAAGGGACAGTAAATCTTGATTATCAGAGAATATGTAGTTAATCTCAGTATTATTACAAGGTTTCACTAGAACTATCTGGAAACCTTGTGGCATGAGTCTCTTGAGTATGACTTTCCTTTAGGAAAAACCTAACAACCAACTTCTTTAAGTTGAAGACACAGAGAGTTCTTTAAAGTACTTGGAAAGGTTGATGAGTTTTTCTCGGATTGTTTTTAATTTGGACAGCGAAATTCCTGCTTTATGCCTGACAGTGTTATTAACGAGCTGATTTATCCAAGAATAATACCAATTCAGTTAGTTTTCGTTCCATAATCATTATGTTATTTCTAAGTCTTGTTTTAGATAGTTTATAAGATATAAGACAGGGAGAAAATATCTTTGAACTTCATACAGCACTAAGGAAATACAAGATTTCTGTATATGAAGTAGGCAATGACACAAGACCACATGTGACACTTGGTAATTCTGACACCATAGAAACACTTCTAGAAAATGGAGATGAGAGAAATGCTGAAGAAAACTTCATGGAGAAGATGAACTGTAAATAAAATCTTGAATGGGACTCGAATAAGAGACAGAAGAATATTTTGTAGTGTGAGAAATAATCAGATTTCCAAAAGCATAAGGACTTTAAAAATTTATACCAGTAATAAATGTTAAATTATGGAAATATTTGAAAGAAGTAAAAATAAATCCTACTACCAGAGATAACTACCTTTAATATTTTGATATATATCTTTCCAGACATGTTCTGTTTGTGCATATACAAATGTGAATATATGCATAGATATTTGTATGTGTCTGTATGAATAAATGGGAAAATAAATATTTATAAAAAGGGATAATATTAAATTGCTTTGTAAAGATTCACTTCGTAAATTTTTGCTATTGTAAGATTATAAACATGGAAATTTAAGTCGTCAGTGAAAGAGTCCTATGGTCCTTGTGATTCCTAGGAATTTTCCTTCCTCAACATATTAGATACATTTGATAGACTAAGTAGAATCATTGTTTTAACTGATAATGAATCTCGTGATTTTTTTAGGTGCTGGGTCTTCAGCTCTGAAGAGGCCATTTGAAGATGGATTAGGGGATGATAAAGATCCCAATAAAAAGATGAAGCGAAACTTAAGGAAAAGTGTGTAAAATCTTTATTCTTATAGATGTAAACTAGAAAGGGCTGAGGACTTTAAAGGACTTTGTAGTTTCAGGCAGGAATATAAAAATTAAAAGTGAACAATCAATTTGATTTGAATTAGAGTTTTAAGAATAGATCTTAACTGAGAAACTGATGATTGAATAGCGTGCTTTTGTTTCCAAGCTTCATTGCTTAAGATATGTCAACATTGACAAACTAAAATTAATGTATAGCTATAGTAATGCATATTATTTTTACAATGATGTTAGCATCATAAGTAATTTTAGAATTACTTGTGAAGTTAATTTGTACATGCGTTTTGAAACAAGGTAAATTTATAGTGATCACTAGGAACTTACAAATGCTTAAATTAAAGCAAAATGGTTTAATTTCTGATCTCATTCCTCTTTCTTTAACAGTTCTGGATAGTAAAGCAATAGACCTTATGAATGCGCTAATGAGGCTGAATCAGATCAGGCCTGGGCTTCAGTATAAGCTCTTATCTCAGTCTGGCCCTGTCCATGCCCCAGTCTTCACAATGTCTGTAGATGTGGATGGTACAACATATGAAGCCTCAGGACCATCCAAGAAAACAGCAAAACTTCACGTAGCAGTGAAGGTATGGTATTTAGTTTACTTACCAGTGCTTTGTTGTTTTATATTGTAAATAAGGTGCTTATTTTCCTATAGTAAATTAACATAATTTTTCAGGATTTTCATGACAACATAGAGACTTTTGTCACCCCTGGATCACAGGATTCTTCTTTTTTGGTTGTAAAATAATATGTGTTGATTATACAGAATTTGGGGAACACAGAAAAAGTAAAGAAATAAAAAATAGGTCAGTTACATATCTCTGAGGTAGATCATTAATAGTTATATGTAGTATGTTGGCTTATTTACTTTCAGTCTTTTTTGTTTCTTTCATTTTTTTGCATTGGGCTCACAGAGTATATGTAATTTTATCCTCTGATTTTTTTCATTTAACGTGTCGTCAGTGTTTTTCCATGTTATTAAAATCTTTGTAAATAATTTTTAATGGCTGTATGATTAACATGATATGGGTGTACTATTATTTGTTTAACATTTCCCTATCATTGGATATTTTGCTGTTTGCAGATTTTTTTTTCTGTCACATACGTGATCATTATCTTTTTGCATGTTGCCTTTTCTGTATTTCAGAATATTTCCATAGGGAATAAGGTCCAGAGTTGAACCAACCAAATGCATGTAGGTTTATAGAAAATTCCTAAATACGGGAATCTTTTTATGAGTACATTTGACTTCTTGCAGACAAATGTGAAAATGTTGAAGATCATGTAGTATGAGATCAATTTTCACTAAGAAAAGTTCTGTTATTTAACAGTATGGCAAAATATATAATTGGTCTGTTTTCGTGATCATTCCATCTTGGAAATATTATTAATGAAGATGCAAACATTATCCTAAATACTAAGGATACAGCAGTGAACACAACAAAGTCCTTGTCTTCCTGGAGCTTGCATTTTAGTGTAGATAGGATGGGGCGACAGACAACAAATAGACAAATGAATAAATTAGTAATAAGAACAATGCAGAAAATAATAACTAAGCTCTAAAAATATAAAATTTTATCTGTATACTCTCTTGTTTACAAAAGAGGTACTTCAAGTATGATGTAGTAGTTTGAGTTTAAAATGAGGCAGAAAAAGAAAACCAAGAATGAGGGAAGAAGGGAATTCAGAAGTAAGGCTAAAAATACAGTTTAGTAACTTAGCTATAATGTATGCCGAGAATGAGTCACAAACGTAGATCTAAGTTCTCTAGCATATGACACAAAAAACTTGTGAAATATTAATTTCACTGTCTGTCGTAAGAACAGACAGGTGATGATGAGAGTCACAGTTGTTGTGGTATAAGATCAGGTGGGCATTCTCCTTGGCAGGTCTTCATGAAAAGGAGTAGCAATGATATCCTGTAAAGGCATCCAGGATGCAGTGACACAGTTTAAGGGTTGTTTCTTACAATGATCTTTCGTAGAAGCTAGTGGCCTCATGGTGAGTTGCAGTTCAATACAGCTTGAGGAGGTTAGTAGAGTGGCAAATTTTGCAATATGACAAGATTTAGAAGCTGTTTGTTCTCATAATAACTGTTAACATTTTGATATGTATTTTTTCAAGCCTTTTTCCTCTCCCCCAACCTGCAGTTCCAAAATCCAAAAAGTGCTGAAAATGAAAAATATTTCACTTGGTTTGATATAAACTCACTTGATGGGAAAACCTGACCTGAGTTGATGTGGGCCTATTTTTAGTCTTTATAATTCCATTTAGTGTGAATATTTTAATTCTTTCTTTGTACAAAATGAGGTAGCACCTGAGAACCCACTAAGAATTTGGAAAATATATGATAAACATATTGTATTAGCTTTCTAAACTGAAAAATTATGAGTTCTCCAAACAGTTTGGCCCCAAGGTTTTCAGATAAGGAATGGTGGAACCTGTGTAATGTGTATACAAAATGTGTACTTAAAATAGGGTCATGTTTTCTTTGTTCATCTAAAAATATATTATGAATTTTTTAATGCTTATCACAAAGATCTCTTTCATTTTTAGTGATGGCCTAATATTTCATTATTCTCAATCCACCATAATGTACCTAATCCTTTTAGATTTAGATGCTTCCAGTTTATTGCTTTACATCTTTTTTGAGCTAGTCTGATTATCCCTTAAGATATGTTCTAGAGATGGAATCACTAAGTCAAGAAGAAAGTACATTTGAATGATCCATTAATTCATTTAATATGTATTGGGGTTCCTATTATATGTCAGGCATATATTGCCAAATTTCCATCCATAAAGTTTATACTGCATATTACAGATTCTGCATGAGTTTGAGAGAGAGTTTTATATCCAACATGTGTTTATGAAAGTAGATCCCACTGGATAAGAATCCTTGCTTTCCTTACTCAGTAGCTTGGTAGGGGTCTTGACCTGTTAAGACAAATCACACCAGAGAATGAAATCAAAACAAAATAAGAAAAAAATCACTTCCTGCCGCAGGAGCCTGGCTGCCCAGCAGCAGGCACCCTAACGTAGTAGAGATTAGTCGCCAATCTTCCCTTTCCTCTTCCAATCCTTTTTCCTTAGAGTCCCTCAAAGAGGACACCTTTAAGAGACATAATCAGACGTAGTCCATGAAAAGAATCTTAAGTCACTGTGGGGAAAAGATCAGCTAGAAGGGGACAAGAAGTGAAGGCTCTTTGGACAGGTTCTTGGAGCCATCAGATCTCTATCATAAGAAGTCATGAATGTGACTTTCTTCTGAGTGGAGAGCCATGGGGTAGACTATTTTCTTTTCGCTAGTCTTTGAGGGTATCATCTTTCTCAGCCTCCACCCGCTTTCAGGAGGAAAAAAGCCTGGTTATAGTGGATTTCCCAGTCACCTTGTTTCCAGGAATCATCTTGTGATTTTTTTCAGCTTAGTTGATGTGTTTATTAGGTTTGATTTATTTGCCAGATACTTGAAACTCACTTTTCTTTGGTATACCAGGTTTTTGGCCTTAATAATGATTCCAAACAAACTTTGGTTCCAGATGTGTGAGAACTCCTTACTTTTTTTTTTTAAACTTCTGTAGCATATGCTAGTTAATAGTCTTAGAATATGTGTTCATAGGAAAATGAGTTAATTTGAAATTTTTTGGTTAGTTACACTGTATTGCAAGTACACTGTACACCTTGCGGTTATCCATCAGTTATATAAACTTTATAACTGTATTGAAATGTGTTGCTACAATAACAAGTAAATAAATGAATCCTCTATGTGAGAAAAGGGCAGAGAGAAGTGGTGTTAAGTAATTCACGTTAGACTATTTTAACTTGTTAAGTTGTTAGTTTTTATTGGAATAAACAAATCAAATTTATTTGTGATTCTTGGCTTTTGACTTGCATCTTGTGTTAGCCAGTGTTAATTCCAGACTGATAACTATTCTCTCAAAGATGAGATTTCTCCGGGAGAGCATATTTGCAGGACTCAGACAGTGGAGAATATGTTTTCTTTATAAAATACTGACCAGGATATAACCAAATTGTGTCAGTGTACATAGTGTTAATTACTACCCGAGTACTTTTAGAACTTAAGATGTTAAAAAGTGTTCTTGGTTTTATTCCCAGTGAATACAGGCAATTTATTTATGATTTGAAATGTTTAACAGAATGCCAGATTCTCCATATGAATTGGATGAATTGATTTCACGTTCTCTTGGTACAGAGTTCTACTTATGCTCATTTTTTTGTTTAGAGTAATACTGTTATTTGTATTGACAGAATCCTTTATACAAGATGCCCTTGTTTGTAAAGGCGGGGCTGCCTGGCTTCTCATTCATGTGGCTACCATAACAGTTATAGTTAGGATTGTAAAGAAATATGATGTCACTTTTACCCTCCAGCAACTTAAAACATTAGTCAAAAGCCAAAATGAAGACAAGGATCTTTAGAAACCTATCTCTGTATCTTCTGATATAAACCTTTAAATTGGTAACTGACACTGCAATATCAACCTGTTTGAAAGAGGCTTGTAAAAATGCTAATGAACACAATAGCCAAGATGTGGATGCAACCCAAGTGCCCACTGACCAATGATTGGATAAAGAAGATGTAGTATATATATACAATGGGATACTACTTAGCCATAAAAAAAGACAAAATTGTCCTATTCACAACCACATGGATAGACCTTGAGAATATTATGTTAAGTGAAATAAGCCAGACAGAGAAAGACAGATACCATATGATTTCACTTGTTTGTGGAAGATAAACAAACTTACAAAGAGAACAGTTTAGTGGTTACCAGAGGGAAGGGAGGTGGGGGGTGGACACAAGGGGTGAAGGGGCACAGTTATATTGTATCTGACAGATAATAATGTACAACTGAAATTTCACAATGTTACAAACTAATTATGACCAGAATAAAAAAAATAAATTGCAAAAAAACCTGCTAGTGAACATAATCACATGTAAAGATCAGTATAACCTGGAAGGAGGTATTAAAAGGCAAGCTTGTGTGTGTGTGTGTGCACACACACACACAGCTGTTTTGAAAACTTTACTTTAAAAAAGGTGAGAAATGCCAGGTGTTGAATAGAAATGTGAGAAGGAATGAACTTGGAGGATGCTGTAAAGTGACCAGGCCTCTAGAGGCAGGGATGGAAATACAAACCTAAAATTGTTCCTGGTTCATTTAGTATAGAGAAGCAAGCTAGAGAGACTGAATCTTTTCTTTCAGGTCTCAATTATAGTTTAAGTTGAAAGCAAAGAGGTCAATAGTAGAAACCTTCAGATGTTATTTTATAGTTAACAGACAAATTGGTTCCAAGGTAAAGAAAACTTCTTGATTCCCTTTCTGTGCTAATTTCCCCTAATGGAGTGAGTCATAAAATTTAGAGGTCAACTAATAAGTCTTCCTGTTTTGCAGGGAGAATTGAGGACCAAAGGAGAAATCTAGAATGAGACGCCAGGTCTTTTCCTTCCTAGTCCAGTGTACTTTTTTCAGTGTGCTGTTTCATTTCTCTCCTCACCTCATTGGTTGAACTTGGCTATGCTGTTTATTTTCTCCACCTCTCACCTCCAAATTAAATGAACCAGGAGCAATGTCAGGTTTGCATTTGCATTTCTGTCATCCTTTATTTAAACCTAATTAATCTGAGAAGGTTCTTTCCATTTTCCATCGTGATACCCTGGTAGGTAAAGCTTGTTTCACCAATGATTTGTAAATTTAGCAGTATCTTGCTCTTCCTGCAAGCTGTTTCATGGATTCCAATATTGTGGATTTGAAACTGTTGTTCTCAATATTTTGTCTGTTCTCTGTGGTCTCTGGTGTTTGAGTAAAACTGAATCTTAATATCGTTTGTGCAGGTATTGCAGGCAATGGGATATCCAACGGGCTTTGATGCAGATATTGAATGTATGAGTTCTGATGAAAAATCAGATAATGAAGGCAAAAATGAAACAGTGTCTTCAAACTCAAGCAATAATACTGGAAATTCTACAACCGAAACCTCCAGTACCTTAGAGGTATACTTATATATTTTTTTCCTTAGAATAAAGTAATGTATGTTCATTGTAGAAAATTTGAGAGAGATGGAAAAATATAAATAAAATCAAAAGCATATACAAACGTGTATATTCCAGAGGCAGGCATTATTGCTATTTTGGTTTATTTCCATCCAGTCTTTTTTCAACAAGTATTTTTTTTGAAGGCAATTGTATTTTCATGAAGTTTTACATCTTGTTTCTTAAGGCAATCATATTTTCATGCAGTTTTACATCATCTTTCTTTCACTAAACTCTAAAAATGTCTGTAAACGTAACTATATACTGCATAACCATATGAATGTACCCTAATTTAACTAGCATTTCCCTTTTGCTGGCCATGGAAGTTGCTTTGAACATTTCACAATTATAATGTATCAAGAGTGTTAGCAATAACTGAAGAGCGAAAAACCAAAAGATCTAGTGGAGGAAATTAAGGATTATTTGAAGTTTGGGCTAAGCTGTTGGGGGGTAGTGGGTCGTCATTGAGTTGGTCCAGCCCTGATGAAGGAATAGCCTGACCTGTTATGTTCTTCAGACAATGAGTAAGTCCTGACCTATGAGCTTATTGCCGCAGACAATAGAATGGGACAAAATCAAAGGACCAAGTATACACAGCCTATTTGGGAATTCGTGGGGCCCTTGTTTATTGCAGTCTACATAAGGAAAATTGGCTTTAAAGTAACTGCAACAGCTTACATTAACATTTTTTTCTAATTTTGTCATTTTTAAGAATTAGTATTTATGGAGGACTTAGTGGACTGTAATTTTTTTCAGTCTCTAAACCCCTTTTTTTTACCTGCTTACTGCCAAATGCTGCAGAAATTGTGTCCAGAGCCTCAAGATGCCCTCACCCAGAAGGACAAAAGACATGTTTATAACTAATTGTAATGTAATCTGATAAGCACCATGATTACAAAATGAATACAATAATGTAAAAGCTCCAGGGAGGAAGAGATTGTGAAACTTACACAGATGTAAAATCAAAGGGAATAAAATGTGAGCTAGGTTTTAGATGATGAGTAGGATTTTGCTATGTGGGGAAGAGGTGGAAAGAAGGCATTCTGGGAATAGAAGGTATAATGACCTGGAGTTGTGAAAGTAATATGTTTAAGAAGTGCCAGGTGGGCCAGTGTAGAGGGGCTGATGGGGACTGAGGCCTGTGGAAGCCATGCCTGACTCTTGTGATATTGTGGAGGGTAGAAGACATGGCACTTGGCTTTTGAGAAGACCAGTTATTCACAAGTGATAGTCACAGGTGGGGCAAGATGTTCTGCTGGCAGTGTTATAAATACCACGAGAAGAAAGAGCTCATTAATTATGAGGCTCTGACTGTCAAGTTCAAAGGGAATTATGAAAGAGAGAGAGCAGTGTGGGCTGGGCTCATAGCAGCCACATGAGTATATGGAGGTTTTGGTAGTGAGTAGGTCTGTGGTTTGTTTCTGTATAATTTAGTAATGGGGGGCAGAAAGCCCTTATTCTTTATTTAAAGTAGTAGTAACTTATTAGAAATGCAAATATTTTTATATCTTGACTCATTTTTATAAAAGATTTCAGATTCGGAAAGCAGAGAGTGATTACCATAGACCTAGTTTCAAAAATTACTCATTACCTTTCAAAGATAGAGACTAGGAATTTGCCTTGAAATTTTAAAAATGCAGATTATAAAACTCTGTAAGAGGGGCCGGCCTGGTGGTGTAGTGGTTAAGTTTGTGCGCTCTGCTCTGGTGGCCCTGGATTCACAGGTTTGGGGGATCCTGGGCATGGACTTAGCACCACTTGTCAAGCCATGCTGTGGTGGCATCCCACATAAAACAGAGGAAGATTCGCAAAGATGTTAGCTGAGTGACAGTCTTCCTCACAAACAAACAAACAAAACTCTTCAAGAAGTGATGTTTATTACAAACATCCAGGAATGTTTATTAAACTTGTCTTTAAAAATTGTCCAGTGTTTCACTTCTACAGCATCAACCACTTATCAAATCAGCATAGAGTACTTAATCTTGCTGTCCATTAGGTTTATACACATAATAATTCTTTTGGGCATTCATTTCTTGAACAATTACTGTGGAGGAATTACAGACATGATCTCTAACCTCAAAAAGTCCTCAATCTTTGGGTCTTTTCTCAAAATTATTGTTGTAGTGTTTTGTGGTTTGTTTCATTTTTGGTGCTAGCCTCTCTTTGTTTGAGCCTTCACACTCTTATGTGGATTGCTTCTCTTCCTTACCTCTGGTCTTATCCTTCCTCAAGGCAGTTCTTTTTACCACTCCTAAAATGATTTTTCTACAGCCCAAATCTAATCATGAACTTTTCTAAATTAATGTCTTTCAGTGGCTCCCCATCATCCATGATAAAGTCAGAGTTCATTTTCACGGCATACAAAGTCCTTTATGACTTGGCTCCATAAAGGGTGTTTCTAATCAGGTCCTACCTTTCTCTCCTCACTCCATTAAACAGGCAAACTGAACTTCTTGCCATTTCCCAAACCAATGTTCTTTCCTTCTCTTGGGTTTTTGCATCACTGTTTCTTCTGTCCAGAATGCCCTTCTTCTTTGTTTCCTCCTTATAATGGTTTGCTACTTGCCTTTTAAGGTCAGGTTCACATGTCACTTTCAGGAAAACTATCCTGATTGCCCTAGAAAATGGTTCCTCCTGCTGTGTTTCCATAACATACATCTGTTCTATAATATACATTGTTCTACAGTGACTGTGTCTCTCATCCCTGACTACACTCTAGCTCCTTGAGGGCAGGGAATGACTGCTTTTATTGTTATTTTTAAATTTCAGAATCCATGCTCTCTAGCCCACTGTTTTTACCTTAAGTGCCCTTAGATCTCTGTAGAGAGACTGAGAGGTGTATAGGAACATTTTCTTCCCTTGTCTCAAATTGAGAGTTATTTCTCCCTAACCCCGAAGATGAAAAACAGTGAATGCTTTGGTATCATGTGAATTTCAACTGTTCTGTCCACTTTGTTCGTCATTTAGAGTATTATTCTTAGATCATGAACACCACAAATCACACCCAAGAGTGCAATGTATGGCAAGGCTGCATTGTTCTTGAATACAGCTCTCTTGCGACAGCCCTGCTTCAGAGGTAGGCTGGCCATATGACTGACTACAATGTTTACTGCTTGCAGACTTTCTATACCTTTAAAGATATATTGTCATTTGTATATAAAGGCAGTCATGCATCCTTGCCCCTAAATGCTTTAAAGTACAATTTTTGAGCCACTTCTTCAACAGAGACATAGTATAATTGTACTAATAAGAAATTTAATACTCTAAAATCTCACTTGATTGAATCTCCTTTTAGGTAAGAACTCAGGGCCCTATCCTCACGGCAAGTGGCAAAAATCCTGTAATGGAGCTCAATGAAAAAAGAAGAGGTCTTAAGTATGAACTCATCTCGGAGACTGGTGGAAGCCATGACAAGCGCTTTGTAATGGAGGTATGTATCTAGATACAAGCCAGCCTTATTTTTCCCCTTAAAGACATAGGATATCCTGAGCTTGCACGTAAAACAGTTGTAGACTGTGTCAGTTCTTGTGGCACTATTTGACTTTTGGTGTTTTCTGTGTTATGATACCTTTAAGTTAAAACCACCTAGAGGAACTGCATGGGATGATTGCAGTGTTGTTCTTGATTTTAGGTAGAAGTAGATGGACAGAAGTTCAGAGGTGCAGGTCCAAATAAGAAAGTGGCAAAGGCAAGTGCAGCTTTAGCTGCCCTGGAGAAGCTGTTTTCTGGACCCAATGCAGCAAATAATAAGAAAAAGAAGATTATCCCTCAGGTATGAGTTAAGCATTAAACCTTTGTAATACCTTTGAAAAATATTACCAGAATTAAATTTCCTTTCCTGTCTTTAAATTTCCTTTCCAGCCATGTTAGCTTTTTTCTGAAATTATTTCTTTTTCTTGGATTTGGCAACCTTTTCTTTGGGTTAAATCATAAATAATATAAATGTGATCAGTGGTTCTCTGTTCTGTGGTCTTTCTGGGCAAATTATATATTAAAAAGAGACTGTTAGCATTATTTGGGGGCTTTAGCCCACTCTTGATGAGGTAGGTGTTAAGGAATTTGGACTTTAATGAGATGTTAGCAGCTTCCCTAAACTAAACAAATGCTGAGAGTACTTGGGGCTTACTGTCCTCAGAGTCTGCAGATGCTGTTCCATTTCCTTTCCAGTTTGGAGCTTTTGCATTGTTTGTTATGGGTTTTGCTTTGGGAGGTGGCACAGTAGAACTTGACGGGGTATTGTGCCTCTTCGTTGTTGACATGGGGAAGGTCATTGCTGCTGAAGGCCCAGGACTGTAGCAAAGTATTTAAAAACGATGGCCTCCTAATTACATGCTTTTGCTAAGAGATTTTTCCTTCCATTCATTTAGGTGTTCAAAAATATTTTCTAGACATATAGTATGTGCGTGATTTGTAAGGAAAAAGAGATGCATAAATAAACATAAGACACAGTCTTTCCCTCATAGAGAGTAGTGATGTAATATAATGTCTGACTATATTATATCATAGTCTAAACATTTTTAATTGATTTGTTTGTAATATCAGGAATCTTAGTTATTTAAGATTCTGTGTTAAAACAGTTGAATTTCTTTTACATATACTAAGTCCATTATAGGAGGGTGGAACTGATCTCATTTTAGATTTTTTATTTTTCCTTTTTCTCCCCAAAGCCTCCTGGTACATAGTTGTATATTTTATTTGTGGGTCCTTCTAGTTGTGGCATGTGGGATGCCACCTCAACATGGCCTGATGAGCAGTGCCATGTTCGAACCCAGGATCTGAACCGGTGAAACCCTGGGCCGCTGCAGCAGAGCATGCGAACTTAACCACTCAGCCATGGGGCCAGCCCCTCATCTCATTTTATAGATGAGGAAATGAGGCACGAAGAAATTATGATACTGCATGTAGTGATATAGCTAATTGATGGTAGAGGTTCCTTTTAAAATCAGGTTCTTCTCTTTCCAAAGACCGTGGGCATTCTGCTATTGCATATTACATCCATCTTAGAAATTTGTTTTGTATTCAAACTTCTTGAATTTACTATAATAAACATTGTTTAAATTTTAGGATTCAAAATATAAACAAGGAAAACTAACTTTTTTTTTTTTTTTTTTTTTTTTTTTTTTTTAAAGATTTTATTTTTCCCTTTTTCTCCCCAAAGTCCCCCGGTACATAGTTCTGTATTCTCCGTTGTGGGTTCTTCTAGTTGTGGCATGTGGGACGCTGCCTCAGCGTGGTCTGATGAGCAGTGCCATGTCCGCGCCCAGGATTCGAACTGACGAAACACTGGGCCGCCTGCAGCGGAGCGCGCGAACTTAACCACTCGGCCACGGGGCCAGCCCCAAGGAAAACTAACTTTTACTGAGACAAAATGAAAATAAAAAGTGTTTAAATTGCAAGGGAAGACATGTAGAGACAGAATAAGTGGATTTTCTTTTCCTAAAATCTTGTAGAATATGTTCTAAATTAGTAGATAATTGTTACTTTGGTTTTTTGCTGTGTTTTTCCCATGTGTTACATCTTGTATTTGGTCAGTTAATTTTAGTGTTTACAAAGCATATGTACAGATACTTATTAGGTAGTTAAGTTTGGTTCTAGTAGATAGGAGCTCGATTTGTGTGGAGTCACTCTGTTGCCACCAGATTGTTGCTTCCTGACTACTTCTGACTAAGCTGTGTTAAAAAAAAAAAAAAAAAGATATCTGCATGAAGTTTACTCATTTTTAGAAATTTTCCGTACTAGAAGCTATAAAACTCATGTGTTCAATGTGCTTGACAGCCAAGAAGCAGTCTAGTTTGGATGTGTAGGTTGGAGTTTTTCAGCCAAAAAGAAAAGTGGCTGTTCCTTGTGCATGATATGTTCGACCCTGACACTGTCTTCTGCCCTGTCACGCTAGTGGTAGAGGCTAACCTAGGCGGAGTGAAAGAGGACGATTTTTCACTGTGAGATACATATGTGTGCTGTGACTGTTGAGCTGTCTGAGATACTGTTGATCTGTCATCCAGTGAGCTTGGAGGCTCTGCAACGCCTCCCCTGCAACTTGGTTAAAGTAGGGAATTTTAGTAGTTTCTAGTTTGAGTTTTTGTTGCATCTTTATATTAAAAAATAAGTATAATATTTAACTTAAAACTAGATTTCTTTTGATTGCCTTAAAATTTCAGTTTTGGAAAAGGATGTTTTAGCAGTACTGTGTGCTCTTACTTCTTGACTTATCTGTTCTACTTTTCAGAGTTTTTTAGTCTATTTTCTCAGTTGCTCTTTCTACTCTGGAGTAAAGAAAACAAAGTGGGTCTCATTATCCTCATTTCACAATTAGTAAGGAGGCTCCCATAGAGAGAATTATGTGACTTTACCAGAGTCCATGGCATTTTAGAGCAAAAAGGGACTTTAGGGTTGGGATTAATTTATTTAATGGTTGATACACAGATACATATACACACACACACATACAGCAGAAGAGACAGACTCAGAGAAATCACGTGGCCTTCCTGAGGCCTCAGTTACTCAGAGGTGGAGCTGGCATCCACATCTTTGGTCTTCGGGTCTTGGTCCCTTTGTTTTTTTTAAACTCTACTCAGATTTTCAGCTGATTTCAGGTGGTTTGTTGTTGCAGAATTTTTTGTCTGTGGGCGGAGAGTTCAATGGATTTCAAACCTAGGTATCAAGTGTCTATAATTACTTTAGTTAGACCTAAAAGGACTTTAGATGTAATTTAACTACTGAAATTTGTGTGTGGAAAATGAACTCTTTCTGAGTAACCTTCTGAAAAGAAGTTGTTTGCACACTTTTATGTGCCCAGCATAGTCTCCAGAACAAGTCTGTAAGGTAGGTGTCATTTTCATTTTACAAATTGAAGGTTCAGAGTCATAGACGACTCATTGTCTCATCTACAGGCTCAGGTTTCTCATAGAGATATACATTAAAGAGATGATAGGATGATAATTCTTATTTCTCTCAGTAATGAAAATGTATTATTTTTAACAGGCAAAGGGTGTTGTGAATACAGCTGTGTCTGCAGCAGTCCAAGCTGTTCGAGGCAGAGGAAGAGGGACTCTAACAAGGGGAGCTTTTGTTGGGGCCACAGCTGCTCCTGGCTACATAGCTCCAGGTATAGTACAACTCATACGAGGTCTGCCTCCTTTTCTGGGCCACAGTTCGAAGAACAGCATCTCCTTTATTTTCCAGGGTTATACACGGTCTCTGGAAACATAACACGGGTATAAGATGGGTATGTACAGAAATTGAAGAGAATCTACAGAATATCATAGGTTTTCTCCTGGAATCTGCTGAGAAACTAGCGGCTTCCTGGAGGGAGGTGACAGACAAGGAGTATTGTACTTGGTTGGGAACGTAGTTTGACAATGAAGAAGCTAAAAGATATTCCACAGATTGAGGAGTTTGGACATGCGAACAGGGTATCTTCAGTGGGGACATGGAAGACAGGTCGGATATAAGAGGAGAGAAAAACTACTGATAAGAGGCTACTTAATTGGAGCGAAGCGTGGCGTTAGCGTTTCCTAATTCAACTTTTGGAAGCCATCAAAG